>NW_025725917.1:3557732-4157732 GCF_021461395.2 Schistocerca americana | reverse complement strand
AAGTGTAAACTTAAATTTTATCCTTAATTTCGTAATTGAAAGCAAACCTCGGACAGATTCAATGCTCTACTTCCACCTGCACTATAACAAAACGAAGATTAGATTAAAAAATTTTTTGAGAGGAATACATTCGATATGAGCTACAACAAAATTTAAATGCCCACAGTCTATTGGGCAATGTTTTGGACAATCAGCAGTTGTAAGGCAAAACCACTTTGGTATTGAGGACTACAAAAAAAAAAAAAAAAAAAAAAAAAATTCGTGATTGTCAGAACTGATGGATATTCCAGTCTAGTACAGATGGAAGAATATAAGAATCCACTCCGATTTTGAGTTCAACGATGAAATAGGGACTTCGTTGCCTTAATCCACTCTCTTCCAGGGATTTATTCAGTCAGAACTTTTTCTTATTCCACTTTAAACCTGTTTCATGTTCACGTCCCTGACCATCTGTTCCTGAGATCATCTTCCTGTTTCTACGGCACGTTACCAGCTTCTATCCTGTACCATAAGTCATCGCCTGTCCTCCGTGCCGCGTCCACCAAACGCTGTACGTCGCCTACCCGGTGTCCGTACCCAGTGTTCGTGTTCCATCGACTTCACAACGAGATCGCCGGCTACATCGTCGAAAGAAGAATTTTGAAAATATTTTTTTTGAGCAATATTGTAAAATTTTTTTTGGCTATGAGGCACTTTTCCTTCGATCTAATCTATAGAGCTTCTATATATTTCAAAATTACTGGATTTAGGCTTTCCTATCTTCTTTAATACCTGAGCTGGGGTCTATTCTTCCGGGTTTTCCAGGGTTTCCCTGTGAAGGCCAGTTTCCAAATGGGTAGACCTTTTTCGTAATTACACCAATCTACATCTTCCCTGGTTATGTACTCGGGATGCGGGTATACCCCGGTACATGTAAAAGCTACAGCTTAGGTATTCTCGTAACTTATTGTCTTAACATGTTACCCATACTCTCTACAGTAAAATTCTACTAATTCAAAATATTCCTCTTTTGAATAAACAACCCAACAAATTTTTTCTGTTAGCTCACAAAGTGTATTACCATTAACTTTGCTCGCTGCGAGGGGCAATTGTAATATCTCTTTATATTCGATGAATTATTCAGATACAATTCTACCCTTGAATGACGTTTACTAATTTTCTATCTTCATACTCGCAGAATCCATGCGAAAAGTAGTTCATACAATAGCTATGCCATGAGCGCATAAGTATTCTTTGTAGTACTCTCTCTGGTGGTTGTTAGAAAAAAAAGAAAGGGGGCTTCCGAGATTGTCTTCGTGCCGATTAGCCTGTGCTTGGTTTGGAAGAACTGTAATCTGATTATTGAGATTTATTACAGAAGATAACCGATATGAACTGTACGATTAAATGGAAATATATATAGATGGCTCCTTCAAGTAAATGGTGTGTATTTTAAATTTGAGAATTAATGATATTTATCGATATATTGCGTAGTTGTTAATCAGAAGGGACTTCCGAAAGAATGGATACGAACCTGCACTTAATAATCCAAGAGCTCCATTGCTTCTTCGGAAGGTTAAACTTCATCAAAGCCAAATATCCGCTTGATCTGAGGATTCCCGACTGATTATACGACGCTCCCAAAATTACGAGGCATTTTATTTGTGCAGATTAGCAGACTGCCGCAAAACACGAGCCTGCAGAGAAGAAGAATCATCGCCTGATTTCATTCTAACAAGTAAAATTTCAGAATCATTTTGAGTGACTGAGCTATGACTGTATTTCCTATCATGAATGATTGATTGCTCGAACGAATTGAGAGCTACATAATCACGTACATAGGAGAGGAAAAATTACAGAATCTAAAACTGGACTCACAGGAGAGGTTCAAATCATAGAAATTTAGAGTGTCCGTCCTCTTTTACTTAAGTCGGCATTGTGACTTTTGTATTAAATTCGGATGCAATTTGTGTGTTTCATCGTCAATAGGAAGGTCCAAGGTATACAGTAAACCTGAAGTGAAGCATCAGAATCTAAAACTGGACTCACAGGAGAGGTTCAAATCATAGAAAGTTAGAGTGTCAGTCCTCTTGTACTTTAGTCGGCATTGTGCCTTTTGAATTTAATTCCATTGCAATTTCTGTGTTTCACCGTCAATAAGAAGGTCCAAGGTATACAGTAAAGCTGAAGTGAAGCATCGGAATATAAAACGTGACTCACAGGAGAGGTTCAAATCATTGAAAGTTAGAGAGTCCGTCCTCTTGTACTAAAGTCTGCACTGTGCCATTTGAATTTAATTCCGATGCAATTTCTTTGTTTCATCGTCAATTAGAAGGTCCAAGGGATACAGTTAACCTGAGGTGAAGCATCGGAATCTTAAACTGGACTTACAGGAGAGGTTCAAATCATAGAAAGTTGGAGTATCAGTCCTCTTGTTCTTAAGTCGGCATTGTGCCTTTTGAATTTAATTCCGATGCAATTTCTGTGGTTCATCGTCAATAAGAAGGTCCAAGGGATACTGTAAACCTGAAGTGAAGCATCGGAATCTAAAACTAGACTTACAGGAGAGGTTCAAATCATAGAAAGTTAGAGTGTCAGTCCTCTTGTACTTATGTCGGCATTGTGCCTTTTGTATTAAATTCGGATGCAATTACTGTGTTTCATCGTCAATAAGAAGGTCCAAGGGATACAGTAAACCTGAAGTGAAGCATCGGAATCTAAAACTAGACTTACAGCAGAGGTTCAAATCATAGAAAGTTAGACTGTCAGTCCTCTTGTACTTAAGTCGGCATTGTGCCTTTTGTATTAAATTCGGATGCAATTTCTTTGTTTCATCGTCAATAAGAAGATCCAAGGGATACAGTACACCAGAAGTGAATCATCGGAATCTAATACTGGACTCACAGGAGAGGTTCAAATCATAGAAAGTTAGAGTGTCAGTCCTCTTGTACTTAAGTCGTCATTGTGCCTTTTGAATTTAATGCCGATGCAATTTCTGTGATTAATCGTCAAAAAGAAGGTCCAAGGGATACAGTAACCCTGAAGTGAGGCATCAGAATCTAAAACTGGACTTACAGGAGAGGTTCAATTCATAGAAAGTTACAGTGTCAGTCCTCTTGTACTTACGACGGCATTGTGCCTTTTGTATTAAATTCGGATGCAATATCTGTATTTCATCGTCAATAAGAAGGTCCAAGGGATACAGTAACCTGAAGTGAAGCCTCGGAATCTAAAACTGGACTCACAGGAGAGGTTCCATTCATAGAACGTTCGAGAGTCAGTCCTCTTGTACTTAATTCGCCATTGTGCCTTTTGAATTTCACTCCGATGCAATTTCTGTGGTTCATTGTCAATATAAACGTCCATGGTATGCAGTAAACCTGAAGTATAGTATCGGAAACTAAAACTGAACTCACAGGAGAGGTTCAAATCAACGAAAGTTAGTTTGTCCGTCCTCTTGTACTTAAGTCGGCATGTGCCTTTTGAATTTAATTCCGATGCAATTCCTGTGCTTCACCGTCAATAAGATGGTCCATGGTATACAGTAGACCTGAAGTGTAGCATCGGCATCTAAAACTGGACTCACAGGAGAGGTTCAAATCATTGAAAGTGAGAATGTCAGTCCTCTTGAACTTAAGTTGGCATTGGGCCTTTTGTGTTAAATTCGGATGCAATTTCTGTGTTTCATCGTCAGTAAGAAGGTCCAAGGGGTACAGTAGACCTGAAGTGAAGCATCGGAATCTAAAACTGGACTCACAGGGGAGGTTCAAATCATAGAAAGTTAGAGAGTAAGTCCTCTTGTACTTATGTCGGCATTGTGCCTTTTGAATTTAATTTGGATGCAATTTCTTGTTTTCATCGTCAATAAGAAGGTCCAATGTATACAGGAAACCTGAAGTGAAGCATCGGAATCCAAAGCTGGACTCAAAGGAGAGGTTCAAATCATAGAAAGTGAGAGTGTCAGTCCTCTATTCCATAAGTCGGCATTGTGCCTTTTGTATTAAATCCGGATGCAATTTCTGTACTTCATCGTCAATAAGAAGGTCCAAGGGATACAGTAGACCTGAAGTGAAGAATCGGAATCTAAAACTGGACTCATAGGAGAGGTTCAAATCATAGAAAGTGAGAGTGTCAGTCCTCTTGTACTTAAGTCGGCATTGTGCCTTTTGTATTAAATTCGGATACAATTTCTGTGTTTCATCGTCAATAAGAAGGTCCGAGGGATACAGTAAACCTGAAGTGAAGCATCGGAATCTAAACCTGGACTCACAGGAGAGGTTCAAATCATAGAGAGTGAGAGTGTCAGTCCTCTTGTACTTAAGTCAGCATTGTGCCTTTTGTATTAAATTCGGATGCAATTTCTGTGTTTCATCGTCAATAAGATGGTCCAAGGTATACAGTAAACCTGAAGTGAAGCATCGGAATCTAAAACTGGACTCACAGGGGAGGTTCAATTCATAGAATGTGAAAGTGTCAGTCCTCTTGTACATAAGTCGGCATTCTGCCTCTTGTATTAAATTCGGATGCAATTTCTGTGTTTCATCGGCAATAAGAAGGTCCAAGGTATACAGTAAACCTGAAGTGAAGCATCGTAATCTAAAACTGGACTCATAGGGGAGGTTCAATTCATAGAAAGTGAAAGTGTCAGTCCTCTTGTACTTAAGTCAGCATTGTGCCTTTTGTATTAAATTCGGATGCAATTGCTGTGTTTCATCGTGAATAAGAATGTCCAAGGTATACAGGATACCAGAAGTGAAGCATCGGAATCTAAAACTGGGCTCACAGGAGAGGTTCAAATCATAGAAAGTGAGAGTGTCTATCCTTTCGTACTTGAGTCGGCATTATGCCTTTTGTATTAAATTCGGATGCGATTTCTGTGTTTCATCGTCAATAAGTGGGTCCATGGGTTACAGTGAACCTGAAGTGAAGCATCGGAAACTAAAACTGGACTCACAGAGGAGGTTCAAATCATAGAGAAATTGAGTGTCAGTCCTCTAGTACTTAAGTCGGCATTGTGCCTTTTGAATTTAATTCCGATGCAATTTCTGAGCTTAATCGTCAAAAAGAAGGTCCAACGGATACAGTAAACCTGAAGTGAATAATCGGAAACTAAAACTGGAGTCACAGGAGAGGTTCAAATCATAGAAGGTGAGATTGTCAGTCCTCTTCTACTTAAGTTGGCATTATGAATTTTTGTATTACATTCGGATGCAATTTCTGTGGTTCATCGTCAATAAGAAGGTGCAAGTGATACAGTAGACCTGAAGTGAAGCATCGGAATCTAAAACTTGACTCACAGGAGTTGTTCAAACCATAGAAATTGAGAGTGTCAGTCCTCTTGTACTTAAGTCAGCATTGTGCCTTTTTATTAAACTCGGATGCAATTTCTGTGTCTCATCGTCAATAAGAACGTCCAAGGTATACACGAAACCTGAAGTCAAGCATCGGAGTCAAAAACTCTACTCACAGGAGAGGTTCAAATCATAGAAAGTGAGAGTGTCAGTCCTCTTGTACTTAGGTCGGCCTTGTGCCTTTTGTATTAAATTCGGATGCAATTTCTGTGGTTCATCGGCAATAAGTAAGTCCAAGGGATACAGTAAACCTGAAGTGAATCATCGGGATCTAAAACTGGACTCACAGGAGAGGTTCAAATAATAGAAAGTGAGAGTGTCAGTCCTCTTGTACTTAAGTTAGCATTGTGCCTTTTGCATTAAACGCAGATGCAATTTCTGTGTTTCATCGTCAATAAGAACGTCCAAGGTATACACAAAACCTGAAGTCAAGCAACGGAATCTAAAACTGCACTCACAGGAGAGGTTCAAATCATAGAAAGTGAGAGTGTCAGTCCTCTTGTACTTAAGTCGGCCTTGTGCCTTTTGTATTAAATTCGGATGCAATTTCTGTGTTTCATCAACAATAAGATAGTCCAAGGGATACAGTAAACCTGAAGTGAATCATCGGAATCTAATACTGGACTCACAGGAGAGGTTCAAATCAAAGAAAGTGAGAGTGTCAGTCCTCTTTTCCTGAAGTCGGCATTGTGCCTTTTGTATTAAATTCGGATGCAATTTCTATGTTTCATCGTCAATAAGAAGGTCTAAGGTATACAGGAAACCTGAAGTGAATCATCGGAATCTAAAACTGGACTCACAGGGGAGGTTCAAATCATAGAAAGTGTGAGTGTCAGTCCTCTTGTACTTAAGTCGGCATTGTGCCTTTTGTAATAAATTCGTATGCAATTTCTGTGTTTCATCGTCAATAAGAAGGTCCAAGGTATGCAGTAAACCTGACGTGAAGCATCGGAATCTAAAACTGGACTCACAGGAGAGGTTCAAATCATAGAAAGAGAGAGTGTCAGTCCTCTTGTACTTAAGTCGGCATTGTGCCATTTGTATTAAATTCGGATGCAATTACTGTGTTTCATTGACATTAAGAAGGTCCAAGGTATACAGTAAACCTGAAGTGAAGCATCGGAATCTAAAACTGGACTCACAGGAGACGTTCAAATCATAGAAAGTTAGAGTGTCAGTCCTCTTGTACTTAAGTCGGCATTGTGCCTTTTGAATTTAATTCCGATGCAATTTCTGTGATTCATCGTCAATAAGAACGTCCAAGGTATACACGAAACCTGAAGTCAAGCATCGGAATCTGAAACTGGACTCATTGGAGGTGTTCAAATCATAGAAAGTGAGAGTGTCAGTCCTGTTGTACTTAAGTTGGCTTCGTGCCTTGTGTATTAAATTCGGATGCAATTTCTGTGTTTCATCGTCAATAGGAACGTTCAAGATGTACACTAAACCCGACGTCAAGCATCGGAATCTAAAACTGGACTCACAGGAGAGGATCAAATCATAGAAAAATAGAGTGTCAGTCCTCTTGTACTTCAGTCGGCATTGTGCCTTTTGAATTTAATTCCGGTGCAATTTCTGAGCTTAATCGTCAAAAAGAAGGTCCAACGGATACAGTAAACCTGAAGTGAAAAATCGGAAACTAAAACTGGACTCAAAGGAGAGGTTCAAATCATAGAAAGTGAGATTGTCAGTCCTCTTGTACTTAAGTCGGCATTATGCCTTTTGTATTACATTCGGATGCAATTTCTGTGTTTCATCGTCAATAAGAAGGTGCAAGTGATACAGTAGACCTGGAGTGAAGCATCGGAATCTAAAACTTGACTCACAGGAGTTGTTCAAACCATAGAAATTGAGAGTGTCAGTCCTCTTGTACTTAAGTCAGCATTGTGCCTTTTTATTAAACTCGGATGCAATTTCTGTGTCTCATCGTCAATAAGAACGTCCAAGGTATACACGAAACCTGAAGTCAAGCATCCGAGACTGAAACTGGACTCACAGGAGAGGTTCAAACCATAGAAAGTGAGAGTGTCAGTCCTCTTGTACTTAAGTCGGCCTTGTGCCATTTGTATTAAATTCGGATGCAATTTCTGTGTTTCATCGACAATAAGAAAGTCCAAGGGATACAGTAAACCTGAAGTGAATCATCGGGATCTAAAACTGGACTCACTGAAGAGGTTCAAATCATAGACAGAGAGTCAGTCCTCTTGTACTTATGTCGGCATTGTGCCTTTTGAATTTAATTCGGATACAATTTCTGTGTTTCATCGTCAATAAGAAGGTGCAAGGTATACAGGAAACCTGAAGTGAAGCATTGGAATCTAAAACTGGACTCACAGGAGAGGTTCAAATCATAGAAAGTGAGAGTGTCAGTCCTCTTGTACTTAAGTCAGCATTGTGCCTTTTGTATTAAATTCGGATGCAATTTCTGTGTTTCATCGTCAATAAGATGGTCCAAGGTATACAGTAAACCTGAAGTGAAGCATCGGAATCTAAAACTGGACTCACAGGGGAGGTTCAATTCATAGAATGTGAAAGTGGCAGTCCTCTTGTACATAAGTCGGCATTCTGCCTCTTGTATTAATTTCGGATGCAATTTCTGTGTTTCATCGGCAATAAGAAGGTCCAAGGGACACGGTAGACCTGAAGTGAAGCATCCGAATCTAAAACTGGACTCATAGGAGAGGTTCAAATCATAGAAAGTGAGAGTGTCAGTCCTCTTGTACTTAAGTCGGCATTGTGCCTTTTGTATTAAATTCGGGTACAATTTCTGTGTTTCATCGTCAATAAGATGGTCCAAGGGATACAGGAAACCTGAAGTGAAGCATCGGAATCTAAAACTGGACTCACAGGAGAGGTTCAAATCATAGAAAGTGAGAGTGTCAGTCCTCTTGTACTTAAGTCAGCATTGTGCCTTTTGTATTAAATTCGGATGCAATTTCTGTGTTTCATCGTCAATAAGATGGTCCAAGGTATACAGTAAACCTGAAGTGAAGCATCGGAATCTAAAACTGGACTCACAGGGGAGGTTCAATTCATAGAATGTGAAAGTGTCAGTCCTCTTGTACATAAGTCGGCATTCTGCCTCTTGTATTAATTTCGGATGCAATTTCTGTGTTTCATCGGCAATAAGAAGGTCCAAGGGACACGGTAGACCTGAAGTGAAGCATCGGAATCTAAAACTAGACTCATAGGGGAGGTTCAATTCATAGAAAGTGAAAGTGTCAGTCCTCTTGTACTTAAGTCAGCATTGTGCCTTTTGTATTAAATTCGGATGCAATTGCTGTGTTTCATCGTGAATAAGAATGTCCAAGGTATACAGGATACCAGAAGTGAAGCATCGGAATCTAAAACTGGGCTCACAGGAGAGGTTCAAATCATAGAAAGTGAGAGTGTCTATCCTTTCGTACTTGAGTCGGCATTATGCCTTTTGTATTAAATTCGGATGCGATTTCTGTGTTTCATCGTCAATAAGAGGGTCCATGGGTTACAGTGAACCTGAAGTGAAGCATCGGAAACTAAAACTGGACTCACAGAGGAGGTTCAAATCATAGAGAAATTGAGTGTCAGTCCTCTTGTACTTAAGTCGGCATTGTGCCTTTTGAATTTAATTCCGATGCAATTTCTGAGCTTAATCGTCAAAAAGAAGGTCCAACGGATACAGTAAACCTGAAGTGAATAATCGGAAACTAAAACTGGAGTCACAGGAGAGGTTCAAATCATAGAAGGTGAGATTGTCAGTCCTCTTGTACTTAAGTCGGCATTATGAATTTTTGTATTACATTCGGATGCAATTTCTGTGGTTCATCGTCAATAAGAAGGTGCAAGTGATACAGTAGACCTGAAGTGAAGCATCGGAATCTAAAACTTGACTCACAGGAGTTGTTCAAACCATAGAAATTGAGAGTGTCAGTCCTCTTGTACTTAAGTCAGCATTGTGCCTTTTTATTAAACTCGGATGCAATTTCTGTGTCTCATCGTCAATAAGAACGTCCAAGGTATACACGAAACCTGAAGTCAAGCATCGGAGTCAAAAACTCTACTCACAGGAGAGGTTCAAATCATAGAAAGTGAGAGTGTCAGTCCTCTTGTACTTAGGTCGGCCTTGTGCCTTTTGTATTAAATTCGGATGCAATTTTTGTGGTTCATCGGCAATAAGTAAGTCCAAGGGATACAGTAAACCTGAAGTGAATCATCGGGATCTAAAACTGGACTCACAGGAGAGGTTCAAATAATAGAAAGTGAGAGTGTCAGTCCTCTTGTACTTAAGTTAGCATTGTGCCTTTTGTATTAAATGCGGATGCAATTTCTGTGTTTCATCGTCAATAAGAACGTCCAAGGTATACACAAAACCTGAAGTCAAGCAACGGAATCTAAAACTGCACTCACAGGAGAGGTTCAAATCATAGAAAGTGAGAGTGTCAGTCCTCTTGTACTTAAGTCGGCCTTGTGCCTTTTGTATTAAATTCGGATGCAATTTCTGTGTTTCATCAACAATAAGATAGTCCAAGGGATACAGTAAACCTGAAGTGAATCATCGGAATCTAATACTGGACTCACAGGAGAGGTTCAAATCAGAGAAAGTGAGAGTGTCAGTCCTCTTTTCCTGAAGTCGGCATTGTGCCTTTTGTATTAAATTCGGATGCAATTTCTATGTTTCATCGTCAATAAGAAGGTCTAAGGTATACAGGAAACCTGAAGTGAATCATCGGAATCTAAAACTGGACTCACAGGGGAGGTTCATATCATAGAAAGTGTGAGTGTCAGTCCTCTTGTACTTAAGTCGGCATTGTGCCTTTTGTAATAAATTCGTATGCAATTTCTGTGTTTCATCGTCAATAAGAAGGTCCAAGGTATACAGTAAACCTGACGTGAAGCATCGGAATCTAAAACTGGACTCACAGGAGAGGTTCAAATCATAGAAAGAGAGAGTGTCAGTCCTCTTGTACTTAAGTCGGCATTGTGCCATTTGTATTAAATTCGGATGCACTTACTGTGTTTCATTGACATTAAGAAGGTCCAAGGTATACAGTAAACCTGAAGTGAAGCATCGGAATCTAAAACTGGACTCACAGGAGACGTTCAAATCATAGAAAGTTAGAGTGTCAGTCCTCTTGTACTTAAGTCGGCATTGAGCCTTTTGAATTTAATTCCGATGCAATTTCTGTGATTCATCGTCAATAAGAACGTAAAAGGTATACACGAAACATGAAGTCAAGCATCGGAATCTGAAACTGGACTCACTGGAGGTGTTAAAATCATAGAAAGTGAGAGTGTCAGTCCTGTTGTACTTAAGTTGGCTTCGTGCCTTGTGTATTAAATTCGGATGCAATTTCTGTGTTTCATCGTCAATAGGAACGTTCAAGATGTACACTAAACCCGACGTCAAGCATCGGAATCTAAAACTGGACTCACAGGAGAGGATCAAATCATAGAAAAATAGAGTGTCAGTCCTCTTGTACTTCAGTCGGCATTGTGCCTTTTGAATTTAATTCCGGTGCAATTTCTGAGCTTAATCGTCAAAAAGAAGGTCCAACGGATACAGTAAACCTGAAGTGAAAAGTCGGAAACTAAAACTGGACTCAAAGGAGAGGTTCAAATCATAGAAAGTGAGATTGTCAGTCCTCTTGTACTTAAGTCGGCATTATGCCTTTTGTATTACATTCGGATGCAATTTCTGTGTTTCATCATCAATAAGAAGGTGCAAGTGATACAGTAGACCTGGAGTGAAGCATCGGAATCTAAAACTTGACTCACAGGAGTTGTTCAAACCATAGAAATTGAGAGTGTCAGTCCTCTTGTACTTAAGTCAGCATTGTGCCTTTTTATTAAACTCGGATGCAATTTCTGTGTCTCATCGTCAATAAGAACGTCCAAGGTATACACGAAACTTGAAGTCAAGCATCCGAGACTGAAACTGGACTCACAGGAGAGGTTCAAATCATAGAAAGTGAGAGTGTCAGTCCTCTTGTACTTAAGTCGGCCTTGTGCCTTTTGTATTAAATTCGGATGCAATTTCTGTGTTTCATCGACAATAAGAAAGTCCAAGGGATACAGTAAACCTGAAGTGAATCATCGGGATCTAAAACTGGACTCACAGGAAAGGTTCAAATCATAGAAAGTGAGAGTGTCAGTCCTCTTGTACTGAAGTCAGCATTGTGCCTTTGTATTAAACTCGGATGCAATTTCTGTGTTTCATCGACAATAAGAAAGTCCAACGGATACAGTAAACCTGAAGTGAATCATCGGAATCTAAAACTGGACTCACAGAAGAGGATCAAATCATAGACAGAGAGTCAGTCCTCTTGTACTTATGTCGGCATTGTGCCTTTTGAATTTAATTCGGATACAATTTCTGTGTTTCATCGTCAATAAGAAGGTGCAAGGTATACAGGAAACCTGAAGTGAAGCATCAGAATCTAAAACTGGACTCACAGGAGAGGTTCAAATCATAGAAAGTGAGAGTGTCAGTCGTCTTGTACTTAAGTCGGCGTTGTGCCTTTTGTATTAAATTCGGATGCAATTTCTGTGTTTTTCCTTCGTCAATAAGAAGGTACAAAGTATACACGAAACCTGAAGTCAAGCATCGAAAACTAAAACTGGACTCACAGTATGGGGTTCAAGTCATTGAAAGTGAGAGTGTCAGTCCTCTTGTACTTAAGTCAGCCTTGTGCCTTTTGTATTAAATTCGGATGCAATTTCTGTGTTTCATCAAGAATAAGATAGTCCAAGGGATACAGTAAACCTGAAGTGATTCATCGGAATCTAATACTGGACTCAGAGGAGAGGTTCAAATCAAAGAAAGTGAGAGTGTCAGTCCTCTTTTCCTTAAGTCGGCATTGTGCCTTTTGTATTAAATTCGGATGCAATTTCTATGTTTCATCGTCAATAAGAAGGTCCAAGGTATACAGGATACCTGAAGTGAATCATCGGAATCTAAGACTGGACTCACAGGAGAGGTTCAAATCACAGAAAGTGAGAGTGTCAGTCCTGTTGTACCTAAGTCGGCATTATGCCTTTTGTATTAAATTCGGATGCAATTTCTGTGATTCATCGTCATTAAGATGGTCCAAGGTATACAGTAAACCTGAAGTGAAGCATCGCAATCTAAAACTGGACTCACAGGGGAGTTTCAATTCATAGAAAGTGAAAGTGTCAGTCCTCTTGTAATTAAGTCAGCATTGTGCTTTTAGTATTAAATTCGGATGCAATTGCTGTGTTTCATCGTCAATAAGAAGGTCCATGGTATACAGGAAACCAGAAGTGAAGCATCGGAATCTAAAACTGGGCTCACAGGAGAGGTTCAAATCATAGAAAATGAGGGTGTCTATCCTCTCGTACTTAAGTCGGCATTTTGCCTTTCGTATTAAATTCGGATGCGATTTCTGTGTCTCATCGTCAATTAGAGGGTCCAAGGGGTACAGTAAACCTCAAGTGAAGCATCGGAATCTAAAACTGGACTCACAGGAGACGTTCAAATCATAGAAAGGTAGAGTGTCAGTCCTCTTGTACTTAAGTCGGCATTGTGCCTTTTGAATTTAATTCCGATGCAATTTCTGTGATTCATCGTCAATAAGAACGTCCAAGGTATACACGAAACCTGAAGTCAAGCATCGGAATCTGAAACTGGACTCACAGGAGGTGTTCAAATCATAGAAAGTGAGAGTGTCAGTCCTGTTGTACTTAAGTTGGCATTGTGCCTTGTGTATTAAATTCGGATGCAATTTCTGTGTTTCATTGTCAATAGGAACGTCCAAGGTGTACACGAAACCTGAAGTCAAGCTTCGGAATCTAAAACTGGACTCACTGGAGAGGATCAAATCATAGAAAAATAGAGTGTCAGTCCTCTTGTACTTCAGTCGGCATTGTGCCTTTTGAATTTAATTCCGATGCAATTTCGGAGCTTAATCGTCAAAAAGAAGGTCCAACGGATACAGTAAACCTGAAGTGAAAAATCGGAAACTAAAACTGGACTCACAGGAGAGGTTCAAATCATAGAAAGTGAGATTGTCAGTCCTCTTGTACTTAAGTCGGCATTATGCCTTTTGTATTATATTCGGATGCAATTTCTGTGGTTCATCGTCAATAAGAAGGTGCAAGTGATACAGGAAACCTGAAGTGAATCATCGGAATCTAAAACTGGACTCACAGGAGAGGTTCAAATCATAGAAACTGTGAGTGTCAGTCCTCTTGTACTTAAGTCGGCATTGTGCCTTTTGTATTAAATTCGTATACAATTTCTGTGTTTCATCGACAATAAGAAGGTCCAAGGTATACAGTAAACCTGAAGTGAAGCATCGGAATCTAAAACTGGACTCACAGGAGAGGTTCAAATCATAGAAAGGTAGAGTGTCAGTCCTCTTGTTCTTAAGTCGGCATTGTGCCTTTTGTACTAAATTCGGATGCAATTTCTGTGTTTCATCGTCAATAAGAAGGTCCAGGGGATAGAGTAGACCTGAAGTGAAGCATCAGAATCTAAAACTGGACTCACAGGAGTGGATCAAATCATAGAATGTGAGAGTGTCAGTCCTCTTGTACTTAAGTCGGCATTGTGAATTTTGTATTAAATTCGGATGCAATTGCTGTGTTTCATCGTCAATAAGAAGGTCCAAGGTATGCAGGAAACCAGAAGTGAAGCATCAGAATCTAAAACTGGGCTCACAGGAGAGGTTCAAATCATAGATAGTGAGTGTGTCTATCCTCTCGTACTTATGTCGGCATTATGCCTTTTGTATAAAATTCGGATGCGATTTCTGTGTTTCATCGTCAATAAGAGGGTCCAAGGGATACAGTAAACCTGAAGTGAAGCATAGGAATCTAAAACTGGACTCACAGGAGAGTTTCAAATCATAGAAAGTGAGAGTGTCAGTCCTCTTGTACTTAAGTCGGCATTGTGCCATTTGAATTTGATTCCGATGCAATTTCTGTGCTTCATCGTCAAAAACAATGTCCAACGGATACAGTAAACCTGAAGTAAAAAATCGGAATCTAAAACTGGACTCACAGGAGAGGTTCAAATCATAGAAAGTGAGAGTGTCAGTCCTGTTGTACTTAAGTCGGCATTATGCCTTTTGTATTAAATTCGGATGCAATTTCTGTGATTCATCGTCATTAAGAAGGTCCAAGGTATACAGTAAACCTGTAGTGAAACATCGGAAACTAAAACTGGACTCATAGGGGAGGTTCAATTCATAGAAAGTGAAAGTGTCAGTGCTCTTGTACTTAAGTCGGCATTGTGCTTTTTGTATTAAATTCGGATGCAATTGCTGTGTTTCATCGTCAATAAGAAGGTCCATGGTATACAGGAAACCAGAAGTGAAGAATCGGAATCTAAAACTGGGCTCACAGGAGAGGTTCAAATCATAGAAAGTGAGAGTGTCTATCCTCTCGTACTTAAGTCGGCATTATGCCTTTTGTATTAAATTCGGATGCGATTTCTGTGTTTCATCGTCAATTAGAGGGTCCAAAGAATACAGTAAACCTGAAGTGAAGCATCGGAATCTAAAACTGGACTCACAGGAGACGTTCAAATCATAGAAAGGTAGAGTGTAAGTCCTCTTGTACTTAAGTCGGCATTGTGCCTTTTGAATTTAATTCCGATGCAATTTCTGTGTTTCATCGTCAATAAGAACGTCCAAGGTATACACGAAAATTGAAGTGAAGCATCGGAATCTCAAACTGGACTCACAGGAGGTGTTCAAATCATAGGAAGTGAGAGTGTCAGTCCTGTTGTACTTAAGTCAGCATTATGCCTTTTGTATTAAATTCGGATGCAATTTCTGTGATTCATCGTCATTAAGAAGGTCCAAGGTATACAGTAAACCTGAAGTGAAACATCGGAATCTAAAACTGGACTCATAGGGGAGGTTCAATTCATAGAAAGTGAAAGTGTCAGTCCTCTTGTACTTAAGTCGGCATTGTGCTTTTTGTATTAAATTCGGATGCAATTGCTGTGTTTCATCGTCAATAAGAAGGTCCATGGTATACAGGAAACCAGAAGTGAAGCATCGGAATCTTAAACTGGGCTCACAGGAGAGGTTCAAATCATAGAAAGTGAGTGTGTCTATCCTCTCGTACTGAAGTCGGCATTATGCCTTTCGTATTAAATTCGGATGCGATTTCTGTGTGTCATCGTCAATTAGAGGGTCCAAGGAATACAGTAAACCTAAAGTGAAGCATCGGAATCTAAAACTGGACTCACAGGAGACGTTCAAATCATAGAAAGGTAGAGTGTCAGTCCTCTTGTACTTAAGTCGGCATTATGCCTTTTGTATTAAATTCGGATGCGATTTCTGTGTTTTATCGTCAATTAGAGGGTCCAAGGATTACAGTAAACCTGAAGTGAAGCATCGGAATCTCAAACTGGACTCACAGGAGGTGTTCAAATCATAGAAAGTGAGAGTGTCAGTCCTGTTGTACTTATGTTGGCATTGTGCCTTGTGTATTAAATTCGGATGCAATTTCTGTGTTTCATCGTCAATAAGAACGTCCAAGGTGTACACGAAACTTGAAGTCAAGCATCGGAATCTAAAACTGGACTCACAGGAGAGGTTCAAATCATAGAAAGTGAGAGTGTCAGTCCTATTGTACTTAAGTCGGCATTGTGCCTTTTGTATTAAATTCGGATGCAATTTCTGTGTTTCATCGTCAATAAGAAAGTCCAAGGGATACAGTAAACCTGAAGTGAATCATCGGAATCTAAAACTGTACTCACAGAAGAGGTTCAAATCATAGAAAGTTAGAGATTCAGACCTCTTGTACTTATGTCGGCATTGTGCCTTTTGAATTTAATTCGGATGCAATTTTTGTGTTTCATCGTCAATAAGAAGGTCCAAGGTATACAGTACACCTGGAGTGAGGCATCGGAATCTAAAACTGGACTCACAGGAGAGGTTCAAATCATAGAAAGTGAGAGTGTCAGTCCTCTTGTACTTAAGTCGGCATTGTGAATTTTGTATTAAATTCGGATACAATTTCTGTGTTTCATCGTCAATAAGAAGGTCCAAGGGATACAGTAAACCTGAAGTGAAGCATCGGAATCTAAAACTGGACTCACAGGAGAGGTTCAAATCATAGAAAGTGAGAGTGTCAGTCCTCTTGTACTTAAGTCGGCTTTGTGCCTTTTGTATTAAATTCGGATGCAATTACTTTGTTTCATCGTCAATAAGAAGACCCAAGGTATACAGTAAACCTGAAGTGAAGCATCGCAATATAAAACTGGACTCACAGGAGAGGTTCAGATCAAAGAAACTGAGAGTGTCAGTCCTCTTTTCCTTAAGTCGGCATTGTGCCTTTTGTATTAAATTCGGATGCAATTTCTATGTTTCATCGTCAACAAGAAGGTCCAAGGTAAACAGGAAACCTGAAGTAAACCATCGGAATCTAAAACTGGAGTCACAGGAGAGGTTCAAATCATAGAAAGTGTGAGTGTCAGTCCTCTTGTACTTAAGTCGGCATTGAGCCTTTTGTATTAAATTCGTATACAATTTCTGTGTTTCATCGTCAATAAGAAGGTCCAAGGTAACCAGTAAACCTGAAGTGAAGCATCGGAATCTAAAAGTGGACTCACAGGAGAGGTTCAAATCATAGAAAGTGAGAGTGTCAGTCCTCTTGTACTTAAGTCGGCTTTGTGCCTTTTGTATTAAATTCGGATGCAATTACTTTGTTTCATCGTCAATAAGAAGATCCAAGGTATGCAGTAAACCTGAAGTGAAGCATCGCAATATAAAACTGGACTCACAGGAGAGGTTCAGATCAAAGAAACTGAGAGTGTCAGTCCTCTTTTCCTTAAGTCGGCATTGTGCCTTTTGTATTAAATTCGGATGCAATTTCTATGTTTCATCGTCAACAAGAAGGTCCGAGGTAAACAGGAAACCTGAAGTAAATCATCGGAATCTAAAACTGGAGTCACAGGAGAGGTTCAAATCATAGAAAGTGTGAGTGTCAGTCCTCTTGTACTTAAGTCGGCATTGAGCCTTTTGTATTAAATTCGTATACAATTTCTGTGTTTCATCGTCAATAAGAAGGTCCAAGGTATACAGTAAACCTGAAGTGAAGCATCGGAATCTAAAAGTGGACTCACAGGAGAGGTTCAAGTCATAGAAAGATAGAGTGTCAGTCCTCTTGTACTTAAGTCGGCATTGTGCCGTTTGTATTGAATTCGGATGCAATTGCTGTGTTTCATCGTCAATAAGAAAGTCCAAGGGATACAGTAAACCTGAAGTGAATCATCGGAAACTAAAACTGGACTCACAGAATAAGTTCAAATCATAGAAAGTTAGAGAGTCAGTCCTCTTGTACTTATGTCGGCATTGTGCCTTTCGAATTTAATTCAGATGCAATTTCTGTCAATAAGAAGGTCCAAGGTATACGGGAAACCTGAAGTGAAGCATCGGAATCTAAAACTGGACTCACAGGAGAGGTTCAAATCATAGAAAGGTAGAGTGTCAGTCCTCTTGTTCTTTAGTCGGCATTGTGCCTTTTGTATTAAATTCGGATACAATTTCTGTGTTTCATCGTCAATAAGAAGGTCCAGGCAATACAGTAGACCTGAAGTGAAGCATCAGAATCTAAAACTGGACTCACAGGAGAGGATCAAATCATACAAAGTGAGAGTGTCAGTCCTCTTGTACTTAAGTCGGCATTGTGCCTTTTGTATTAAATTCGGATGCAACTGCTGTGTTTAGTCGTCAATAAGAAGGTCCAAGGTATACAGGAAACCAGAAGTGAAGCATCAGAATCTAAAACTGGGCTCACAGGAGAGGTTCAAATCATAGAAAGTGAGAGTGTCAGTCCTGTTGTACTTAAGTCGGCATTATGCCTTTAGTATTAAATTCGGATGCAATTTCTGTGTTTCGTCGTCATTAAGAAGGTCCAAGGTATACAGTAAACCTGAAGTGAAGCATCGGAATCTAAAACTGGACTCACAGGGGAGTTTCAATTCATAGAAAGTGAAAGTGTCAGTCCTCGTGTACTTAAGTCGGCATTATGCTTTTTGTATTAAATTCGGATGCAATTGCTGTGTTTCATCGTCAATAAGAAGGTCCATGGTATACAGGAAACCAGAAGTGAAGCATCGGAATCTAAAACTGGGCTCACAGGAGAGGTTCAAATCACAGAAAGTGAGAGTGTCTATCCCCTCGTGCTTATGTCGGCATTATGCCTTTTGTATTAAATTCGGATGCGATTTCTGTGTTTCATCGTCAATAAGAGGGTCCAAGGGATACAGTAAACCTGAAGTGAAGCATAGGAATCTAAAACTGGACTCACAGGAGAGTTTCAAATCATAGAAAGTGAGAGTGTCAGTCCTCTTGTACTTAAGTCGGCATTGTGCCATTTGAATTGGATTCCGATGCAATTTCTGTGCTTCATCGTCAAAAACAATGTCCAACGGATACAGTAAACCTGAAGTAAAAAATCGGAATCTAAAACTGGACTCACAGGAGAGGTTCAAATCATAGAAAGTGAGAGTGTCAGTCCTGTTGTACTTAAGTCGGCATTATGCCTTTTGTATTAAATTCGGATGCAATTTCTGTGATTCATCGTCATTAAGAAGGTCCAAGGTATACAGTAAACCTGTAGTGAAACATCGGAAACTAAAACTGGACTCATAGGGGAGGTTCAATTCATAGAAAGTGAAAGTGTCAGTCCTCTTGTACTTAAGTCGGCATTGTGCTTTTTGTATTAAATTCGGATGCAATTGCTGTGTTTCATCGTCAATAAGAAGGTCCATGGTATACAGGAAACCAGAAGTGAAGAATCGGAATCTAAAACTGGGCTCACAGGAGAGGTTCAAATCATAGAAAGTGAGAGTGTCTATCCTCTCGTACTTAAGTCGGCATTATGCCTTTTGTATTAAATTCGGATGCGATTTCTGTGTTTCATCGTCAATTAGAGGGTCCAAAGAATACAGTAAACCTGAAGTGAAGCATCGGAATCTAAAACTGGACTCACAGGAGACGTTCAAATCATAGAAAGGTAGAGTGAAAGTCCTCTTGTACTTAAGTCGGCATTGTGCCTTTTGAATTTAATTCCGATGCAATTTCTGTGTTTCATCGTCAATAAGAACGTCCAAGGTATACACGAAAATTGAAGTGAAGCATCGGAATCTCAAACTGGACTCACAGGAGGTGTTCAAATCATAGGAAGTGAGAGTGTCAGTCCTGTTGTACTTAAGTCAGCATTATGCCTTTTGTATTAAATTCGGATGCAATTTCTGTGATTCATCGTCATTAAGAAGGTCCAAGGTATACAGTAAACCTGAAGTGAAACATCGGAATCTAAAACTGGACTCACAGGGGAGGTTCAATTCATAGAAAGTGAAAGTGTCAGTCCTCTTGTACTTAAGTCGGCATTGTGCTTTTTGTATTAAATTCGGATGCAATTGCTGTGTTTCATCGTCAATAAGATGGTCCATGGTATACAGGAAACCAGAAGTGAAGCATCGGAATCTAAAACTGGGCTCACAGGAGAGGTTCAAATCATAGAAAGTGAGTGTGTCTATCCTCTCGTACTGAAGTCGGCATTATGCCTTTCGTATTAAATTCGGATGCGATTTCTGTGTGTCATCGTCAATTAGAGGGTCCAAGGAATACAGTAAACCTAAAGTGAAGCATCGGAATCTAAAACTGGACTCACAGGAGACGTTCAAATCATAGAAAGGTAGAGTGTCAGTCCTCTTGTACTTAAGTCGGCATTATGCCTTTTGTATTAAATTCGGATGCGATTTCTGTGTTTTATCGTCAATTAGAGGGTCCAAGGAATACAGTAAACCTGAAGTGAAGCATCGGAATCTCAAACTGGACTCACAGGAGGTGTTCAAATCATAGAAAGTGAGAGTGTCAGTCCTGTTGTACTTATGTTGGCATTGTGCCTTGTGTATTAAATTCGGATGCAATTTCTGTGTTTCATCGTCAATAAGAACGTCCAAGGTGTACACGAAACTTGAAGTCAAGCATCGGAATCTAAAACTGGACTCACAGGAGAGGTTCAAATCATAGAAAGTGAGAGTGTCAGTCCTATTGTACTTAAGTCGGCATTGTGCCTTTTGTATTAAATTCGGATGCAATTTCTGTGTTTCATCGTCAATAAGAAAGTCCAAGGGATACAGTAAACCTGAAGTGAATCATCGGAATCTAAAACTGTACTCACAGAAGAGGTTCAAATCATAGAAAGTTAGAGATTCAGACCTCTTGTACTTATGTCGGCATTGTGCCTTTTGAATTTAATTCGGATGCAATTTTTGTGTTTCATCGTCAATAAGAAGGTCCAAGGTATACAGTACACCTGGAGTGAGGCATCGGAATCTAAAACTGGACTCACAGGAGAGGTTCAAATCATAGAAAGTGAGAGTGTCAGTCCTCTTGTACTTAAGTCGGCATTGTGAATTTTGTATTAAATTCGGATACAATTTCTGTGTTTCATCGTCAATAAGAAGGTCCAAGGGATACAGTAAACCTGAAGTGAAGCATCGGAATCTAAAACTGGACTCACAGGAGAGGTTCAAATCATAGAAAGTGAGAGTGTCAGTACTCTTGTACTTAAGTCGGCTATGTGCCTTTTGTATTAAATTCGGATGCAATTACTTTGTTTCATCGTCAATAAGAAGATCCAAGGTATACAGTAAACCTGAAGTGCAGCATCGCAATATAAAACTGGACTCACAGGAGAGGTTCAGATCAAAGAAACTGAGAGTGTCAGTCCTCTTTTCCTTAAGTCGGCATTGTGCCTTTTGTATTAAATTCGGATGCAATTTCTATGTTTCATCGTCAACAAGAAGGTCCAAGGTAAACAGGAAACCTGAAGTAAATCATCGGAATCTAAAACTGGAGTCACAGGAGAGGTTCAAATCATAGAAAGTGTGAGTGTCAGTCCTCTTGTACTTAAGTCGGCATTGAGCCTTTTGTATTAAATTCGTATACAATTTCTGTGTTTCATCGTCAATAAGAAGGTCCAAGGTATACAGTAAACCTGAAGTGAAGCATCGGAATCTAAAAGTGGACTCACAGGAGAGGTTCAAGTCATAGAAAGATAGAGTGTCAGTCCTCTTGTACATAAGTCGGCATTGTGCCGTTTGTATTGAATTCGGATGCAATTGCTGTGTTTCATCGTCAATAAGAAAGTCCAAGGGATACAGTAAACCTGAAGTGAATCATCGGAAACTAAAACTGGACTCACAGAATAAGTTCAAATCATAGAAAGTTAGAGAGTCAGTCCTCTTGTACTTATGTCGGCATTGTGCCTTTCGAATTTAATTCGGATGCAATTTCTGTCAATAAGAAGGTCCAAGGTATACGGGAAACCTGAAGTGAAGCATCGGAATCTAAAACTGGACTCACAGGAGAGGTTCAAATCATAGAAAGGTAGAGTGTCAGTCCTCTTGTTCTTTAGTCGGCATTGTGCCTTTTGTATTAAATTCGGATACAATTTCTGTGTTTCATCGTCAATAAGAGGGTCCAGGCAATACAGTAGACCTGAAGTGAAGCATCAGAATCTAAAACTGGACTCACAGGAGAGGATCAAATCATACAAAGTGAGAGTGTCAGTCCTCTTGTACTTAAGTCGGCATTGTGCCTTTTGTATTAAATTCGGATGCAATTGCTGTGTTTAATCGTCAATAAGAAGGTCCAAGGTATACAGGAAACCAGAAGTGAAGCATCAGAATCTAAAACTGGGCTCACAGGAGAGGTTCAAATCATAGAAAGTGAGAGTGTCTATCCTCTCGTGCTTATGTCGGCATTATGCCTTTTGTATTAAATTCGGATGCGATTTCTGTGTTTCATCGTCAATTAGAGGGTCCAAGGAATACAGTAAACCTGAAGTGAAGCATCGGAATCTAAAACTGGACTCACAGGAGACGTTCAAATCATTGAAAGGTAGAGTGTCAGTCCTCTTGTACTGAAGTCGGCACTGTTGCTTTTGAATTTAATTCCGATGCAATTTCTGTGTTTCATCGTCAATAAGAACGTCCAAGGTATACAAGAAACCTGAAGTCAAGCATCGGAATCTGAAACTGAACTCACAGGAGGTGTTCAAATCAAAGAAAGTGAGTGTGTCAGTCCTGTTGTACTTAAGTTAGCATTGTGCCTTGTGTATTAAATTCGGATGCAATTTCTGTGTTTCATCGTCAATAAGAACGTCCAAGGTGTACACCAAACCTGAAGTCAAGCATCGGAATCTAAAACTGGACTCACAGGAGAGGTTCAAATCATAGAAAGTGAGAGCGTCAGTCCTCTTGTACTTAAGTCGGCATTGTGCCTTTTGTATTAAATTCGGATGCAATTTCTGTGTTTCATCGTCAATAAGAAAGTCCAAGGGACACAGTAAACCTGTAAGTGAATCATCGGAATCTAAAACTGGACTCACAGTAGAGGTTCAAATCATAGAAAGTTAGAGAGTCAGTCCTCTTGTACTTATGTCGGCATTGTGCCTTTTGAATTTAATTCGGATGCAATTTTTGTGTTTCATCGTCAATAAGAATGTCCAAGGTATACAGTAAACCTGGAGTGAGGCATCGGAATCTAAAACTGGACTCACAGGAGAGGTTCAAATCTTAGAAAGTGAGAGTGTCAGTCCGCTTGTACTTAAGTCGGCATTGTGAATTTTGTATTAAATTCGGATACAATTTCTGTGTTTCATCGTCAATAAGAAGGTCCACGGGATACATGAAACCTGAAGTGAAGCATCGGAATCTAAAACTGGACTCACAGGAGAGGTTCAAAGCATAGAAACTTAGAGTGTCAGTCCTCTTGTACTTAAGTCGGCATTGTGCCTTTTGTATTAAATTCGGATGCAATTTCTTTGTTTCATCGTCAATAAGAAGGTCCAAGGTATACAGTAAACCTTAAGTGAAGCATCGGAATCTAAAACTGGACTTACAGGGGAGGTTCAATTCATAGAAAGTGAAAGTGTCAGTCCTCTTGTACTTAAGTCGGCATTGTGCCTTTTGTATTAAATTCGGATGCAATTGCCGTGTTTCATCGTCAATAAGAAGGTCCAAGGTATACAGGAAACCAGAAGTGAAGCATCGGAATCTAAAACTGGGCTCACAGGAGAGGTTCAAATCATAGAAAGTGAGAGTGTCTATCCTCTCGTACTTATGTCGGCATTATGCCTGTTGTATTAAATTCGGGTGCGATTTCTGTGTTTCATCGTCAATATGAGGGTCCAAGGGATACAAAAACCTGAAGTGAAGCATCGGGATCTAAAACTGGACTCACAGGAAAGCTTCAAATCATAGAAAGTATGTGTGTCACCCCTCTTGTACTTAAGTCGGCATTGTGCCTTTTGTATTAAATTCGGAGACAATTTCTGTGTTTCATCGTCAATAAGAAGGTCCAAGGGATACAGTAATCCTGAAGTGAAGCATCGGAATCTAAAACTGGACTCACAGGAGAGGTTCAAATCATAGAAAGTGTGAGTGTCAGTCCTCTTGTACTTAAGTTGGCATTGTGCCGTTTGTATTAAATTCGGATGCAATTTCTGTGTTTCATCGTCAATAAGGAGGTCCAAGATATACAGTAAAACTGAAGTGAAGCATCGGAATCTAAAACTGGACTTGCAGGGGAGGCTCAATTCATAGAAAGTGAAAGTGTCAGGCCTCTTGTACTTAAGTATGCATTGTGCCTTTTGTATTTAATTCGGATGCAATTGCTGTGTTTCATCGTCAATAAGAAAGTCCAAGGGATACAGTAACCTGAAGTGAACCATCGGAAACTTAAACTGGACTGACAGAAGAGGTTCAAATCATAGAAAGTTAGAGAGTCAGTCCTCTTGTACTTATGTCGGCATTGAGCCTTTCGAATTTAATTCGGATGCAATTTCTGTGCTTCATCGTCAATAAGAAGGTCCAAGGTATACAGGAAAACTGAAGTGAAGCATCGGAATCTAAAACTGGACTCACAGGAGAGGTTGACATCATAGAAAGTGAGAGTGTCAGTACTCTTTTCCTTAAGTCGGCATTGTGCCTTTTGTATTAAATTCGAATGCAATTGCTGTGTTTAATCGTCAAAAAGAAGGTCCGAGGTGTACAGGAAACCAGAAATGAAGCATCGAAATCTAAAACTGGGCTCACAGGAGAGGTTCAAATCATAGAAAGTGAGAGTGTCTATCCTCTCGTACTTAAGTCGGCATTATGCCTTTTGTATTAAATTCGGATGCGATTTCTGTGTTTCACCGTCAATAAGAGGGTTCAAGGGATACAGTAAACCTGAAGTGAAGCATCGGAATATAAAACTGGACTCACAGGAGACGTTCAAATCATAGAAATGTAGAGTGTCAGTCCTCTTGTACTTAAGTCGGCATTGTGCATTTTGAATTTAATTCCGACGCAATTTCTGTGTTTCATCGTCAATAAGAACGTCCAAGGTATACACGAAATCTGAAGTCAAGCATCGGAATCTGAAACTGGACTCACAGGACAGGTTCAAATCATGGAAAGTGAGAGTGTCAGTCCTTATGTACTTAAGTCGGCATTGTGCCTTTTGTATTAAATTCGGATGCAATTTCTGTGTTTCATCGTCAATATGAACGTACAAGGTATACAGTAAACCTGAAGTGAAGCATCGGAATCAAAAACTGGACTCACAGGAGAGGTTCAATCAAAGAAAGTGAGAGTGTCAGTCCTCTTGTACTTATGTCGGCATTGTGCCTTTTGTATTAAATTCGGATGCAATTTCTGTGTTTCATCGTCAATAAGAAGGTCCAAGGTATACAGTAAACCTGAAGTGATGCATCAGAACTTAAAACTGGACTCACAGGGGAGGTTCAATTCATAGAAAGTGAAAGTGTCAGTCCTCTTGTACTTAAGTCGGCATTGTGATTTTTGTATTAAATTCGGATGCAATTGCTGTGTTTCATCGTCAATAAGAAGGTCCAAGGTATACAGGAAACCAGAAGTGAAGCATCAGAATCTAAAACTGGGCTCACAGGAGAGGTTCAAATCATAGAAAGTGAGATTGTCAGTCCTCTTGTACTTAAGTCGGCATTGTGCCTTTTGAATTTAATTCCGATGCAATTTCTGAGCTTCATCGTCAAAAAGAAGGTCCAACGGATACAAAAAACCTGAAGTAAAAAATCGGAATCTAAAACTGGACTCACAGGAGAGGTTCAAATCATAGAAAGTGAGAGTGTCAGTCCTCTTGTACTTAAGTCGGCATTATGCCTTTTGTATTAAATTCGGATGCAATTTCTGTGTCTCATCGTCATTAAGAAGGTCAAAGGTATACAGTAAACCTGAAGTGAAGCAACAGAATCTAAAACTGGGCTCACAGGAGTGGTTCAAATCATAGAAAGTGAGAGTGTCAGTCCTCTTGTACTTAAGTCGGCATTGTGCCTTTTGAATTTAATTCCGATGCAATTTCTGAGCTTCATCGTCAAAAAGAGGGTCCAACGGATGCAAAAAACCTGAAGTAAAAAATCGGAATCTAAAACTGGACTCACAGGAGAGGTTCAAATCATAGAAAGTTAGAGTGTCAGTCCTCTTGTACTTAAGTCGGCATTATGCCTTTTGTATTAAATTCGGATGCAATTTCTGTGTTTCATCGTCATTAAGAAGGTCCAAGGTATACAGTAAACCTGAAGTGAAGCATCGGAATCTAAAACTGGACTCACAGGGGAGGTTCAATTCATAGAAAGTGAAAGTGTCAGTCCTCTTGTACTTAAGTCGGCATTGTGCCTTTTGTATTAAATTCGGATGCAATTGCTGTGTTTAATCGTCAAAAAGAAGGTCCGAGGTGTACAGGAAACCAGAAATGAAGCATCGAAATCTAAAACTGGGCTCACAGGAGAGGTTCAAATCATAGAAAGTGAGAGTTTCTATCCTCTCGTACTTAAGTCGGCATTATGCCTTTTGTATTAAATTCGGATGCGATTTCTGTGTTTCACCGTCAATAAGAGGGTTCGAGGGATACAGTAAACCTGAAGTGAAGCATCGGAATCCAAAACTGGGCTCACAGGAGAGGTTCAAATCATGGAAAGTTAGAGTGTCAGTCCTCATGTACTTAAGTCGGCATTGTGCCTTTTGACTTTAATTCCGATGCAATTTCTGTGTTTCATCGTCAATAAGAACGTCCAAGGTATACACGAAACCTGAAGTCAAGCATCAGAATATGAAACTGGACTCACAGGACAGGTTCAAATCATAGAAAGTGAGAGTGTCAGTCCTCTTGTACTTAAGTCGGCATTGTGCCTTCTGTATTAAATTCGGATGCAATTTCTGTGTTTCATCGTCAATAAGAACGTACAAGGTATACAGTAAACCTGAAGTGAAGCATCGGAATCAAAAACTGGACTCACAGGAGAGGTTCAATCAAAGAATGTGAGAGTGTTAGTCCTCTTGTACTTATGTCGGCATTGTGCCTTTTGTCTTAAATTCGGATGCAATTTCTGTGTTTCATCGTCAATAAGAAGGTCCAAGGTATACAGTAAACCTGAAGTGAAGCATCGGAATCTAAAACTGGACTCACAGGGGAGGTTCAATTCATAGAAAGTGAAAGTGTCAGTCCTCTTGTACTTAAGTCGGAATTGTGCATTTTGTATTAAATTCGGATGCAATTGCTGTGTTTCATCGTCAATAAGAAGGTCCAAGGTGTACAGGAAACCAGAAATGAAGCATCGAAATCTAAAACTGGGCTCACAGGAGTGGTTCAAATCATAGAAAGTGAGAGTGTCTATCCTCTCGCACTTAAGTCGGCATTATGCCTTTTGTATTAAATTCGGATGCGATTTCTGTGTTTCATCGTCAATAAGAGGGTCCAAGGGATACAATAAACCTGAAGTGAAGCATCGGAATCTAAAACTGGACTCACAGGAGACGTTGAAATCATAGAAAGGTAGAGTGTCAGTCCTCTTGTACTTAAGTCGGCATTGTGCCTTTTGAATTTAATTCCGATGCAATTTCTGTGTTTCATCGTCAATAAGAACGTCCAAGGTATACACGAAACCTGAAGTCAAGCATCGGAACCTGAAACTGGACTCACAGGACAGGTTCAAATCATAGAATGTGAGAGTGTCAGTCCTCTTGTACTTAAGTCGGCATAGTGCTTTTTGTATTAAATTCGGATTCAATTTCTGTGTTTCACCGTCAGTAAGAAAGTCCAAGGGATACAGTAAACCTGAAGTGAATCATCGGAATCTAAAACTGGATTCACAGAAGAGGTTCAAATCATGGAAAGTTAGAGAGTCAGTCCTCTTGTACTTTTGTCGGCATTGTGCCCTTTGAATTTAATTCGGATGCAATTTCTGTGTTTCATCGTCAATAAGAAGGTCCAAGGTATACAGTAAACCTGAAGTGAAGCATCGGAATCAAAAACTGGACTCACAGGGGCGGTTCAATTCATAGAATGTGAAAGTGTCAGTCCTCTTCTACTTAAGTCGGCATTGTGTCTTTTGGATTAAATGCCTATGCAATTGCTGTGTTTCATCGCCAATAAGAAGGTCCAAGGTATACAGGAAACCAGATGTGAAGCATCGGAATCTAAAACTGGGCTCACAGGAGAGGTTAAAATCATAGAAAGTGAGAGTGTCTATCCTCTTGTACTTAAGTCGGCATTATGCCTTTTGTATTAAATTGGGATGCGATTTCTATGTTTCATCGTCAATAAGAGGGTCCAAGGGATACATTAAACCTGAAGTGAAGCATCGGAATCTAAAACTGGACTCACAGGAGAGGTTCAAATCATAGAAATGTAGATTGTCAGTCCTCTTGTACTTAAGTCGACATTGTGCCTTTTGAATTTAATTCCGATGCAATTTCTGTGTTTCATCGTCAATAAGAACGTCCAAGGTATACACGAAACGTGAGGTCAAGCATCCGAATCTGAAACTGGACTCACAGGAGGTGTTCAAATCATAGAAAGTGAGAGTGTCAGCCCTCTTGTACTTAAGTCGGCATTGTGCCTTTTGTATTAAATTCGGATGCAATTTCTGTGTTTCATCGTCAATAAGAACGTCCAAGGTGTACACGAAACGTAAAGTCAATCATCGGAATCTAAAACTGGACTCACAGGAGAGGTTCAAATCATAGAAAGTGCGACTGTCAGTCCTCTTGTACTTAAGTCGGCATTGTGCCTTTTGTATTAAATTCGGATGCAATTTCTGTGTTTCATCGTCAATAAGAAAGTCCAAGGGATACAGTAAACCTGAAGTGAATCATCGGAATCTAAAACTGGACTCACAGAAGAGGTTCAAATCATAGCAAGTTAGAGAGTCAGTCCTCTTGTACTTATGTCGGCATTGTGCCTTTTGAATTTAATTCGGATGCAATTACTGTGTTTCATCATCAATAAGAAAGTCCAAGGGATACAGTAAACCTGAAGTGAAGCAACGGAATCTAAATCTGGACTCACAGGAGAGGTTCAAATCATAGAAAGTGGGAGTGTCAGTCCTCTTGTACTTAAGTTGGCTTTGTGCCTTTTGTATTAAATTCGGATGCAATTTCTGTGTTTCATCGATAACAAGAGGGTCCAAGGGATACAGTAAACCTGAAGTGAAGCATCGGAATCTAAAACTGGACTCATAGGGGAGGTTCAATTCAAAGAAAGTGAAAGTGTCAGTCCTCTTGTACTTAAGTCGGCATTGTGCTTTTTGTATTAAATTCGGATGCAATTGCTGTGTTTCATCGTCAATAAGAAAGTCCAAGGGATACATTAAACCTGAAGTGAATCATCGGAAACTAAAACTGGACTCACAGAATAAGTTCAAATCATAGAAAGTTAGAGATTCAGTCCTCTTGTACTTATGTCGGCATTGTGCCTTTTGAATTTAATTCGGATGCAATTTTTGTGTTTCATCGTCAATAAGAAGGTCCAAGGTATACAGTAAACCTGGAGTGAGGCATCGGAATCTAAAACTGGACTCACAGGAGAGGTTCAAATCATAGAAAGTGAGAGTGTCAGTCCTCTTGTACTTAAGTCGGCATTGTGAATTTTGTATTAAATTCGGATACAATTTCTGTGTTTCATCGTCAATAAGAAGGTCCAAGAGATACAGTAAACCTGAAGTGAAGCATCGGAATCTAAAACTGGACTCACAGGAGAGGTTCAAATCATAGAAAGCGAGAGTGTCAGTCCTCTTGTACTTTAGTCTGGTTTTTTGCCTTTTGTATTAAATTCGGATGCAATTACTTTGTTTCATCGTCAATAAGAAGATCCAAGGTATACAGTAAACCTGAAGTGAAGCATCGCAATATAAAACTGGACTCACAGGAGAGGTTCAAA
Source organism: Schistocerca americana (assembly GCF_021461395.2). NCBI lineage: Eukaryota > Metazoa > Arthropoda > Insecta > Orthoptera > Acrididae > Schistocerca > Schistocerca americana. Next base: position 4,128,190 of record NW_025725917.1, on the reverse strand, counting down.
TCAAAGAAACTGAGAGTGTCAGTCCTCTTTTCCTTAAGTCGGCATTGTGCCTTTTGTATTAAATTCGGATGCAATTTCTATGTTTCATCGTCAACAAGAAGGTCCAAGGTATACAGGAAACCTGAAGTGAATCATCGGAATCTAAAACTGGAGTCACAGGAGAGGTTCAAATCATAGAAAGTGTGAGTGTCAGTCCTCTTGTACTTAAGTCGGCATTGTGCCTTTTGTATTAAATTCGTATACAATTTCTGTGTTTCATCGTCAATAAGAAGGTCCAAGGGATACAGTAAACCTGAAGTGAAGCATCGGAATCCAAAACTGGACACACAGGGGAGGTTCAATTCATAGAAAGTGAAAGTGTCAGTCCTCTTGTACTTAAGTCGGCATTGTGCCTTTTGTATTAAATCCGGATGCAATTGCTGTGTTTCATCGTCAATAAGAAAGTCCAAGGGATACATTAAACCTGAAGTGAATCATCGGAAACTAAAACTGGACTCACAGAATAAGTTCAAATCATAGAAAGTTAGAGAGTCAGTCCTCTTGTACTTATGTCGGCATTGTGCCTTTCGAATTTAATTCGGATGAAATTTCTGTCAATAAGAAGGTCCAAGGTATACGGGAAACCTGAAGTGAAGCATCGGAATCTAAAACTGGACTCACAGGAGAGGTTCAAATCATAGAAAGGTAGAGTGTCAGTCCTCCTGTTCGTTAGTCGGCATTGTGCCTTTTGTATTAAATTCGGATACAATTTCTGTGTTTCATCGTCAATAAGAAGGTCCAGGGGATACAGTAGACCTGAAGTGAAGCATCAGAATCTAAAACTGGACTCACAGGAGAGGATCAATTCATAGAAAGTGAGAGTGTCAGTCCTCTTGTACTTAAGTCGGCATTGTGCCTTTTGTATTAAATTCGGATGCAATTGCTGTGTTTCATCGTCAATAAGAAGGTCCAAGGTATACAGTAAACCTGAAGTGAAGCATCGGAATCTAAAACTGGACTCACAGGGGAGTTTCAATTCATAGAAAGTGAAAGTGTCAGTCCTCTTGTACTTAAGTCGGCATTATGCTTTTTGTATTAAATTCGGATGCAATTGCTGTGTTTCATCGTCAATAAGAAGGTCCATGGTATACAGGAAACCAGAAGTGAAGCATCGGAATCTAAAACTGGGCTCACAGGAGAGGTTCAAATCATAGAAAGTGAGAGCGTCTATCCTCTCGTGCTTATGTCGGCATTATCCTTTTTGTATTAAATTCGGATGCGATTTCTGTGTTTCATCGTCAATTAGAGGGTCCAAGGAATACAGTAAACCTGAAGTGAAGCATCGGAATCTAAAACTGGACTCACAGGAGACGTTCAAATCATAGAAAGGTAGAGTGTCAGTCCTCTTGTACTTAAGTCGGCATTGTGCCTTTTGAATTTAATTCCGATGCAATTTCTGTGTTTCATCGTCAATAAGAACGTCCAAGGTATACAAGAAACCTGAAGTCAAGCATCGGAATCTGAAACTGGACTCACAGGAGGTGTTCAAATCAAAGAAAGTGAGAGTGTCAGTCCTGTTGTACTTAAGTTGGCATTGTAACTTGTGTATTAAATTCGGATGCAATTTCTGTGTTTCATCGTCAATAAGAAAGTCCAAGGGACACAGTAAACCCGAAGTGAATCATCGGAATCTAAAACTGGACTCACAGAAGAGGTTCAAATCATAGAAAGTTAGAGTGTCAGTCCTCTTGTACTTATGTCGGCATTGTGCCTTTTGAATTTAATTCGGATGCAATTTTTGTGTTTCATCGTCAATAAGAAGGTCCAAGGTATACAGTAAACCTGGAGTGAGGCATCGTAATCTAAAACTGGCCTCACAGGAGAGGTTCAAATCATAGAAAGTGAGAGTGTCAGTCCTCTTGTACTTAAGTCGGCATTGTGCCTTTTGTATTAAATTCGGATGCAATTTCTTTGTTTCATCGTCAATAAGAAGGTCCAAGGTATACAGTAAACCTGAAGTGAAGCATCGGAATCTAAAACTGGACTTACAGGGGAGGTTCAATTCATAGAAAGTGAAAGTGTCAGTCCTCTTCTACTTAAGTCGGCATTGTGCCTTTTGTATTAAATTCGGAGACAATTTCTGTGTTTCATCGTCAATAAGAAGGTCCAAGGGATACAGTAATCCTGAAGTGAAGCATCGGAATCTAAAACTGTACTCACAGGAGAGGTTCAAATCATAGAAAGTGTGAGTGTCAGTCCTCTTGTATATAAGTTGGCATTGTGCCGTTTGTATTAAATTCGGATGCAATTTCTGTGTTTCATTGTCAATAAGGAGGTCCAAGATATACAGTAAACCTGAAGTGAAGCATTGGAATCTAAAACTGGACTCACAGGGGAGGCTCAATTCATAGAAAGTGAAAGTGTCAGGCCTCTTGTACTTAAGTCGGCATTGTGCCTTTTGTATTTAATTCGGATGCAATTGCTGTGTTTCATCGTCAATAAGAAAGTCCGAGGGATACAGTAAACCTGAAGTGAATCATCGGAAACTAAATCTGGACTCACAGAAGAGGTTCAAATCATAGAAAGTTAGAGAGTCAGTCCTCTTGTACTTATGTCGGCATTGAGCCTTTCGAATTTAATTCGGATGCAATTTCTGTGCTTCATCGTCAATAAGAAGGTCCAAGGTATACGGGAAAACTGAAGTGAAGCATCGGAATCTAAAACTGGACTCACAGGAGAGGTTGACATCATAGAAAGTGAGAGTGTCAGTACTCTTTTCCTTAAGTCGGCATTGTGCCTTTTGTATTACATTCGGATGCAATTTCTGTGTTTCATCGTCAATAAGAAGGTCCAAGGTATACAGGAAACCTGAAGTGAAGCACCGGAATCTCAAACTGGACTCACAGGGGAGGTTCAATTCATAGAAAGTGAAAGTGTCAGTCCTCTTGTACTTAAGTCTGCATTGTGCCTTTTGTATTAAATTCGGATGCAATTGCTGTGTTTCATCGTCAATAAGAAGGTCCAAGGTATACAGTAAACCTGAAGTGAAGCATCGGAATCTAAAACCGAACTCACAGGGGAGGTTCAATTCATAGAATGTGTCAGTCCTCTTGTACTTAAGTCGGCATTGTGCCTTTTGTATTAAATTCGGATGCAATTGCTGTGTTTAATCGTCAAAAAGAAGGTCCGAGGTGTACAGGAAACCAGAAATGAAGCATCGAAATCTAAAACTGGGCTCAAAGGAGAGGTTCAAATCACAGAAAGTGAGAGTGTCTATCCTCTCGTACTTAAGTCGGCATTATGCCTTTTGTATTAAATTCGGATGCGATTTCTGTGTTTCACCGTCAATAAGAGGGTTCAAGGGATACAGTAAACCTGAAGTGAAGCATCGGAATATAAAACTGGACTCACAGGAGACGTTCAAATCATAGAAATGTAGAGTGTCAGTCCTCTTGTACTTAAGTCGGCATTGTGCCTTTTGAATTTAATTCCGATGCAATTTCTGTGTTTCATCGTCAATAAGAACGTCCAAGGTATACACGAAACCTGAAGTCAAGCATCGGAATCTGAAACTGGACTCACAGGACAGGTTCAAATCATAGAAAGTGAGAGTGTCAGTCCTCATGTACTTAAGTCGGCATTGTGCCTTTTGTATTAAATTCGGATGCAATTTCTGTGTTTCATCGTCAATAAGAACGTACAAGGTATACAGTAAACCTGAACTGAAGCATCGGAATCTAAAACTGGACTCACAGGAGAGGTTCAATCAAAGAAAGTGAGAGTGTCAGTCCTCTTGTACTTAAGTCGGCATTGTGCCTTTTGTATTAAATTCGGATGCTATTGCCGTGTTTCATCGTCAATAAGAAGGTCCAAGGTATACAGGAAACCAGAAGTGTAGCATCAGAATCTAAAACTGGGCTCACAGGAGAGGTTCAAATCATAGAAAGTGAGATTGTCAGTCCTCTTGTGCTTAAGTCGGCATTGTGCCTTTTGAATTTAATTCCGATGCAATTTCTGAGCTTCATCGTCAAAAAGAAGGTCCAACGGATACAAAAAACCTGAAGTAAAAAATCGGAATCTAAAACTGGACTCGCAGGAGAGGTTCAAATCATAGAATGTGAGAGTGTCAGTCCTCTTGTACTTAAGTCGGCATTATGCCTTTTGTATTAAATTCGGATGCAATTTCTGTGTCTCATCGTCATTAAGAAGGTCAAAGGTATACAGTAAACCTGAAGTGAAGCATCAGAATCTAAAACTGGGCTCACAGGAGAGGTTCAAATCATAGAAAGTGAGAGTGTCAGTCCTCTTGTACTTAAGTCGGCATTGTGCCTTTTGAATTTAATTCCGATGCAATTTCTGGGCTTCATCGTCAAAAAGAAGGTCCAACGGATACAAAAAACCTGAAGTAAAAAATCGGAATCTAAAACTGGACTCACAGGAGAGGTTCAAATCATAGAAAGTGAGAGTGTCAGTCCTCTTGTACTTAAGTCGGCATTATGCCTTTTGTATTAAATTCGGATGCAATTTCTGTGTTTCATCGTCATTAAGAAGGTCCAAGGTATACAGTAAACCTGAAGTGAAGCATCGGAATCTAAAACTGGACTCACAGGGGAGGTTCAATTCATAGAAAGTGAAAGTGTCAGTCCTCTTGTACTTAAGTCGGCATTGTGCCTTTTGTATTAAATTCGGATGCAATTGCTGTGTTTAATCGTCAAAAGGAAGGTCCGAGGTGTACAGGAAACCAGAAATGAAGCATCGAAATCTAAAACTGGGCTCACAGGAGAGGTTCAAATCATAGAAAGTGAGAGTGTCTATCCTCTCGTACTTAAGTCGGCATTATGCCTTTTGTGTTAAATTCGGATGCGACTTCTGTGTTTCACCGTCAATAAGAGGGTCCAAGGGATACAGTAAACCTGAAGTGAAGCATCGGAATATAAAACTGGACTCACAGGAGACGTTCAAATCATAGAAAGGTAGAGTGTCAGTCCTCATGTACTTAAGTCGGCATTGTGCCTTTTGAATTTAATTCCGATGCAATTTCTGTGTTTCATCGTCAATAAGCACGTCCAAGGTATACACGAAACCTGAAGTCAAGCATCGGAATCTGAAACTGGACTCACAGGACAGGTTCAAATCATAGAAAGTGAGAGTGTCAGTCCTCTTGTACTGAAGTCGGCATTGTGCCTTTTGTATTAAATTCGGATGCAATTTCTGTGTTTCATCGTCAATAAGAACGTACAAGGTGTACAGGAAACCAGAAATGAAGCATCGAAATCTAAAACTGGGCTCACAGGAGTGGTTCAAATCATAGAAAGTGAGAGTGTCTATCCTCTCGTACTTAAGTCGGCATTATGCCTTTTGTATTAAATTCGGATGCGAATTCTGTGTTTCATCGTCAATAAGAGGGTCCAAGGGATACAGTAAACCTGAAGTGAAGCATCGGAATCTAAAACTGGACTCACAGGAGACGTTCAAATCATAGTAAGGTAGAGTGTCAGTCCTCTTGTACTTAAGTCGGCATTGTGCCTTTTGAATTTAATTCCGATGCAATTTCTGTGTTTCATCGTCAATAAGAACGTCCAAGGTATACACGAAACCTGACGTCAAGCATCGGAACCTGAAACTGGACTCACAGGACAGGTTCAAATCATAGAATGTGAGAGTGTCAGACCTCTTGTACTTAAGTCGGCATTGTGCTTTTTGTATCAAATTCGGATGCAATTTCTGTGTTTCACCGTCAATAAGAAAGTCCAAGGGATACAGTAAACCTGAAGTGAATCATCGGAATCTAAAACTGGATTCACAGAAGAGGTTCAAATCATGGAAAGTTAGAGAGTCAGTCCTCTTGTACTTTTGTCGGCATTGTGCCCTTTGAATTTAATTCGGATGCAATTTCTGTGTTTCACCTTCAATAAGAAGGTCCAAGGTATACAGTAAACATGAAGTGAAGCATCGGAATCAAAAACTGGACTCACAGGGGCGGTTCAATTCATAGAAAGTGAAAGTGTCAGTCCTCTTGTACTTAAGTCGGCATTGTGTCTTTTGTATTAAATGCCTATGCAAATTCTGTGTTTCATCGATAACAAGAGGGTTGAAGGGATATAGTAAACCTGAAGTGAAGCATCGGAATCTAAAACTGGGCTCACAGGAGAGGTTAAAATCATAGAAAGTGAGAGTGTCTATCCTCTCGTACTTAAGTCGGCATTATGCCTTTTGTATTAAATTCGGATGCGATTTCTATGTTTCATCGTCAATAAGAGGGTCCAAGGGATACATTAAACCTGAAGTGAAGCATCGGAATCTAAAACTGGACTCACAGGAGAGGTTCAAATCATAGAAAGGTAGATTGTCAGTCCTCTTGTACATAAGTCGACATTGTGCCTTTTGAATTTAATTCCGATGCAATTTCTGTGTTTCATCGTCAATAAGAACGTCCAAGGTATACACGAAACCTGAGGTCAAGCATCCGAATCTGAAACTGGACTCACAGGAGGTGTTCAAATCATAGAAAGTGAGAGTGTCAGCCCTCTTGTACTTACGTCGGCATTGTGCCTTTGGTATTAAATTCGGATGCAATTTCTGTGTTTCATCGTCAATAAGAACGTCCAAGGTGTACACGAAACGTAAAGTCAATCATCGGAATCTAAAACTGGACTCACAGGAGAGGTTCAAATCATAGAAAGTGCGAGTGTCAGTCCTCTTGTACTTAAGTCGGCATTGTGCCTTTTGTATTAAATTCGGATGCAATTTCTGTGTTTCATCGTCAATAAGAAAGTCCAAGGGATACAGTAAACCTGAAGTGAATCATCGGAATCTAAAAGTGGACTCACAGAAGAGGTTCAAATCATAGCAAGTTAGAGAGTCTGTCCTCTTGTACTTATGTCGGCATTGTGCCTTTTGAATTTAGTTCGGATGCAATTACTGTGTTTCATCATCAATAAGAAAGTCCAAGGGATACAGTAAACCTGAAGTGAAGCAACGGAAATTAAAACTGGACTCACAGGAGAGGTTCAAATCATAGAAAGTGGGAGTGTCAGTCCTCTTGTACTTAAGTCGGCACGGTGCCTTTTGAATTTAATTCCGAAGCAATTTTTGTGCTTCATCGTCAAAAAGAAGGTCCAACGGATACAGTAAATCTGATGTGAAAAATCTGAATCTATGACTGGACTCACAGGAGAGGTTCAAACCATAGAAAGTGAGAGTGTCAATCCTCTGGTACTTAAGTCGGCATTGTGACTTTTGTATTAAATTCGGATGCAATTTCTGTGTTTCCTCGTCAATATGAAGGTCCAAGGGATACAGTAAACCGGAAGTGAAGCATCGGAATCGAAAACTGGACTCACAGGAGAGGTTCAAATCATGGAAAGTTAGAGTGTCAGTCCACTTGTACTTAAGTCGGCATTGTGCCTTTTGAAATTTTATTCCGATGCAAATACTGTGTTTCATCATCATTAAGAGGTTCCAAGGTATACAGTAAACCTGTAGTGAAGCATCGGAAACTAAAACTGGACCCACAGGAGAGTTTCAAATAATAGAAAGTTAAAGTGACAGTCCTCTTGTACTTAAGTCGGAATTGTGCAATTTGTATTAAATTCCGATGCGATTTCTGTGTTTCATCGTCAATAAGTAGTTTCAAGGGATACAGTAAACCTGAAGTGAAGCATCGTAATCTAAACCTGGACCCACTGGAGAGGTTCAAATCATAGAAAGTCAGAGTGACAGTCCTCTAGTACTTAAGTCGGCATTGTGCCTTTTGAATTAAATTCGGATGCAATTTCTGTGCTTCATCGTCAATAAGAAGGTCCAAGGGATACAGTAATCCTGAAGTGACGCATCGGAAACTAAAACTGGACTCACTGGAGTGGTTGAAATCATAGAAAGTTAGAGTGTCAGTCCTCTTGTTCTTAAGTCGGCATTGTGCCTTCTGTATTAAATTCGGATGCAATTTCTGTGTATTATCGTCAATATGAAGGTCCAAGGTATACAGGAAACCTGAAGTGAAGCATCGGAATCTGTAACTGGACTCACAGGAGTGCTTCAAATCATAGAATGTGAAAGTGTCAGTCCTCTTGTACTTAAGTCGGCATTGTGCCTTTTGTATCAAATTCGGATGCAATATCTGTGTTTCAGGTTCAATAAGAAGGTCCAAGGGATACAGTAAACCTGAAGTGAAGCATCGGAATCTAAAACTGGGCTCACAGGAGAGGTTCAAATCATAGATAGTTAGAGTGTCAGCCCTCTTCTACTTAAGTCGGCATTGTGACTTTTGAATTTATTTCGGATGCAATTTCTTCGTTTCATTAACAATAAGAAGGTCCAAGGTACACAGGAAACCTGAAGTGCAGCATCGGAATCTGAAACTGGACTCACAGGAGAGGTTCAAATCATAGAAAGTAAGAGTGTCAGTCCTCTTGTACTGAAGTCGGCATTGTGCCTTTCGAATTTAATTCCGATGCAATTTCTGTGTTTCATCGTCAATAAGAAGGTCCAAGGTATACAGTAAACTTGAACTGAAGCATCGGAATCCAAAACTGGTCTTACAGGAGAGATTGAAATCATAGAAAGTTAGAGTGTCAGTCCTATTGTACTTAAGTCGGCATTGTGCCTTTTGTATTAAATTCGGATGCAATATCTGTGTTTCATCATCAATAAGAAGGTCCAAGGCATACTGTAAACTTGAAGTGAAGCATCGTAATCTAAAACTGGACTCACAGGAGAGATTCAAATCATAGAAAGTTAGAGTGTCAGTCCTCTAGTACTTAAGTCGCCATTGTGCCTTTTGTATTAAATTCGGATGCAATTTCTGTGTTTCATCATCAATAAGAAGGTCCAAGGGATACAGTAAACCTGACGTGAAGCATCGGAATCTAAACCTGGACCCACACTAGAGGTTCAAATCTTAGAAAGTGAGAGTGTCAGTCCTCTTGTACTTAAGTCGGCATTGTGCCTTTTGGATTAAATTCGGATGCAATTTCTGTGTTTCATCGTCAATAAGAAGGTGCAAGGGATACAGGAAAGCTGAAGTGAAGCATCGGAATCTAAAACTGGACTCACAGGAGAGGTTCAAATCATAGAGAGTTAGAGTGTCAGTCCTCTTGAACTTAGGTCGGCATTGTGCATTTTGTATTGAACTCGAATGAAATTTCTGTGTTTCATCGTCAATAAGAAGGTCCAAGGTATACAGGAAACCTGAAGTGAAGCATCGGAATCTGAAACTGGACGCACAGGAGAGGTTCAAATCATAGAAAGTGAGAGTGTCAGTCTTCTTCTACTTAAGTCGGCATTGTGCCTTTTGTATCAAATTCGGATGCAATTTCTGTGTTTCATCGTCTTAAGAAGGTCCAAGGTATACAGGAAACCTGAAGTGAAGCATCGGTATCTGAAACTGGACTCACAGGAGATGTTCTAATCATAGAAAGTGAGAGTGTCAGTCCTTTTCAACTTAAGTCGGCATTGTGCCTTTTGTATCAAATTCGGATGCAATTTCTGTGTTTCAGGTTCAATAAGAAGGTCCAAGGGATACAGTAAACCTGAAGTGAAGCATCGGAATCTAAAACTGGGCCCCCAGGAGAGGTTCAAATCATAGAAAGTTAGAGTGTCAGTCCTCTTGTACTTAAGTCGGCATTGTGCCTTTTGAATTTATTTCGGATGTAATTTCTGTGTTTCGTCGTCAATAAGAAGTTCCAAGGTACACAGGAAACCTGAAGTGAAGCATTGGAATCTAAAACTGGACTCACAGAAGAGGTTCAAATCATAGAAAGTGAGAGTGTCAGTCCTCTTGCACTTAAGCCGGCATTGTGCCTTTTGTATTAAAATCGGATGCAATTTCTGTGTTTCATCGTCAATAAGAAGGTCCAAGGTATACAGGAAACCGGAAGTGAAGCATCGGAATCTAAACCTGGACTCACAGGAGAGGTTCAAATCATAGAAAGTGAGAGTGTCAGTCCTCTTGTACTTAAGTCGGCATTGTGCCTTTTGTATTAAATTCGGATGCAATTTCTGTGTTTCATCGTCAATAAGAAGGTCCAAGGGATACAGTAAACCTGAAGTGAGGCATCGGAATCTAAAACTGGACTCACAGGAGAGGTTCAAACCGTAGAAAGTTAGAGTGTCAGTCCTCTTGTACTTTAGCCGGCCTTGTGCCTTTTGAATTTAATTCCGATGCAATTTCTGTGTTTCATCGTCAGTAAGATGGTCCAAGGGATACAGTAATCCTGAAGTGAGGCATCGGATTCTAAAACTGGACTTACAGGAGAGTTTCTAATCATAGAAAGTTAGAGTGTCAGTCCTCTTTTACTTAAGTCGGCACATTGCCTTTTGTATTAAATTCGGATGCAATTTCTGTGTTTCATCGTCAATAAGAAAGTCCAAGGGATACAGTAAACCTGAAGTGAATCATCGGAATCTAAAACTGGACTCACAGAAGAGGTTCAAATCATAGAAAGTTAGAGAGTCAGTCCTCCTGTACTTATGTCGGCATTGTGCCTTTTGAATTTAATTCGGATGCAATTACTGTGTTTCATCTTTAATAAGAAAGTCCAAGGGATACAGTAAACCTTAAGTGAAGCAACGGAATCTAAAACTGGACTCACAGGAGAGGTTCAAATAATTGAAAGTGGGAGTGTCAGTCCTCTTGTACTTAAGTTGGCTTTGTGTCTTTTGTATTAAATTCGGATGCAATTTCTGTGTTTCATCGATAACAAGAGGGTCCTAGGGATACAGTAAACCTGAAGTGAAGCATCCGAATCTAAAACTGGACTCACAGGAGAGGTTTAAATCATTGAAAGTTAGAGTGTCAGTCCACTTGTACTTAAGTCGGCATTGTGCCTTTTGAATTTTTATTCCGATGCAATTACTGTGTTTCATCATCATTAAGAGGTTCCAAGGTATACAGTAAACCTGTAGTGAAGCATCGGAATCTAAACCTGGACCCACAGGAGAGGTTCAAATCATAGAAAGTCAGAGTGTCAGTCCTCTAGTACTTAAGTCGGCATTGTGCCTTTCGAATTAAATTCGGATGCAATTTCTGTGCTTCATCGTCAATAAGAAGGTCCAATAGATACAGTAATCCTGAAGTGACGCATCGGAAACTAAAACTGGACTCACTGGAGAGGTTGAAATCATAGAAAGTTAGAGTGTCAGTCCTCTTGTACTTAAGTCGGCATTGAGCCTTTTGTATTAAATTCGGATGCAATTTCTGTGTATTATCGTCAATAAGAAGGTCCAAGGTATACAGGAAACCTGAAGTGAAGCATCGGAATCTGAAACTGGACTCACAGGAGAGGTTCAAATCATAGAAAGTTAGCGTGTCAGTCCTCTTGTACTTAAGTCGGCATTGTGACTTTTGAATTTATTTCGGATGCAATTTCTTTGTTTCATCGTCAATAAGAGGGTCCAAGGTACACAGGAAACCTGAAGTGAAGCATCAGAATCTAAAACTGGACTCACAGGAGAGATTGAAATCATAGAAAGTTAGAGTGTCAGTCCTCTTTTACTTAAGTCGGCACATTGCCTTTTTTATTAAATTCGGATGCGATTTCTGTGTTTCATCGTCAATAAGAGGGTCCAAGGGATACATTAAACCTGAAGTGAAACATCGGAATCTAAATCTGGACTCACAGGAGAGGTTCAAATCATAGAAAGGTAGAGTGTCAGTCCTCTTGTACTTAAGTCGGCATTGTGCCTTTTGAATTTAATTCCGATGCAATTTCTGTGTTTCATCGTCAATAAGAACATCCAAGGTATACACGACACCTGAAGTGAAGCATCCGAATCTGAAACTGGACTCACAGGAGGTGTTCAAATCATAGAAAAAGAGAGTGTCAGCCCTCTTGTACTTAAGTCGGCATTGTGCCTTTTGTATTAAATTCGGATGCAATTTCTGTGTTTCATCGTCAATAAGAACGTCCAAGGTGTACACGAAACGTAAAGTCAATCATCGGAATCTAAAACTGGACTCACAGGAGAGGTTCAAATCATAGAAAGTGCGAGTGTCAGTCCTCTTGTACTTAAGTCGGCATTGTGCCATTTGTATTAAATTCGGATGCAATTTCTGTGTTTCATCGTCAATAAGAAAGTCCAAGGGATACAGTAAACCTGAAGTGAATCATCGGAATATAAAACTGGACTCACGGAAGAGGTTCAAATCATAGAAAGTTAGAGTGTCAGTCCTCTTGTACTTATGTCGGCATTGTGCCTTTTGAATTTAATTCGGATGCAATTACTGTGTTTCATCATTAATAAGAAAGTCCAAGGGATACAGTAAACCTTAAGTGAAGCAACGGAATCTAAAACTGGACTCACAGTAGAGTTTCAAATCATAGAAAGTTAGAGTGACAGTCCTCTTGTACTTAAGTTGGCATTGTGCATTTTGTATTAAATTCCGATGCAATTTCTGTGTTTCATCGTCAATAAGAAGGTTCAAGGGATACAGTAAGCCTGAAGTGAAGCATCGGAATCTAAACCTCCACCCACAGGAGAGGTTCAAATCATAGAAAGTCAGAGTGTCAGTCCTCTAGTACTTAAGTCGGCATTGTGCCTTTCGAATTAAATTCGGATGCAATTTCTGTGCTTCATCGTCAATAAGAAGGTCCAAGGGATACAGTAATCCTGAAGTGACGCATCGGAATCTGAAACTGGACTCACAGGAGAGGTTCAAATCATAGAAGGTTAGCGTGTCAGTCCTCTTGTACTTAAGTCGGCATTGTGACTTTTGAATTTATTTCGGATGCAATTTCTTTGTTTCATCGTCAATAAGAGGGTCCAAGGTACACAGGAAAACTGAAGTGTAGCATCAGAATCTAAAACTGGACTCACAGGAGAGATTGAAATCATAGAAAGTTAGAGTGTCAGTCCTTTTGTACTTAAGTCGGCATTGTGCCTTTTGTATTAAATTCGGATGCAATATCTGTGTGTCATCATCAATAAGAAGGACCAAGGCATACTGTAAACTTGAAGTGAAGCATCGTAATCTAAAACCGGACTCACAGGAGAGATTCAAATCATAGAAAGTTAGAGTGTCAGTCCTCTAGTACTTAAGTCGCCATTGTGCCGTTTGTATTAAATTCGGATGCAATTTCTGTGTTTCATCATCAATAAGAAGGTCCAAGGGATACAGCAAACCTGTGGTGAAGCATCGGAATCTAAAACTGGACTCACAGAAGAGATTCAAATCATAGAAAGGTAGAGTGTCAGTCCTCTTGTACTTAAGTCGGCATTGTGCCTTTTGTATTAAATTCCGATGCAATTTCTGTGTTTCATCGTCAATAAGAAGGATCAAGGGATACAGTAAACCTGAAGTGAAGCATCGGAATCTAAACCTGGACCCACACTAGAGGTTCAAATCTTAGAAAGTGAGAGTGTCAGTCCTCTTGTACTTAAGTCAGCATTGTGCCTTTTGGATTAAATTCGGATGCAATTTCTGTGTTTCATCGTCAATAAGAAGGTGCAAGGGATACAGGAAACCTGAAGTGAAGCATCGGAATCTAAAACTGGACTCACAGGAGAGGTTCAAATCATAGAGAGTTAGAGTGTCAGTCCTCTTGAACTTAGGTCGGCATTGTGCATTTTGTATTAAACTCGAATGCAATTTCTGTGTTTCATCGTCAATAAGAAGGTCCAAGGTATACAGGAAACCTGAAGTGAAGCATCGGAATCTGAAACTGGACGCACAGGAGAGGTTCAAATCATAGAAAGTGAGAGTGTCAGTCTTCTTCTACTTAAGTCGGCATTGTGCCTTTTGTATCAAATTCGGATGCAATTTCTGTGTTTCAGGTTCAATAAGAAGGTCCAAGGGATACAGTAAACCTGAAGTGAAGCATCGGAATCTAAAACTGGGCTCACAGGAGCGGTTCAAATCATAGAAAGTTAGAGTGTCAGTCCTCTTGTACTTGAGTCGGCATTGTGCCTTTTGAATTTACTTCGGATGTAATTTCTGTGATTCATCGTCAATAAGAAGTTCCAAGGTACACAGGAAACCTGAAGTGAAGCATTGGAATCTAAAACTGGACTCACAGAAGAGGTTCAAAACATAGAAAGTGAGAGTGTCAGTCCTCTTGTACTTAAGCCGGCATTGTGCCTTATGTATTAAAATCAAATGCAATTTCAGTGTTTCATCGTCAATAAGAAGGTCCAAGGTATACAGGAAACCGGAAGTGAAGCATCGGAATCTAAACCTGGACTCACAGGAGAGGTTCAAATCATAGAAAGTGAGAGTGTCAGTCCTCTTGTACTTAAGTCGGCATTGTGCCTTTTGTATTAAATTCGGATGCAATTTCTGTGTTTCATCGTCAATAAGAACATCCAAGGGATACAGTAAACCTGAAGTGAGGCATCGGAATCTAAAACTGGACTCACAGGATAGGTTCAAATCGTAGAAAGTTAGAGTGTCAGTCCTCTTGTACTTAAGTCGGCATTGTGCCTTTTGTATTAAATTCGGATGCAATTTCTGTGTTTCATCAACAATAAGAAGGTACAAGGGATACAGTAAACCTGAAGTGAAGCATCGGAATCTGAAACTGGACTCACAGGAGAGGTTCAAATCATAGGAAGTTAGCGTGTCAGTCCTCTTGTACTTAAGTCGGCATTGTGACTTTTGAATTTATTTCGGATGCAATTTCTTTGTTTCATCGTCAATAAGAGGGTCCAAGGTACACAGGAAACCTGAAGTGAAGCATCAGAATCTAAAACTGGACTAATACAAAATCATAGAAAGTTAGAGTGTCAGTCCTCTTTTACTTAAGTCGGCACATTGCCTTTTTTATTAAATTCGGATGCGATTTCTGTGTTTCATCGTCAATAAGAGGGTCCAAGGGATACATTAAACCTGAAGTGAAACATCGGAATCTAAAACTGGACTCACAGGAGAGGTTCAAATCATAGAAAGGTAGAGTGTCAGTCCTCTTGTACTTAAGTCGGCATTGTGCCTTTTGAATTTAATTCCGATGCAATTTCTGTGTTTCATCGTCAATAAGAACATCCAAGGTATACACGACACCTGAAGTGAAGCATCCGAATCTGAAACTGGACTCACAGGAGGTGTTCAAATCATAGAAAGTGAGAGTGTCAGCCCTCTTGTACTTAAGTCGGCATTGTGCCTTTTGTATTAAATTCGGATGCAATTTCTGTGTTTCATCGTCAATAAGAACGTCCAAGGTGTACACGAAACGTAAAGTCAATCATCGGAATCTAAAACTGGACTCACAGGAGTGGTTCAAATCATAGAAAGTGCGAGTGTCAGTCCTCTTGTACTTAAGTCGGCATTGTGCCTTTTGTATTAAATTCGGATGCAATTTCTGTGTTTCATCGTCAATAAGAAAGTCCAAGGGATACAGTAAACCTGAAGTGAATCATCGGAATCTAAAACTGGACTCACAGAAGAGGTTCAAATCATAGAAAGTTAGAGTGTCAGTCCTCTTGTACTTATGTCGGCATTGTGCCTTTTGAATTTAATTCGGATGCAATTACTGTGTTTCATCATTAATAAGAAAGTCCAAGGGATACAGTAAACCTTAAGTGAAGCAACGGAATCTAAAACTGGACTCGCAGGAGAGTTTCAAATCATAGAAAGTTAAAGTGACAGTCCTCTTGTACTTAAGTCGGCATTGTGCATTTTGTATTAAATTCCGATGCAATTTCTGTGTTTCATCGTCAATAAGAAGGTTCAAGGGATACAGTAAGCCTGAAGTGAAGCATCGGAATCTAAACCTGGACCCACAGGAGCGGTTCAAATCATAGAAAATTAAAGTGTCAGTCCTCTTGTACTTAAGTCGGCATTGTGCCTTTTGTATTAAATTCGGATGCAATTTCTGTGTATTATCGTCAATAAGAAGGTCCAAGGTATACAGGAAACCTGAAGTGAAGCATCGGAATCTGAAACTGGACTCACAGGAGAGGTTCAAATCATAGAAAGTTAGCGTGTCAGTCCTCTTGTACTTAAGTCGGCATTGTGACTTTTGAATTTATTTCGGATGCAATTTCTTTGTTTCATCGTCAATAAGAGGGTCCAAGGTACACAGGAAAACTGAAGTGAAGCATCAGAATCTAAAACTGGACTCACAGGAGAGATTGAAATCATAGAAAGTTAGAGTGTCAGTCCTTTTGTACTTAAGTCGGCATTGTGCCTTTTGTATTAAATTCGGATGCAATATCTGTGTGTCATCATCAATAAGAAGGACCAAGGCATACTGTAAACTTGAAGTGAAGCATCGTAATCTAAAACCGGACTCACAGGAGAGATTCAAATCATAGAAAGTTAGAGTGTCAGTCCTCTAGTACTTAAGTCGCCATTGTGCCTTTTGTATTAAATTCGGATGCAATTTCTGTGTTTCATCATCAATAAGAAGGTCCAAGGGATACAGCAAACCTGTGGTGAAGCATCGGAATCTAAAACTGGACTCACAGAAGAGATTCAAATCATAGAAAGGTAGAGTGTCAGTCCTCTTGTACTTAAGTCGGCATTGTGCCTTTTGTATTAAATTCCGATGCAATTTCTGTGTTTCATCGTCAATAAGAAGGATCAAGGGATACAGTAAACCTGAAGTGAAGCATCGGAATCCAAACCTGGACCCACACTAGAGGTTCAAATCTTAGAAAGTGAGAGTGTCAGTCCTCTTGTACTTAAGTCGGCATTGTGCCTTTTGGATTAAATTCGGATGCAATTTCTGTGTTTCATCGTCAATAAGAAGGTGCAAGGGATACAGGAAACCTGAAGTGAAGCATCGGAATCTAAAACTGGACTCACAGGAGAGGTTCAAATCATAGAGAGTTAGAGTGTCAGTCCTCTTGAACTTAGGTCGGCATTGTGCATTTTGTATTAAACTCGAATGCAATTTCTGTGTTTCATCGTCAATAAGAAGGTCCAAGGTATACAGGAAACCTGAAGTGAAGCATCGGAATCTGAAACTGGACGCACAGGAGAGGTTCAAATCATAGAAAGTGAGAGTGTCAGTCTTCTTCTACTTAAGTCGGCATTGTGCCTTTTGTATCAAATTCGGATGCAATTTCTGTGTTTCAGGTTCAATAAGAAGGTCCAAGGGATACAGTAAACCTGAAGTGAAGCATCGGAATCTAAAACTGGGCTCACAGGAGCGGTTCAAATCATAGAAAGTTAGAGTGTCAGTCCTCTTGTACTTGAGTCGGCATTGTGCCTTTTGAATTTACTTCGGATGTAATTTCTGTGATTCATCGTCAATAAGAAGTTCCAAGGTACACAGGAAACCTGAAGTGAAGCATTGGAATCTAAAACTGGACTCACAGAAGAGGTTCAAAACATAGAAAGTGAGAGTGTCAGTCCTCTTGTACTTAAGCCGGCATTGTGCCTTATGTATTAAAATCAAATGCAATTTCAGTGTTTCATCGTCAATAAGAAGGTCCAAGGTATACAGGAAACCGGAAGTGAAGCATCGGAATCTAAACCTGGACTCACAGGAGAGGTTCAAATCATAGAAAGTGAGAGTGTCAGTCCTCTTGTACTTAAGTCGGCATTGTGCCTTTTGTATTAAATTCGGATGCAATTTCTGTGTTTCATCGTCAATAAGAAGGTCCAAGGGATACAGTAAACCTGAAGTGAGGCATCGGAATCTAAAACTGGACTCACAGGATAGGTTCAAATCGTAGAAAGTTAGAGTGTCAGTCCTCTTGTACTTAAGTCGGCATTGTGCCTTTTGTATTAAATTCGGATGCAATTTCTGTGTTTCATCAACAATAAGAAGGTACAAGGGATACAGTAAACCTGAAGTGAAGCATCGGAATCTAAAACTGTACTCACCGGAGAGGTTCAAATCATAGAAAGTTAGAGTGTCAGTCCTCTTGTACTTTAGTCGGCCTTGTGCCTTTTAAATTTATTTCCGATGCAATTTCTGTGTTTCATCGTCAGTAAGATGGTCCAAGGGATACAGTAATTCTGAAGTGAGGCATGGGATTCTAAAACTGCACTCACCGGAGAGGTTCTAATCATAGAAAGTTAGAGTGTTAGTCCTCTCTTACTTAAGTCGGCACTTTGCCTTTTGTATTAAATTCGAATGCAATTTCTGTGTTTCATCGTCAACAAGAAGGTCCAAGGGATACAGTAAACCTGAAGTGAATCATCGGATTCTAAAAATGGACTCACAGGACAGGTTCAAATCATAGAAAATTAGAGCGTCAGTCTTCTAGTACTTAACTCGGCATTGTGCCTTTTCGATAACATTCCGATGCAATTTCTGTGCTTCATCGTCAATAAGAAGGTCCATGGTATACAGGAAACCGGAAGTGAAGCATCGGAATCTAAAACTGGACTCACAGGAGAGGTTCAAATTATAGATAGTGAGAGTGTCAGTCCTCTTGTACTTAAGTCGGCATTGTGCATTTTGTATTAAATTCCGGTGCAATTTCTGTGTTTCATCGTCAATAAGAATGTCCAAGGGATACAGTATACCTGAAGTGAGGCATCGGAATCTAAAACTGGACACACAGGAGAGGTTCAAATCATAGAAAGTTAGAGTGTCAGTCCTCTTGTACTGAAGTCGGCATTGTGCCTTTTGAATTTAATTCCGATGCACTTTCTGTGTTTCATCGTCAATAATAAGGTCCAAGGTACACAGTAAACTTGAAGTGAAGCAACGGAATCTAAAACTGGTCTCACAGGAGAGATTCATATCATAGAAAGTTAGAGTGTCAGTCCTCTTGTACTTAAGTCGGCATTATGCCTTTTGTATTAAATTCGGATGCAATTTCTGTGTTTCATCATCAATAAGATGGTCCAAGGGATACAGTAAACCTGAAGTGAAGCATCGGAATCTAAAACTGGGCTCACAGGAGAGGTTCAAATCATGGAAAGTTAGAGTGTCAGTCCTCTTGTACTTATGTCGGCATTGTGCCTTTTGAATTTAATTCGCATGCAATTTCTGTGTTTCATCGTCAATATGAAGGTCCTAGGTATACAGGAAACCGGAAGTGAAGCATCGGAATCTAAAACTGGACTCACAGGAAAGGTTCAAATCATAGAAAGTGAGAGCGTCAGTCCTCTTGTACTTAAGTCGGCATTGTGCCTTTTGTATTAAATTCGGATGCAATTGCTGTGTTTCATCGTCAATAAGAATGTCTAAGGTATACAGGAAACCAGAAGTGAAGCATCGGAATCTAAAACTGGGCTCACATAACAGGTTCAAATCATAGAAAATTTAAGCGTCAGTCATTTTGTACTTAAGTCGGCATTGTGCCTTTTCAATCTCATTCCGAAGCAATTTCTGTGCTTCATCGTCAATAAGAAGGTCCATGGTATACAGTAAACCTGAAGTGTAGAATCGGAATCTAAAACTGGACTCAAAGGAGAGGTTCAAATCATAGAAAGTTAGAGTGTCAGCCCTCTTGTACTAAAGTCGGCATTGTGCCTTTTGAATTTAATTCCGATGGAATTTCTGTGTTTCATCGTCAATAAGAAGATCGAAGGTATACAGTATATTTGAAGTGAAGCATCGGAATCTAAAACTGGACTCACAGGAGAGATTCAAATCATAGAAAGTTAGAGTGTCAGTCCTTTTGTACTTAAGTCGTCATTGTTCCTTTTGTATTAAATTCGGATGCAATTTCTATGTTTCATCGGCAATACGAAGGTCCAAAGTATATAGTGAACAAGAAGTGAAGAATCGGAATCTAAAACTGGACTCACAGGAGAGGCTCAAATCATAGAAATTTAGAGTGTCAGTCCACTTGTACTTAAGGCTGCATTGTGCCTTTTGTATTATATTCGGATGCAGTTTCTTTGTTTCATTGTCAATAAAAAGGTCCAATGTATACAGGAAACCGGAGGTGAGGCATCGGAATCTAAAACTGGACTCACAGGAAAGGTTCAAATCATAGAAAGTGAGAGTGTCAGTCCTCTTGTACTTAAGTCGGCATTGTGCCTTTTGTATTAAATTCCGATTCAATTTCTGTGTTTCATCGTCAATAAGAAGGTCCAAGGGATACAGTAAACCTGAAGTGAGGCATCGGAATCTAAAACTGGACTCACAGGAGAGGTTCAAATCATAGAAAGTTAGAGTGTCAGTCTTCGTGTACTTAAGTCGGCATTGTGCCTTTTGTATTAAATTCGGATGCAATTCCTGTGTTTCATCGTCAATAAGATGGTCCAAGGTATACAGTAAACCTGAAGTGAAGCATCGGATTCTAAAACTGGACTTACAGGAGAGGTTCAAGTCATAGAAAGTTAGAGTGTCAGTCCTCTTGTACTTAAGTCGGCATTGTGCCTTTTGTATTAAATTCGGATGCAATTTCTGAGTTTCATCATCAATAAGAAGGTCCAAGGGATACAGTAAACCTGAAGTGAAGCATCGTAATCTAAAACTGGGCTAACAGGAGAGGTTCAAATCATTGAAAGATAGAGTGTCAGTCTTCTTGTACTTAAGTCGGCATTGTGCCCTTTGTATTAAATTCGCATGCAATTTCTGTGTTTCATCATCAATACGAAGGTACAAAGGATACAGTAAACCTGAAGTGAAGCGTCGGAATCTAAAACTGGACTCACCGGAGAGGTTCAAATCATAGGAAGTTAGAGTGTCAGTCCTCTTGTACTTTAGTCGGCCTTGTGCCTTTTGAATTTCATTGCGATGCAATTTCAGTGTTTCATCGTCAATAAGATGGTCCAAGGGATACAGTAAACCTGAAGTGAAGCATCGGATTCTAAAACTGGACTTACAGGAGAGGTTCAAATCATAGAAAATTAGAGTGTCAGTACTCTTGTACTTAAGTCGGCATTGTACCTTTTGTATTAAATTCGGATGTAATTTCTGTGTTTCATCGTCAATAAGAAGGTCCAAGGGATACAGTAAACCTGAAATGAATCATCGGATTCTAAAACTGGACTTACAGGAGAGGTTGAAATCATAGAAAGTTAGAGTGTCAGTCCTCTTCTACTTAAGTCGGCATTGTGCCTTTTGAATTGAATTCCGATGCAATTTCTGTGTTTCGTCGCAAATAAGAATGTCCAAGGTATACAGTGAACCTGAAGTGAAGCATCCGAATCTAAAACTAGACTCACAGGAGAGGTTCAAATCATAGAAAGTTAGAGTGTCAGTCCTCTTGTACTTAAGTCGGCATTGTGCCTTTTGTATTATATTCGGATGCAGTTTCTTTGTTTCATTGTTAATAAAAAGGTCCAAGGGATACAGTAAACCTGAAATGAATCATCGGATTCTAAAACTGGGCTCACAGGAGAGGTTCAAATCATGGAAAGTTAGAGTGTCAGTCCTCTTGTACTTATGTCGGCATTGTGCCTTTTGAATTTAATTCGCATGCAATTTCTGTGTTTCATCGTCAATATGAAGGTCCTAGGTATACAGGAAACCTGAAGTGAAGCATCGGATTCTAAAACTGGACTCACAGGAAAGGTTCAAATCATAGAAAGTGAGAGCGTCAGTCCTCTTGTACTTAAGTCGGCATTGTGCCTTTTGTATTAAATTCGGATGCAATTGCTGTGTTTCATCGTCAATAAGAATGTCTAAGGTATACAGGAAACCAGAAGTGAAGCATCGGAATCTAAAACTGGGCTCACATAACAGGTTCAAATCATAGAAAATTTAAGCGTCAGTCATTTTGTACTTAAGTCGGCATTGTGCCTTTTCAATCTCATTCCGAAGCAATTTCTGTGCTTCATCGTCAATAAGAAGGTCCATGGTACACAGTAAACCTGAAGTGTAGAATCGGAACCTAAAACTGGACTCAAAGGAGAGGTTCAAATCATAGAAAGTTAGAGTGTCAGCCCTCTTGTACTAAAGTCGGCATTGTGCCTTTTGAATTTAATTCCGATGGAATTTCTGTGTTTCATCGTCAATAAGAAGAACGAAGGTATACAGTATATTTGAAGTGAAGCATCGGAATCTAAAACTGGACTCACAGGAGAGATTCAAATCATAGAAAGTTAGAGTGTCAGTCCTTTTGTACTTAAGTCGTCATTGTTCCTTTTGTATTAAATTCGGATGCAATTTCTGTGTTTCATCGGCAATACGAAGGTCCAAAGTATATAGTGAACAAGAAGTGAAGAATCGGAATCTAAAACTGGACTCACAGGAGAGGCTCAAATCATAGAAAGTTAGAGTGTCAGTCCTCTTGTACTTAAGGCGGCAATGTGCCTTTTGTATTATATTCGGATGCAGTTTCTTTGTTTCATTGTCAATAAAAAGGTCCAATGTATACAGGAAACCGGAGGTGAAGCATCGGAATCTAAAACTGGACTCACAGGAAAGGTTCAAATCATAGAAAGTGAGAGTGTCAGTCCTCTTGTACTTAAGTCGGCATTGTGCCTTTTGTATTAAATTCCGATTCAAATTTCTGTGTTTCATCGTCAATAAGATGATAAAAGCGATACAGTAAACCTGAAGTGAATCATCGGATTCTAAAACTTGACTCACAGGACAGGTTCAAATCATAGACAATCACAGTGTCAGTCATCTTGTACTTAAGTCGGCATTGTCCCTTTTCGATATCATTCCGATGCAATTTCTGTGCTTCATCGTCAATAAGAAGGTTCATGGTATACAGTAAACCTGAAGTGTAGCATCGGAATCTAAAACTGGACTCAAAGGAGAGGTTCAAATCATAGAAAGTTAGAGTGTCAGTCCTCTTGTACTGAAGTCGGCATTGTGCATTTGAATTTAATTCCGATGCACTTTCTGTGTTTCATCGTCAATAAGAAGGTCCAAGGTACACAGTAAACTTGAAGTGAAGCATCGGAATCTAAAACTGGTCTCACAGGAGAGATTCAAATCATAGAAAGTTAGAGTGTCAGTCCTCTTGTACTCAAGTCGGCATTGTGCCTTTTGTATTAAATTCGAATGCAATTTCTGTGTTACATCATCAATAAGATGGTCCAAGGGATACAGTAAACCTGAAGTGAAGCATCGGAATCTAAAACTGGGCTCACAGGAGAGTTTCAAATTATGGAAAGTTAGAGTGTCAGTCCTCTTGTACTTATGTCGGCATTGTGCCTTTTGAATTTAATTCGCATGCAATTTCTGTGTTTCATCGTCAATATGAAGGTCCTAGGTATACAGGAAACCTGAAGTGAAGCATCGGAATGTAAAACTGGACTAACAGGAGAGGTTCAAATCATAGAAAGTGAGAGTGTCAGTACTCTTGTATTTAAGTCGGCATTGTGCCTTTTGTATTACATTCCGATTCAAATTCTGTGTTTCATCGTCAATAAGAAGGTCCAAGGGATACAGTAAACCTGAAGTGAGGCATCGGAATCTAAAACTGGACTCACAGGAGAGGTTCAAATCATAGAAAGTTAGAGTGTCAGTCTTCTTGTACTTAAGTCGGCATTGTGCCTTTTGTATTAAATTCGGATGCAATTCCTGTGTTTCATCGTCAATAAGATGGTCCAAGGTATACAGTAAACCTGAAGTGAAGCATCGGATTCTAAAACTGGACTTACAGGAGAGGTTCAAGTCATAGAAAGTTAGAGTGTCAGTCCTCTTGTACTTAAGTCGGCATTGTGCCTTTTGTATTAAATTCGGATGCAATTTCTGAGTTTCATCATCAATAAGAAGGTCCAAGGGATACAGTAAACCTGAAGTGAAGCATCGGAATCTAAAACTGGGCTAACAGGAGAGGTTCAAATCATAGAAAGTTAGAGTGTCAGTCCTCTTGTACTTAAGTCGGCATTGTGCCCTTTGTATTAATTTCGGATGCAATATCTGTGATTCATCGTCAATAAGAAGGTCCAAGGGATACAGTAAACCTGAAATGAAGCATCGGAATCCGAAACTGACTCACAGGAGAGGTTCAAATCATAGATAGTTAGGGTGTCAGTCCTCTTGTATTTAAGTCGTCATTGTGCCGTTTGTATTAAATTCGGATGCAATTTCTGAGTTTCATCATCAATAAGAAGGTCCAAGGGATACAGTAAACCTGAAGTGAAGCATCGGAATCTAAAACTGGGCTAACAGGAGAGGTTCAAATCATAGAAAGTTAGAGTGTCAGTCCTCTTGTACTTAAGTCGGCATTGTGCCTTTTGTATTAAATTCGAATGCAATTTCTGTGTTTCATCGTCAATAAGAAGGTTTAAGGGATACAGCAAACTGAGGTGAAGCATCGGAATCTAAACCTGGACCCACAGGAGAAGTTCTAATCATAGAAAGTGAGAGTGTCAGTCCTCTTGTACTTAAGTCCGCATTGTGCCTTTTGTATTAGATTCTTATGCAATTTCTGTGTTTCATCGTCAATAAGAAGGTCCAAGGGATACAGTAAACCGGAAGTGAAGCATCGGAATCTAAAACTGGACTCACAGGAGAGGTTCAAATCATAGAAAGTTAGGGTGTCAGTCCTCTTGTACTTAAGTCGGCATTGTGCCGTTTGTATTAAATTGGGATGCAATATCTGCGTTCCGTCATCAATAAGAAGGTCCAAGGGATACAGTAAACCTGAAGTGAAGCATCGGAATCTAAAACTGGGCTAACTGGAGAGGTTCAAATCATAGAAATTTAGAGTGTCAGTCCTCTTGTACTTAAGTCGGCATTGTGCCTTTTGAATTTAATTCGGATGCAATTTCTGCGTCTCATCGTCAATAAGAAGGTTCAAGGTATACAGGAAACATGAAGAGAAGCATCGGAATCTAAAACTGGACTCACAGGAGAGGTTCAAATCTAAGAAAGTGAGAGTGTCAGTCCTCTTGTACTTAAATCGGCATTGTGCCTTTTGTATTATATTCGGATGCAGTTTCTTTGTTTCATTGTCAATAAAAAGGTCCAAGGTATACAGGAAACCGGAAGTGAAGCATCGGAATCTAAAACTGGACTCACAGGAGACGTTCAAATCATAGTAAGGTAGAGTGTCAGTCCTCTTGTACTTAAGTCGGCATTGTGCCTTTTGAATTTAATTCCGATGGAATTTCTGTGTTTCATCGTCAATAAGAAGAACGAAGGTATACAGTATATTTGAAGTGAAGCATCGGAATCTAAAACTGGGCTCACATAACAGGTTCAAATCATAGAAAATTTAAGCGTCAGTCATTTTGTACTTAAGTCGGCATTGTGCCTTTTCAATCTCATTCCGAAGCAATTTCTGTGCTTCATCGTCAATAAGAAGGTCCATGGTATACAGTAAACCTGAAGTGTAGAATCGGAACCTAAAACTGGACTCAAAGGAGAGGTTCAAATCATAGAAAGTTAGAGTGTCAGCCCTCTTGTACTAAAGTCGGCATTGTGCCTTTTGAATTTAATTCCGATGGAATTTCTGTGTTTCATCGTCAATAAGAAGAACGAAGGTATACAGTATATTTGAAGTGAAGCATCGGAATCTAAAACTGGACTCACAGGAGAGATTCAAATCATAGAAAGTTAGAGTGTCAGTCCTTTTGTACTTAAGTCGTCATTGTTCCTTTTGTATTAAATTCGGATGCAATTTCTGTGTTTCATCGGCAATACGAAGGTCCAAAGTATATAGTGAACAAGAAGTGAAGAATCGGAATCTAAAACTGGACTCACAGGAGAGGCTCAAATCATAGAAAGTTAGAGTGTCAGTCCTCTTGTACTTAAGGCGGCAATGTGCCTTTTGTATTATATTCGGATGCAGTTTCTTTGTTTCATTGTCAATAAAAAGGTCCAATGTATACAGGAAACCGGAGGTGAAGCATCGGAATCTAAAACTGGACTCACAGGAAAGGTTCAAATCATAGAAAGTGAGAGTGTCAGTCCTCTTGTACTTAAGTCGGCATTGTGCCTTTTGTATTAAATTCCGATTCAAATTTCTGTGTTTCATCGTCAATAAGATGATAAAAGCGATACAGTAAACCTGAAGTGAATCATCGGATTCTAAAACTTGACTCACAGGACAGGTTCAAATCATAGACAATCACAGTGTCAGTCATCTTGTACTTAAGTCGGCATTGTCCCTTTTCGATATCATTCCGATGCAATTTCTGTGCTTCATCGTCAATAAGAAGGTTCATGGTATACAGTAAACCTGAAGTGTAGCATCGGAATCTAAAACTGGACTCAAAGGAGAGGTTCAAATCATAGAAAGTTAGAGTGTCAGTCCTCTTGTACTGAAGTCGGCATTGTGCATTTGAATTTAATTCCGATGCACTTTCTGTGTTTCATCGTCAATAAGAAGGTCCAAGGTACACAGTAAACTTGAAGTGAAGCATCGGAATCTAAAACTGGTCTCACAGGAGAGATTCAAATCATAGAAAGTTAGAGTGTCAGTCCTCTTGTACTCAAGTCGGCATTGTGCCTTTTGTATTAAATTCGAATGCAATTTCTGTGTTACATCATCAATAAGATGGTCCAAGGGATACAGTATACCTGAAGTGAAGCATCGGAATCTAAAACTGGGCTCACAGGAGAGTTTCAAATTATGGAAAGTTAGAGTGTCAGTCCTCTTGTACTTATGTCGGCATTGTGCCTTTTGAATTTAATTCGCATGCAATTTCTGTGTTTCATCGTCAATATGAAGGTCCTAGGTATACAGGAAACCTGAAGTGAAGCATCGGAATGTAAAACTGGACTCACAGGAGAGGTTCAAATCATAGAAAGTGAGAGTGTCAGTACTCTTGTATTTAAGTCGGCATTGTGCCTTTTGTATTACATTCCGATTCAAATTCTGTGTTTCATCGTCAATAAGAAGGTCCAAGGGATACAGTAAACCTGAAGTGAGGCATCGGAATCTAAAA
The DNA here is from genome assembly GCF_021461395.2 of Schistocerca americana. Lineage (NCBI taxonomy): Eukaryota > Metazoa > Arthropoda > Insecta > Orthoptera > Acrididae > Schistocerca > Schistocerca americana. The sequence continues at coordinate 4,101,564 of NW_025725917.1, read as the reverse complement.
CTGGACTCACAGGAGAGGTTCAAATCATAGAAAGTTAGAGTGTCAGTCTTCTTGTACTTAAGTCGGCATTGTGCCTTTTGTATTAAATTCGGATGCAATTCCTGTGTTTCATCGTCAATAAGATGGTCCAAGGTATACAGTAAACCTGAAGTGAAGCATCGGATTCTAAAACTGGACTTACAGGAGAGGTTCAAGTCATAGAAAGTTAGAGTGTCAGTCCTCTTGTACTTAAGTCGGCATTGTGCCTTTTGTATTAAATTCGGATGCAATTTCTGAGTTTCATCATCAATAAGAAGGTCCAAGGGATACAGTAAACCTGAAGTGAAGCATCGGAATCTAAAACTGGGCTAACAGGAGAGGTTCAAATCATAGAAAGTTAGAGTGTCAGTCCTCTTGTACTTAAGTCGGCATTGTGCCCTTTGTATTAATTTCGGATGCAATATCTGTGATTCATCGTCAATAAGAAGGTCCAAGGGATACAGTAAACCTGAAATGAAGCATCGGAATCCGAAACTGACTCACAGGAGAGGTTCAAATCATAGATAGTTAGGGTGTCAGTCCTCTTGTATTTAAGTCGTCATTGTGCCGTTTGTATTAAATTCGGATGCAATTTCTGAGTTTCATCATCAATAAGAAGGTCCAAGGGATACAGTAAACCTGAAGTGAAGCATCGGAATCTAAAACTGGGCTAACAGGAGAGGTTCAAATCATAGAAAGTTAGAGTGTCAGTCCTCTTGTACTTAAGTCGGCATTGTGCCTTTTGTATTAAATTCGAATGCAATTTCTGTGTTTCATCGTCAATAAGAAGGTTTAAGGGATACAGCAAACTGAGGTGAAGCATCGGAATCTAAACCTGGACCCACTGGAGAAGTTCTAATCATAGAAAGTGAGAGTGTCAGTCCTCTTGTACTTAAGTCCGCATTGTGCCTTTTGTATTAGATTCTTATGCAATTTCTGTGTTTCATCGTCAATAAGAAGGTCCAAGGGATACAGTAAACCGGAAGTGAAGCATCGGAATCTAAAACTGGACTCACAGGAGAGGTTCAAATCATAGAAAGTTAGGGTGTCAGTCCTCTTGTACTTAAGTCGACATTGTGCCGTTTGTATTAAATTGGGATGCAATATCTGCGTTCCGTCATCAATAAGAAGGTCCAAGGGATACAGTAAACCTGAAGTGAAGCATCGGAATCTAAAACTGGGCTAACTGGAGAGGTTCAAATCATAGAAATTTAGAGTGTCAGTCCTCTTGTACTTAAGTCGGCATTGTGCCTTTTGAATTTAATTCGGATGCAATTTCTGCGTCTCATCGTCAATAAGAAGGTTCAAGGTATACAGGAAACGTGAAGAGAAGCATCGGAATCTAAAACTGGACTCACAGGAGAGGTTCAAATCTAAGAAAGTGAGAGTGTCAGTCCTCTTGTACTTAAATCGGCATTGTGCCTTTTGTATTATATTCGGATGCAGTTTCTTTGTTTCATTGTCAATAAAAAGGTCCAAGGTATACAGGAAACCGGAAGTGAAGCATCGGAATCTAAAAGTGGACTCACAGGAGAGGTTCAAATCATAGAAAGTGAGAGTGTCTGTCCTCTTGTACTTAAGTCGGCATTGTACCTTTTGTATTAAATTCGGATGTAATTTCTGTGTTTCATCGTCAATAAGAAGGTCCAAGGGATACAGTAAACCTGAAATGAATCATCGGATTCTAAAACTGGACTTACAGGAGAGGTTCAAATCATTGAAAGATAGAGTGTCAGTCTTCTTGTACTTAAGTCGGCATTGTGCCCTTTGTATTAAATTCGCATGCAATTTCTGTGTTACATCATCAATACGAAGGTACAAAGGATACAGTAAACCTGAAGTGAAGCGTCGGAATCTAAAACTGGACTCACCGGAGAGGTTTAAATCATAGGAAGTTAGAGTGTCAGTCCTCTTGTACTTTAGTCGGCCTTGTGCCTTTTGAATTTAATTGCGATGCAATTTCAGTGTTTCATCGTCAATAAGATGGTCCAAGGGATACAGTAAACCTGAAGTGAAGCATCGGATTCTAAAACTGGACTTACAGGAGAGGTTCAAATCATAGAAAATTAGAGTGTCAGTCCTCTTGTACTTAAGTCGGCATTGTACCTTTTGTATTAAATTCGGATGTAATTTCTGTGTTTCATCGTCAATAAGAAGGTCCAAGGGATACAGTAAACCTGAAATGAATCATCGGATTCTAAAACTGGACTTACAGGAGAGGTTGAAATCATAGAAAGTTAGAGTGTCAGTCCTCTTCTTCTTAAGTCGGCATTGTGCCTTTTGAATTGAATTCCGATGCAATTTCTGTGTTTCGTCGCAAATAAGAAGGTCCAAGGTATACAGTGAACCTGAAGTGAAGCATCCGAATCTAAAACTAGACTCACAGGAGAGGTTCAAATCATAGAAAGTTAGAGTGTCAGTCCTCTTGTACTTAAGTCGGCATTGTGCCTTTTGTATTATATTCGGATGCAGTTTCTTTGTTTCATTGTTAATAAAAAGGTCCAATGTATACAGGAAACCGGAGGTGAAGCATCGGAATCTAAAACTGGACACACAGGAGAGGTTCAAATCATATAAAGTGAGAGTATCTGTCCTCTTGTACTTAAGTCGGCATTGTGCCTTTTGTATTTAATTCGGATGCAATTTCTGGGTTTCATCGTCAACATGATGGTCCAAGGGATACAGTAAACCTGAAGTGAGGCATCGGAATCTAAAACTGGACTCACAGGAGAGGTTCAAATCATAGAAACATAGAGTGTCAGTCTTCTTGTACTTAAGTCGGCATTGTGCCCTTTGTATTAAATTCGCATGCAATTTCTGTGTTTCATCATCAATAAGAAGGTCCAAGGGATACAGTTAAATTGAAGTGAAGCATCGGATTCTAAAACTGGACTTACAGGAGAGGTTGAAATCATAGAAAATTAGAGTGTCAGTCCTCTTGTACTTAAGTCGGCATTGTACCTTTTGTATTAAATTCGGATGTAATTTCTGTGTTTCATCGTTAATAAGAAGGTCCAAGGGATACAGTAAACCTGAAGTGAATCATCGGATTCTAAAACTGGACTCACAGGACAGGTTCAAATCATAGAAAATTAGAGCGTCAGTCATCTTGTACTTAAGTCGGCATTGTGCCTTTTCAATTTCATTCCGATGCAATTTATGTGCTTCATCGTCATTAAGAAGGTCCATGGTATACAGTAAACCTGAAGAGTGGCATCGGAATCTAAAACTAGACTCAAAGGAGAGGTTCAAATCATAGAAATTTAGAAAGTAAGTCCCCTTGAACTCAAGTCGGAATTGTGCCTTTTGAATTTAATTCCGATGCTATTTCTGTGTTTCATCGTCAATAAAAAGGTCCAAGGTATACAGTAAACTTGAAGTGAAGCATCGGTATCTAAAACTGGACTCACAGGAGAGATTCAATTCATAGAAAGTTAGAGTGTCAGTCCTTTTGTACTTAAGTCGTCATTGTGTCTTTTGTATTAAATTCGGATGAAATTTCTGTGTTTCATCGTCAATAAGAAGCTCCAAGGGATACAGTGAACCTGAAGTGAAGCATCGGAATCTAAAACTAAACTCACATAAGAGGTTCAAATCCTAGAAAGTTAGAGTGTCAGTCCTCTTCTACTTAAGTCGGCATTGTGCCTTTTGAATTGAATTTCGATGCAATTTCTGTGTTTCGTCGCAATAAGAAGGTCCAAGGTATACAGTGAACCTGAAGTGAAGCATCGGAATCTAAAACTAGACTCACAGGAGAGGTTCAAATCATAGAAAGTTAGAGTGTCAGTCCTCTTGTACTTAAGTCGGCATTATGACATTTGTATTAAATTCGAATGCAATTTCTGTGTTTCCTCGTCAATAAGAAGGTCCAAGGGATACAGTAATCCTGAAGTGAAGCATCGGAATCTAAAACTGGACTCACCGGAGAGGTTCAAATCATAGAAATGTAGGGTGTCAGTCCTCCTGTACTTAAGTCAGCATTGTGCCGTTTGTATTAAATTCGGATGCAATTTCTGTGTTTCATCATCATTAAGAAGGTCCAAGGGATACAGTAAACCTGAAGTGAAGCATCGGAATCTAAAACTGGACTCACAGGAGAGGTTCAAATCATAGAAAGTTAGGGTGTCAGTCCTCTTGTACTTAAGTCGGCATAGTGCCGTTTGTATTAAATTCGGATGCAATATCTGTGTTTCATCATCAATAAGAAGGTCCAAGGGATACAGTAAACCTGAAGTGAAGCATCGGAATCTAAAACTGGGCTAACTGGAGAGGTTCAAATAATAGAAATATAGAGTGTCAGTCCTCTTGTACTTAAGTCGGCATTGTGCCATTGAATTTAATTCGGATGCAATTTCTGTGTTTCATCGTCAACATGAAGGTCCAAGGGATACAGTAAACCTGAAGTGAGGCATCGGAATCTAAAACTAAACTCACAGGAGAGGTTCAAATCCTAGAAAGTTAGAGTGTCAGTCCTCTTCTACTTAAGTCGGCATTGTGCCTTTTGAATTGAATTCCGATGCAATTTCTGTGTTTCGTCGCAAATAAGAAGGTCCAAGGTATACAGTGAACCTGAAGTGAAGCATCGGAATCTAAAACTAGACCCACAGGAGAGGTTCAAATCATAGAAAGTTAGAGTGTCAGTCCTCTTGTACTTAAGTCGGCATTGTGCCTTTTGTATTAAATTCGAATGCAATTTCTGTGTTTCATCGTCAATAAGAAGGTTCAAGGGATACAGCAAACTGAGGTGAAGAATCGGAATCTAAACCTGGACCCACAGGAGAAGTTCTAATCATAGAATGTGAGAGTGTCAGTCCTCTTGTACTTAAGTCCGCATTGTGCCTTTTGTATTAAATTCGGATGCAATTTCTGTGTTTCATCGTCAATAAGAAGGTCCAAGGGATACAGTAAACCTGAAGTGAAGCATCGGAATCTAAACCTGGACTCACCGAAGAGGTTCAAATAATAGAAAGTTAGGGTGTCAGTCCTCTTGTACTTAAGTCGGCATTCTGCCGTTTGTATTAATTTCGGATGCAATTTCTGTGTTTCATCATCAATAAGAAGGTCCAAGGGATACAGTAAACCTGAAGTGAAGCATCGGAATCTAAACCTGGACCCACAGGAGAGGTTCAAATCATAGGAAGTGAGAGCGTCAGTCCTCTTGTACTTAAGTCGGCATTGTACCTTTTGTATTAAATTCGGATGCAATTTCTGTGTGTCATCGTCAATAAGAAGGTCCAAGGTATACAGGAAACCTGAAGTGAAGCATCGGAATCTAAAACTGGACTCACAGGAGAGGTTCAAATCATAGAAAGTGAGAGTGTCAGTCATCTTGTACTTAAGTCGGCATTGTGCCTTTTGTATTGCATTCGGATGCAATTTCTGTGTTTCATCGTCTGTATGAAGGTCCGAGGGATACAGTAAATCTGAAGTGAATCATCGGAATCTAAAACTGGACTCACAGGAGTGGTTCAAATCGTAGAAAGTTAGAGTGTCAGTCCTCTTGTACTTAAGTCGGCATTATGACTTTTGAATTTAATTCCGATGTAATTTCTGTGTTTCATCGTCAATAAGAAGGTCCATGGGATACAGTAAACATTAAGTGAAGCATCGGAATCTAAAACTGGACTCACAGGAGAGGTTCAAATCATAGAAAGTTAGAGTGTCAGTCCTCTTGTCGTTAAGTCGGCATTGTGCCTTTTTATGTTAATTCCGATGCAATTTCTGTGTTTCATTGTCAATAAGAAGGTCCAAGGGATACAGTAAACCTGAAGTGATGCATCGGAATCTAAAACTTGACTCACAGGAGAGGTTCAAATCATAGAAAGTTAGAGTCTCAGTCCTCTTCTACTTAAGTCGCCATTGTGCCTTTTGAATTGAATTCCGATGCAATTTCTGTGTTTCATCGGCAATACGAAGGTCCACGGTATACAGCGAACCTGAAGTGAAGCATCGGAATCTAAAACTAGACTCACAGGAGAGGTTCAAATCATAGGAAGTTAGAGTGACAGTCCTCTTGTACTTTAGTCGGCATTGTGACTTTTGTATTAAATTCGGATCCAATTTCAGTGTTTCCCCTCGTCAATAAGAAGGTCCAAGGGATACAGTAAACCGGAAGTGAAGCGTCGGAATCAAAAACTGGACTCACAGGAGAGGTTCAAATCATGGAAAGTTACAGTGTCAGTCCTTTTGTACTTAAGTCGGCATTGTGCATTATGAACTTTTATTCCGATGCAATTACTGTGTTTCATTGTCAATTAGAAGTTCCAAGGTATACAGTAAACCTGTAGGGAAGCATCGGAATCTAAAACTGGACTCACAGGAGAGTTTCAAATCATAGAAAGTTAGAGTGTCAGTCCTCTTGTACTTAAGTCGGCATTGTGCCTTTTGTATTAAATTCGGATGCAATTTCTGTGTATCATCGTCAATAAGAAGGTTCAAGGGATACAGTAAACCTGAAGTGAAGCATCGGAATCTGAACCTGGACCCACAGGAGAGGTTCAAATAATAGAAAGTGAGAGTGTCAGTCCTCTTGTACTTCAGTCGGCATTGTGCCTTTTGTATTAAATTCGGATGCAATTTCTGTGTTTCATCGTCAATAAGAAGGTTCAAGGGATACAGTAAACCTGAAGTGAAGCATCGGAACCTAAACCTGGACCCACAGGAGAGGTTCAAATCATAGAAAGTTAGGGTGTCAGTCCTCTAGTACTTAAGTCGTCATTGTGCCGTTTGTATTAAATTCGGATGCAATTTCTGAGCTTCATCATCAATAAGAAGGTCCAAGGGATACAGTAAACCTGAAGTGAAGCATCGGAATCTAAAACTGGGCTAACAGGAGAGATTCAAATCATAGAAAGTTAGAGTGTCAGTCCTCTTGTACTTAAGTCGGCATTGTGCCTTTTGAATTTAATTCGGATGCAATATCTGTGTTTCATCGTCAATAAGAAGGTCCTAGGTTTACAGGAAACCTGAAGTGAAGCATCGGAATCTAAAACTGGACTCACAGGAGACGTTCAAATCATAGAAAGTGAGAGTGTCAGTCCTCTTGTACTTAAGTCGGCATTGTGCCTTTTGTATTAAATTCAGATGCAGTTTCTGTGTTTCATCGTCAATAAGAAAGTCCAAGGTATACAGGAAACCGGAAGTGAAGCATCTGAAACTAAAACTGGACTCACAGGAGAGGTTCAAATCATAGAAAGTGAGAGTGTCAGTCCTCTGGTACTTAAGTCGGCATTGCGCCTTTTGTATTAAATTCGGATGCAATTTCTGTGTTTCATCGTCAGTATGAAGGTCCAAGGGATACAGTAAACCTGAAGTGAATTATCGGAATCTAAAACTGGACTCACAGGAGAGTTTCAAATCATAGAAAGTTAGGGTGTCAGTCCTCTTGTACTTAAGTCGTCATTGTGACGTTTGTATTAACTTCGGATGCAATTTCTGAGCATCATCATCAATAAGAAGGTCCAAGGTATACAGGAAACCTGAACTGAAGCATCGGAATCTAAAACTGGACTCACCGGAGTCAGAAATTGCATCGGAATTAAATTCAAAACTCACAATGCCGACTTAAGTACAAGAGGACTGACACTCTAACTTTCTACGATTTTAACCTCTCCTGTGGGTCCAGTTTTAGATTCAGATGCTTCACTTCCGGTTTCCTGTATACCTTGGACCTTCTTATTGACGATGAAACACAGAAACTGCATCCGAATTTAATACAAAAGGCACAATGCCGACTTAAGTACAAGACGACTGACACTCTCACTTTCTATGATTTGAACCTCTCCTGTGAGCCCAGTTTTAGATTCCGATGCTTCACTTCAGGTTTCCTGTATACCTTGGACCTTCTTATTGACGATGAAACACAGAAATTGCATTCGAATTAAATTCAAAAGGCACAATGCCGACTTAAGTACAAGAGGACTGACACTCTAACTTTCTATGATTAGAATCTCTCCTGTTAGCCCAGTTATAGATTCCCATGCTTCACTTCAGGTTTACTGTATCCCTTGGACCTTCTTATTGACGATGAATCACAGATACTGCATCCGAAATTAATACAAAGGGCACAATGCCGACTTAAGTACAAGAGGACTGACACTCTCACTTTCTATGATTTGAACCTCTCCTGTGGGTCCAGGTTTAGATTCCGATGCTTCACTTCAGGTTTACTGTATCCCTTGAACCTTCTTATTGACGAGGAACTACAGAAATTTCATCCGAATTTAATACAAAACGCACAATGCCGACTTAAGTACAAGAGGACTGACACTCTAACTTCCTATGATTTGAAACTCTCCTGTGAGTCCAGTTTTAGATTCTGATGTTTCACTACAGGTTTACTGTATACCTTGGAACTCCTAATTGACAATGAAACACAGTAATTGCATCGGAATAAAAGTTCAAAATGCACAATGCCGACTTAAGTACATAAGGACTGACACTCTAACTTTCTATGATTTGAACCTCTCCTGTGAGTCAAGTTTTTGATTCCGACGCTTCACTTCCGGTTTACTGTATCCCTTGGACCTTCTTATTGACGAGGAAACACAGAAATTGCATCCGAATTTAATACAAAAGTCACAATGCCGACTTAAGTACAAGAGGACTTTCACTCTAACTTCCTATCATAGAAAGTGAGAGTGTCAGTCCTCTTGTACTTAAGTCGGAATTGTGCCTTTTGAATTATTATTCCGATGCAATTACTGTGTTTCATCGTCAATAAGAAGTTCCAAGGTATACAGTATACCTGTAGTGAAGCATCGGATTCTAAAACTGGACTCACAGGGAAGTTTCAAATCATAGATAGTTAGAGTGTCAGTCCTCTTGTACTTAAGTCGACATTGTGCCTTTTGTATTAAATTCGGATGCAATTTCTGTGTTTCATTATCAATAAGAAGGTCCAAGGGATACATTAAACCTGAAGTGAAGCATCGGAATCTAAAACTGGACTCACAGGAGAGGTTCAAATCATAGAAAGTTGGAGTGTCAGTCCGCTTGCACTTAAGTCGGCATTGTGCCTTTTGAATTTTCTTCGAATGCAATTTCTGTGTTTCATCGTCAATAAGAAGGTCCTAGATATACAGGAAACCTGAAGTAAAGCATCGGAACCTAAAACTGGACTCACAGGAGAGGTTCAGTTCATAGAAAGTGAGAGTGTCAGTCCTCTTGTACTTAAGTCGGCATTATGACTTTTGTATTAAATTCGGATGCAATTTCAGTGTTTTCTCGTCAATGAGAAGGTCCAAGCGATACAGTAAACCAGAAGTGAAGCATCGGAATCTAAAACTGGACCCACAGGAGATGTTCTAATCATAGAAAGTTAGAGTGTCAGTCCTCTTGTACTTAAGTCGGTTTTGTGCCGTTTGAATTTTTATTCCGATGCAATTACTGTGTTTCATCGTCAATAAGAAGTTCAAAGGTATACAGTAAACCTGTAGTGAAGCATCGGAATCTAAAACTGGACTCACTGGAGAGTTTCAAATCATAGATAGTTAGAGGGTCAGTCCTCTTGTACTTAAGTCGGCATAGTGCCGTTTGTATTAAATTCGGATGCAATATCTGTGTTTCATCATCAATAAGAAGGTCCAAGGGATACAGTAAACCTGAAGTGAAGCATCGGAATCTAAAACTGGGCTAACTGGAGAGGTTCAAATAATAGAAATTTAGAGTGTCAGTCCTCTTGTACTTAAGTCGGCACTGTGCCTTTGAATTTAATTCGGATGCAATTTCTGTGTTTCATCGTCAACATGAAGGTCCAAGGGATACAGTAAACCTGAAGTGAGGCATCGGAATCTAAAACTAAACTCACAGGAGAGGTTCAAAGCCTAGAAAGTTAGAGTGTCAGTCCTCTTCTACTTAAGTCGGCATTGTGCCTTTTGAATTGAATTCCGATGCAATTTCTGTGTTTCGTCGCAAATAAGAAGGTCCAAGGTATACAGTGAACCTGAAGTGAAGCATCGGAATCTAAAACTAGACCCACAGGAGAGGTTCAAATCATAGAAAGTTAGAGTGTCAGTCCTCTTGTACTTAAGTCGGCATTGTGCCTTTTGTATTAAATTCGAATGCAATTTCTGTGTATCATCGTCAATAAGAAGGTTCAAGGGATACAGCAAACTGAGGTGAAGAATCGGAATCTAAACCTGGACCCACAGGAGAAGTTCTAATCATAGAAAGTGAGAGTGTCAGTCCTCTTGTACTTAAGTCCGCATTGTGCCTTTTGTATTAAATTCGGATGCAATTTCTGTGTTTCATCGTCAATAAGAAGGTCCAAGGGATACAGTAAACCTGAAGTGAAGCATCGGAATCTAAAACTGGACTCACCGAAGAGGTTAAAATAATAGAAAGTTAGGGTGTCAGTCCTCTTGTACTTATGTCGGCATTGTGCCGTTTGTATTAAATTCGGATGCAATTTCTGTGTTTCATCATCAATAAGAAGGTCCCAGGGATACAGTAAACCTGAAGTGAAGCATCGGAATCTAAACCTGGACCCACAGGAGAGGTTCAAATCATTGAAAGTGAGAGCGTCAGTCCTCTTGTACTTAAGTCGGCATTGTGCCTTTTGTATTAAATTCGGATGCAATTTCTGTGTGTCATCGTCAATAAGAAGGTACAAGGTATACAGGAAACCTGAAGTGAAGCATCGGAATCTAAAACTGGACTCACAGGAGAGGTTCAAATCATAGAAAGTGAGAGTGTCAGTCCTCTTGTACTTAAGTCGGCATTGTGCCTCTTGTATTGCATTCGGATGCAATTTCTGTGTTTCTTCGTCAGTATGAAGGTCCAAGGGGTACAGTAAATCTGAAGTGAATCATCGGAATCTAAAACTGGACTCACAGGAGTGGTTCAAATCGTAGAAAGTTAGAGTGTCAGTCCTCTTGTACTTAAGTCGGCATTATGACTTTTGAATTTAATTCCGATGTAATTTCTGTGTTTCATCATCAATAAGAAGGTCCATGGGATACAGTAAACATGAAGTGAAGCATCGGAATCTAAAACTGGACTCACAGGAGAGGTTCAAATCATAGAAAGTTAGAGTGTCAGTCCTCTTGTAGTTAAGTCGGCATTGAGCCTTTTTAAGTTAATTCCGATGCAATTTCTGTGTCTCATTGTCAATAAGAAGGTCCAAGGGATACAGTAAACCTGAAGTGATGCATCGGAATCTAAAACTTGACTCACAGGAGAGGTTCAAATCATAGAAAGTTAGAGTCTCAGTCCTCGTCTACTTAAGTCGCCATTGTGCCTTTTGAATTGAATTCCGATGCAATTTCTGTGTTTCATCGGCAATACGAAGGTCCAAGGTATACAGCGAACCTGAAGTGAAGCATCGGAATCTAAAACTAGACTCACAGGAGAGGTTCAAATCATAGGAAGTTAGAGTGACGGTCCTCTTGTACTTTAGCCGGCATTGTGACTTTTGTATTAAATTCGGATCCAATTTCAGTGTTTCCTCGTCAATAAGAAGGTCCAAGGGATACAGTAAACCGGAAGTGAAGCGTCGGAATCAAAAACTGGACTCACAGGAGAGGTTCAAATCATGGAAAGTTACAGTGTCAGTCCTTATGTACTTAAGTCGGCATTGTGCATTATGAACTTTTATTCCGATGCAATTACTGTGTTTCATTGTCAATTAGAAGTTCCAAGGTATACAGTAAACCAGTAGGGAAGCATCGGAATCTAAAACTGCACTCACAGGAGAGTTTCAAATCATAGGAAGTTAGAGTGTCAGTCCTCTTGTACTTAAGTCGGCATTGTGCCTTTTGTATTAAATTCGGATGCAATTTCTGTGTATCTTCGTCAATAAGAAGGTTCAAGGGATACAGTAAACCTGAAGTGAAGCATCGGGATCTGATCCTGGACCCACAGGAGAGGTTCAAATAATAGAAAGTGAGAGTGTCAGTCCTCTTGTACTTAAGTCGGCATTGTGCCTTTTGTATTAAATTCGGATGCAATTTCTGTGTTTCATCGTCAACAAGAAGGTTCAAGGGATACAGTAAACCTGAAGTGAAGCATCGGAATCTAAACCTGGACCCACAGGAGTGGTTCAAATCATAGAAAGTTAGGGTGTCAGTCCTCTAGTACTTAAGTCGTCATTGTGCCGTTTGTATTAAATTCGGATGCAATTTCTGAGCTTCATCATCAATAAGAAGGTCCAAGGGATACAGTAAACCTGAAGTGAAGCATCGGAATCTAAAACTGGGCTAACAGGAGAGATTCAAATCATAGAAAGTTAGAGTGTCAGTCCTCTTGTACTTAAGTCGGCATTGTGCCTTTTGAATTTATTTCGGATGCAATATCTGTGTTTCATCGTCAATAAGAAGGTCCTAGGTATACAGGATACCTGAAGTGAAGCATCGGAATCTAAAACTGGACTCACAGGAGACGTTCAAATCATAGAAAGTGAGAGTGTCAGTCCTCTTGTACTTAAGTCGGCGTTGTGCCTTTTGTATTAAATTCGGATGCAGTTTCTGTGTTTCATCGTCAATAAGAAAGTCCAAGGTATACAGGAAACCGGAAGTGAAGCATCTGAAACTAAAACTGGACTCACAGGAGAGGTTCAAATCATAGAAAGTGAGAGTGTCAGTCCTCTGGTACTTAAGTCGGCATTGCGCCTTTTGTATTAAATTCGGATGCAATTTCTGTGTTTCATCGTCAGTATGAAGGTCCAAGGGATACAGTAAACCTGAAGTGAATTATCGGAATCTAAAACTGGACTCACAGGAGAGTTTCAAATCATAGAAAGTTAGGGTGTCAGTCCTCTTGTACTTAAGTCGTCATTGTGACGTTTGTATTAAATTCGGATGCAATTTCTGAGCATCATCATCAATAAGAAGGTCCAAGGTATACAGGAAACCTGAACTGAAGCATCGGAATCTAAAACTGGACTCACCGGAGTCAGAAATTGCATCGGAATTAAATTCAAAAGTCACAATGCCGACTTAAGTACAAGAGGACTGACACTCTAACTTTCTACGATTTTAACCTCTCCTGTGGGTCCAGGTTTAGATTCCGATGCTTCACTTCAGGTTTACTGTATCCCTTGAACCTTCTTATTGACGAGGAAACACAGAAATTGCATCCGAATTTAATACAAAAGTCACAATGCCAACTTAAGTACAAGAGGACTTTCACTCTAACTTCCTATCATAGAAAGTGAGAGTGTCAGTCCTCTTGTACTTAAGTCGGAATTGTGCCTTTTGAATTATTATTCCGATGCAATTACTGTGTTTCATCGTCAATAAGAAGGTCCTAGATATACAGGAAACCTGAATGAAGCATCGGAATCTAAAACTGGACTCACAGGAGAGGTTCAAATCATAGAAACATAGAGTGTCAGTCTTCTTGTACTTAAGTCGGCATTGTGCCCTTTGTATTAAATTCGCATGCAATTTCTGTGTTTCATCATCAATAAGAAGGTCCAAGGGATACAGTTAACCTGAAGTGAAGCATCGGATTCTAAAACTGGACTTACAGGAGAGGTTGAAATCATAGAAAATTAGAGTGTCAGTCCTCTTGTACTTAAGTCGGCATTGTACCTTTTGTATTAAATTCGGATGTAATTTCTGTGTTTCATCGTTAATAAGAAGGTCCAAGGGATACAGTAAACCTGAAGTGAATCATCGGATTCTAAAACTGGACTCACAGGACAGGTTCAAATCATAGAAAATTAGAGCGTCAGTCATCTTGTACTTAAGTCGGCATTGTGCCTTTTCAATTTCATTCCGATGCAATTTATGTGCTTCATCGTCATTAAGAAGGTCCATGGTATACAGTAAACCTGAAGAGTGGCATCGGAATCTAAAACTGGACTCAAAGGAGAGGTTCAAATCATAGAAATTTAGAAAGTAAGTCCCCTTGAACTGAAGTCGGAATTGTGCCTTTTGAATTTAATTCCGATGCTATTTCTGTGTTTCATCGTCAATAAAAAGGTCCAAGGTATACAGTAAACTTGAAGTGAAGCATCGGTATCTAAAACTGGACTCACAGGAGAGATTCAATTCATAGAAAGTTAGAGTGTCAGTCCTTTTGTACTTAAGTCGTCATTGTGTCTTTTGTATTAAATTCGGATGAAATTTCTGTGTTTCATCGTCAATAAGAAGCTCCAAGGGATACAGTGAACCTGAAGTGAAGCATCGGAATCTAAAACTAAACTCACATAAGAGGTTCAAATCCTAGAAAGTTAGAGTGTCAGTCCTCTTCTACTTAAGTCGGCATTGTGCCTTTTGAATTGAATTCCGATGCAATTTCTGTGTTTCGTCGCAATAAGAAGGTCCAAGGTATACAGTGAACCTGAAGTGAAGCATCGGAATCTAAAACTAGACTCACAGGAGAGGTTCAAATCATAGAAAGTTGGAGTGTCAGTCCTCTTGTACTTAAGTCGGCATTATGACATTTGTATTAAATTCGAATGCAATTTCTGTGTTTCCTCGTCAATAAGAAGGTCCAAGGGATACAGTAATCCTGAAGTGAAGCATCGGAATCTAAAACTGGACTCACCGGAGAGGTTCAAATCATAGAAATGTAGGGTGTCAGTCCTCCTGTACTTAAGTCAGCATTGTGCCGTTTGTATTAAATTCGGATGCAATTTCTGTGTTTCATCATCATTAAGAAGGTCCAAGGGATACAGTAAACCTGAAGTGAAGCATCGGAATCTAAAACTGGACTCACAGGAGAGGTTCAAATCATAGAAAGTTAGGGTGTCAGTCCTCTTGTACTTAAGTCGGCATAGTGCCGTTTGTATTAAATTCGGATGCAATATCTGTGTTTCATCATCAATAAGAAGGTCCAAATGATACAGTAAACCTGAAGTGAAGCATCGGAATCTAAAACTGGGCTAACTGGAGAGGTTCAAATAATAGAAATTTAGAGTGTCAGTCCTCTTGTACTTAAGTCGGCATTGTGCCTTTGAATTTAATTCGGATGCAATTTCTGTGTTTCATCGTCAACATGAAGGTCCAAGGGATACAGTAAACCTGAAGTGAGGCATCGGAATCTAAAACTAAACTCACAGGAGAGGTTCAAATCCTAGAAAGTTAGAGTGTCAGTCCTCTTCTACTTAAGTCGGCATTGTGCCTTTTGAATTGAATTCCGATGCAATTTCTGTGTTTCGTCGCAAATAAGAAGGTCCAAGGTATACAGTGAACCTGAAGTGAAGCATCGGAATCTAAAACTAGACCCACAGGAGAGGTTCAAATCATAGTAAGTTAGAGTGTCAGTCCTCTTGTACTTAAGTCGGCATTGTGCCTTTTGTATTAAATTCGAATGCAATTTCTGTGTTTCATCGTCAATAAGAAGGTTCAAGGGATACAGCAAACTGAGGTGAAGAATCGGAATCTAAACCTGGACCCACAGGAGAAGTTCTAATCATAGAAAGTGAGAGTGTCAGTCCTCTTGTACTTAAGTCCGCATTGTGCCTTTTGTATTAAATTCGGATGCAATTTCTGTGTTTCATCGTCAATAAGAAGGTCCAAGGGATACAGTAAACCTGAAGTGAAGCATCGGAATCTAAAACTGGACTCACCGAAGAGGTTCAAATAATAGAAAGTTAGGGTGTCAGTCCTCTTGTACTTAAGTCGGCATTGTGCCGTTTGTATTAATTTCGGATGCAATTTCTGTGTTTCATCATCAATAAGAAGGTCCATGGGATACAGTAAACATGAAGTGAAGCATCGGAATCTAAAACTGGACTCACAGGAGAGGTTCAAATCATAGAAAGTTAGAGTGTCAGTCCTCTTGTAGTTAAGTCGGCATTGAGCCTTTTTAAGTTAATTCCGATGCAATTTCTGTGTCTCATTGTCAATAAGAAGGTCCAAGGGATACAGTAAACCTGAAGTGATGCATCGGAATCTAAAACTTGACTCACAGGAGAGGTTCAAATCATAGAAAGTTAGAGTCTCAGTCCTCTTCTACTTAAGTCGCCATTGTGCCTTTTGAATTGAATTCCGATGCAATTTCTGTGTTTCATCATCAATAAGAAGGTCCAAATGATACAGTAAACCTGAAGTGAAGCATCGGAATCTAAAACTAGACTCACAGGAGAGGTTCAAATCATAGGAAGTTAGAGTGACGGTCTTCTTGTACTTTAGCCGGCATTGTGACTTTTGTATTAAATTCGGATCCAATTTCAGTGTTTCCTCGTCAATAAGAAGGTCCAAGGGATACAGTAAACCGGAAGTGAAGCGTCGGAATCAAAAACTGGACTCACAGGAGAGGTTCAAATCATGGAAAGTTACAGTGTCAGTCCTTATGTACTTAAGTCGGCATTGTGCATTATGAACTTTTATTCCGATGCAATTACTGTGTTTCATTGTCAATTAGAACTTCCAAGGTATACAGTAAACCAGTAGGGAAGCATCGGAATCTAAAACTGCACTCACAGGAGAGTTTCAAATCATAGGAAGTTAGAGTGTCAGTCCTCTTGTACTTAAGTCGGCAAGGTGCCTTTTGTATTAAATTCGGATGCAATTTCTGTGTATCATCGTCAATAAGAAGGTTCAAGGGATACAGTAAACCTGAAGTGAAGCATCGGGATCTGAACCTGGACCCACAGGAGAGGTTCAAATAATAGAAAGTGAGAGTGTCGGTCCTCTTGTACTTAAGTCGGCATTGTGCCTTTTGTATTAAATTCGGATGCAATTTCTGTGTTTCATCGTCAACAAGAAGGTTCAAGGGATACAGTAAACCTGAAGTGAAGCATCGGAATCTAAACCTGGACCCACAGGAGTGGTTCAAATCATAGAAAGTTAGGGTGTCAGTCCTCTAGCACTTAAGTCGTCATTGTGCCGTTTGTATTAAATTCGGATGCAATATCTGAGCTTCATCATCAATAAGAAGGTCCAAGGGATACAGTAAACCTGAAGTGAAGCATCGGAATCTAAAACTGGGGTAACAGGAGAGATTCAAATCATAGAAAGTTAGAGTGTCAGTCCTCTTGTACTTAAGTCGGCATTGTGCCTTTTGAATTTATTTCGGATGCAATATCTGTGTTTCATCGTCAATAAGAAGGTCCTAGGTATACAGGAAACCTGAAGTGAAGCATCGGAATCTAAAACTGGACTCACAGGAGACGTTCAAATCATAGAAAGTGAGAGTGTCAGTCCTCTTGTACTTAAGTCGGCGTTGTGCCTTTTGTATTAAATTCGGATGCAGTTTCTGTGTTTCATCGTCAATAAGAAAGTCCAAGGTATACAGGAAACCGGAAGTGAAGCATCTTAAACTAAAACTGGACTCACAGGAGAGGTTCAAATCATAGAAAGTGAGAGTGTCAGTCCTCTGGTACTTAAGTCGGCATTGCGCCTTTTGTATTACATTCGGATGCAATTTCTGTGTTTCATCGTCCGTATGAAGGTCCAAGGGATACAGTAAACCTGAAGTGAATTATCGGAATCTAAAACTGGACTCACAGGAGAGTTTCAAATCATAGAAAGTTAGGGTGTCAGTCCTCTTGTACTTAAGTCGTCATTGTGACGTTTGTATTAAATTCGGATGCAATTTCTGAGCATCATCATCAATAAGAAGGTCCAAGGTATACAGGAAACCTGAACTGAAGCATCGGAATCTAAAACTGGACTCACCGGAGTCAGAAATTGCATCGGAATTAAATTCAAAAGTCACAATGCCGACTTAAGTACAAGAGGACTGACACTCTAACTTTCTACGATTTTAACCTCTCCTGTGGGTCCAGGTTTAGATTCCGATGCTTCACTTCAGGTTTACTGTATCCCTTGAACCTTCTTATTGACGAGGAAACACAGAAATTTCATCCGAATTTAATACAATAGGCACAATGCCGACTTAAGTACAAGAGGAATGACACTCTAACTTCCTATGATTTGAAACTCTCCTGTGAGTCCAGTTTTAGATTCTGATGTTTCACTACAGTTTTACTGTATACCTTGGAACTCCTAATTGACAATGAAACACAGTAACTGCATCGGAATAAAAGTTCAAAATGCACAATGCCGACTTAAGTACATAAGGACTGACACTCTAACTTTCTATGATTTGAACCTGTCCTGTGAGTCAAGTTTTTGATTCCGACGCTTCACTTCCGGTTTACTGTATCCCTTGGACCTTCTTATTGACGAGGAAACACAGAAATTGCATCCGAATTTAATACAAAAGTCACAATGCCAACTTAAGTACAAGAGGACTTTCACTCTAACTTCCTATCATAGAAAGTGAGAGTGTCAGTCCTCTTGTACTTAAGTCGGAATTGTGCCTTTTGAATTATTATTCCGATGCAATTACTGTGTTTCATCGTCAATAAGAAGGTCCTAGATATACAGGAAACCTGAATGAAGCATCGGAATCTAAAACTGGACTCACAGGAGAGGTTGAAATCATAGAAAATTAGAGTGTCAGTCCTCTTGTACTTAAGTCGGCATTGTACCTTTTGTATTAAATTCGGATGTAATTTCTGTGTTTCATCGTTAATAAGAAGGTCCAAGGGATACAGTAAACCTGAAGTGAATCATCGGATTCTAAAACTGGACTCACAGGACGGATTCAAATCATAGAAAATTAGAGCGTCAGTCACCTTGTACTTAAGTCGGCATTGTGCCTTTTCAATTTCATTCCGATGCAATTTATGTGCTTCATCGTCATTAAGAAGGTCCATGGTATACAGTAAACCTGAAGAGTGGCATCGGAATCTAAAACTGGACTCAAAGGAGAGGTTCAAATCATAGAAATTTAGAAAGTAAGTCCCCTTGAACTGAAGTCGGAATTGTGCCTTTTGAATTTAATTCCGATGCTATTTCTGTGTTTCATCGTCAATAAAAAGGTCCAAGGTATACAGTAAACTTGAAGTGAAGCATCGGTATCTAAAACTGGACTCACAGGAGAGATTCAATTCATAGAAAGTTAGAGTGTCAGTCCTTTTGTACTTAAGTCGTCATTGTGTCTTTTGTATTAAATTCGGATGAAATTTCTGTGTTTCATCGTCAATAAGAAGCTCCAAGGGATACAGTGAACCTGAAGTGAAGCATCGGAATCTAAAACTAAACTCACATAAGAGGTTCAAATCCTAGAAAGTTAGAGTGTCAGTCCTCTTCTACTTAAGTCGGCATTGTGCCTTTTGAATTGAATTCCGATGCAATTTCTGTGTTTCGTCGCAATAAGAAGGTCCAAGGTATACAGTGAACCTGAAGTGAAGCATCGGAATCTAAAACTAGACTCACAGGAGAGGTTCAAATCATAGAAAGTTAGAGTGTCAGTCCTCTTGTACTTAAATCGGCATTATGACATTTGTATTAAATTCGAATGCAATTTCTGTGTTTCCTCGTCAATAAGAAGGTCCAAGGGATACAGTAATCCTGAAGTGAAGCATCGGAATCTAAAACTGGACTCACCGGAGAGGTTCAAATCATAGAAATGTAGGGTGTCAGTCCTCCTGTACTTAAGTCAGCATTGTGCCGTTTGTATTAAATTCAGATGCAATTTCTGTGTTTCATCATCATTAAGAAGGTCCAAGGGATGCAGTAAACCTGAAGTGAAGCATCGGAATCTAAAACTGGACTCACAGGAGAGGTTCAAATCATAGAAAGTTAGGGTGTCAGTCCTCTTGTACTTAAGTCGGCATAGTGCCGTTTGTATTAAATTCGGATGCAATATCTGTGTTTCATCATCAATAAGAAGGTCCAAGGGATACAGTAAACCTGAAGTGAAGCATCGGAATCTAAAACTGGGCTAACTGGAGAGGTTCAAATAATAGAAATTTAGAGTGTCAGTCCTCTTGTACTTAAGTCGGCATTGTGCTTTTGAATTTAATTCGGATGCAATTTCTGTGTTTCATCGTCAACATGAAGGTCCAAGGGATACAGTAAACCTGAAGTGAGGCATCGGAATCTAAAACTAAACTCACGGGAGAGGTTCAAATCCTAGAAAGTTAGAGTGTCAGTCCTCTTCTACTTAAGTCGGCATTGTGCCTTTTGAATTGAATTCCGATGCAATTTCTGTGTTTCGTCGCAAATAAGAAGGTCCAAGGTATACAGTGAACCTGAAGTGAAGCATCGGAATCTAATACTAGACCCACAGGAGAGGTTCAAATCATAGAAAGTTAGAGTGTCAGTCCTCTTGTACTTAAGTCGGCATTGTGCCTTTTGTATTAAATTCGAATGCAATTTCTGTGTTTCATCGTCAATAAGAAGGTTCAAGGGATACAGCAAACTGAGGTGAAGAATCGGAATCTAAACCTGGACCCACAGGAGAAGTTCTAATCATAGAAAGTGAGAGTGTCAGTCCTCTTGTACTTAAGTCCGCATTGTGCCTTTTGTATTAAATTCGGATGCAATTTCTGTGTTTCATCGTCAATAAGAAGGTCCAAGGGATACAGTAAACCTGAAGTGAAGCATCGGAATCTAAAACTGGACTCACCGAAGAGGTTCAAATAATAGAAAGTTAGGGTGTCAGTCCTCTTGTACTTAAGTCGGCATTGTGCCTTTTGTATTAAATTCGGATGCAATTTCTGTGTATCATCGTCAATAAGAAGGTTCAAGGGATACAGTAAACCTGAAGTGAAGCATCGGAATCTGAACCTGGACCCACAGGAGAGGTTCAAATAATAGAAAGTGAGAGTGTCAGTCCTCTTGTACTTAAGTCGGCATTGTGCCTTTTGTATTAAATTCGGATGCAATTTCTGTGTTTCATCGTCAATAAGAAGGTTCAAGGGATACAGTAAACCTGAAGTGAAGCATCGGAATCTAAACCTGGATCCACAGGAGAGGTTCAAATCATAGAAAGTTAGGGTGTCAGTCCTCTAGTACTTAAGTCGTCATTGTGCCGTTTGTATTAAATTCGGATGCAATTTCTGAGCTTCATCATCAATAAGATGGTCCAAGGGATACAGTAAACCTGAAGTGAAGCATCGGAATCTAAAACTGGACTCACAGGAGACGTTCACATCATAGAAAGTGAGAGTGTCAGTCCTCTTGTACTTAAGTCGGCATTGTGCCTTTTGTATTAAATTCAGATGCAGTTTCTGTGTTTCATCGTCAATAAGAAAGTCCAAGGTATACAGGAAACCGGAAGTGAAGCATCTGAAACTAAAACTGGACTCACAGGAGAGGTTCAAATCATAGAAAGTGAGAGTGTGAGTCCTCTGGTACTTAAGTCGGCATTGCGCCTTTTGTATTAAATTCGGATGCAATTTCTGTGTTTCATCGTCAGTATGAAGGTCCAAGGGATACAGTAAACCTGAAGTGAATTATCGGAATCTAAAACTGGACTCACAGGAGAGTTTCAAATCATAGAAAGTTAGGGTGTCAGTCCTCTTGTACTTAAGTCGTCATTGTGACGTTTGTATTAAATTCGGATGCAATTTCTGAGCATCATCATCAATAAGAAGGTCCAAGGTATACAGGAAACCTGAACTGAAGCATCGGAATCTAAAACTGGACTCACCGGAGTCAGAAATTGCATCGGAATTAAATTCAAAACTCACAATGCCGACTTAAGTACAAGAGGACTGACACTCTAACTTTCTACGATTTTAACCTCTCCTGTGGGTCCAGTTTTAGATTCAGATGCTTCACTTCCGGTTTCCTGTATTCCTTGGACCTTCTTATTGACGATGAAACACAGAAACTGCATCCGAATTTAATACAAAAGGCACAATGCCGACTTAAGTACAAGACGACTGACACTCTCACTTTCTATGATTTGAACCTCTCCTGTGAGCCCAGTTTTAGATTCCGATGCTTCACTTCAGGTTTCCTGTATACCTTGGACCTTCTTATTGACGATGAAACACAGAAATTGCATTCGAATTAAATTCAAAAGGCACAATGCCGACTTAAGTACAAGAGGACTGACACTCTAACTTTCTATGATTAGAATCTCTCCTGTTAGCCCAGTTATAGATTCCGATGCTTCACTTCAGGTTTACTGTATCCCTTGGACCTTCTTATTGACGATGAATCACAGATACTGCATCCGAAATTAATACAAAGGGCACAATGCCGACTTAAGTACAAGAGGACTGACACTCTCACTTTCTATGATTTGAACCTCTCCTGTGGGTCCAGGTTTAGATTCCGATGCTTCACTTCAGGTTTACTGTATCCCTTGAACCTTCTTATTGACGAGGAACTACAGAAATTTCATCCGAATTTAATACAAAACGCACAATGCCGACTTAAGTACAAGAGGACTGACACTCTAACTTCCTATGATTTGAAACTCTCCTGTGAGTCCAGTTTTAGATTCTGATGTTTCACTACAGGTTTACTGTATACCTTGGAACTCCTAATTGACAATGAAACACAGTAATTGCATCGGAATAAAAGTTCAAAATGCACAATGCCGACTTAAGTACATAAGGACTGACACTCTAACTTTCTATGATTTGAACCTCTCCTGTGAGTCAAGTTTTTGATTCCGACGCTTCACTTCCGGTTTACTGTATTCCTTGGACCTTCTTATTGACGAGGAAACACAGAAATTGCATCCGAATTTAATACAAAAGTCACAATGCCGACTTAAGTACAAGAGGACTTTCACTCTAACTTCCTATCATAGAAAGTGAGAGTGTCAGTCCTCTTGTACTTAAGTCGGAATTGTGCCTTTTGAATTATTATTCCGATGCAATTACTGTGTTTCATCGTCAATAAGAAGTTCCAAGGTATACAGTATACCTGTAGTGAAGCATCGGATTCTAAAACTGGACTCACAGGGAAGTTTCAAATCATAGATAGTTAGAGTGTCAGTCCTCTTGTACTTAAGTCGACATTGTGCCTTTTGTATTAAATTCGGATGCAATTTCTGTGTTTCATTATCAATAAGAAGGTCCAAGGGATACATTAAACCTGAAGTGAAGCATCGGAATCTAAAACTGGACTCACAGGAGAGGTTCAAATCATAGAAAGTTGGAGTGTCAGTCCGCTTGCACTTAAGTCGGCATTGTGCCTTTTGAATTTTCTTCGAATGCAATTTCTGTGTTTCATCGTCAATAAGAAGGTCCTGGATATACAGGAAACCTGAAGTGAAGCATCGGAACCTAAAACTGGACTCACAGGAGAGGTTCAAATCATAGAAAGTGAGAGTGTCAGTCCTCTTGTACTTAAGTCGGCATTGTGACTTTTGTATTAAATTCGGATGCAATTTCAGTGTTTTCTCGTCAATGAGAAGGTCCAAGCGATACAGTAAACCAGAAGTGAAGCATCGGAATCTAAAACTGGACCCACAGGAGAGGTTCTAATCATAGAAAGTTAGAGTGTCAGTCCTCTTGTACTTAAGTCGGTTTTGTGCCGTTTGAATTTTTATTCCGATGCAATTACTGTGTTTCATCGTCAATAAGAAGTTCAAAGGTATACAGTAAACCTGTAGTGAAGCATCGGAATCTAAAACTGGACTCACTGGAGAGTTTCAAATCATAGATAGTTAGAGGGTCAGTCCTCTTGTACTTAAGTCGGCATAGTGCCGTTTGTATTAAATTCGGATGCAATATCTGTGTTTCATCATCAATAAGAAGGTCCAAGGGATACAGTAAACCTGAAGTGAAGCATCGGAATCTAAAACTGGGCTAACTGGAGAGGTTCAAATAATAGAAATTTAGAGTGTCAGTCCTCTTGTACTTAAGTCGGCATTGTGCCTTTGAATTTAATTCGGATGCAATTTCTGTGTTTCATCGTCAACATGAAGGTCCAAGGGATACAGTAAACCTGAAGTGAGGAATCGGAATCTAAAACTAAACTCACAGGAGAGGTTCAAATCCTAGAAAGTTAGAGTGTCAGTCCTCTTCTACTTAAGTCGGCATTGTGCCTTTTGAATTGAATTCCGATGCAATTTCTGTGTTTCGTCGCAAATAAGAAGGTCCAAGGTATACAGTGAACCTGAAGTGAAGCATCGGAATCTAAAACTAGACCCACAGGAGAGGTTCAAATCATAGAAAGTTAGAGTGTCAGTCCTCTTGTACTTAAGTCCGCATTGTGCCTTTTGTATTAAATTCGGATGCAATTTCTGTGTTTCATCGTCAATAAGAAGGTCCAAGGGATACAGTAAACCTGAAGTGAAGCATCGGAATCTAAAACTGGACTCACCGAAGAGGTTCAAATAATAGAAAGTTAGGGTGTCAGTCCTCTTGTACTTATGTCGGCATTGTGCCGTTTGTATTAAATTCGGATGCAATTTCTGTGTTTCATCATCAATAAGAAGGTCCCAGGGACACAGTAAACCTGAAGTGAAGCATCGGAATCTAAACCTGGACCCACAGGAGAGGTTCAAATCATTGAAAGTGAGAGCGTCAGTCCTCTTGTACTTAAGTCGGCATTGTGCCTTTTGTATTAAATTCGGAAGCAATTTCTGTGTGTCATCGTCAATAAGAAGGTCCAAGGTATACAGGAAACCTGAAGTGAAGCATCGGAATCTAAAACTGGACTCACAGGAGAGGTTCAAATCATAGAAAGTGAGAGTGTCAGTCCTCTTGTACTTAAGTCGGCATTGTGCCTCTTGTATTGCATTCGGATGCAATTTCTGTGTTTCTTCGTCAGTATGAAGGTCCAAGGGGTACAGTAAATCTGAAGTGAATCATCGGAATCTAAAACTGGACTCACAGGAGTGGTTCAAATCGTAGAAAGTTAGAGTGTCAGTCCTCTTGTACTTAAGTCGGCATTATGACTTTTGAATTTAATTCCGATGTAATTTCTGTGTTTCATCGTCAATAAGAAGGTCCATGGGATACAGTAAACATGAAGTGAAGCATCGGAATCTAAAACTGGACTCACAGGAGAGGTTCAAATCATAGAAAGTTAGAGTGTCAGTCCTCTTGTAGTTAAGTCGGCATTGAGCCTTTTTAAGTTAATTCCGATGCAATTTCTGTGTCTCATTGTCAATAAGGAGGTCCAAGGGATACAGTAAACCTGAAGTGATGCATCGGAATCTAAAACTTGACTCACAGGAGAGGTTCAAATCATAGAAAGTTAGAGTCTCAGTCCTCTTCTACTTAAGTCGCCATTGTGCTTTTGAATTGAATTCCGATGCAATTTCTGTGTTTCATCGGCAATACGAAGGTCCAAGGTATACAGCGAACCTGAAGTGAAGCATCGGAATCTAAAACTAGACTCACAGGAGAGGTTCAAATCATAGGAAGTTAGAGTGACGGTCCTCTTGTACTTTAGCCGGCATTGTGACTTTTGTATTAATTTCGGATCCAATTTCAGTGTTTCCTCGTCAATAAGAAGGTCCAAGGGATACAGTAAACCGGAAGTGAAGCGTCGGAATCAAAAACTGGACTCACAGGAGAGGTTCAAATCATGGAAAGTTACAGTGTCAGTCCTTATGTACTTAAGTCGGCATTGTGCATTATGAACTTTTATTCCGATGCAATTACTGTGTTTCATTGTCAATTAGAAGTTCCAAGGTATACAGTTAACCAGTAGGGAAGCATCGGAATCTAAAACTGCACTCACAGGAGAGTTTCAAATCATAGGAAGTTAGAGTGTCAGTCCTCTTGTACTTAAGTCGGCATTGTGCCTTTTGTATTAAATTCGGATGCAATTTCTGTGTATTATCGTCAATAAGAAGGTTCAAGGGATACAGTAAACCTGAAGTGAAGCATCGGGATCTGAACCTGGACCCACAGGAGAGGTTCAAATAATAGAAAGTGAGAGTGTCAGTCCTCTTGTACTTAAGTCGGCATTGTGCCTTTTGTATTAAATTCGGATGCAATTTCTGTGTTTCATCGTCAATAAGGAGGTTCAAGGGATACAGTAAACCTGAAGTGAAGCATCGGAATCTAAAACTGGGCTAACTGGAGAGGTTCAAATAATAGAAATTTAGAGTGTCAGTCCTCTTGTACTTAAGTCGGCATTGTGCTTTTGAATTTAATTCGGATGCAATTTCTGTGTTTCATCGTCAACATGAAGGTCCAAGGGATACAGTAAACCTGAAGTGAGGCATCGGAATCTAAAACTAAACTCACGGGAGAGGTTCAAATCCTAGAAAGTTAGAGTGTCAGTCCTCTTCTACTTAAGTCGGCATTGTGCCTTTTGAATTGAATTCCGATGCAATTTCTGTGTTTCGTCGCAAATAAGAAGGTCCAAGGTATACAGTGAACCTGAAGTGAAGCATCGGAATCTAATACTAGACCCACAGGAGAGGTTCAAATCATAGAAAGTTAGAGTGTCAGTCCTCTTGTACTTAAGTCGGCATTGTGCCTTTTGTATTAAATTCGAATGCAATTTCTGTGTTTCATCGTCAATAAGAAGGTTCAAGGGATACAGCAAACTGAGGTGAAGAATCGGAATCTAAACCTGGACCCACAGGAGAAGTTCTAATCATAGAAAGTGAGAGTGTCAGTCCTCTTGTACTTAAGTCCGCATTGTGCCTTTTGTATTAAATTCGGATGCAATTTCTGTGTTTCATCGTCAATAAGAAGGTCCAAGGGATACAGTAAACCTGAAGTGAAGCATCGGAATCTAAAACTGGACTCACCGAAGAGGTTCAAATAATAGAAAGTTAGGGTGTCAGTCCTCTTGTACTTAAGTCGGCATTGTGCCTTTTGTATTAAATTCGGATGCAATTTCTGTGTATCATCGTCAATAAGAAGGTTCAAGGGATACAGTAAACCTGAAGTGAAGCATCGGAATCTGAACCTGGACCCACAGGAGAGGTTCAAATAATAGAAAGTGAGAGTGTCAGTCCTCTTGTACTTAAGTCGGCATTGTGCCTTTTGTATTAAATTCGGATGCAATTTCTGTGTTTCATCGTCAATAAGAAGGTTCAAGGGATACAGTAAACCTGAAGTGAAGCATCGGAATCTAAACCTGGATCCACAGGAGAGGTTCAAATCATAGAAAGTTAGGGTGTCAGTCCTCTAGTACTTAAGTCGTCATTGTGCCGTTTGTATTAAATTCGGATGCAATTTCTGAGCTTCATCATCAATAAGATGGTCCAAGGGATACAGTAAACCTGAAGTGAAGCATCGGAATCTAAAACTGGACTCACAGGAGACGTTCACATCATAGAAAGTGAGAGTGTCAGTCCTCTTGTACTTAAGTCGGCATTGTGCCTTTTGTATTAAATTCAGATGCAGTTTCTGTGTTTCATCGTCAATAAGAAAGTCCAAGGTATACAGGAAACCGGAAGTGAAGCATCTGAAACTAAAACTGGACTCACAGGAGAGGTTCAAATCATAGAAAGTGAGAGTGTGAGTCCTCTGGTACTTAAGTCGGCATTGCGCCTTTTGTATTAAATTCGGATGCAATTTCTGTGTTTCATCGTCAGTATGAAGGTCCAAGGGATACAGTAAACCTGAAGTGAATTATCGGAATCTAAAACTGGACTCACAGGAGAGTTTCAAATCATAGAAAGTTAGGGTGTCAGTCCTCTTGTACTTAAGTCGTCATTGTGACGTTTGTATTAAATTCGGATGCAATTTCTGAGCATCATCATCAATAAGAAGGTCCAAGGTATACAGGAAACCTGAACTGAAGCATCGGAATCTAAAACTGGACTCACCGGAGTCAGAAATTGCATCGGAATTAAATTCAAAACTCACAATGCCGACTTAAGTACAAGAGGACTGACACTCTAACTTTCTACGATTTTAACCTCTCCTGTGGGTCCAGTTTTAGATTCAGATGCTTCACTTCCGGTTTCCTGTATACCTTGGACCTTCTTATTGACGATGAAACACAGAAACTGCATCCGAATTTAATACAAAAGGCACAATGCCGACTTAAGTACAAGACGACTGACACTCTCACTTTCTATGATTTGAACCTCTCCTGTGAGCCCAGTTTTAGATTCCGATGCTTCACTTCAGGTTTCCTGTATACCTTGGACCTTCTTATTGACGATGAAACACAGAAATTGCATTCGAATTAAATTCAAAAGGCACAATGCCGACTTAAGTACAAGAGGACTGACACTCTAACTTTCTATGATTAGAATCTCTCCTGTTAGCCCAGTTATAGATTCCGATGCTTCACTTCAGGTTTACTGTATCCCTTGGACCTTCTTATTGACGATGAATCACAGATACTGCATCCGAAATTAATACAAAGGGCACAATGCCGACTTAAGTACAAGAGGACTGACACTCTCACTTTCTATGATTTGAACCTCTCCTGTGGGTCCAGGTTTAGATTCCGATGCTTCACTTCAGGTTTACTGTATCCCTTGAATCTTCTTATTGACGAGGAACTACAGAAATTTCATCCGAATTTAATACAAAACGCACAATGCCGACTTAAGTACAAGAGGACTGACACTCTAACTTCCTATGATTTGAAACTCTCCTGTGAGTCCAGTTTTAGATTCTGATGTTTCACTACAGGTTTACTGTATACCTTGGAACTCCTAATTGACAATGAAACACAGTAATTGCATCGGAATAAAAGTTCAAAATGCACAATGCCGACTTAAGTACATAAGGACTGACACTCTAACTTTCTATGATTTGAACCTCTCCTGTGAGTCAAGTTTTTGATTCCGACGCTTCACTTCCGGTTTACTGTATTCCTTGGACCTTCTTATTGACGAGGAAACACAGAAATTGCATCCGAATTTAATACAAAAGTCACAATGCCGACTTAAGTACAAGAGGACTTTCACTCTAACTTCCTATCATAGAAAGTGAGAGTGTCAGTCCTCTTGTACTTAAGTCGGAATTGTGCCTTTTTAATTATTATTCCGATGCAATTACTGTGTTTCATCGTCAATAAGAAGTTCCAAGGTATACAGTATACCTGTAGTGAAGCATCGGATTCTAAAACTGGACTCACAGGGAAGTTTCAAATCATAGATAGTTAGAGTGTCAGTCCTCTTGTACTTAAGTCGACATTGTGCCTTTTGTATTAAATTCGGATGCAATTTCTGTGTTTCATTATCAATAAGAAGGTCCAAGGGATACATTAAACCTGAAGTGAAGCATCGGAATCTAAAACTGGACTCACAGGAGAGGTTCAAATCATAGAAAGTTGGAGTGTCAGTCCGCTTGCACTTAAGTCGGCATTGTGCCTTTTGAATTTTCTTCGAATGCAATTTCTGTGTTTCATCGTCAATAAGAAGGTCCTGGATATACAGGAAACCTGAAGTGAAGCATCGGAACCTAAAACTGGACTCACAGGAGAGGTTCAAATCATAGAAAGTGAGAGTGTCAGTCCTCTTGTACTTAAGTCGGCATTGTGACTTTTGTATTAAATTCGGATGCAATTTCAGTGTTTTCTCGTCAATGAGAAGGTCCAAGCGATACAGTAAACCAGAAGTGAAGCATCGGAATCTAAAACTGGACCCACAGGAGAGGTTCTAATCATAGAAAGTTAGAGTGTCAGTCCTCTTGTACTTAAGTCGGTTTTGTGCCGTTTGAATTTTTATTCCGATGCAATTACTGTGTTTCATCGTCAATAAGAAGTTCAAAGGTATACAGTAAACCTGTAGTGAAGCATCGGAATCTAAAACTGGACTCACTGGAGAGTTTCAAATCATAGATAGTTAGAGGGTCAGTCCTCTTGTACTTAAGTCGGCATAGTGCCGTTTGTATTAAATTCGGATGCAATATCTGTGTTTCATCATCAATAAGAAGGTCCAAGGGATACAGTAAACCTGAAGTGAAGCATCGGAATCTAAAACTGGGCTAACTGGAGAGGTTCAAATAATAGAAATTTAGAGTGTCAGTCCTCTTGTACTTAAGTCGGCATTGTGCCTTTGAATTTAATTCGGATGCAATTTCTGTGTTTCATCGTCAACATGAAGGTCCAAGGGATACAGTAAACCTGAAGTGAGGAATCGGAATCTAAAACTAAACTCACAGGAGAGGTTCAAATCCTAGAAAGTTAGAGTGTCAGTCCTCTTCTACTTAAGTCGGCATTGTGCCTTTTGAATTGAATTCCGATGCAATTTCTGTGTTTCGTCGCAAATAAGAAGGTCCAAGGTATACAGTGAACCTGAAGTGAAGCATCGGAATCTAAAACTAGACCCACAGGAGAGGTTCAAATCATAGAAAGTTAGAGTGTCAGTCCTCTTGTACTTAAGTCCGCATTGTGCCTTTTGTATTAAATTCGGATGCAATTTCTGTGTTTCATCGTCAATAAGAAGGTCCAAGGGATACAGTAAACCTGAAGTGAAGCATCGGAATCTAAAACTGGACTCACCGAAGAGGTTCAAATAATAGAAAGTTAGGGTGTCAGTCCTCTTGTACTTATGTCGGCATTGTGCCGTTTGTATAAAATTTGGATGCAATTTCTGTGTTTCATCATCAATAAGAAGGTCCCAGGGACACAGTAAACCTGAAGTGAAGCATCGGAATCTAAACCTGGACCCACAGGAGAGGTTCAAATCATTGAAAGTGAGAGCGTCAGTCCTCTTGTACTTAAGTCGGCATTGTGCCTTTTGTATTAAATTCGGAAGCAATTTCTGTGTGTCATCGTCAATAAGAAGGTCCAAGGTATACAGGAAACCTGAAGTGAAGCATCGGAATCTAAAACTGGACTCACAGGAGAGGTTCAAATCATAGAAAGTGAGAGTGTCAGTCCTCTTGTACTTAAGTCGGCATTGTGCCTCTTGTATTGCATTCGGATGCAATTTCTGTGTTTCTTCGTCAGTATGAAGGTCCAAGGGGTACAGTAAATCTGAAGTGAATCATCGGAATCTAAAACTGGACTCACAGGAGTGGTTCAAATCGTAGAAAGTTAGAGTGTCAGTCCTCTTGTACTTAAGTCGGCATTATGACTTTTGAATTTAATTCCGATGTAATTTCTGTGTTTCATCGTCAATAAGAAGGTCCATGGGATACAGTAAACATGAAGTGAAGCATCGGAATCTAAAACTGGACTCACAGGAGAGGTTCAAATCACAGAAAGTTAGAGTGTCAGTCCTCTTGTAGTTAAGTCGGCATTGAGCCTTTTTAAGTTAATTCCGATGCAATTTCTGTGTCTCATTGTCAATAAGGAGGTCCAAGGGATACAGTAAACCTGAAGTGATGCATCGGAATCTAAAACTTGACTCACAGGAGAGGTTCAAATCATAGAAAGTTAGAGTCTCAGTCCTCTTCTACTTAAGTCGCCATTGTGCTTTTGAATTGAATTCCGATGCAATTTCTGTGTTTCATCGGCAATACGAAGGTCCAAGGTATACAGCGAACCTGAAGTGAAGCATCGGAATCTAAAACTAGACTCACAGGAGAGGTTCAAATCATAGGAAGTTAGAGTGACGGTCCTCTTGTACTTTAGCCGGCATTGTGACTTTTGTATTACTTTCGGATCCAATTTCAGTGTTTCCTCGTCAATAAGAAGGTCCAAGGGATACAGTAAACCGGAAGTGAAGCGTCGGAATCAAAAACTGGACTCACAGGAGAGGTTCAAATCATGGAAAGTTACAGTGTCAGTCCTTATGTCCTTAAGTCGGCATTGTGCATTATGAACTTTTATTCCGATGCAATTACTGTGTTTCATTGTCAATTAGAAGTTCCAAGGTATACAGTTAACCAGTAGGGAAGCATCGGAATCTAAAACTGCACTCACAGGAGAGTTTCAAATCATAGGAAGTTAGAGTGTCAGTCCTCTTGTACTTAAGTCGGCATTGTGCCTTTTGTATTAAATTCGGATGCAATTTCTGTGTATTATCGTCAATAAGAAGGTTCAAGGGATACAGTAAACCTGAAGTGAAGCATCGGGATCTGAACCTGGACCCACAGGAGAGGTTCAAATAATAGAAAGTGAGAGTGTCAGTCCTCTTGTACTTAAGTCGGCATTGTGCCTTTTGTATTAAATTCGGATGCAATTTCTGTGTTTCATCGTCAATAAGGAGGTTCAAGGGATACAGTAAACCTGAAGTGAAGCATCGGAATCTAAACCTGGACCCACAGGAGTGGTTCAAATCATAGAAAGTTAGGGTGTCAGTCCTCTAGTACTTAAGTCGTCATTGTGCCGTTTGTATTAAATTCGGATGCAATTTCTGAGCTTCATCATCAATAAGAGGGTCCAAGGGATACAGTAAACCTGAAGTGAAGCATCGGAATCTAAAACTGGGCTAACAGGAGAGATTCAAATCATAGAAAGTTAGAGTGTCAGTCCTCTTGTACTTAAGTCGGCATTGTGCCTTTTGAATTTAATTCGGATGCAATATCTGTGTTTCATCGTCAATAAGAAGGTCCTAGGTATACAGGAAACCTGAAGTGAAGCATCGGAATCTAAAACTGGACTCACAGGAGACGTTCAAATCATAGAAAGTGAGAGTGTCAGTCCTCTTGTACTTATGTCGGCGTTGTGTTTTTTGTATTAAATTCGGATGCAGTTTCTGTGTTTCATCGTCAATAAGAAAGTCCAAGGTATACAGGAAACCGGAAGTGAAGCATCTGAAACTAAAACTGGACTCACAGGAGAGGTTCAAATCATAGAAAGTGAGAGTGTCAGTCCTCTGGTACTTAAGTCGGCATTGCGCCTTTTGTACTAAATTCGGATGCAATTTCTGTGTTTCATCGTCAGTATGAAGGTCCAAGGGATACAGTAAACTTGAAGTGAATTATCGGAATCTAAAACTGGACTCACAGGAGAGTTTCAAATCATAGAAAGTTAGGGTGTCAGTCCTCTTGTACTTAAGTCGTCATTGTGACGTTTGTATTAAATTCGGATGCAATTTCTGAGCATCATCATCAATAAGAAGGTCCAAGGTATACAGGAAACCTGAACTGAAGCATCGGAATCTAAAACTGGACTCACCGGAGTCAGAAGTTGCATCGGAATTAAATTCAAAAGTCACAATGCCGACTTAAGTACAAGAGGACTGACACTCTAACTTTCTACGATTTTAACCTCTCCTGTGGGTCCAGTTTTAGATTCAGATGCTTCACTTCCGGTTTCCTGTATACCTTGGACCTTCTTATTGACGATGAAACACAGAAATTGCATCCGAATTAAATTCAAAAGGCACAATGCCGACTTAAGTACAAGAGGACTGACACTCTAACTTTCTATGATTTGAATCTCTCCTGTTAGCCCAGTTATAGATTCCGATGCTTCACTTCAGGTTTACTGTATCCCTTGGACCTTCTTATTGACGATGAATCACAGATATTGCATCCGAAATTAATACAAAGGGCACAATGCCGACTTAAGTACAAGAGGACTGACACTCTAACTTTCTATGATTTGAACCTCTCCTGTGGGTCCAGGTTTAGATTCCGATGCTTCACTTCAGGTTTACTGTATCCCTTGAACCTTCTTATTGACGAGGAAACACAGAAATTTCATCCGAATTAAATACAAAAGGCACAATGCCGACTTAAGAACAAGAGGAATGACACTCTAACTTCCTATGATTTGAAACTCTCCTGTGAGTCCAGTTTTAGATTCTGATGTTTCGCTACAGGTTTACTGTATACCTTGGAACTCCTAATTGACAATGAAACACACAAACTGCATCGGAATAAAAGTTCAAAATGCACAATGCCGACTTAAGTACATAAGGACTGACACTCTAACTTTCTATGATTTGAACCTCTCCTGTGAGTCAAGTTTTTGATTCCGACGCTTCACTTCCGGTTTACTGTATCCCTTGGACCTTCTTATTGACGAGGAAACACAGAAATTGCATCCGAATTTAATACAAAAGTCACAATGCCGACTTAAGTACAAGAGGACTTTCACTCTAACTTCCTATCATAGAAAGTGAGAGTGTCAGTCCTCTTGTACTTAAGTCGGAATTGTGCCTTTTGAATTATTATTCCGATGCAATTACTGTGTTTCATCGTCAATAAGAAGTTCCAAGGTATACAGTATACCTGTAGTGAAGCATCGGATTCTAAAACTGGACTCACAGGGGAGTTTCAAATCATAGATAGTTAGAGTGTCAGTCCTCTTGTACTTAAGTCGACATTGTGCCTTTTGTATTAAATTAGGATGCAATTTCTGTGTTTCATTATCAATAAGAAGGTCCAAGGGATACATTACACCTGAAGTGAAGCATCGGAATCTAAAACTGGACTCACAGGAGAGGTTCAAATCATAGAAAGTTGGAGTGTCAGTCCGCTTGCACTTAAGTCGGCATTGTGCCTTTTGAATTTTCTTCGAATGCAATTTCTGTGTTTCATCGTCAATAAGAAGGTCCTAGATATACAGGAAACCTGAATGAAGCATCGGAATCTAAAACTGGACTCACAGGAGAGGTTCAAATCATAGAAAGTGAGAGTGTCAGTCCTCTTGTACTTAAGTCGGCATTGTGACTTTTGTATTAAATTGGGATGCAATTTCAGTGTTTTCTCGTCAATAAGAAGGTCCAAGGGATACAGTAAACCAGAAGTGAAGCATCGGAATCTAAAACTGGACCCACAGGAGAGGTTCCAATCATAGAAAGTTAGAGTGTCAGTCCTCTTGTACTTAAGTCGGAATTGTGCCGTTTGAATTTTTATTCCGATGCAATTACTGTGTTTCATCGTCAATAAGAAGCTCAAAGGTATACAGTAAACCTGTAGTGAAGCATCGGAATCTAAAACTGGACTCACTGGAGAGTTTCAAATCATAGATAGTTAGAGGGTCAGTCCTCTTGTACTTAAGTCGGCATTGTGCCTTTTGAATTTAATTCGGATGTAATTTCTGTGTTTCATTGTCAATAAGAAGGTCCTAGGTATACAGGATACCTGAAGTGAAGCATCAGAATCTAAAACTGGACTATCAGGAGAGGTTCAAATCGTATAAAGCGAGAGTGTCAGTCCTCTTGTACTTAAGTCGGCATTGTGCCTTTTGTATTAAATTCGGATGCAATTTCTGTGTTTCATCATCAATAAGAAGGTACAAGGGATACAGTAAACCTGAAGTGAAGCATCGGAATCTAAAACTGGACTCACCTGAGAGGTTCAAATAATAGAAAGTTAGAGTGTCAGTCCTCAGCTGCATAAGTCGGCATTGTGCCATTTGAATTTAATTTAGAAGCAATTTCTGTGCTTCATCGTCAATACGAAGGTCCAAGGTATACAGTATACCTGAAGTGAAGCATCGGAATCTAAAACTGGACTCACAGGAGAGGTTCAAATCATAGAAAGTTAGAGTGTCAGTCGTCTTGTACCTAAGTCGGCATTGTGCCTTTTGTTTTAAATTCGGATGCAATTTCTGTGTTTCATCGTCAATAAGAGGGTCCAAGGGATACAATAAACCTGAAGTGAAGCATCGGAATCTAAAACTGGACTCACAGGAGAGGTTCAAATTGTAGAAAGTTAGAGTGTCAGTCCTCTTGTACTTAAGTCGGCATTGTGACTATTGAATTTAATTCCGATGCAATTTCTGTGTTTCATCGTCAATAAGAAGGTTCATGGGATACAGTAAACCTGAAGTGAAGAATCGGAATCTAAAACTGGACTCACAGGAGAGGTTCAAATCATAGAAAGTTAGAGTGTCAGTCCTCTTGTAGTTAAGTCGGCATCGTGGCTTTTTAAGTTAATTCCGATGCAATTTCTGTGTTTCATTGTCAATAAGAAGGTGCAAGGGATACAGTAAACCTGAAGTGATGCATCGGAATCAAAAACTTGATTCAGAGGAGAGGTTCAAATCATAGAAAGTTAGAGTGTCAGTCCTCCTGTACTTAAGTTGGCATTGTGCCTTTTGTACTTAATTCCGATGCAATTTGGTGTTTCATCGTCAATAAAAATGTCCCAGGGATACAGTAAACCTGAAGTGAAGCATCGGAATCTAAAACTGGACTCACAGGAGAGGTTCAAATCATAGAAAGTGAGAGTGTTAGTCCTCTTCTACTTAAGTCGGCATTGTGCCTTTTGTATTAAATTCGGATGCTATTTCTGTGTTTCATCGTCAATAAGAAGGTCCAAGGGATGCAGTAAACCTGAAGTGAAGCATCGGAATCTAAAACTGGACTCACAGGAGAGATTAAAATCATAGAAAGTGAGAGTGTCAGTCCTCTTGTACTTAAGTCGGCATTGCGCCTTTTGTATTAAATTCGGATGCAATTTCTGTGTTTCATCGTCAATAAGAAGGTCCAAAAGATACACTAACCCTGAAGTGAAGCATCGGAATCTAAAACAGGACTCACAGGAGAGGTTCAAATCATAGAAAGTAAGAGTATCAGTCCTCTTGTACTTAAGTCGGCATTGTGCCTTTTGTATTAAATTCGGATGCAATTTCTGTGTTTCATCGTCAATAAGAAGGTCCAAAAGATACACTAACCCTGAAGTGAAGCATCGGAATCTAAAACAGGACTCACAGGAGAGGTTCAAATCATAGAAAGTAAGAGTATCAGTCCTCTTGTACTTAAGTCGGCATTGTGCCTTTTGTATTGAATTCGGATGCAATTTCTGTGTTTCATCATCAATAAGAAGGTCCAAGGGATACAGTAAACCTGAAGTGAAGCATCGGAAACTAAAACTGGACTCACAGGAGAGGTTCAAATCATAGAAAGTTGGAGTGTCAGTCCTCTTGCATTTAAGTCGGCATTGTGCCTTTTGAATTTACTTCGGATGCAATTTCTGTGTTGCATCGTCAATAAGAAGGTCCTAGATATACAGGAAACCTGAAGTGAAGCATCGGAATCCAAAACTGGGCTCACAAGAGAGGTTCATATCATATAAAGTGAGAGTGTCAGTCCTCTTGTACTTAAGTCGGCATTGTGACTTTTGTATTAAATTCGGATGCAATTTATGTGTTTTCTCGTCAATAAGAAGGTCCAAGGGTTACAGTAAACCAGAAGTGAAGCATCGGAATCTAAAACTGGACTCATAGGGAAGGTTCAAATCATAGAAAGTTAGAGTGTCAGTCCTCTTGTACTTAAGTCGGAATTGTGCCTTTTGAATTTTTATTCCGATGCAATTGCCGGGTTTCAAAGTCTATAAGAAGTTCCAAGGTATACAATAAACCTGTAGTGAAGCATCGGAATCTAAAACTGGACTCACAGGAGAGTTTCAAATCATAGAAAGTTAAAGTGTCAGTCCTCTTGTACTTAAGTCGGCATTGTGCCTTTTCTATTACATTCGGATGCTATTTCTGTGTTCCATCGTCAATAAGAAGGTCGAAGATATACAGTAAACCTGAAGTGAGTTATCGGATTCTAAAACTGGACTCACAGGAGAGGTTGAATTCATAGAAAATGAGTGTGTCAGTCCTCTTGTACTTAAGTCGTCATTGTGCTTTTTGTATTAAATTCGGATGCAAGTTCTGTGTTTCATCATCAATAAGAAGGTCCAAGGGATACAGGAAACCTGAAGTGAAGCATCGGAATCTAAAACTGGACTCACAGGAGAGGTTGAATTCATAGAAAGTGAGAGTGTCAGTCCTCTTGTCCTTAAGTCGTCATTGTGCCTTTTGTGTTAATTTCGGATGCAAGTTCTGTGTTTCATCATCAATAAGAAGGTCCAAGGGAAACGTTAAACCTAAATTGAAGCATCGCAATCTAATACTAGACTCACAGGAGAGGTTCAAATGATAGAAAGTTAGAGTGTCAGTCCTCTTGTACTTAAGTCGGCATTGTGCCTTTTGAAGTTGATTCGGATGAAATTTCTGTGTTTCGTCGTCAATAAGAAGGTCCAAGGTATACAGGAAACCTGAAGTGAAGCAACGGAATCTAACACTGGACTCACAGGAGAGGTTCAAATCATAGAAAGTAAGAGTGTCAGTCCTCTTGCACTTAAGTCGGCATTGTGCCTTTTGTATTAAATTCGGATGCAATTTCTGTGTTTCATCGTCAATAAGAAAGTCCAAGGGAAACGTTAAACCTAAATTGAAGCATCGCAATCTAAAACTAGACTCACAGGAGAGGTTCAAATCATAGAAAGTTAGAGTGTCAGTCCTCTGCTACTTCAATCGGCATTGTGATTTTTGAATTTAATTCCGAAACAATTTCTGTGCTTCATCGTCAATGACAAGGTCCAAGGTATACAGTGAACCTGAAGTGAAGCATCCGAATCTAAAACTGGACTCACAAGAGAGGTTCAAATCATAGAATGTTTGAGTGTCAGTCCGCTTGTACTTGAGTCGGCATTGTGCGTTTTGAATTTAATTCCGATGCAATTTCTGTGTTTCATCGTCAGTAAGAAGGTCCAAGGTATACAGTGAACCTGAAGGGAGGCATCGGAATCCAAAACTGGACTCACAGGAGAGGTTCAAATGACAGAAAATTAGAGTGTCAGTCCTTTTGTACTTAAGTCGTCATTGTGCCTTTTGCATTAAATTCGGATGCAATATCTGTGTTGCATCGTCAATTAGAAGGTCCAAGGGATACAGTAAACCTGAAGTGAAGCATCGGAATCTAAAACTGGACTCACAGGAGAGGTTCAAATCATAGAAAGTGAGAGTGTCAGTCCTCTTGTACTTAAGTCGGCATTGTGCCTTTTGTATTAAATTCGGATGCAATTTCTGTGTTTCATCGCCAATAAGAAGGTCCAAGGAATACAGTAAACCTGAAGTGAAGCATCGGAATCTAAAACAGGACTCACAGGAGAGGTTCAAATCATAGAAAGTAAGAGTGTCAGTCCTCTTGTACTTAAGTCGGCATTGTGCCTTTTGTATTAAATTCGGATGCAATGTCGGTGTTTCATCGTCAATAAGAAGGTCCAAGGGACAAAGTAAACCAGAAGTGAAGCATCGGAATCTAAAACTGGACTCACAGGAGAGGTTCAAATCATAGAAAGTTAGAGTGTCAGTCCTCTCGTACTTAAGTCGGAATTGTGCCTTTTGAATTATTATTCCGATGCAATTACTGTGTTTCATCGTCAATAAGAGGTTCCAAGGTATACAGAAAAACTGTAGTGAAGCATCGGAATCTAAAACTGGACTCACAGGAGAGTTTCAAATCATAGATAGTTAGAATGTCAGTCCTCTAGTACTTAAGTCGGCATTGTGCCTTTTGAATTTAATTCGGATGCAATTTCTGTGTTTCATTGTCAATAAGAACGTACAAGGGATACAGTAAACCTTAAGTGAAGCACCGGAATCTAAAACTGGACTCACCGGAGAGGTTCAAATCACAGAAAGTTAGAGTGTCAGTCCTCTTGTACTTAAGTCGGCATTGTGCCTTTTGTATTTAATTCGGATGCAAGTTCTGTGTTTCATCATCAATAAGAAGGTCCAAGGGATACAGGAAACCTGAAGTAACGCATCGGAATCTAAAACTGGACTCACAGGAGAGGTTGAATTAATAGAAAGTGAGAGTGTCAGTCCTCTTGTACTTAAGTCGTCATTGTGCCTTTTGTATTAAATTCGGATGCAAGTTCTGTGTTTCATCATCAATAAGAAGGTCCAAGGGATACAGTAAAGCTGAAGTGAAGCATCGGAATCTAAAACTGGGCTCGCAGGAGAGGTTCAAATCATAGAAAGTTAGAGTGGCAGTCCTCTTGTACTTTAGTCGTCATTGTGCCTTTTGAATTTGATTCGGATGAAATTTTTGTGTTTCGTCGTCAATAAGAAGGTCCAAGGTATACAGCAAACCTTAAGTGAAGCATCGGAATCTAACACTGGACTCACAGGAGAGGTTCAAATCATAGAAAGTGAGAGTGTCAGTCCTCTTGTACTGATGTCGGCATTGTGCCTTTTGAATTAAATTCGGATGCAATTTCTGTGTTTCATCGTCAATTAGAATTTCCAAGGAATACAGGAAACCGGAAGTGAGGCATCGGAATCTAAAACTGGACTCACAGGAGAGGTTCAAATCATAGAAAGTGAGAGTGACAGTCCTCTTGTAATTAAGTTGGCATTGTGCCTTTTGTATTAAATTCGGATGCAATTTCTGTGTTTCATCGTCAATAAGAAAGTCCAAGGGAAACATTAAACCTGAATTGAAGCATCGCAATCTAAAACTGGACTCACAGGAGAGGTTCAAATCATAGAAAGTTAGAGTGTCAGTCCTCTGCTACTTCAATCGGCATTGTGCCTTTTGAATTTAATTCCGAAACAATTTCTGTGCTTCATCGACAATGACAAGGTCCAAGGTATACAGTGAACCTGAAGTGAAGCATCCGAATCTAAAACTGGACTCACAAGAGAGGTTCAAATCATAGAATGTTTGAGTGTCAGTCCGCTTGTACTTGAGTCGGCATTGTGCCTTTTGAATTTAATTCCGATGCAATTTCTGTGTTTCATCGTCGATAAGAAGGTCCAAGGTATACAGTGAACCTGAAGGGAGGCATCGGAATCCAAAACTGGACTCACAGGAGAGGTTCAAATCACAGAAAATTAGAGTGTCAGTCCTTTTGTACTTAAGTCGTCATTGTGCCTTTTGCATTAAATTCGGATGCAATATCTGTGTTTCATCGTCAATTAGAAGGTCCAAGGGATACAGTAAACCTGAAGTGAAGCATCGGAATCTAAAACTGGACTCACAGGAGAGGTTCAAATCATAAAAAGTGAGAGTGTCAGTCCTCTTGTACTTAAGTCGGCATTGTGCCTTTTGTATTAAATTCGGATGCAATTTCTGTGTTTCATCGTCAATAAGAAGGTCCAAGGGATACAGTAAACCTGAAGTGAAGCATCGGAATCTAAAACAGGACTCACAGGAGAGGTTCAAATCATAGAAAGTAAGAGTGTCAGTCCTCTTGTACTTAAGTCGGCATTGTGCCTTTTGTATTAAATTCGGATGCAATGTCGGTGTTTCATCGTCAATAAGAAGGTCCAAGGGATAAAGTAAACCAGAAGTGAAGCATCGGAATCTAAAACTGGACTCACAGGAGAGGTTCAAATCATAGAAAGTTAGAGTGTCAGTCCTCTCGTACTTAAGTCGGAATTGTGCCTTTTGAATTATTATTCCGATGCAATTACTGTGTTTCATCGTCAATAAGAGGTTCCAAGGTATACAGAAAAGCTGTAGTGAAGCATCGGAATCTAAAACTGGACTCACAGGAGAGTTTCAAATCATAGATAGTTAGAATGTCAGTCCTCTAGTACTTAAGTCGGCATTGTGCCTTTTGAATTTAATTCCGATGCAATTTCGGTGTTTCATCGTCAATAAGAAGGTCCAAGGTATACAGTGAACCTGAAGGGAGGCATCGGAATCCAAAACTGGACTCACAGGAGAGGTTCAAATCACAGAAAATTAGAGTGTCAGTCCTTTTGTACTTAAGTCGTCATTGTGCCTTTTGCATTAAATTCGGATGCAATATCTGTGTTTCATCGTCAATAAGAAGGTCCAAGGGATACAGTAAACCTGAAGTGAAGCATCGGAATCTAAAACTGGACTCACAGGAGAGGTTCAAATCATAGAAAGTGAGAGTGTCAGTCCTCTTGTACTTAAGTCGGCATTGTGCCTTTTGTATTAAATTCGGATGCTATTTCTGTGTTTCATCGTCAATAAGAAGGTCCAAGGGATACAGTAAACCTGAAGTGAAGCATCGGAATCTAAAACTGGACTCACAGGAGAGGTTCAAATCATAGAAAGTGAGAGTGTCAGTCCTCTTGTACTTAAGTCGGCATTGTGCCTTTTGTATTAAATTCGGATGCAATTTCTGTGTTTCATCGTCAATAAGAAGGTCCAAGGGATACAGTAAACCTGAAGTGAAGCATCGGAATCTAAAACAGGACTCACAGGAGAGGTTCAAATCATAGAAAGTAAGAGTGTCAGTCCTCTTGTGCTTAAGTCGGCATTGTGCCTTTTGTATTAAATTCGGATTCAATGTGGGTGTTTCATCGTCAATAAGAAGGTCCAAGGGATACAGTAAACCAGAAGTGAAGCATCGGAATCTAAAACTGGACTCACAGGAGAGTTTCAAATCATAGATAGTTAGAGTGTCAGTCCTCTTGTACTTAAGTCGGCATTGTGCCTTTTGTATTAAATTCGGATGCAATTTCTGTGTTTCATGATCAATAAGAAGGCCCAAGGGATACTGTAAACCTGATGTGAAGCATCGGAATCTAAAACTGGACTCACAGGAGAGGTTCAAATCATAGAAACTTGGAGTGTCAGTCCTCTTGCACTTAAGTCGGCATTGTGCCTTTTGAATTTACTTTGGATGCAATTTCTGTGTTTCATCGACAATACGAAGGTCCTAGATATACAGGAAACCTGAAGTGAAGCATCGGAATCTAAAACTGGGCTCACAAGAGACGTTCAAATCATAGAAAGTGAGAGTGTCAGTCCTCTTGTACTTAAGTCGGCATTGTGACTTTTGTATTAAATTCGGATGCAATTTCTGTGTTTCATCGTCAATAAGAAAGTCCAAGGGAAACATTAAACCTGAATTGAAGCATCGCAATCTAAAACTGGACTCACAGGAGAGGTTCAAATCATAGAAAGTTAGAGTGTCAGTCCTCTGCTACTTCAATCGGCATTGTGCCTTTTGAATTTAATTCCGAAACAATTTCTGTGCTTCATCGACAATGACAAGGTCCAAGGTATACAGTGAACCTGAAGTGAAGCATCCGAATCTAAAACTGGACTCACAAGAGAGGTTCAAATCATAGAATGTTTGAGTGTCAGTCCGCTTGTACTTGAGTCGGCATTGTGCCTTTTGAATTTAATTCCGATGCAATTTCTGTGTTTCATCGTCAATAAGAAGGTCCAAGGTATACAGTGAACCTGAAGGGAGGCATCGGAATCCAAAACTGGACTCACAGGAGAGGTTCAAATCACAGAAAATTAGAGTGTCAGTCCTTTTGTACTTAAGTCGTCATTGTGCCTTTTGCATTAAATTCGGATGCAATATCTGTGTTTCATCGTCAATTAGAAGGTCCAAGGGATACAGTAAACCTGAAGTGAAGCATCGGAATCTAAAACTGGACTCACAGGAGAGGTTCAAATCATAGAAAGTGAGAGTGTCAGTCCTCTTGTACTTAAGTCGGCATTGTGCCTTTTGTATTAAATTCGGATGCAATTTCTGTGTTTCATCGTCAATAAGAAGGTCCAAGGGATACAGTAAACCTGAAGTGAAGCATCGGAATCTAAAACAGGACTCACAGGAGAGGTTCAAATCATAGGAAGTAAGAGTGTCAGTCCTCTTGTACTTAAGTCGGCATTGTGCCTTTTGTATTAAATTCGGATGCAATGTCGGTGTTTCATCGTCAATAAGAAGGTCCAAGGGATAAAGTAAACCAGAAGTGAAGCATCGGAATCTAAAACTGGACTCACAGGAGAGGTTCAAATCATAGAAAGTTAGAGTGTCAGTCCTCTCGTACTTAAGTCGGAATTGTGCCTTTTGAATTATTATTCCGATGCAATTACTGTGTTTCATCGTCAATAAGAGGTTCCAAGGTATACAGAAAAGCTGTAGTGAAGCATCGGAATCTAAAACTGGACTCACAGGAGAGTTTCAAATCATAGATAGTTAGAATGTCAGTCCTCTAGTACTTAAGTCGGCATTGTGCCTTTTGAATTTAATTCCGATGCAATTTCGGTGTTTCATCGTCAATAAGAAGGTCCAAGGTATACAGTGAACCTGAAGGGAGGCATCGGAATCCAAAACTGGACTCACAGGAGAGGTTCAAATCACAGAAAATTAGAGTGTCAGTCCTTTTGTACTTAAGTCGTCATTGTGCCTTTTGCATTAAATTCGGATGCAATATCTGTGTTTCATCGTCAATAAGCAGGTCCAAGGGATACAGTAAACCTGAAGTGAAGCATCGGAATCTAAAACTGGACTCACAGGAGAGGTTCAAATCATAGAAAGTGAGAGTGTCAGTCCTCTTGTACTTAAGTCGGCATTGTGCCTTTTGTATTAAATTCGGATGCTATTTCTGTGTTTCATCGTCAATAAGAAGGTCCAAGGGATACAGTAAACCTGAAGTGAAGCATCGGAATCTAAAACTGGACTCACAGGAGAGGTTCAAATCATAGAAAGTGAGAGTGTCAGTCCTCTTGTACTTAAGTCGGCATTGTGCCTTTTGTATTAAATTCGGATGCAATTTCTGTGTTTCATCGTCAATAAGAAAGTCCAAGGGATACAGTAAACCTGAAGTGAAGCATCGGAATCTAAAACAGGACTCACAGGAGAGGTTCAAATCATAGAAAGTAAGAGTGTCAGTCCTCTTGTGCTTAAGTCGGCATTGTGCCTTTTGTATTAAATTCGGATTCAATGTGGGTGTTTCATCGTCAATAAGAAGGTCCAAGGGATACAGTAAACCAGAAGTGAAGCATCGGAATCTAAAACTGGACTCACAGAGAAGTTCAAATCATAGAAAGTTAGAGTGTCAGTCCTCTCGTACTTAAGTCGGAATTGTGCCTTTTGAATTATTATTCCGATGCAATTACTGTGTTTCATCGTCAATAAGAAGTTCCAAGGTATACAGTAAACCTGTAGTGAAGCATCGGAATCTAAAACTGGACTCACAGGAGAGTTTCAAAT
Source organism: Schistocerca americana (assembly GCF_021461395.2). Lineage (NCBI taxonomy): Eukaryota > Metazoa > Arthropoda > Insecta > Orthoptera > Acrididae > Schistocerca > Schistocerca americana. The sequence continues at coordinate 4,057,346 of NW_025725917.1, read as the reverse complement.
CATAGATAGTTAGAGTGTCAGTCCTCTTGTACTTAAGTCGGCATTGTGCCTTTTGTATTAAATTCGGATGCAATTTCTGTGTTTCATGATCAATAAGAAGGCCCAAGGGATACTGTAAACCTGATGTGAAGCATCGGAATCTAAAACTGGACTCACAGGAGAGGTTCAAATCATAGAAACTTGGAGTGTCAGTCCTCTTGCACTTAAGTCGGCATTGTGCCTTTTGAATTTACTTCGGATGCAATTTCTGTGTTTCATCGACAATATGAAGGTCCTAGATATACAGGAAACCTGAAGTGAAGCATCGGAATCTAAAACTGGGCTCACAAGAGACGTTCAAATCATAGAAAGTGAGAGTGTCAGTCCTCTTGTACTTAAGTCGGCATTGTGACTTTTGTATTAAATTCGGATGCAATTTCTGTGTTTTCTCGTCAATAAGAAGGTCCAAGGGTTACAGTAAACCAGAAGTGAAGCATCGGAATCTAAAACTGGAGTCACAAGAGAGTTTCAAATCATAGATAGTTAGAGTGTCAGTCCTCGAGTACTTAAGTCGGCATTTTGCCTTTTGAATTTAATTCAGATGCAATTTCTGTGTATCATTGTCAATAAGAAGGTCCTAGGTATACAGGAAACCTGAAGTGAAGCATCAGAATCTAAAACTGGACTCACAGGATAGGTTCAAATCATATAAAGCGAGAGTGTCAGTCCTCTTGTACTTAAGTCGGCATTGTGCCTTTTTTATTAAATTCGAATGCAATTTCTGTGTTTCATCATCAATAAGAAGGTACAAGGGATACAGTAAAGCTGAAGTGAAGCATCGGAATCTAAAACTGGGCTCACAGGAGAGGTTCAAATCATAGAAAGTTAGAGTGTCAGTCCTCTTGTACTTAAGTCGGCATTGTGCCTTTTGTATTAAATTCGGATGCAAATTCTGTGTTTCATCGTCAATAAGAAAGTCCAAGGGAAGCATTAAACCTGAATTGAAGCATCGAAATCTAAAACTGGACTCACAGGAGGGGTTCTAATCATAGAAAGTTTGAGTGTCAGTCCTCTGCTACTTCAATCGGCATTGTGCCTTTTGAATTTAATTCCGAAACAATTTCTGTGCTTCTTCGTCAATGACAAGGTCCAAGGTATACAGTGAAACTGAAGTGAAGCATCAGAATCTAAAACTGGACTCACAAGAGAGGTTCAAATCTTAGAATGTTTGAGTGTTAGTCCGCTTGTACTTGAGTCGGCATTGTGCCTTTTGAATTTAATTCCGATGCAATTTCTTTGTTTCATCGTCAATAAGAAGGTCCAAGGGATACAGTAAACCTGAATTGAAGCATCGGAATCTAAAACAGGACTTACAGGAGAGGTTCAAATCATAGAAAGTAAGAGTGTCAGTCCTCTTGTACTTAAGTCGGCATTGTGCCTTTTGTATTAAATTCGGATGCAATGTCGGTGTTTCATCGTCAATAAGAAGGTCCAAGGGATACAGTAAACCAGAAGTGAAGCATCGGAATCTAAAGCTGGACTCACAGGAGAGGTTCAAATCATAGAAAGTTAGAGTGTCAGTCCTCTCGTACTTAAGTCGGAATTGTGCCTTTTGAATTATTATTCCGATGCAATTACTGTGTTTCATCGTCAATAAGAAGTTCCAAGGTATACAGTATACCTGTAGTGAAGCATCGGAATCTAAAACTGGACTCACAGGAGAGTTTCAAATCATAGATAGTTAGAGTGTCAGTCCTCTTGTACTTAAGTCGGCATTGTGCCTTTTGTATTAAATTCGGATGCAATTTCTGTGTTTCATGATCAATAAGAAGGTCCAAGGGATACAGTAAACCTGAAGTGAAGCATCGGAATCTAAAACTGGACTCACAGGAGAGGTTCAAATCATAGAAAGTTAGGGTGTCAGTATTCTTGTACTTAAGTCGGAATTGTGCCTTTTGAATTTTTATTCCGATGCAATTACTGTGTTTCATCGTCAATAAGAAGTTCCAAGGTATACAGTAAAACTGTAGTGAAGCATCGGAATCTAAAACTGGACTCACAGGAGAGTTTCAAATCATAGATAGTTAGAGTGTCAGTCCTCTAGTACTTAAGTCGGCATTGTGCCTTTTGAATTTAATTCGGATGCAATTTCTGTGTTTCATTGTCAATAAGAAGGTCCTTGGTATACAGGAAACCTGAAGTGAAGCATCAGAATCTAAAACTGGACTCACAGGAGAGGTTCAAATCGTATAAAGCGAGAGTGTCAGTCATCTTGTACTTAAGTCGGCATTGTGCCTTTTCTATTAAATTCGAATGCAATTTCTGTGTTTCATCATCAACAAGAAGGTACAAGGGATACAGTAAACCTGAAGTGAAGCATCGGAATCTAAAACTGGACTCACAGGAGAGGTTCAAATCATAGAAAGTGAGAGTGTCAGTCCTCTTGTACTTAAGTCGGCATTGTGCCTTTTGTATTAAATTCGGATGCAATTTCTGTGTTTCATCGTCAATAAGAAGGTCCAAGGGATACAGTAAACCTGAAGTGAAGCATCGGAATCTAAAACAGGACTCACAGGAGAGGTTCAAATCATAGAAAGTAAGAGTGTCAGTCCTCTTGTACTTAAGTCGGCATTGTGCCTTTTGTATTAAATTCGGATTCAATGTGGGTGTTTCATCGTCAATAAGAAGGTCCAAGGGATACAGTAAACCAGAAGTGAAGCATCGGAATCTAAAACTGGACTCACAGAGAAGTTCAAATCATAGAAAGTTAGAGTGTCAGTCCTCTCGTACTTAAGTCGGAATTGTGCCTTTTGAATTATTATTCCGATGCAATTACTGTGTTTCATCGTCAATAAGAAGTTCCAAGGTATACAGTAAACCTGTAGTGAAGCATCGGAATCTAAAACTGGACTCACAGGAGAGTTTCAAATCATAGATAGTTAGAGTGTCAGTCCTCTTGTACTTAAGTCGGCATTGTGCCTTTTGTATTTAATTCGGATGCAAGTTCTGTGTTTCATCAACATTAAGAAGGTCCAAGGGATACAGGAAACCTGAAGTAAAGCATCGGAATCTAAAACTTGACTCACAGGAGAGGTTGAATTCATAGAAAGTGAGAGTGTCAGTCCTCTTGTACTTAAGTCGTCATTGTGCCTTTTGTATTAAATTCGGATGCAAGTTCTGTGTTTCATCATCAATAAGAAGGTCCAAGGGATACAGTAAAGCTGAAGTGAAGCATCGGAATCTAAAACTGGGCTCACAGGAGAGGTTCAAATCATAGAAAGTTAGAGTGTCAGTCCTCTTGTACTTAAGTCGGCATTGTGCCTGTTGAATTTGATTCGGATGAAATTTCTGTGTTTCGTCGTCAATAAGAAGGTCCAAGGTATACAGGAAACCTGAAGTGAAGCATCGGAATCTAACACTGGACTCACTGGAGAGGTTCAAATCATAGAAAGTGAGAGTGTCAGACCTCTTGTACTAATGTCGGCATTGTGCCTTTTGAATTAAATTCGGATGCAATTTCTGTGTTTCATCGTCAATTCGAATTTCCAAGGTATACAGGAAACCGGAAGTGAGGCATCGGAATCTAAAACTGGCCTCACAGGAGAGGTTCAAATCATAGAAAGTGAGAGTGACAGTCCTCTTGTACTTAAGTCGGCATTGTGACTTTTGTATTAAATTCGGATGCAATTTCTGTGTTTTCTCGTCAATAAGAAGGTCCAAGGGTTACAGTAAACCAGAAGTGAAGCATCGGAATCTAAAACTGGACTCACAGGAGAGTTTCAAATCATAGATAGTTAGAGTGTCAGTCCTCTAGTTCTTAATTCGGCATTTTGCCTTTTGAATTTAATTCGGATGCAATTTCTGTGTTTCATTGTCAATAAGAAGGTCCTAGGTATACAGGAAACCTGAAGTGAAGCATCAGAATCTAAAACTGGACTCACAGGATAGGTTCAAATCATATAAAGCGAGAGTGTCAGTCCTCTTGTACTTAAGTCGGCATTGTGCCTTTTTTATTAAATTCGAATGCAATTTCTGTGTTTCATCATCAATAAGAAGGTACAAGGGATACAGTAAAGCTGAAGTGAAGCATCGGAATGTAAAACTGGGCTCACAGGAGAGGTTCAAATCATAGAAAGTTAGAGTGTCAGTCCTCTTGTACTTAAGTCGGCATTGTGCCTTTTGTATTAAATTCGGATGCAAATTCTGTGTTTCATCGTCAATAAGAAAGTCCAAGGGAAGCATTAAACCTGAATTGAAGCATCGCAATCTAAAACTGGACTCACAGGAGAGGTTCTAATCATAGAAAGTTTGAGTGTCAGTCCTCTGCTACTTCAATCGGCATTGTGCCTTTTGAATTTAATTCCGAAACAATTTCTGTGCTTCTTCGTCAATGACAAGGTCCAAGGTATACAGTGAAACTGAAGTGAAGCATCAGAATCTAAAACTGGACTCACAAGAGAGGTTCAAATCTTAGAATGTTTGAGTGTTAGTCCGCTTGTACTTGAGTCGGCATTGTGCCTTTTGAATTTAATTCCGATGCAATTTCTTTGTTTCATCGTCAATAAGAAGGTCCAAGGGATACAGTAAACCTGAATTGAAGCATCGGAATCTAAAACAGGACTTACAGGAGAGGTTCAAATCATAGAAAGTAAGAGTGTCAGTCCTCTTGTACTTAAGTCGGCATTGTGCCTTTTGTATTAAATTCGGATGCAATGTCGGTGTTTCATCGTCAATAAGAAGGTCCAAGGGATACAGTAAACCAGAAGTGAAGCATCGGAATCTAAAGCTGGACTCACAGGAGAGGTTCAAATCATAGAAAGTTAGAGTGTCAGTCCTCTCGTACTTAAGTCGGAATTGTGCCTTTTGAATTATTATTTCGATGCAATTACTGTGTTTCATCGTCAATAAGAAGTTCCAAGGTATACAGTATACCTGTAGTGAAGCATCGGAATCAAAAATTGGACTCACAGGAGAGTTTCAAATCATAGATAGTTAGAGTGTCAGTCCTCTTGTACTTAAGTCGGCATTGTGCCTTTTGTATTAAATTCGGATGCAATTTCTGTGTTTCATGATCAATAAGAAGGTCCAAGGGATACAGTAAACCTGAAGTGAAGCATCGGAATCTAAAACTGTACTCACAGGAGAGGTTCAAATCATAGAAAGTTAGGGTGTCAGTCCTCTTGTACTTAAGTCGGAATTGTGCCTTTTGAATTTTTATTCCGATGCAATTACTGTGTTTCATCGTCAATAAGAAGTTCCAAGGTATACAGTAAAACTGTAGTGAAGCATCGGAATCTAAAACTGGACTCACAGGAGAGTTTCAAATCATAGATAGTTGGAGTGTCAGTCCTCTAGTACTTAAGTCGGCATTGTGCCTTTTGAATTTAATTCGGATGCAATTTCTGTGTTTCATTGTCAATAAGAAGGTCCTAGGTATACAGGAAACCTGAAGTGAAGCATCAGAATCTAAAACTGGACTCACAGGAGAGGTTCAAATCATATTAAGCGAGAGTGTCAGTCATCTTGTACTTAAGTCGGCATTGTGCCTTTTGTATTAAATTCGAATGCAATTACTGTGTTTCATCATCAATAAGAAGGTACAAGGGATACAGTAAACCTGAAGTGAAGCATCGGAATCTAAAACTGGACTCACCGGAGAGGTTCAAATCATAGAAAGTTAGAGTGTCAGTCCTCTTGTACTTAAGTCGGCATTGTGCCTTTTGTATTTAATTCGGATGCAAGTTCTGTGTTTCATCATCATTAAGAAGGTCCAAGGGATACAGGAAACCTGAAGTAAAGCATCGGAATCTAAAACTTGACTCACAGGAGAGGTTGAATTCATAGAAAGTGAGAGTGTCAGTCCTCTTGTACTTAAGTCGTCATTGTGCCTTTTGTATTAAATTCGGATGCAAGTTCTGTGTTTCATCATCAATAAGAAGGTCCAAGGGATACAGTAAAGCTGAAGTGAAGCATCGGAATCTAAAACTGGGCTCACAGGAGAGGTTCAAATCATAGAAAGTTAGAGTGTCAGTCCTCTTGTACTTAAGTCGGCATTGTGCCTTTTGAATTTGATTCGGATGAAATTTCTGTGTTTCGTCGTCAATAAGAAGGTCCAAGGTATACAGGAAACCTGAAGTGAAGCATCGGAATCTAACACTGGACTCACTGGAGAGGTTCAAATCATAGAAAGTGAGAGTGTCAGACCTCTTGTACTAATGTCGGCATTGTGCCTTTTGAATTAAATTCGGATGCAATTTCTGTGTTTCATCGTCAATTAGAATTTCCAAGGTATACAGGAAACCGGAAGTGAGGCATCGGAATCTAAGACTGGCCTCACAGGAGAGGTTCAAATCATAGAAAGTGAGAGTGACAGTCCTCTTGTACTTAAGTCGGCTTTGTGCCTTTTGTATTAAATTCGGATGCAATTTCTGAGTTTCATCGTCAATAAGAAGGTCCGACCTATATTCGAAACCTGAAGTGAAGCATCGGAATCTAAAACTGGACTCACAGGAGAGGTTCAAATCATAGAAAAAGAGAGTGTCAGTCCTCTTGTACTTAAGTCGGCATTGTGCCTTTTGTATTAAATTCGGATGCAATTTATGTGTTTCACCGTCAATAAGAATGTCCAAGGGATACAGTAGACCTAATGTGAAGCATCGGAATCTAAAACTGGACTCACAGGAGAGATTCGATCCATAGAAAGTAAGAGTGTCAGTCCTCTTGTACTTAAGTCGGCATTGTGCCTTTTGTATTGAATTCGGATGCAATTTCTGTGTTTCATCGTCAATAAGAAGGTCAAAGGCATACAGTAATCCCGGAGTGAAGCATCGGAATCTAAAACCGGACTCACAGGAGAGGTTCAAATCATAGAAAGTTAGAGTATCACTCCACTTGTACTTAAGTCGGCATTGTGCCTTTTGAATTTAATTCCGAGGCAAATTCTGTGTTTCATCGTCAATAAGAAGGTCCAAGGTATACAGTAAACTAGAAGTGAAGCATCGGAAACTAAAAGTGGACTCACAGGAGAGATTCAAATCATAGAAGGTAGAGTGTCTGTCCTTTTGTACTTAAGTCGTCATTGTGCCTTTTGTAATAAATTCGGATGCAAATTCTGTGTTTCATCGTCAATAAGAAGGTCCAAGGGAAACATTAAACCTGAAGTGAAGCATCGCAATCTAAAACTGGACTCACAGGAGAGGTTCAAATCATACAAAGTTAGAGTGTAAGTCCTCTGCTACTTAAGTCGGCATTGTGCCTTTTGAATTTAATTCCGAAACAATTTCTGTGCTTCATCGTCAATGAGAAGGTCCAAGGTATACAGTGAACCTGAAGTGAAGCATCCGAATCTAAAACAGGACACACAAGAGAGGTTCAAATCATAGAAAGTTAGAGTGTCAGACCGCTTGTACTTGAGTCGGCATTGTGCCTTTTGAATTTAATTCCGATGCAATTTCTGTGTTTCCTCGTCAATAAGAAGGTCCAAGGTACACACTGAACCTGAAGGGAGGCATCGGAATCCAAAACTGGACTCACAGGAGAGGTTCAAATCACAGAAAATTAGAGTGTCAGTCCTTTTGTACTTAAGTCGTCATTGTGCCTTTTGCATTAAATTCGGATGCAGTGTCTGTGTTTCATCGTCAATAAGAAGGTCCAAGGGATACAGTAAACCTGAAGTGAAGCATCGGAATCTAAAACTGGACTCACAGGAGAGGTTCAAATCATTGAAAGTTAGAGTGTCAGTCCTCTTGTACTTAAGTCGGCATTGTTCCCTTTTGATTTTAATTCCGTAGCAATTTCTGTGCTTCATCGTCAATAAGTAGGTCCAAGGTATACAGTAAACCTGAAGGGAAGCATCCGTATCTAAAACTGGACTCACAGGACAGGTTCAAATCATAGAAAGTTAGAGTGTCAGTCCTCTTGAACTTTAGTCGGCATTGTGGTTTTTGAATTTAATTCCGATGTAATTTCTGTGTTTCATCGTCAATAAGAAGGTCCAAGGGATACAGTAGACCTGAAGTGAAGCATCGTAATCTAAGACTGGACTCACAGGAGAGGTTCAAATCATAGAAAAAGAGGGTGTCAGTCCTCTCGTACTTATGTCGGCATTGTGCCTTTTGTATTACATTCGGATGCAATTTCTGTGTATCATCGTCAATAAGAAGGTCCAAGGTATACAGGAAACCTGATATGAAGCATCGGAATCTAAAACTGGACTCACAGGTGAGGTTCAAATCATAGAAAGTTAGAGTGTCAGTCCTCTTTTACTTATGTCGGCATTGTGCCTTTTGAATTTAATTCGGATGAAATTTCTGTGTTTCATCGTCAATAAGATGGTCCAAGGGATACAGTAAACCTGAAGTGAAGCATCGGAATCTAAACCTGGTCTCACAGTGGAGGTTCAAATCATAGAAAGTTAGAGTGTCAGTTCTCTGCTACTTAAGTCGGCATTGTGCCTTTTGAATTTAATTCCGAAGCAATTCCTGTGCTTCATCGTCAATAAGAATCTCCAAGGTGTACAGTAAACCTGAAGTGAAGCATCCGAATCTAAAACTGGGCTCACAAAAGAGGTACAAATCATAAAAAGTTAGAGAGTCAGTCCTCTAGTACTTAAGTCGGCATTGTGCCTTTTGAATTTAATTCCGATGCAATTTGTGTTTCATCGTCAATAAGAAGGTCCAAGGTATACAGGAAACCCGAAGTGAAGCATCGGAATCTAAAACTGGACTCACAGGAGAGGTTCAAATCATAGAAAGTGAGAGTGTCAGTCCTCCTTTACTTAAGTCGGCATTGTGCCTTTTGAATTTAATTCCAATGCAATTTCTGTGTTTCATCGTCAATAAGAAGGTGCAAGTGATATAGTAGACCTGAAGTGAAGCATCGGTATCTAAAACTTGACTCACAGGAGATGTTCAAATCATAAAAAGTTAGAGAGTCAGTCCTCTAGTACTTAAGTCGGCATTGTGCCTTTTGAATTTAATTCCGATGCAATTTGTGTTTCATCGTCAATAAGAAGGTCCAAGGTATACACGAAACCTGAAGGCAAGCATCAGAATGTAAAACTGGAAGTCACAGGAGAGGTTCAAATCATAGAAAGTGAGAGTGTCAGTCCTCTTCTACTTAAGTCGACATTGTGCTTTTGTATTAAATTCGGCTGCAATTTCTGTGTATCATCGTCAATAAGAAAGTCCAAGGGATACAGTAAACCTGAAGTGAATCATCGGAATCCAAAACTGGACTCACAGAAGAGGTTCAAATCATAGAAAGTGAGAGTGTCAGTCCTCTTGTACTTAAGTCGGCATTGTGCCTTTTGAATTTAATTCCATTGCAATTTCTGTGTTTCATCGCCACTAGAAGGTCCTACGTATACAGGAAACCTGAAGTGAAGCATCGGAATCTAAAACTGGACTCACAGGAGAGGTTAAAATCATAGAAAGTGAGAGTGTCAGTCCTCTTGTACTTATGTCGGCATTGTGCCTTTTGAATTTAATTCCGATGCAATTTCTGTGTTTCATCGTCAATAAGAAGGTCCAAGGTATACAGTGAACCTGAAGTGAAGCATCGGAATCTAAAACTGGACTCACAGTGGAGGTTCAAATCATAGAAAGTTAGAGTGTCAGTTCTCTGCTACTTAAACGGCATTGTGCCTTTTGAATTAATTTCCGAAGCAATTTCTGTGTTTCATCGTCAATAAGAAAGTCCAAGGGATACAGTAAACCTGGAGTGAAGCATCCGAATCTAAAAGTAGACTCACAGGAGAGGTTCAAATCATAGAAATTTAGAGTGTCAGTCGTCTTCTACTTAAGTCGGCATTGTGACTTTTGAATTTAATTATGATGCAATTTCTGTGTTTCATCGTCAATAAGAAGGTGCAAGGTATACAGTGAACCTGAGGAAAAGCATCGATATCTAAAACTTGACTCACAGGAGATGTTCAAATCATAGAAAGTGAGAGTGTCCGTTCTCTTGTACTTAAGTCGGCATTGTGCCTTTTGTATTAAATTCGGACGCAATTTCTGTGTTTCATCGTCAATAAGAAGGTCCAAGGGATACAGTAAACCTGAAGTGAATCATCGGAATCTAAAACTGGACTCACAGAAGAGGTTCAAATCATGGAAAGTTAGAGAGTCAGTCCTCTTGTACTTAAGTCGGCATTGTGCCTTTTGAATTCAATTCCGATGCAATTTCTGTGTTTCATTGTCAATAAGAAGGTCCTAGGTATGCAGGAAACCTGAAGTGAAGCATCGGAATCTAAAACTGGACTCACAGGAGAGGTTAAAATCATTGAAAGTGAGAGTGTCAGTCCTCTTTTACTTAAGTCGGCATTGTGCCTTTTGAATTTAATTCCGAAGCAATTTCTGTGCTTCATCGTCAATATGAAGGTCCAAGGTATTCAGTGAACCTGAAGTGAAGCATCGGAATCTAAAACTAGACTCACAGGGGAGGTACAAATCATTGAAAGTTAGAGAGTCAGTCCTCTAGTACTTAAGTCGGCATTGTGCCTTTTGAATTTAATTCCGAAGCTATTCCTGTGTTTCATCGTCAATAAGAAGGTCCAAGGTATACAGGAAACCTGAAGTGAAGCATCGGAATCTAAAACTGGACTCACAGTGGAGGATCATATCATAGAATGTTAGAGTGTCAGTTCTCTGCTACTTAAGTCGGCATTGTGCGTTTTGAATTTAATTCCGAAGCAATTTCTGTGCTTCATCGTCAACAAGAAGGTCCAAGGTGTACATTAAACCTGAAGTGAAGCATCCGAATCTAAAACTTGACTCACAGGAGAGGTTCAAATCACAGAAAGTTAGCGTGTCAGTCCCTTAGTACTTAAGTCGTCATTGTGCCTTTTGTATTAAATTCGGATGCAATTTCTGTGTTTCATCGTCAATAAGAAAATCCAAGGAATACAGTAAACCTGAAGTGAAGCATCCGAGTTTAAATCTGGGCTCATAGGAGAGGTACAAATCATAGAAAGTTAGAGAGTCAGTCCTCTAGTACTTAAGTCGGCATTGTGTCTTTTGAATTTAATTCCGATGCAATTTCTGTGTTTCATCGTCAATAAGAAGGTGCAATTGATATAGTAGATCTGAAGTGAAGCATCGGAATCTAAATTTGACTCACAGGAGATGTTCAAATCATACAAAGTGAGAGTGTCAGTCCTCTTGTACTTAAGTCGGCATTGTGCCCTTTGTACTAAATTCGGATGCAATTTCTGTGTTTCATCGTTAATTTGAAAGTCCAAGGGATACAGTAAGCCTGTAGTGAATCATCGGAATCTAAAACTGGACTCACAGAAGAGGTTCAAATCATAGAAAGTTAGAGAGTCAGTCCCTTTCTACTTAAGTCGGCATTGTACGTTTTGAATTTAATTCCGAAGCAATTTCTGTGCTTCATCGTCAATAAGAAGGTCCAAGGTATACATTAAACCTGAAGTGAAGCATCCGAATCTAAAACTTGACTCACAGGAGAGGTTCAAATCATAGAAAGTGAGAGTGTCAGTCCCTTAGTACATAAGTCGTCATTGTGCCTTTTGTATTAAATTCGGATGCAATATCTGTGTTTCATCGTCAATAAGAAGGTCCAAGGGATACAGTAAACCTGAAGTGAAGCATCGGAATCTAAAACTGGACTCACAGGAGAGGTTCAAATCATAGAAAGTGAGAGTGTCAGTCCTCTTGTACTTAAGTCGGAATTGTGCCTTTTGTATTACATTCGGATGCTATTTCTATGTTTCATCATCAATAAGAAGGTCCAAGGGATACAGTAAACCTGAAGTGAAGCATCGGAATCTAAAACTGGACTCACAGGAGAGGTTCAAATCATAGAAAGTGAGACTGTCAGTCCTCTTGTACTTAAGTCGGCATTGTGCCTTTTGTATTAAATTCGGATGCAATTTCTGTGTTTCATCGTCAATAAGAAGGTCCAAGGGATACAGTAAACCTGAAGTGAAGCATCGGAATCTAAAGCAGGACTCACAGGAGAGGTTCAAATCATAGACAGTAAGAGTGTCAGTCCTCTTGTACTTAAGTCGGCATTGTGCCTTTTGTATTAAATTCGGATGCAATGTCGGTGTTCCATCGTCAATAAGATGGTCCAAGGGATACAGTAAACCCGAAGTGAAGCATCGGAATCTAAAACTTGTCTCACAGGAGAGTTTCAAATCATAGATAGTTAGAGTGTCAGTCCTCTTGTACTTAAGTCGGCATTGTGCCTTTTGTATTATATTCGGATGCAATTTCTGTGTTTCATGATCAATAAGAAGGTCCAAGGGATACAGTAAACCTGAAGTGAAGCATCGGACTCTAAAACTGGACTCACAGGAGAGGTTCAAATCATAGAAAGTGAGAGTGTCAGACCCTCTTGTACTTAAGTCGGCATTGTGACTTTTGTATTAAATTCGGATGCAATTTCTGTGTTTTCTCGTCAATAAGAAAGTCCAAGGTTTACAGTAAACCAGAAGTGAAGCATCGGAATCTAAAACTGGACTCACAGGAGAGGTTCAAATCACAGAAAGTTAGCGTGTCAGTCCCTTAGTACTTAAGTCGTCATTGTGCCTTTTGTATTAAATTCGGATGCAATTTCTGTGTTTCATCGTCAATAAGAAAATCCAAGGAATACAGTAAACCTGAAGTGAAGCATCCGAGTTTAAATCTGGGCTCACAGGAGAGGTACAAATCATAGAAAGTTAGAGAGTCAGTCCTCTAGTACTTAAGTCGGCATTGTGTCTTTTGAATTTAATTCCGATGCAATTTCTGTGTTTCATCGTCAATAAGAAGGTGCAATTGATATAGTAGATCTGAAGTGAAGCATCGGAATCTAAATTTGACTCACAGGAGATGTTCAAATCATACAAAGTGAGAGTGTCAGTCCTCTTGTACTTAAGTCGGCATTGTGCCCTTTGTATTAAATTCGGATGCAATTTCTGTGTTTCATCGTTAATTTGAAAGTCCAAGGGATACAGTAAACCTGTAGTGAATCATCGGAATCTAAAACTGGACTCACAGAAGAGGTTCAAATCATAGAAAGTTAGAGAGTCAGTCCCTTTCTACTTAAGTCGGCATTGTACGTTTTGAATTTAATTCCGAGGCAATTTCTGTGCTTCATCGTCAATAAGAAGGTCCAAGGTGTACATTAAACCTGAAGTGAAGCTTCCGAATCTAAAACTTGACTCACAGGAGAGGTTCAAATCATAGAAAGTGAGAGTGTCAGTCCCTTAGTACATAAGTCGTCATTGTGCCTTTTGTATTAAATTCGGATGCAATATCTGTGTTTCATCGTCAATAAGAAGGTCCAAGGGATACAGTAAACCTGAAGTGAAGCATCGGAATCTAAAACTGGACTCACAGGAGAGGTTCAAATCATAGAAAGTGAGAGTGTCAGTCCTCTTGTACTTAAGTCGGAATTGTGCCTTTTGTATTACATTCGGATGCTATATCTATGTTTCATCGTCAATAAGAAGGTCCAAAGGATACAGTAAACCTGAAGTGAAGCATCGGAATCTAAAACTGGACTCACAGGAGAGGTTCAAATCATAGAAAGTGAGAGTGTCAGTCCTCTTGTACTTAAGTCGGCATTGTGCCTTTTGTATTAAATTCGGATGCAATTTCTGTGTTTCATCGTCAATAAGAAGGTCCAAGGGATACAGTAAACCTGAAGTGAAGCATCGGAATCTAAAGCAGGACTCACCGGAGAGGTTCAAATCATAGACAGTAAGAGTGTCAGTCCTCTTGTACTTAAGTCGGCATTGTGCCTTTTGTATTAAATTCGGATGCAATGTCGGTGTTTCATCGTCAATAAGATGGTCCAAGGGATACAGTAAACCCGAAGTGAAGCATCGGAATCTAAAACTTGTCTCACAGGAGAGTTTCAAATCATAGATAGTTAGAGTGTCAGTCCTCTTGTACTTAAGTCGGCATTGTGCCTTTTGTATTATATTCGGATGCAATTTCTGTGTTTCATGATCAATAAGAAGGTCCAAGGGATACAGTAAACCTGAAGTGAAGCATCGGACTCTAAAACTGGACTCACAGGAGAGGTTCAAATCATAGAAAGTTGGAGTGTCAGTCCTCTTGCACTTAAGTCGGCATCGTGCCTTTTTAATTTACTTCGGATGAAATTTCTGTGTTTCATCGTCAATATGAAGGTCCTAGATATACAGGAAACCTGAAGTGAAGCATCGGAATCTAAAACTGGGCTCTCAAGAGAGGTTCAAATCATAGAAAGTGAGAGTGTCAGACCCTCTTGTACTTAAGTCGGCATTGTGACTTTTGTATTAAATTCGGATGCAATTTCTGTGTTTTCTCGTCAATAAGAAAGTCCAAGGTTTACAGTAAACCAGAAGTGAAGCATCGGAATCTAAAACTGGACTCACAGGAGAGGTTCAAATCATAGAAAGTTAGAGTGTCAGTCCTCTTGTACTTAAGTCGGAATTGTGCCCTTTGAATTTTTATTCCGATGCAATTACTGTGTTTCATCATCAGTAAGAAGTTCCAAGGTATACAGTAAAACTGTAGTGAAGCATCGCAATCTAAAACTGGACTCATAGGAGAGTTTCAAATCATAGATAGTTAGAGTGTCAGTCCTCTAGTACTTAAGTCGGCATTGTGCCTTTTGAATTTAATTCGGATGCAATTTCTGTGTTTCATTGTCAATAAGAAGGTCCTAGGTATACAGGAAACCTGAAGTGAAGCATCAGAATCTAAAAGTGGACTCACAGGAGAGGTTCAAAATATATAAAGCGAGAGTGTCAGTCCTCTTGTACTTAAGTCGGCATTGTGCCTTTTGTATTTAATTCGGATGCAGGTTCTGTGTTTCATCATCAATAAGAAGGTACAAGGGATACAGGAAACCTGAAGTAAAGCATCGGAATCTAAAACTGGACTCACAGGAGAGGTTGAATTCATAGAAAGTGAGAGTGTCAGTCCTCTTGTACTTAAGTCGTCATTGTGCCTTTTGAATAAAATTTGGATGCAATTTCTGTGTTTCATCGTCAGTTAGAATTTCCAAGGTATACAGGAAACCGGAAGTGAGGTATCGGCATCTAAAACTGGACTCACAGGAGAGGTTCAAATCATAGAAAGTGAGAATGACAGTCCTCTTGTACTTAAGTCGGCATTGTGCCTTTTGTATTAAATTCGGATGCAATTTCTGTGTTTCATCGTCAATAAGAAGGTCCGACCTATATTCGAAACCTGAAGTGAAGCATCGGAATCTAAAACTGGACTCACAGGAGAGGTTCAAATCATAGAAAAAGAGAGTGTCAGTCCTCTTGTACTTAAGTCGGCATTGTGCCTTTTGTATTAAATTCGGATGCAATTTATGTGTTTCACCGTCAATAAGAAAGTCCAAGGGATACAGTAGACCTAAAGTGAAGCATCGGAATCTAAAACTGGACTCACAGGAGAGATTCGATCCATAGAAAGTAAGTGTGTCAGACCTCTTGTACTTAAGTCGGCATTGTGCTTTTTGTATTGAATTCGGATGCAATTTCTGTGTTTCATCGTCAATAAGAAGGTCCAAGGCATACAGTAATCCCGAAGTGAAGCATCGGAATCTAAAACTGGACTCACAGGAGAGGTTCAAATCATAGAAAGTTAGAGTATCACTCCACTTGTACTTAAGTCAGCATTGTGCCTTTTGAATTTAATTCCGAGGCAAATTCTGTGTTTCATCGTCAATAAGAAGGTCCAAGGTATACACTGAACCTGAAGGGAGGCATCGGAATCCAAAACTGGTTTCACAGGAGAGGTTCAAATCACAGAAAATTAGAGTGTCAGTCCTTTTGTACTTAAGTCGTCATTGTGCCTTTTGCATTAAATTCGGATGCAATATCTGTGTTTCATCGTCAATAAGAAGGTCCAAGGGATACAGTAAACCTGAAGTGAAGCATCGGAATCTATAACTGGACTCACAGGAGAGGTTCAAATCATTGAAAGTTAGAGTGTCAGTCCTCTTGTACTTAAGTCGGCATTGTTCCTTTGGATTTTAATTCCGTAGCAATTTCTGTGCTTCATCGTCAATAAGTAGGTCCAAGGTATACAGTAAACCTGAAGGGAAGCATCCGTATCTAAAACTGGACTCACAGGACAGGTGCAAATCATAGAAAGTTAGAGTGTCAGTCCTCTTGAACTTAAGTCGGCATTGTGGCTTTTGAATTTAATTCCGATGCAATTTCTGTGTTTCTTCGTCAATAAGAAGGTCCAAGGGATGCAGAAGACCTGAAGTGAAGCATCGTAATCTAAGACTGTACTCACAGGAGAGGTTCAAATCATAGAAAGTGAGAGTGTCAGTCCTCTCGTACTTATGTCGGCATTGTGCCTTTTGAATTTAATTCGGATGAAATTTCTGTGTTTCATCGTCAATAAGATCGTCCAAGGGATACAGTAAACCTGAAGTGAAGCATCGGAATCTAAACCGATTTCACAGTGGAGGTTCAAATCATAGAAAGTTAGAGTGTCAGTTCTCTGCTACTTAAGTCGGCATTGTGCCTTTTGAATTTAATACCGAAGCAATTTCTGTGCTTCATCGTCAATAAGAATTTCCAAGGTGTACAGTAAACCTGAAGTGAAGCATCCGAATCTAAAAGTAGACTCACAGGAGAGGTTCAAATCATAGAAAGTTTGAGTGTGAGTCCTCTTGTACTTAAGTCGGCATTGTGCCTTTTGAATTTAATTACGAAGCAGTATCTGTGCTTCTTCGTCAATAAGAAGGTCCAAGGAATACAGTAAACCAGAAGTGAAGCATCCAAATCTGTAACTGGGCTCACAAAAGAGATACAAATCATAGAAAGTTAGAGAGTCAGTCCTCTAGTACTTAAGTCGGCATTGTGCCTTTTGAATTTAATTCCGATGCAATTTGTGTTTCATCGTCAATAAGAAGGTCCAAGGTATACAGGAAACCTGAAGTGAAGCATCGGAATCTAAAACTGGACTCACAGGAGAGGTTCAAATCAGAGAAAGTAAGAGTGTCAGTCCTCTTCTACGTAAATCGACATTGTGCTTTTGTATTAAATTCGGATGCAATTTCTGTGTATCATCGTCAATAAGAAAGTGCAAGGGATACAGTAAACCTGAAGTAAATCATCGGAATCCAAAACTGGACTCACAGAAGAGGTTCAAATCATACAAAGTTAGAGAGTCAGTCCTCTTGTACTTAAGTCGGCATTGTGCCTTTTGAATTTATTTCCATTGCAATTTCTGTGTTTCATCGCCACTAGAAGGTACTACGTATACAGGAAACCTGAAGTGAAGCATCGGAATCTAAAACTGGACTCACAGCAGAGGTTAAAATCATAGAAAGTGAGAGTGTCAGTCCTCTTGTACTTATGTCGGCATTGTGCCTTTTGAATTTAATTCCGATGCAATTTCTGTGTTTCATCGTCAATAAGAAGGTCAAAGGTATACAGTGAACCTGAAGTGAAGCATCGGAATCTAAAACTGGACCCACAGTGGAGGTTCAAATCATAGAAAGTTAGAGTGTCTGTTCTCTGCTACTTAAACGGCATTGTGCCTTTTGAATTTAATTCCGAAGCAATTTCTGTGTTTCATCGTCAATAAGAAAGTCCAAGGGATACAGTAAACCTGAAGTGAAGCATCCGAATCTAAAACTAGACTCACAGGAGAGGTTCAAATCATAAAAATTTAGAGTGTCAGTCCTCTTCTACTTAAGTCGGCATTGTGACTTTTGAATTTAATTATGATGCAATTTCTGTGTTTCATCGTCAATAAGAATGTCCAAGGTATACAGTGAACCTGAGGTGAAGCATCGATATCTAAAACTGGACTCACAGGAGAAGTTCAAATCACAGAAAGTTAGAGTGTCAGTCCCTTTGTACTTAAGTCGTCATTTTGCCTTTTGTATTAAATTCGGATGCAATTTCGGTGTTTCATCGTCAATAAGAAGTTCCAAGGGATACAGTAAACCTGAAGTGAAGCATCGGAATCTAAAACTGCACTCACAGGAGAGGTTAAAATCAAAGAAATTTAGAGTGTCGGTCCTCTTGTACCTAAGTCAGTATTGTGCCTTTTGAATTTAATTCCGAAGCAATTTCTGTGCTTCGTCGTCAATATGAAGGTACAAGGTGTACAGTAAACCTGAAGTGAAGCATCCGAATCTAAAACTGGGCTCATTAAAAAGGTACAAATCATAGAAAGTTAGAGAGCCGGTCCTCTAGTACATAAGTCGGCATTGTGCCTTTTGAATTTAATTCCGATGCAATTTCTGTGTTTCATCGTCAATAAGAAGGTCCAAGGTATACAGGAAACCTGAAGTGAAGCATCGGAATCTGAAACTGGACTCACAGGAGAGGTTAAAATCATAGAAAGTGAGAGTGTCAGTCCTCTCTTACTTAAGTTAGAATTGTGCCTTTTGAATGTAATTCCGATGCAATTTCTGTGTTTCATCGTCAATAAGAAGGTGCAAGTGATATAGTAGACCTGAAGTGAAGCATCGGAATCTAAAACTTGACTCACAGGAAATGTTCAAATCATAGAAAGTGAGAGTGTCCGTTCTCTTGTACTTAAGTCGGCATTGTGCCTTTTGTATTAAATTCGGATGCAATTCCTGTGTTTCATCGTCAATATGAACGTCCAAGGAATACACGAAACCTGAAGTCAAGAATCGGAATCTAAAACTGGACTCACAGGAGAGGTTCAAATCATAGAAAGTTAGAGGGTCAGTCCTCTTGTACTTAAGTCGGCATTGTGCTTTTTTATTAAATTCGGACGCAATTTCTGTGTTTCATCGTCAATAAGAAAGTCCAAGGGATACAGTAAACCTGAAGTGAATCATCGGAATCTAAAACTGGACTCACAGAAGAGGTTCAAATCATAGAAAGTTAGAGAGTCAGTCCTCTTGTACTTAAGTCGGCATTGTGCCTTTTGAATTTAATTCCGATGCAATTTCTGTGTTTCATTGTCAATAAGAAGGTCCTAGGTATGCAGGAAACCTGAAGTGAAGCATCGAAATCTAAAACTGGACTCACAGGAGAGGTTCAAATCATAGAAAGTTAGAGGGTCAGTCCTCTTGTACTTAAGTCGGCATTGTGCTTTTGTATTAAATTCGGACGCAACTTCTGTGTTTCATCGTCAATAAGAAGGTCCAAGGTATACAGGAAACCTGAAGTGAAGCATCGGAATCTAAAACTGGACTCACAGTGGAGGATCATATCATAGAATGTTAGAGTGTCAGTTCTCTGCTACTTAAGTCGGCATTGTGCGTTTTGAATTTAATTCCGAAGCAATTTCTGTGCTTCACCGTCAATAAGAAAATCCAAGGTGTACATTAAACCTGAAGTGAAGCATCCGAGTCTAAAACTTGACTCACAGGAGAGGTTCAGATCACAGAAAGTTAGCGTGTCAGTCCCTTAGTACTTAAGTCGTCATTGTGCCTTTTGTATTAATTTCGGATGCAATATCTGTGTTTCATCGTCAATAAGAAAATCCAAGGAATACAGTAAACCTGAAGTGAAGCATCCGAGTCTAAATCTGGGCTCACAGGAGAGGTACAAATCATAGAAAGTTAGAGAGTCAGTCCTCTAGTACTTAAGTCGGCATTGTGTCTTTTGAACTTAATTCCGATGCAATTTCTGTGTTTCATCGTCAATAAGAAGGTGCAATTGATATAGTAGATCTGAAGTGAAGCATCGGAATCTAAAACTTGACTCACAGGAGATGTACAAATCACACAAAGTGAGAGTGTCAGTCCTCTTGTACTTAAGTCGGCGTGGTGCCCTTTGTATTAAATTCGGATGCAATTTCTGTGTTTCATCGTCAATAAGAACGTCCAAGGTATACACAAAACCAGAAGTCAAGCATCGGAATCTAAAACTGGACTCACATGAGAGGTTCAAATCATAGAAAGCGAGAGTCTCAGTCCTCTTGTACTTAAGTCGGCATTGTGCTTTTGTATTAAATTCGGATGCAATTTCTGTGTTTCATCGTCAATATGAAAGTCCAAGGGATACAGTAAACCTGTAGTGAATCATCGGAATCTAAAACTGGACTCACAGAATAGGTTCAAATCATAGAAAGTTAGAGAGTCAGTCCCTTTGTACTTAAGTCGGCATTGTGCCTTTTGAATTTAATTCCGATGCAATTTCTGTGTTTCATTGTCAACTAGAAGGTCCTAGGTATACAGGAAACCTGAAGTGAAGCATCGGAATCTAAAACTGGACCCACAGGAGAAGTTAAAATAATAGAAAGTGAGAGTGTCAGTCCACTTTTACTTAAGTCATCATTGTACCTTTTTAATTTAATTCCGATGCAATTTCTGTGTTTCATCGTCAATAAGAAGGTCCAAGGTATACAGTGAACCTGAAGTGAAGCATCGGAATCTGAAACTAGACTCACAGGAGAGGTTCAAATCATAGAAAGTTAGAGTGTCAGTCCTCTTGTACTTAAGTCAACACTATGCATTTTGTATTAAATTCGGATGCAATTTCTGTATTTCATCGTCAATAAGAAGGTCCAAGGGATACAGTAAACCTGAAGTGAAGCATCGGAATCTAAAACTGGACTCACAGTGGAGGTTCAAATCATAGAAAGTTAGAGTGTCAGTTCTCTGCTACTTAAACGGCATTGTGCCTTTTGAATTTAATTCCGAAGCAATATCTGTGCTTCATCGTCAATACGACGGTCCAAGGTGTCCAGTAAACCTGAAGTGAAGCATCCGAATCTAAAACTAGACTCACAGGAGAGGTTCAAATCATAGAAAGTTAAAGTGTCAGTCCTGTTGTACTTAAGTCGGCATTGTGCCTTTTGAATTTAATTCCGATGCAATTTCTGTGCTTCATCGTCAATAAGAAGGTCCAAGGTATACAGTAAACCTGAAGTGAAGCATCGGAATCTAAGACTGAACTCACAGGAGAGGTTCAAATCATTGAAACTTAGAGTGTCTGTCCTCTTGTACTTAAGTCAGCATTGTGCCTTTTGTTATAAATTCGGATGCAATATCTGTGCTTCATCGTCAATAAGAAGGTGCAAGTGATATAGTAAGCCTGAAATGAAGCATCGGAATCTAAAACTGGACTCACAGGAGATGTTCAAATCATAGAAAGAGAGAGTGTCAGTCCTCTTGTACTTAAGTCGGCATTGTGCCTTTTGTATTAAATTCGGATGCAATTTCTGTGTTTCATCGTCTATAAGAACGTCCAAGGTATACACGAAACCTGAAGTCAAGCATCGGAATCTAAAACTGGACTCACAGGGGAGGTTCAAATCATAGAAAGTGAGAGTGTCAGTCCTCTTGTGCTTAAGTCGGCATTGTGCTTTTGTATTAAATTCGGAAGCAATTTCTGTGTTTCATCGTCAATAAGAGAGTCCACGAGATACAGTAAACTTGAAGTGAATCATCGGAATCTAAAACTGGACTCACAGAAGAGGTTCAAATCATAGAAAGTTATAGAGTCAGTCCTCTTGTACTTAAGTCGGCATTGTGCCTTTTGAATTTAATTCCGATGCAATTTCTGTGTTTCATCGTCAATAAGAAGGTCCAAGGTATACAGGAAACCTGAAGTGAAGCATCGGAATCTAAAACTGGACTCACAGGAGAGGTTAAAACCATAGAAAGTGAGTGTGTCAGTTCTCTTTTACTTAAGTCGGCATTTTGCTTTTTGTATTAAATTCGGGTGCAATTTCTGTGTTTCGTCGTCAATTAGAAGGTCCAACGTATACAGGAAACCTGAAGTGAAGCATCGGAATCTACAACTGGACTCACAGGAGAGGTTCAAATCATAGAAAGTGAGAGTGTCAGTCCTCTTGTACTTAAGTCGGCATTGTGACTTTTGTATTAAATTCGGTTGGAATTTCTGTGTTTCATCGTCAATAAGGAGGTCCAAAGTATACAGTGAATCTCAAGTGAAGCATCCGAATCTAAGACTGGACTCACAGGTGAGGTTAAAATCAAAGAAAGTTAGAGTGTTGGTCCTCTTGTACTTAAGTCGGCATTGTGCCTTTTGAATTTAATTCCGAAGAAATTTCTGTGCTTCATCGTCAATACGAAGGTCCAAGGTGTGCAGTAAACCTGAGGTGAGGCATCCGAATCTAAAACTAGACTCACAGGAGAGGTTCAAATCATAGAAAGTTAGAGTGTTAGTCCCTTTGTACTTAAGTCGTCATTCGGCCTTTTGTATTAAATTCGGATGCAATTTCTGTGTTTCATCGTCAATAAGAAGGTTCAAGGTATACAGTGAACCTGAAGTGAAGCATCGGAATCTAAAACTGAACTCACAGGAGAGGTTCAAATCGTTGAAAGTTAGAGTGTCTGTCCTTTTGTACTTATGTCAGCACTGTGCCTTTTGTATTAAATTCGGATGCAATTTCTGTGCTTCATCGTCAATAAGAAGGTGCAAGTGATATAGAAGACCTGCAGTGAAGAATCGGAATCTAAAACTTGTCTCACAGTAGATGTTCAAATCATAGAAAGTGAGAGTGTCAGTCCTCTTGTACTTAAGTCGGCATTGTGCCTTTATTATTAAATTCGGATGCAATTTCTGTGTTTCATCATCAATAAGAATGTCCAAAGGATACTGTAAACCTGATATGAATCATCGGAATCTAAAACTGGACTAACAGGAGAGGTTCAAATCATAGAAAGTTAGAGAGTCAGTCCTCTTGTACTTAAGTCGGCATTGTGCCTTTTGAATTTAATTTGGATGCAAATTCCGTGTTTCATCGTCAATAAGAAGGTTTAAGGTATACAGGAAACCAGAAGTGAAGCATCGGAATCTAAAACTGGACTCACAGGAGAGGTTGAATTCATAGAAAGTGAGAGTGTCAGTCCTCTTGTACTTAAGTCGGCATTGTGCCTTTTGTATTCAATTCGGATGCAAGTTCTGTGTTTCATCATCAATAAGAAGGTCCAAGGGATACAGTGAACCTGAAGTGAAGCATAGGAATCTAAAACTGGGCTCACAGGAGAGGTTAAAATCATTGAAAGTTAGAGTTACAGTCCTCTTGTACTTAAGTCGGCATTGTGCCTTTTGAATTTAATTCGGATGAAATTTCTTTGTTTCATCGTCAATAAGAAGGTCCAAGGGAAACAGTAAAGCTGAAGTGAAGCATCGGAATCTAAAACTGGACTCACAGTGGAGGTTCAAATCATAGAAAGTTAGAGTGTCAGTTCTCTGCTATTTAAGTCGGCATTGTGCCTTTTGAATTTAATTCCGAAGCAATTTCTGTGCTTCATCGTCAATAAGAAGGTCCAAGGTGTACACTAAACCTGAAGTGAAGCATCCGAATCTAAAACTAGACTCACAGGAGAGGTTCAAATCATAGAAAGTTAGAGTGTCAGTTCTCCTGTACTTAAGTAAGCATTGTGCCTTTTGAATTAAATTCCGATGCAATTTCTGTGTTTCATCGTCAATAAGATGGTCCAAGGTACACACTGAACCTGAAGTGAAGCATCGGAATCTAATACTGGACTCACGGGAGAGGCTCAAATCACAGAAAGTTATCGTGTCAGTCCCTTTGTACTTAAGTCGTCATTGTGCCTTTTGTATTAAATTCGGATGCAATTTCTGTGTTTCATCGTCAATACGAAAGTACAAGGAATACAGTAAATCTGAAGTGAAGCATCCGAATCTAAAACTGGGCTCACAGGAGAGGTACAAATCATAGAAAGTCAGAGAGTCAGTCCACTAGTACTTAAGTCGGCATTGTGCCTTTTGAATGTAATTCCGATGCAATTTCTGTGTTTCATCGTCAATAAGAAGGTCCAAGGTATACAGGAAACCTGAAGTGAAGCATCGGAATCAAAGACTGGACTCACAGGAGAGGTTAAAACATAGAAATTGAGAGTATCAGTCCTCTTTTACTTAAGTCGGCATTGTGCCTTTTGAATTTAATTCCGATGCAATTTCTGTGTTTAATCGATAATAAGAAGGTGCAAGTGATATAGTAGACCTGAAGTGAAGCATCGGAATCTAAAACTTGACTCACAGGGGATGTTCAAATCATAGAAAGTGAGAGTGTCAGTCCTCTTGTACTTAAGTCGGCATTGTGCCTTTTGTATTAAATTCGGATGCAATTTCTGTGTTTCATCGTCAATAAGAAGGTCCAAGGTATACACGAAACCTGAAGTCAAGCATCGGAAACTAAAACTGGAATCAGAGGAGAGGTTCAAATCATAGAGAGTGAGAGTGTCAGTCCTCTTGTACTTGAGTCGGCATTGTGCTTTTGTATTAAATACGGATGCAATTACTGTGTTTCATCGTCAATATGAAAGTCCAAGGGATACAGTAAACCTGAAGTGAATCATCGGAATCTAAAACTGGACTCACAGGAGAGGTTAATATCATAGAAAGTGAGAGTGTCAGTCCTCTTTTACTTATGTCGGCATTGTGCATTTTGAATTTAATTCCGATGCAATTTCTGTGTTTTATCGTCAATAAGAAGGTCCAGTGTATACAGTGAACCTGAAGTGAAGCATCGGAATCTAAAACTAGACTCACAGGAGAGGTTCAAATCATTGAAAGTTAGAGTGTCAGTCCACTTGTACTTAAGTCAGCATTGTGCATTTTGTATTAAATTCGGTTGCAATTTCTGTGTTTCATCGTCAATACGAAGGTCCAAGGGATACAGTAAACATGAAGTGAAGCATCGGAATCTAAAACTGGACTCACAGTGGAGGTTGAAATCATAGAAAGTTAGAGTATCAGTTCTCTGCTACTTAAACGGCATTGTGCAATTTGATTTTAATTGCGAAGCAATTTCTGTGCTTCATCGTCAATAAGAAGGTCCAAGGTGTACAGTAAACCTGAAGTGAAGCATCCGAATCTAAAACTTGACTCACAGGAGAGGTTCAAATCATAGAAAGTTAGAGTGTCAGTCCTCTTGTACTTAAGACTGCATTGTGCCTTTTGAATTTAATTCCGATGCAATTTCTGTGTTTAATCGTCAATAAGAAGGTCCAAGGTATACAGTGAACCTGAAGTGAAGCATCGGAATCTAAAACTGGACTCACACGAGAGGTTCAAATCACAGTAAATTAGAGTGTCAGTCCCTTTCTACTTAAGTCGTCATTTTGCCTTTTGTATTAAATTCGGATGCAATTTCTGTGTTTCATCGTCAATAAGAAGTTCCAAGGGAAACAGTAAACCTGAAGTGAAGCATCGGAATCTAAAACTGGACTCACAGGAGAGGTTAAAATCAAAGAATGTTAGAGAGTCGGTCCTCTTGTACTTAAGTCGGCATTGTGCCTTTTGAATTTAATTCCGAGCAATTTCTGTGCTTCTTCGTCAATAAGAAGGTCCAAGGTATACAGTAAACCCGAAGTGAAGCATCCGAAACTAAAACTATGCTCACAGGAGAGGTACAAATTATAGAAAGTTAGAGCGATAGTCCTCTTGTACTTAAGTCGGCATTGTGCCCTTTGTATTAAATTCGGATGCAATTTCTGTGTTTCATTGTCAATAAGAAGGTCCAAGGGATACAGTTGACCTGAAGTGAAGCATCGGAATCTAAAACTGGACTCACAGGAGAGGTTCAAATCATAGACAGTGAGAGTGTCAGTCCTCTTGTACTTAAGTCGGCATTGTGCCTTTTGAATTAAATTCTGAAGCAATATCTGTGCTTCTTCGTCAATAAGAAGGTCCAAGGTATACAGTAAACCTGAAGTGAAGCATCCGAATCTAAATCTGGGCTCACAGGAGAGGTACAAATCATAGAAAGTTAGAGTGTCAGTCCTCTTGTACTTAAGTCGGCATTGTGCATTTTGAATTTAATTCCCATGCTATTTCTGTGTTTCATCGTCATTAAGAAGGTCCAAGGTATACAGTAAACCTAAAGTGAAGCATCGGAATCTAAAACTGGACTCACAGGAGAGGTTCAAATCATAGAAAGTTAGAGTGTCTGTCCTCTTGTACTTAAGTCAGCATTGTGCCATTTGTATGAAACTCTGATGCAATATCTGTTTTTCATCGGCAATAAGAACGTCCAAGGTATACACGAAACCTGAAGTCAAGCTTCAGAATCAAAAACTGGACTCACAGGAGAGGTTCAAATCACAGAAAGTGAGAGTGTCAGTCCTCTTGTACTTAAGTCGGCATTGTGCCTTTTGTATTAAATTCGGTAGCAGTTTCTGAGTTTCATCGTCAATAAGGAGGTCAAAAGTATACACGAAACCTGAAGTCAAGCATCGGAATCTAAAACTGGACTCACAGGAGAGGGTCAAATCATAGAAAGTTAGAGTGTCAGTCCTCTTGTACTTAAGTCGGCATTGTGCCTTTTGTATTAAATTCGGTAGCAGTTTCTGAGTTTCATCGTCAATAAGGAGGTCCAAGGAATACAGGAAACCTGAAGTGAAGCATCGGAATCTAAAACTGGACTCACAGGAGAGGATCAAATCATAGATAGTGAGAGTGTCAGTCCTCTTGTACTTAAGTCGCCATTGTGCCTTTTGTATAAAATTCGAATGCAATTTCTGTGTTTCATCGTCAATAAGAAGATCCAAGGTACACAGTGGACCTGAAGTGAAGCATCGGAATCTAAAACTGGACTCACTGGAGAGGTTCAAGTCACAGAAAGTTAGAGTGACAGTCCTTTTGTACATAAGTCGTCATTGTGCCTTTTGTATTAAATTCGGATGCAATTTCTGAGTTTCATCGTCAATAAGATGTTCCAAGGGATACGGTAAACCTGAAGTGAAGCATCGGAATCTAAAACTGTACTCACAGGAGAGGTTCCAATCATAGAAAGTTAGAGTGTCGGTCCTCTTGTACTTATGCCGGCATTGTGCCTTTTGAATTAATTCCGAAGCAATATCTGTGCTTCTTAGTCAATAAGAAGGTCAAAGGTATACAGTAAACCTGAAGTGAAGCATTCGAATCTAAAACTGGGCTTACAGGAGGGGTACAAATCATAGAAAGTTAGAGTGTCAGTCCTCTTGTACTTAGGTCGGCATTGTGACTTTTGAATTTAATTCCGATGCAATTTCTGTGTTTCATCGTCATTAAGAAGGTCCAAGGTATACAGTGAACCTGAAGTGAAGCATCGGAATCTAAAACTGGACTCACAGGAGAGGTTCAAATCATAGAAAGTTAGAACGTCTGCCCACTTGTACTTAAGTCAGCATTGTGCCTTTTGTTTAAATTCGGATGCTATTTCTGTGCTTCATCGTCAGTAAGAAGGTGCAAGTGATACAGCAGACCTGAAGTGAAGCATCGGAATCTAAAACTTGACTCACAGGAGTTGTTCAAATCATAGAAAGTGAGAGTGTCAGTCCTCTTGTACTTAAGTCAGCATTGTGCCTTTTGTATTAAACTCGGATGCAATTTTTGTGTTTCATCGTCAATAAGAACGTCCAAGGTATACACGAAACCTGAAGTCAAGCATCGGAATGTAAAACTGGACTCACAGGAGAGGTTCAAATCATAGAAAGTGAGAGTGTCTGTCCTCTTGTACTGAAGTCGGCCTTGTGCGTTTTGTATTAAATTGGGATGCAATTTCTGGGTTTCATCGACAATAAGAAAGTCCAACGGATACAGTAAACCTGAAGTTAATCATCGGAATCTAAAACTGGCCTCACAGAAGAGGTTCAAATCGTTGAAAGTTAGAGAGTCAGTCCTGTTGTACTTATGTCACCATTGTGCCTTTTGAATTTAATTCGGATACAATTTCTGTGTTTCATCGTCAATAAAGAGGTGCAAGGTATACAGGAAACCTGAAGTGAAGCATTGGAATCTAAAACTGGACTCACAGGAGAGGTTCAAATCATAGAAAGTGAGAGTGTCAGTCCTCTTGTACTTAAGTCGGCGTTGTGCCTTTTGTATTAAATTCGGATGCAATTGCTGTGTTACATCGTCAATAAGAAAGTCCAAGGGATACAGTAAACCTGAAGTAAATCATCGGAATCTAAAACTGGACTCACAGAAGAGGTTCAAATCATAGAAAGGTAGAGAGTCAGTCCTCTTGTACTTATGTCGGCATTGTGCCTTTTGTATAAAAATTCGGATGCAATTTCTGTGTTTCATCGTCAATAAGAAGGTCCAAGTGATACAGTAGACCTGAAGTGAAGCATCGGAACCTAAAACTGGACTCATAGGAGAGGTTAAAATCATAGAAAGTGAGAGTGTCAGTCCTCTTGTACTTAAGTCGGCATTGTGCCTTTTGTATTAAATTCGGATACAATATCTGTGTTTCATCGTCAATAAGAAGGTCCAAGGGATACAGTAAACCTGAAGTGAAGCATCGGAATCTAAAACTGGACTCACAGGAGAGGTTCAAATCATAGAAAGTGAGAGTGTCAGTCCTCTTGTACTTAAGTCGGCATTGTGCCTTTTGTATTAAATTCGGATGCAATTTCTGTGTTTCATCGTCAATAAGAAGGTCCAAGGTATACAGTAAACCTGAAGTGAAGCATCGGAATCTAAAACTGGACTCACAGGGGATGTTCAATTCATAGAAAGTGAAAGTGTCAGTCCTCTTGTACTTAAGTCGGCATTGTGCCTTTTGTATTAAATTCGGATGCAATTGCTGTGGTTCATCGTCAATAAGAATGTCCAAGGTGTACAGGAAACCAGAAGTGAAGCATCGGAATCTAAAACTGGGCTCACAGGAGAGGTTCAAATCATAGAAAGTGAGAGTGTCTATCCTTTCGTACTTAAGTCGGCATTATGCCTTTTGTATTAAATTCGGATGCGATTCGTGTGTTTCATCGTCAATAAGAGGGTCCAAGGGATACAGTAAACATGAAGTGAAGCGTCGGAAACTAAAACTGGATTCACAGGAGAGGTTCAAATCATAGAAAGATAGAGTGTCAGTCCTCTTGTGCTTAAGTCGGCATTGTGCCTTTTGAATTTAATTCCGATGCAATTTCTGAGCTTCATCGTCAAAAAGAAGGTCCTACGGATACAGTAGACCTGAAGTGAAAAATCGGAAACTGAAGCTGCACTCACAGGAGAGGTTCAAATCATAGAAAGTAGATTGTCAGTCCTCTTGTACTTAAGTCGGCATTATGCCTTTTGTATTACATTCGGATGCAATTTCTGTGGTTCATCGTCAATAAGAAGGTGCAAGTGATACAGTAGACCTGAAGTGAAGCATCGGAATCTAAAACTTGACTCACAATAGTTGTTCAAATCATAGAAATTGAGAGTGTCAGTCCTCTTGTACTTCAGTCAGCATTGTGCCTTTTTATTAAACTCGGATGCAATTTCTGTGTCTCATCGTCAATAAGAACGTCCAAGGTATACACGAAACCTGAAGTCAAGCATCGGAATCTAAAACTGGACTCACAGGAGAGGTTCAAATCATAGAAAGTGAGAGTGTTATTCCTCTTGTACTTAAGACGGCCTTGTGCCTTTTGTATTAAATTCGGTTGCAATTTCTGTGTTTCATCGACAATAGGAAAATCCAAGGGATACAGTAAACCTGAAGTGAATAATCGGAATCTAAAACTGGACTCACAGGAGAGTTTCAAATCATAGAAAGTGAGAGTGTCAGTCCTTTTGTACTTAAGTCAGCATTGTGCCTTTTTCTTAAACTCGGATGCACTTTCTGTGTCTCATCGTCAATAAGAGCGTCCAAGGTATACACAAAACCTGAAGTCCAACATCGGAATCTAAAACTGCACTCACAGGAGAGGTTCAAATCATAGAAAGTGAGAGTGTCAGTCCTCTTGTACTTAAGTCGGCCTTGTGCCTTTTGTATTAAATTCTAATGCAATTTCTGTGTTTCATCGGCAATAAGAAAGTCCAAAGGATACAGTGAACCTGAAGTGAATCATCGGAATCTAAAACTGGACCCACAGAAGAGGTTCAAATCATAGAAAGTTAGAGAGTCAGTCCTCTTGTACTTATGTCGGCATTGTGCCTTTTGAATTTAATTCGGATACAATTTCTGTGTTTCATCGTCAATAAGAAGGTGCAAGGTATTCAGGAAACCTGAAGTGAAGCTTTGGAATCTAAAACTGGACTCACAGGAGAGGTTCAAATCATAGAAAGTGAGATTGTCAGTCCTCTTTTCCTTAAGTCGGCATTGTGCCTTTTGTATTAAATTCGTATGCAATTTCTGTGTTTCATCGTCAATAAGAAGGTCCAAGGGATACAGTAGACCTGAAGTGAAGCATCGGAATCTAAAACTGGACTCATAGGAGAGGTTCAAATCATAGAAAGTGAGAGTGTCAGTCCTCTTGTACTAGTTCGGCATTGTGCCTTTTGTATTAAATTCGGATACAATTTCTGTGATTCATTGTTAATAAGAAGGTCCAAGGTATACAGGAAATCTGAAGTGAAGCATCGGAATCTAAAACTGGACTCACAGGAGAGGTTCAAATCATAGAAAGTGAGAGTGTCAGTCCTCATGTACTTATGTCGGCTTTGTGCCTTTTGTATTAAATTCGGATGCGATTTCTGTGTTTCATCGTCATTAAGAAGGTCCAAAGAATACACGAAACCTGAAGTCAAGCATCGGAAACTAAAACTAGACTCACAGGAGAGGTTAAAATCATTGAAATGAGAGTGTCAGTCCTCTTGAACTTAAGTCGGCATTGTGCCTTTTGTTTTAAATTCGGATGCAATTTCTGTGTTTCATCGTCAATATGAAGGTCCAAGGGATACAGTAGACCTGAAGTGAAGCATCAGAATCTAAAACTGGACACACACGAGAGGTTCAAATCATAGAAAGTGAGAGTGTCAGTCCTCTTGTACTTAAGTCGGCATTGTGCTTTTTGTATTAAATTTGGATACAATTTCTGTGATTCATTGTTAATAAGAAGCTCCAAGGGATACAGTAAACCTGAAGTGAAGCATCGGAATCTAAAACTGGACTCACAGGAGAGGTTCAAATGATAGAAAGTGAGAGTGTCAGTCCTCTTGTACTTAAGTCGGCATTGTGCCTTTTGTATTAAATTCGGATGCAATTTCTGTGTTTCATCGTCAATAAGATGGTCCAAGGTATACAGTAAACCTGAAGTGAAGCATCGGAATCTAAAACTGGACTCAATGGGGAGGTTCAATTGATAGAAAGTGAAAGTGTCAGTCCTCTTTTCCATAAGTCGGCATTGTGCCTTTTGTATTAAATTCGGATGCAATTTCTGTGTTTCATCGTCAATAAGAAGGTCCAAGGGATACAGTAGACCTGAAGTGAAGCATCGGAATCTAAAACTGGACTCATAGGAGAGGTTCAAATCATAGAAAGTGAGAGTGTCAGTCCTCTTGTACTTAAGTCGTCATTCTGCCTTTTGTATTAAATTTGTATACAATTTCTGTGTTTCATCGTCAATAAGAAGGTCCATGGGATACAGTAAACCTGAAGTGAAGCATCGGAATCTAAAACTGGACTTACAGGAGAGGTTCAAATCATAGAAAGTGAGAGTGTCTGCCCTCTTGTACTTAAGTCGGCATTGTGCCTTTTGTATTAAAGTTGGTTGCAATTTCTGTGTTTCATCGTCAATAGGAAGGTCCAAGGCATACAGTAAATCTGAAGTGAAGCATCGGAATCTAAAACTGGACTCACAGGGGAGGTTCAATTCATAGAAAGTGAGAGTGTCAGCCCTCTTGTACTTAAGTCGGCATTAAGCCTTTTGTATAAAATTCTGATGCGATTTCTGTGTTTCATCGTCAATAAGAGGGTCCAAGGGATACTGTAAACCTGAAGTGAAGCATCGGAAACTAAAACTGGACTCACAGGAGAGGTTCAAATCATAGAAAGGTAGAGTGTCACTCCTATTGTACTTAAGTCGGCATTGTGCCTTTCGAATTTAATTCAGATGCAATTTCTGTGCTTCATCGTCAAAAAGAAGGTCCAACGGTTGCAGTAAACCTGAAGTGAAAAATCGGAAACTTAAACTGGACTCACAGGAGAGGTTCATATCATAGAAAGTGGGATTGTCAGTCCTGTTGTACTTAAGTCGGCATTATGCCTTTTGTATTACATTCGGATGCAATTTCTGTGGTTCATCGTCAATAAGAAGGTGCAAGTGATACAGTAGACCTGAGGTGAAGCATCGGAATCTAAAACTTTCTCACAGGAGTTGTGCAATTCATAGAAATTGAGAGTGTCAGTCCTCTTTTACTTAAGTCAGCATTGTGCCCTTTTATTAAACTCGGATGCAATTTCTGTATCTCATCGTCAATAAGAACGTTCAAGGTATACACGAAACCTGAAGTCTAGCATCGGAATCTAAAACTGGACTTACAGGAGAGGTTCAAATCATAAAAAGTGAAAGTGTCAGTCCTGTTGTACTTAAGTCGGCATTGTGCCTTTTGTATGGAATTCGTATACAATTTCTGTGTTCCATCGTCAATAAGAAGGTCCAAGGGATACAGTAAACCTGAAGTGAAGCATCGGAATCTAAAACTGGACTCACAGGGGAGGTTCAATTCATAGAAAGTGAAAGTGTCAGTCCTCTTGTACTTAAGTCGGCATTGTGCCTTTTGTATTAAATTCGGATGCAATTGCTGTGTTTCATCGTCAATAAGAAGGTCCAAGGTATACAGGAAACCAGAAGTGAAGCATCAGAATCTAAAACTGGGCTCACAGGAGAGATTCAAATCATAGAAAGTGAGAGTGTCTATCCTCTCGTACTTAGGTCGGCATTATGCCTTTTGTATTAATTTCGGATGCGATTTCCGTGTTTCATCGTCAATAAGAGGGTCCAAGGGATACAGTAAACCTGAAGTGAAGCATCGGAATCTAAAACTGGACTCACAGGAGAGGTTCAAATCATAGAAAGGTAGAGTGTCAGTCGTCTTGTACATAAGCCGGCATTGTGCCTTTTGAATTTAATTCCGATGCAATTTCTGAGCTTCATCGTCTAAAAGAAGGTCCAACGGATACAGTAAACCTGAAGTAAAAATCGTAATCTAAAACTGGACTCACAGGAGAGGTTCAAATCATAGAAAGTGAGAGTGTCAGTCCTCTTGTACTTAAGTCGGCATTGTGCCTTTTGTATAAAATTCGGATGCAATAACTGTGTTTCATCGTCAATAAGAAGGTCCAAGGTATACAGGAAACCAGAAGTGAAGCATCAGAATCTAAAACTGGGCTCACAGGAGAGATTCAAATCATAGAAAGTGAGAGTGTCTATCCTCTCGTACTTAAGTCGGCATTATGCCTTTTGTATTAAATTCGGATGCGATTTCCGTGTTTCATCGTCAATAAGAGGGTCCGAGGGATACAGTAAACCTGAAGTGAAGCATTGAAATCTAAAACTGGACTCACAGGAGAGGTTCAAATCATAGAAAGTGTGAGTGTCAGTCCTCTTGTACTTAAGTCGGCATTGTGCCTTTTGTATTAAATTCGGATGCAATTGCTGTGTTTCATCGTCAATAAGAAGGTCCAAGGTATACAGTAAACCTGCAGTGAAGCATCGGAATCTAAAACTGGACTCACAGGAGAGGTTCGAATCATAGAAGGTTAGAATGTCAGTCCTCTTGTACTTAAGTCGGCATTGTGCCTTTTGTATTAAATTCGGATGCAATTTCTGTGTTTCATCGTCAATAAGAACGTCCATGGTGTACACGAAACCTGAAGTCAATCATCGGAAACTAAAACTGGACTCACAGGAGAGGTTCAAATCATAGAAAGTGAGAGTGTCAGTCCTCTTGTACTTAAGTCGGCATTGTGAATTTTGTATTAACATCAGATACAATTTCTGTGTTTCATCGTCAATAAGAAGGTCCAAGGGATACAGTAAACCTGAAGTGAAGCATCGGAATCTAAAACTGGACTCACAGGAGAGGTTCAACTCATAGAAAGTGAGAGTGTCAGTCCGCTTGTTCGTAAGTCTTCATTGTGCCTTTTGTATTAAATACGGATGCAATTTCTGTGTTTCATCGTCAATAAGAAGGTCCAAGGTATACAGTAAACCTGAAGTGAAGCATCGGAATCTAAAACTGGACTCACAGGAGAGGTTCAAATCATAGAAATGTAGAGTGTCAGTCCTCTTGTACTTAAGCCGGCATTTTGCCTTTTGAATTTAATTCCGATGCAATTTCTGAGCTTCATCGTCAAAAGGAAGGTCCAACGGATACAGTAAACCTGAAGTAAAAAATCGGAATCTAAAACTGGACTCACAGGAGCGGTTCAAATCATAGAAAGTGAGAGTGTCAGTCCTCTTGTACTTAAGTCGGCATTATGCCTTTTGTATTAAATTCGGATGCAATTTCTGTGTTTCATCGTCATTAAGAAGGTCCAAGGTATACAGTAAACCTGAAGTGAAGCATCGGAATCTAAAACTGGACTCACAGGGGAGGTTCAATTCATAGAAAGTGAAAGTGTCAGTCCTCTTGTACTTAAGTCGGTATTGTGCCTTTTGTATTAAATTGGGATGCAATTGCTGTGTTTCATCGTCAATATGAAGGTCCATGGTATACAGTAAACCTGAAGTGAAGCATCGGAATCTAAAACTGGACTCACAGGAGACGTTCAAATCATAGAAAGGTAGAGTGTCAGTCCTCTTGTACTTAAGTCGCCATTGTGCATTTTGAAATTAATTCCGATGCAATTTCTATGTTTCATCGTCAATAAGAACGTCCAAGGTATACACGAAACCTGAAGTCAAGCATCGGAATCTGAAACTGGACTCACAGGAGGTGTTCAAATCATAGAAAGTGAGAGTGTCAGTCCTCTTGTACTTAAGTCGGCATTGCGCCTTTTGTATTAAATTCGGATGCAATTTCTGTGTTTCATCGTCAATAAGAAAGTCCAAGGGATAAGGTAAACCTGAAGTGAATCATCGGAATTTAAAACTACACTCACAGAAGAGGTTCAAATCATAGAAAAATAGAGAGTCAGTCCTCTTGTACTTATGTCGGCATTGTGCCTTTTGAATTTAATTCGGATGCAATTTCTGTGTTTCATCGTCAATAACAAGGTCCAAGGTATACAGTAAACCTGAAGTGAGGCATCGGAATCTAAAACTGGACTCACAGGAGAGGTTCAAATCATAGAAAGGGAGAGTGTCAGTCCTGTTGTACTTAAGTCGGCATTGTGGATTTTGTATTAAATTCGGATACAATTTCTGCGTTTCATCGTCAATAAGAAGGTCCAAGGGATACAGTAAACCTGAAGTGAAGCATCGGAATCTAAAACTGGACTCACAGGAGAGGTTCAAATCATAGAAAGTGAGAGTGTCAGTCCTCTTGTACTTAAGTCGGCATTGTGCCTTTTGTATTAAATTCGGATGCGAGTTCTGTGTTTCATCGTCAATATGAGGGTCCAAGGGATACAGTAAACCTGAAGTGAAGCATCGGAATCTAAAACTGGACTCACAGGAGAGGTTCAAATCATAGAAAGTGTGAGTGTCACTCCTCTTGTACTTAAGTCGGCATTGTGCCTTTTGTATTACATTCGGATAAAATTTCTGTGTTTCATCTTCAATAAGAAGGTCCGAGGGATACAGTAAACCTGAAGTGAAGCATCGGAATCTAAAACTGGACTCACAGGAGAGGTTCAAATCATAGAAAGTGAGAGTGTCAGTCCTCTTGTACTTAAGTCGGCATTGTGCCGTTTGTATTAAATTCGGATGCAATTTCTGTGTTTCGTCGTCAATAAGGAGGTCCAAGGTATACAGTAAACCAGAAGTGAAGCATCGGAATCTAAAGCTGGACTCACAGGGGAGGTTCAATTCATAGAAAGTGAAAGTGTCAGTCCTCTTGTACTTAAGTCGGCATTGTGCCTTTTGTATTAAATTCTGATGCAATTGCTGTGTTTCATCGTTAACAAGAAAGTCCAATGGATACAGTAAACCAGAAGTGAATCATCGGTAACTAAAACTGGACTTAAAGAAGAGGTTCAAATCATAGAAAGTTAGAGAGTCAGTCCTCTTGTACTTATGTCGGCATTGTGCCTTTTGAATTTAATTCGGATATAATTTCTGTGTTTCATCGCCAATAAGAAGGTGCAAGGTAAACAGGAAACCTGCAGTGAAGCATCGGAATCTAAAACTGGACTCACAGGAGAGGTTCAAATCATAGAAAGTGAGAGTGTCAGTCCTCTTTTCCATAAGTCGGCATTGTGCCTTTTGTATTAAATTCGGATGCAATATCTGTGTTTCATCGTCAATAAGAAGGTCCAAGGGATACAGTAGACCTGAAGTGAAGCATCGGAATCTAAAACTGGACTCATAGGAGAGGTTCAAATCATAGAAAGTGAGAGTGTCAGTCCTCTTGTACTAGTTCGGCATTGTGCCTTTTGTATTAAATTCGGATACAATTTCTGTGTTTCATTGTCAATAAGAAGGTCCAAGGGATACAGGAAACCAGAAGTGAAGCATCGGAATCTAAAACTAGGCTCACAGGAGAGGTTCAAATCTTAGAAAGTGAGAGTGTCTATCCTTTCGTACTTACGTCGGCATTATGACTTTTGTATTAAATTCGGATGCGATTTCTGTGTTTCATCGTTAATAAGAGGGTCCAAGGGATACAGTAAACCTAAAGTGAAGCATCGGAAACTAAAACTGGACTCACAGGAGAGGTTCAAATCATAGAAAGATGTAGTGTCAGTCCTCTTGTACTTAAGTCGCCATTGTGCCTTCTGAATTTAATTCTGATGCAATTTCAGAGCTTCATCGTCAATAAGAAGGTCCAAGGGATACAGTAAACTTGAAGTGAAGAATCGGAAACTAGAACTGGACTCACAGGAGAGGTTCAAATCATAGAAAGTGAGATTGTCAGTCCTCTTGTACTTAAGTCGGCATTATGCCCTTTGTA
This sequence comes from Schistocerca americana, assembly GCF_021461395.2. NCBI lineage: Eukaryota > Metazoa > Arthropoda > Insecta > Orthoptera > Acrididae > Schistocerca > Schistocerca americana. Next base: position 4,020,721 of record NW_025725917.1, on the reverse strand, counting down.
TTACATTCGGATGCAATTTCTGTGGTTCAACGTCAATAAGAAGGTGCAAGTGATACAGTAGACCTGAAGTGAAGCATCGGAATCTAAAACTTGACTCACAGGAGTTGTTCAAATCATAGAAATTGAGAGTGTCAGTCCTCTTGTACTTAAGTCAGCATTGTGCCTTTTTATTAAACTCGGATGCAATTTTTGTGTCTCATCGTCAATAAGAACGTCCAGGGTATACACGAAACCTGAAGTCAAGCATCGGAATCTAAAAGTGGACTCACAGGAGAGGTTCAAATCATAAATAGTGAGAGTGTCAGTCCTCTTGTACTTCAGTCGGTCTTGTGCCTTTTGTATTAAATTCGGATGCAATTTCTGTGTTTCATCTACAATAAGAAAGTCCAAGGGGTACAGTAAACCTGAAGTGAATCATCGGAATCTAAAACTGGACACACAGAAGAGGTTCAAATCATAGAAAGTAAGAGAGTCAGTCCTCTTGTACTTATGTCGGCAATGTGCCTTTTGAATTTAATTCGGATACAATTTCTGTGTTTCATCGTCAATAAGAAGGTGCAAGGTATACAGGAAACCTGAAGTGAAGCTCGGAATCTAAAACTGGACTCACAGGAGAGGTTCAAATCATAGAAAGTGAGAGTGTCAGTCCTCTTGTACTTAAGTCGGCGTTGAGCCTTTTGTATTAAATTCGGATGCAATTTCTGTGTTTCATCGTCAATAACAAGGTCCAATGTATACAGCAAACATGAAGTGAAGCGTCGGAATCTAAAACTGGACTCACAGGAGAGGTTCAAATCATAGAAAGTGAGAGTGTCAGTCCTCTTGTACTTAAGTCGGCGTTGTGCCGTTTGTATTAAATTCGGATGCAATTTCTGTGTTTCATCGTCAATAAGAAGGTCCAAAGTATACACGAAACCCGAAGTCAAGCATCGGAAACTAAAACTGGACTCACAGGGGAGGTTCAAATCATTGAAAGTGAGAGTGTCAGTCCTCTTGAACTTAAGTCGGCATTGTGCCTTTTGTATTAAATTCGGATGCAATTTCTGTGTTTCATCGTCAATAAGAAGGTCCAAGGGATACAGTAGACCTGAAGTGAAGCATCGGAATCTAAAACTGGACTCACAGGAGAGGTTCAAATCATAGAAAGTGAAAGCGTCAGTCCTCTTGTACTTAAGTCGGCATTGTGCCTTTTGTATTAAATTCGGATACAATTTCTGTTTTTCATCGTCAATAAGAAAGTCCAAGGGACACAGTAAACCTGAAGTGAAGCATCGGAATCTAAAACTGGACTCACAGGAGAGGTTCAAATCATAGAAAGAGAGAGTGTCAGTCCTCTTGTACTTAAGTCCGCATTGTGCATTTTGTATTAAATTCGGATGCAATTTCTGTGTTTCATCGTCAATAAGATGGTCCAAGGTATACAGTAAACCTGAAGTGAAGCATCGGAATCTAAAACTGGACTCACAGGGGAGGTTCAATTCATAGAAAGTGAAAGTGTCAGTCCTCTTGTACTTAAGTCGGCATTCTGCCTTTTGTATTAAATTCGGATGCAATTGTTGTATTTCATCGTCAATAAGAAAGTCCAAGGGATACAGTAAACCTGAAGTGAATCATCGGAATGAAAACTGGACTCACAGAAGAGGTTCAAATCATAGAAAATTAGAGAGTCAGTCCTCTTGTACTTATGTCGGCATTGTGCCTTTTGAATTTAATTCGGATGCAATTTCTTGTTTTCATCGCCAATAAGAAGGTCCAATGTATACAGGAAACCTGAAGTGAAGCATCGGAATCTAAAACTGGACTCACAGGAGAGGTTCAAATCATAGAAAGTGAAAGTGTCAGTCCTCTTGTACTTAAGTCGGCATTGTGCCTTTTGTATTAAATTCGGATGCAATTGCTGTGTTTCATCGTCAATAAGAATGTCTAAGGTATACAGGAATTCAGAAGTGAAGCAGCGGAATCTAAAACTGGGCTCACAGGAGAGGTTCAAATCATAGAAAGTGAGAGAGTCTATCCTTTCGTACTTAAGTCGGCATTATGTCTTTTGTATTAAATTCGGATGCGATTTCTGTGTTTCATCGTCAATAAGAGGGTCCAAGGGATACAGTAAACCTGAAGTGAAGCATCGGAAATTAAAACTGGACTCACAGGAGCGGTTCAAATCATAGAAAGGTAGAGAGTCAGTCCTCTTGTACTTAAGTCGGCATTGTGCCTATTGAATTTAATTCCGATGCAATTTCTGAGCTTCATCGTCAAAAAGAAGGTCCAACGTATACAGTAAACCTGAAGTGAAGAATTGGAAACTAAAACTGGACTCACAGGAGAGGTTCAAATCATAGAAAGTGAGAGTGTCAGTCCTCTTGTTTTTAAGTCGGCATTGTGCATTTTGTATTAAATTCGGATGCAATTTCTGTGTTTCGTCGTCAATAAGAAGGTCCAAGGTATACAGGAAACCTGAAGTGAATCATCGGAATCTAAAACTGGACTCACAGGAGAGGTTCAAACCATAGAAAGTGTGAGTGTCAGTCCTCTTGTACTTAAGTCGGAATTGTGTCTTTTGTATTAAATTCGTATACAATTTCTGTGTTTCATCGTCAATAAGAAGGTCCAAGGGATACAGTAAACCTGAAGTGAAGCATCGGAATCTAAAACTGGACTCACAGGAGAGGTTCAAATCATAGAAAGTGAGAGTGTCAGTCCTCTTGTACTTAAGTCGGCATTGTGCCGTTTGTATTACATTCGGATGCAATTTCTGTGTTTCATCGTCAATAAGAAGGTCCAAGGTATACAGTAAACCTGAAGTGAAGCATCCGATCTAAAACAGGACTCAAAGCGCAGGTTCAATTCATAGAAAGTGAAAGTGTCTGTCCTCTTGTACTTAAGTCGGCATCGTGCCTTTCGTATTAAATTCGGATGCAATTGCTGTGTTTCATCGTCAATAAGAAAGTCCAAGGGATACAGTAAACCTGAAGTGAAGCATCGGAATCTAAAACTGGACTCACAGGAGAGGTTCAAATCATAGAAAGGTAGGGTGTCAGTCCTCTTGTACTTAGGTCGGCATTGTGCCTTTTGAATTTAATTCCGATGCCATTTCTGAGCTTCAACGTCAAAACGAAGGTCCAACGAATACAGTAAACCAGAAGTAAAAAATCGGAATCTAAAACTGGACTCACAGGAGAGGTTCAAATCATAGAAAGTGAGAGTGTCAGTCCTCTTGTACTTATGTCGGCATTATGCCTTTTGTATTAAATTCGGATGCAATTTCTGTGTTTCATCGTCATTAAGAGGGTCCAAGGTATACAGTAAACCTGAAGTGAAGCATCGGAATCTAAAACTGTACTCACAGGGGAGGTTCAATTCATAGAAAGTGAAAGTGTCAGTCCTCTTGTACTTAAGTCGGCATTGTGCCTTTTGTATTAAATTCGGATGCAACTGCGGTGTTTCATCGTCAATAAGAAGGTCCATGGTATACAGGAAACCAGAAGTTAAGCATCGGAATCTAAAACTGGGCTCACAGGAGAGGTTCAAATCATAGAAAGTAAGAGTGTCTATCCTCTCGTACTTAAGTCGGCATTATGCCTTTTGCATTAAATTCGGATGCGATTTCTGTGTTTCATCGTCAACAAAAGGGTCCAAAAGGTACAGTAAACCTGAAGTGAAGCATCGGAATCTAAAACTGGACTCACAGGTGACGTTCATATCGTAGAAAGGTAGAGTGTCAGTCCTCCTGTACTTAAGTCGGCATTGTGCCTTTTGAATTTAACTCCGATGCAATTTCTGTGTTTCATCGTCAATAAGAACGTCCAAGGTATAGACGAAACCTGAAGTCAAGCATCGGAATCTGAAACTGGACTCACAGGAGGTGTTCAAATCATAGATAGTGAGAGTGTCAGTCCTGTTGTACTTAAGTTGGCATTGTGCCTTTTGCATTAAATTCGGATGCAATTTCTGTGTTTCATCGTCAATAAAACCGTCCAAGGTGTACACGAAACCTGAAGTCAAGCATCGGAATCTAAAACTGGACTCACAGGAGAGGTTCAAATCATAGAAAGTGAGAGTGTCAGTCCTCTTGTACTTAAGTCGGCATTGTGCATTTTGTATTAAATTCGGATGCAATTTCTGTGTTTCATCGTCAATAAGAAGGACCAAGGGATACAGTAAACCTGAAGTGAATCATCGGAATCTAAAACTGGACTCACAGAAGAGGTTCAAATCATAGAAAGTTTGAGAGTCAGTCCTCTTGTACTTATGTCGGCACTGTGCCTTTTGAATTTAATTCGGATGCAATTTCGGTGTTTCATCGTCAATAAGAAGGTCCAAGGTATACAGTATACCTGAAGTGAGGCATTGGAATCTAAAACTGGACTCACAGGAGAGGTTCAAATCATAGAAAGGTAGAGAGTCAGTCCTCTTGTACTTAAGTCGGCATTGTGCCTATTGAATTTAATTCCGATGCAATTTCTGAGCTTCATCGTCAAAAAGAAGGTCCAACGTATACAGTAAACCTGAAGTGAAGAATTGGAAACTAAAACTGGACTCACAGGAGAGGTTCAAATCATAGAAAGTGAGAGTGTCAGTCCTCTTGTTTTTAAGTCGGCATTGTGCATTTTGTATTAAATTCGGATGCAATTTCTGTGTTTCGTCGTCAATAAGAAGGTCCAAGGTATACAGGAAACCTGAAGTGAATCATCGGAATCTAAAACTGGACTCACAGGAGAGGTTCAAACCATAGAAAGTGTGAGTGTCAGTCCTCTTGTACTTAAGTCGGAATTGTGCCTTTTGTATTAAATTCGTATACAATTTCTGTGTTTCATCGTCAATAAGAAGGTCCAAGGGATACAGTAAACCTGAAGTGAAGCATCGGAATCTAAAACTGGACTCACAGGAGAGGTTCAAATCATAGAAAGTGAGAGTGTCAGTCCTCTTGTACTTAAGTCGGCTTTGTGCCGTTTGTATTACATTCGGATGCAATTTTTGTGTTTCATCGTCAATAAGAAGGTCCAAGGTATACAGTAAACCTGAAGTGAAGCATCCGATCTAAAACAGGACTCAAAGCGCAGGTTCAATTCATAGAAAGTGAAAGTGTCTGTCCTCTTGTACTTAAGTCGGCATCGTGCCTTTCGTATTAAATTCGGATGCAGTTGCTGTGTTTCATCGTCAATAAGAAAGTCCAAGGGATACAGTAAACCTGAAGTGAAGCATCGGAATCTAAAACTGGACTCACAGGAGAGGTTCAAATCATAGAAAGGTAGGGTGTCAGTCCTCTTGTACTTAGGTCGGCATTGTGCCTTTTGAATTTAATTCCGATGCCATTTCTGAGCTTCAACGTCAAAACGAAGGTCCAACGAATACAGTAAACCTGAAGTAAAAAATCGGAATCTAAAACTGGACTCACAGGAGAGGTTCAAATCATAGAAAGTGAGAGTGTCAGTCCTCTTGTACTTATGTCGGCATTATGCCTTTTGTATTAAATTCGGATGCAATTTCTGTGTTTCATCGTCATTAAGAGGGTCCAAGGTATACAGTAAACCTGAAGTGAAGCATCGGAATCTGAAACTGTACTCACAGGGGAGGTTCCATTCATAGAAAGTGAAAGTGTCAGTCCTCTTGTACTTAAGTCGGCATTGTGCCTTTTGTATTAAATTCGGATGCAACTGCGGTGTTTCATCGTCAATAAGAAGGTCCATGGTATACAGGAAACCAGAAGTTAAGCATCGGAATCTAAAACTGGGCTCACAGGAGAGGTTCAAATCATAGAAAGTAAGAGTGTCTATCCTCTCGTACTTAAGTCGGCATTATGCCTTTTGCATTAAATTCGGATGCGATTTCTGTGTTTCATCGTCAACAAAAGGGTCCAAAAGGTACAGTAAACCTGAAGTGAAGCATCGGAATCTAAAACTGGACTCACAGGTGACGTTCATATCGTAGAAAGGTAGAGTGTCAGTCCTCCTGTACTTAAGTCGGCATTGTGCCTTTTGAATTTAACTCCGATGCAATTTCTGTGTTTCATCGTCAATAAGAACGTCCAAGGTATAGACGAAACCTGAAGTCAAGCATCGGAATCTGAAACTGGACTCACAGGAGGTGTTCAAATCATAGACAGTGGGAGTGTCAGTCCTGTTGTACTTAAGTTGGCATTGTGCCTTTTGCATTAAATTCGGATGCAATTTCTGTGTTTCATCGTCAATAAAACCGTCCAAGGTGTACACGAAACCTGAAGTCAAGCATCGGAATCTAAAACTGGACTCACAGGAGAGGTTCAAATCATAGAAAGTGAGAGTGTCAGTCCTCTTGTACTTAAGTCAGCATTGTGCATTTTGTATTAAATTCGGATGCAATTTCTGTGTTTCATCGTCAATAAGAAGGTCCAAGGGATACAGTAAACCTGAAGTGAATCATCGGAATCTAAAACTGGACTCACAGAAGAGGTTCAAATCATAGAAAGTTTGAGAGTCAGTCCTCTTGTACTTATGTCGGCACTGTGCCTTTTGAATTTAATTCGGATGCAATTTCGGTGTTTCATCGTCAATAAGAAGGTCTAAGGTATACAGTATACCTGAAGTGAGGCATCGGAATCTAAAACTGGACTCACAGGAGAGGTTCAAATCATAGAAAGTGAGTGTGTCAGTCATCTTGTACTTAAGTCGGCATTGTGAAATTTGTATTAAATTCGGATACAATTTCTGTGTTTCATCGTCAATAAGAAGGTCCAAGGGATACAGTAAACCTGAAGTGAAGCATCGGAATCTAAAACTGGACTCACAGGAGAGGTTCAAGTCATAGAAAGTGAGAGTGTCAGTCCTTTTGTACTTAAGTCGGCATTGTGCCTTTTGTATTAAATTCGGATGCAATTTCTGTGTTTCATCGTCAATAAGAATTTCCAAGGTATACAGTAAACCTGAAGTAAAGCATCGGAATCTAAAACTGGACCCACAGGGGAGGTTCAATTCATAGAAAGTGAAAGTGTCAATCCTCTTGTACTTAAGTCGGCATTGTGCCTTTTGTATTAAATTCGGATGCAATTGCTGTGTTTCATCGTCAATAAGAAGGTCCAAGGTATACAGGAAACCAGAAGTGAAGCATCGGAATCTAAAACTGGACTCACAGGAGAGGTTCAAATCATAGAAAGTTAGAGTGTCACTCCACTTGTACTTAAGTCGGCATTGTGCCTTTTGAATTTAATTCCGAAGCAATTTCTATGCTTCATCGTCAATAAGAAGGTCCAAGGTATACAGTGAACCTGAAGTGAAGCATCCGAATCTAAAACTGGACTCACAGGAGAGTTTCATATCACAGAAAATTAGAGTGTCAGTCCTTTTGTACTTAAGTCGTCATTGTGCCTTTTGTATTAAATTCGGATGCAATTTCTGTGTTTCATCGTCAATAATAAGATCCAAGGGTTACAGTAAACCTGAAGTGAAGCATCGGAATCTAAAACTGGACTCACAGGAGAGGTTCAAATCATAGAAAGTTGGAGTGTCAGTCCTCTTCTACTTAAGTCGGCATTGTGCCTTCTGAATTTAATTCGGATGAAACTTCTGTGTTTCATCGTCAATAAGAACGTCCAAGGTTTACAGGAAACCTGAAGTGAAGCATCGTAATCTAAAACTGGACTCACATGAGACGTTCAAATCATAGAAAGTGAGAGTGTCTGTCCTCTTGTACTTAAGTCGGCAATGTGCCTTTTAATTACATTCGGATGCAATTTCTGTGTTTCATCGTCAATAAGAAGGTCCAAGGGATACAGTAAACCTGAATTGAGGCATCGGAATCTAAAACTGGACTCACAGTGGAGGTTCAAATCATAGAAAGTTAGAGTGTCAGTCCTCTGCTACTTAAGTCGGCATTGTGCCTTTTGAATTTAATTCCGAAGCAATATCTGGGCTTCATCGTCAATAAGAAGTTCCAAGGTATACAGTAAACCCGAAGTGAAGCATCCGAATCTAAAACTGGACTCACAGGAGAGGTTCATATCATAGAAAGTTAGAGTGTCAGTCCTCTTGTACTTAAGTCGGCATTGTGCATTTTGAATTTAATTCCGATCCAATTTCTGTGTTTCGTCTTCAATAAGTTGTCCAAGGTATACAGTGAACCTGAAGCGAAGCATCGGATTCTAAAACTGGACTCACAGGAGAGATTCAAATCATAGAACGTTAGAGTGTCAGTCGTTTTGTACTTAACTCGTCATTGTGCCTCTTGTAATAAATTCGCATGCAATTTCTGTGTTTCATCGTCAATAAGAAGGTCCAAGGGAAACAGTAAACCTGAAGTGAAGCATCGGAATCTAAAACTGGACTCACAGGAGAGGTTCAAATCATAGAAAGTTAGAGTGTCACTCCACTTGTACTTAAGTCGGCATTGTGCCTTTTGAATTTAATTCCGAAGCAATTTCTATGCTTCATCGTCAATAAGAAGGTCCAAGGTATACAGTGAACCTGAAGTGAAGCATCCGAATCGAAAACTGGACTCACAGGAGAGTTTCATATCACAGAAAATTAGAGTGTCAGTCCTTTTGTACTTAAGTCGTCATTGTGCCTTTTGTATTAAATTCGGATGCAATTTCTGTGTTTCATCGTCAATAATAAGATACAAGGGTTACAGTAAACCTGAAGTGAAGCATCGGAATCTAAAACTGGACTCACAGGAGAGGTTCAAATCATAGAAATTTGGAGTGTCAGTCCTCTTCTACTTAAGTCGGCATTGTGCCTTCTGAATTTAATTCGGATGAAATTTCTGTGTTTCATCGTCAATAAGAACGTCCAAGGTTTACAGGAAACCTGAAGTGAAGCATCGTAATCTAAAACTGGACTCACATGAGACGTTCAAATCATAGAAAGTGAGAGTGTCTGTCCTCTTGTACTTAAGTCGGCAATGTGCCTTTTAATTACATTCGGATGCAATTTCTGTGTTTCATCGTCAATAAGAAGGTCCAAGGGATACAGTAAACCTGAAGTGAGGCATCGGAATCTAAAACTGGACTCACAGTGGAGGTTCAAATCATAGAAAGTTAGAGTGTCAGTCCTCTGCTACTTAAGTCGGCATTGTGCCTTTTGAATTTAATTCCGAAGCAATATCTGGGCTTCATCGTCAATAAGAAGTTCCAAGGTATACAGTAAACATGAAGTGAAGCATCCGAATCTAAAACTGGACTCACAGGAGAGGTTCATATCATAGAAAGTTAGAGTGTCAGTCCTCTTGTACTTAAGTCGGCATTGTGCATTTTGAATTTAATTCCGATCCAATTTCTGTGTTTCATCGTCAATAAGTTGTCCAAGGTATACAGTGAACCTGAAGCGAAGCATCGGATTCTAAAACTGGACTCACAGGAGAGGTTCAAATCATGGAAAGTTAGAGTGTCTGTCCTCTTGTACTTAAGTCGGCTTTGTGCCTTTTGTATTAAATTGGGATCCAACTTCTGTGCTTCATCGTCAATAAGAAGGTTCAAGGGATACAGTAGACCTGAAGTGAAGCATCGGAATCTAAAACTGGACTCACAGGAGAGGTTCTTATCATAGAAAATTAGAGTGTCTGTCCTCTTGTACTTAAGTCGGCATTGTGCCTTTTGAAATTGATTCGGATGCAATTTCTGTGTTCCATCGTCAATAAGAAGGTCCAAGGTATACAGGAAACCTGAAGTGAAGCATCGGAATCTAAAACTGGACTCACACTAGAGGTTGAATTCATAGGCAGTGGGAGTGTCAGTCCTCTTGTACTTAAGTCGTCATTGTGCCTTTTGTAATAAATTCGGATGCAAGTTCTGTGTTTCATCACCAATAAGAAGGTCCAAGGTATTCAGTGAACCTGAAGTAAAGCATCGGAATCTAAAACTAGACTCACAGGAGAGGTTCAATTCATAGAAAGTTAGAGTGTCAGTCCCTTTGTACTTATGTCGTCATTGTGCCTTTTGTATTAAATTCGGATGCAATTTCTGTGTTTCATCGTCAATAAGAAGTTCCAGGGCATACAGTAAACCTGAAGTGAAGCATCGGAATCTAAAACTGGACTCACAGGAGAGGTTAAACCCAAAGAAAGTTAGAGTGTCGGTCCTCTTGTACTTAAGTCAGCATTGTGCCTTTTGAATTTCATTCCGAAGCAATTACTGTGCTTCTCCGTCAATAAGAAAGTCCACGGTATACAGTGAACCCGAAGTGAAGCATTATAAACTAAAACTGGGCTCAAAGGAGAGGTACAATATATAGAAAGTTAGTGTGTTAGTCCTCTTGTACTTAAGTCGGCATTGTGCCTTTTGAACTTAAATCCGATGCAATTTATGTGTTTCATCGTCAATAAGCAGGTCCAAGGTGTACAGTAAACCTTAAGTGAAGCATCGGAATTTAAAACTGAACTCACAGGAGAGGTTCAAATCATTGAAAGTTAGAGTGTCTGTCCTCTAGTACTTAAGTCAGCATTGTACCTTTTGTATTAAATTCGGATGCAATTTCTGTGTTTCATCGTCAATAAGAAGGTCCAAGGGATACAGTAAACCTGAAGTGAAGCATCGGAATCTAAACTGGACTCACAGGAAAGGTTAAATTCATAGAAAGTGAGAGTGTCAGTCCTCTTTTACTTAAGTCGGCATTGTGCCTTTTGTATTAAATTCGGATGCAATTTCTGTGTTTCGTCGTCAATAAGAAGGTCCAACGTATACAGGAAACCTGAACTGAAGCATCGGAATCTAAAACTGGTCTCACAGGAGAAGTTCAAATCATAGAAAGTCCTCTTGTACTTAAGTCGGCACTGTGCCTTTTGTATTAATTTCGGTTGCAATTTCTGTGTTTCATCGTCAATAAGGAGGTCCAAAGTATACAGTGAACCTGAAGTGAAGCATCGGAATCTAAAACTGGACTAACAGGAGAGGTTCAAATCATAGAAAGTTAGAGAGTCAGCCCCTTGTACTTAAGTCGGCATTGTGCCTTTTCAATTTAATTCGGATGCAATTTCTGTGTTTCATCGTCAATAAGAAGGTCCAAGGTATACAGGAAACCTGAAGTGAAGCATCGGAATCTAAAACTGGACTCACTGGAGAGGTTGAATTCATAGAAAGTGAGAGTGTCAGTCCTCTTGTACTTATGTCGGCATTGTGCCTTTTGTATTAAATTTGGATGCAAGTTCTGTGTTTCATCATCAATATGAAGGTCCAAGGGATACAGTGAACCTGAAGTGAAGCATCGGAATCTAAAACTGGGCTCACAGGATAGGTCCAAATCACAGAAAGTTAGAGTGTCAGTCCTCTTGTACCTATGTCGGCAATGTGCCTTTTGAATTTAATTCCGAAGCAATTTCTGTGCTTCATCGTCAATAAGAAGGTCCAGGGTGTACAGTAAACCTGAAGTGAAGCATCCGAATCTAAAACTAGACTTATAGGAGAGGTTCAAATCATAGAAAGTTTAAGTGTCAGTCCTCTTGTACTTAAGTCGGCAATGTGCCTTTTGAATTGAATTCCGATGCAATTTCTGTGTTTCATCGTCAATAAGAAGGTCCAAGGTATACAGTGAACCTGAAGTGAAGCATCAGAGTCTGAAACTGGACTCACAGGAGAGGTTCAAAACACAGAAAGATGGCGTGTCCTCCCTTTGTACTTAAGTCGTCATTGTGCCTTTTGTATTAAATTCGTATGCAATTTCTGTGTTTCATAGGCAATAAGACGTTCCAAGGGATACAGTAAACCTCAAGTGAAGCATCGGAATCTAAAACTGGACTCACCGGAGAGGTTCAAATCAAAGCAATTTAAAGTGTCGGTCCTCTTTGACTTAAGTCAGCATTGTGCCTTTTGAATTTAATTCCGAAGCAATATCTGCGCTTCTTCGTCAATAAGAAGGTCCAAGGAATACAGTAAACCTGAAGTGAAGCATCCGAATCTAAAACTGGGCTCACAAAAGAGGTACAAATCATAGAAAGTTAGAGAGTCAGTCCTCTAGTACTTAAGTCCTCATTGTGCCTTTGGAATTTAATTCCGAAGTAATTTCTGTGTTTCATCGTCAACATGAACGTCCAAGGTATACACGAAACCTGAAGGCAATCATCGGAATCTAAAACTGGACTCACTGGAGAGGTTCAAATCATAGAAAGTGAGAGTGTCAGTCCTCTTCTACTTAAGTCGACATTGTCCTTTTGTATTAAATTCGGATGCATTATCTGTGGTTCATCGGCAATAAGAAAGTCCCAGGGATACAGTAAACCTGAAGTGAATCATCGGAATCTAAAACTGGACTCACAGAAGATGTTCAAATCATAGAAAGTTAGAGAATCAGTCCTCTTGTACGTAAGTCGGCATTGTGCCTTTTGAATTTAATTCCATTGCAATTTCTGTGTTTCATCGTCAATAAGTAGGTCCTAGGTATATAGGAAACCTGAAGTGAAGCATCGGAATCTAAAACTGAACTCACAGGAGAGGTTAAAATCATAGAAAGTAAGAGTATCAGTCCTCTTTTACTTAAGTCGGCATTGTGCCTTTTGAATTTAATTCCGATGCAATTTCTGTGTTTCATCGTCAATAAGAAGGTCCAAGGTATACAATGAACCTGAAGTGAAGCATCGGAATCTAAAACTGGACACACAGTGGAGGTTCAAATCATGGAAAGTTAGAGTGTCCGTTCTCTACTACTTAAACGGCATTGTGCCTTTTGAATTTAATTCCGAAGCAATTTCTGTGTTTCATCGTCAATAAGAAGGTCCAAGGTATACAGGAAACCTGAAGTGATGCATCGGATTCTAAAACTGGACTCACATTGGAGGTTCAAATCATAGAAAGTTAGAGTGTCAGTTCTCTGCTACTTAAGTCGGCATTGTGCGTTTTGAATTTAATTCCGAAGCAATTTCTGTGCTTCATCGTCAATAAGAAGGTCCAAGGTATTCAGTGAACCTGAAGTGAAGCATCGAAATCTAAAACTAGACTCACAGGAGAGGTTCAATTCATAGAAAGTTAGAGTGTCAGTCCCCTTGTACTTAAGTCAACATTGTGCATTTTGTATTAAATTCGGATGCAATTTCTGTGTTTCATCATCAATAAGAAGGTCCAAGGGATACAGTAAACCTGAAGTGAAGCATCGGAATCTAAAACTGGCCTCACAGTGGAGGTTCAAAACATTGAAAGTTAGAGTGTCAGTTCTCTGCTACTTAAACGGCATTGTGCCTTCTGAATTTAATTCCGAAGCAATATCTGTGCTTCATCGTCAATACGAAAGTCCAAGGTGTACAGTAAACCTGAAGTGAAGCATCCGAATCTAAAACTAGACTCACAGGAGAGGTTCAAATCATAGAAAGTTAGAGTGTCAGTCCTCTTGTACATAAGTCGGCATTATGCATTTTGAATTTAATTCCGATGCAATTTCTGTGTTTCATCGTCAATAAGAATGTCCAAGGTATACAGTGAACCTGAAGGGAAGCATCGGAATCTAAAACTGGACTCACAGGAGAAGTTCTAATCACAGAAAGTTTGAGTGTCAGTCCCTTTGTGCTTATGTCGTCATTGTGCCTTTTGTATTAAATTCGGATGCAATTTCTGTGTTTCATCGTCAATAAGAAGTTCCAAGGCATACAGTAAAACTGAAGTGAAGCATCGGAATCTAAAACTGGACTCACAGGAGAGGTTAATAACAAAGAAAGTTAGAGTGTCGGTCCTCTTGAACTTAAGTCAGCATTGTGCCTTTTGAATTCAATTCCGAAGCAATTACTGTGCTTCTCCGTCAATAAGAAGGTCCACGGTATACAGTCAACCCGAAGTGAAGCATCCTAGACTAAAACTGGGCTCAAAGGAGAGGTACAAATTGTAGAAAGTTAGTGTGTTAGTCCTCTTGTACTTAAGTCGGCATTGTGCCTTTTGAACTTAAATCCGATGGAATTTCTGTGTTTCATCGTCAATAAGCAGGTCCAAGGTGTACAGTAAACCTTAAGTGAAGCATCGGAATTTAAAACTGAACTCACAGCAGAGGTTAAAATCATTTAAAGTTAGAGTGTCTGTCCTCTTGTACTTAAGTCAGCATTGTGCCTTTTGTATTAATTTCGGATGCAATTTCTGTGTTTTGACGTCTATAAGAAGGTATAACGTATACAGGAAACCTGAAGTGAAGCATCGGAATCTAAAACTGGTCTCACAGGAGATGTTCAAATCATAGAAAGTCCTCTTGTACGTAAGTCGGCACTGTGCCTTTTGTATTAAATTCGGTTGCAATTTCTGTGTTTCATCGTCAATAAGGAGGTCCAAAGTGTACAGTGAACCTGAAGTGAAGCATCGGAATCTAAAAGTGCACTAACAGGAGAGGTTCAAATCATAGAAAGTTAGAGAGTCAGCCCCTTGTACTTAAGTCGGCATTGTGCCTTTTCAATTTTATTCGGATGCAATTTCTGTGTTTCATCGTCAATAAGAAGGTCCGAGGTATACAGGAAACCTGAAGTGAAGCATCGGAATCTAAAACTGGACTCACTGGAGAGGTTGAATTCATAGAAAGTGAGAGTGTCAGTCCTCTTGTACTTATGTCGGCATTGTGACTTTTGTATTAAATTTGGATGCAAGTTCTGTGTTTCATCATCAATAAGAAGGTCCAAGGGATACAGTGAACCTGAAGTGAAGCATCGGAATCTAAAACTGGGCTCACAGGAGAGGTTCAAATCACAGAAAGTTACAGTGTCAGTCCTTTTGTACTTATGTCGGCATTGTGCCTTTTGAATTTAATTCGGATGAAATTTCTGTGTTTCATCGTCAATAAGATGGTCCAAGGGATACAGTAAACCTGAAGTGAAGCATCGGAATCTAAACCTGGAGTCACAGTGAGGTTCAAATCATAGAAAGTTAGAGTGTCAGTTCTCAGCTACTTAAGTCGGCATTGTGCCTTTTGAATTTAATTCCGAAGCTATTTCTGTGCTTCATCGTCAATAAGAAGGTCCAAGGTGTACAGTAAACCTGAAGTGAAGCATCCGAATCTAAAACTAGACTCACAGGAGAGGTTCAAATCATAGAAAGTTTGAGTGTCAGTCCTCTTGTACTTAAGTCGGCATTGTGCCTTTTGAATTTAATTCCGATGCAATTTCTGTGTTTCATCGTCAATAAGAAGGTCCAAGGTATACAGTGAACCTGAAGTGAAGCATCAGAATCTGAAACTGGACTCACAGGAGAGGTTCAAAACACAGAAAGTTGGCGTGTCACTCCCTTTGTACTTAAGTCGTCATTGTGCCTTTTGTATTAAATTCGGATGCAATTTCTGTGTGTCATCGTCAATAAGAAGTTCCAAGGGATACAGTAAACCTCAAGTGAAGCATCGGAATCTAAAACTGGACTCACAGGAGAGGTTCAAATCAAAGAAAGTTTGAGTGTCGGTCCTCTTGTACTTAAGTCAGCATTGTGCCTTTTGAATTTAATTCCGAAGCAATATCTGTGCTTCTTCGTCAATAAAAAGGTCCAAGGAATACAGTAAACCTGAAGTGAAGCATCGGAATCTAAACCTGGAGTCACAGTGAGGTTCAAATCATAGAAAGTTAGAGTGTCAGTTCTTAGCTACTTAAGTCGGCATTGTGCCTTTGGAATTTAATTCCGATGCAATTTCTGTGTTTCATCGTCAATAAGAAGGTCCAAGGTATACAGAAAACCGGAAGTGAAGCATCGGAATCTAAAACTGGACTCACTGGAGAGGTTACAATCACAGAAAGTGAGAGTGTCAGTCCTCTTTTACTTAAGTCGGCATTGTGCTTTTTGAATTTAATTCCGATGCAATTTCTGTGTTTCATCGTCAATAAGAAGGTCGAAGGTATACAGTGAACCTGAAGTGAAGCTTCAGAATCTGAAACTGGACTCACAGGAGAAGTTCAAAACACAGAAAGTTTGCGTGTCAGTCGCTTTGTACTTAAGTCGTCATTGTGCTTTTTTGTATTAAATTCGGATGCATTTTCTGTGGTTCATCGTCAATAAGAAACTCCAAGGGATACAGTAAACCTGAAGTGAATCATCGGAAGCCTAAACTGGACTCACAGAAGAGGTTCAAATTATAGAAAGTTAGAGAGTCAGTCCTCTTGTACATAAGTCGGCATAGTGCCTTTTGAATTTAATTCCATTGCAATTTCTGTGTTTCATCGTCAATGAGAAGGTCCTAGGTATACAGGAAACATGAAGTGAAGCATCGGAATCTAAAATTGAACTTACAGGAGAGGTTAAAATCATAGAAAGTGAGAGTATCAGTCCTCTTTTACTTAAGTCGGCATTGTGCCTTTTGAATTTAATTCCGATGCAATTTCTGTGTTTGATCGTCAATAAGAAGGTCCAAGGTATACAATGAACCTGAAGTGAAGCATCGGAATCTAAAACTGGACACACAGTGGAGGTTCAAATCATAGAGAGTTAGAGTGTCAGTTCTCTACTACTTAAACGGCATTGTGCCTTTTGAATTTAAATCCGAAGCAATTTCTGTGTTTCATCGTCAATAAGAAGGTCCAAGGTGTACAGTAAACCTGAAGTGAAGCATACGAATCTAAAACTATACTCACAGGAGAGGTTAATAACATAGAATGTGAGAGTGTCAGTCCTCTTCTACTTAAGGCGGCATTGTGCCTTTTGAAATTAATTATGATGCAATTTCTGTGTTTCATCGTCAATATGAAGGTCCAAGGTATACAGTGAACCTGAGGTGAAGCATCGGAATCTAAAACTGGACTCACAGGAGAAGTTCAAATCACAGAAAGTTAGAGTGTCAGTCCCTTTGTACTTATGTCGTTATTGTGCCTTTTGTATTAAATTCGGATGCAATTTCGGTGTTTCATCGTCAATAAGAAGTTCCAAGGGATACAGTAAACCTGAAGTGAAGCATCGGATCCTCAAACTGGACTCACAGGAGAGGTTAAAATCAAAGAAATTTAGAGTGTCGGTCCTCTTGTACCTAAGTCGGTATTGTGCCTTTTGAATTTAATTCCGAAG
Source organism: Schistocerca americana (assembly GCF_021461395.2). Lineage (NCBI taxonomy): Eukaryota > Metazoa > Arthropoda > Insecta > Orthoptera > Acrididae > Schistocerca > Schistocerca americana. Next base: position 4,003,821 of record NW_025725917.1, on the reverse strand, counting down.
CAATTTCTGTGCTTCTTCGTCAATAAGAAGAACCAAAGTATACAGTAAACCTAAAGTGAAGCATCCGAATCTAAAACTGGGCTCACAAAAGAGGTACAAATCATACAAAGTTAGAGAGTCGGTCTTCTAGTACTGAAGTCGGCATTGTGAATTTTGAATTTAATTCCGATGCAATTTCTGTGTTTCATCGTCAATATGAACGTCCAAGGAATACACGAAACCTGAAGTCATGCATTGGAATCTAAAACTGGACTCACAGGAGAGGTTCAAATCATAGAAAGTGAGAGTGTCAGTCCTTTTGCAGTTAAGTCGGCATTGTGCCTTTTGTATTAAATTCGGACGCAATTTCTGTGTTTCATCATCAACATGAATGTCCAAGGGATACTGTAAACCTGAAATGAATCATCGGAATCTAAAAGTGGACTAACAGGAGAGGTTCAAATCATAGGAAGTTAGAGAGTCAGTCCTCTTGTACTTAAGTCGACATTGCGCCTTTTGAATTTAATTCGGATGCAATTTCCGTGTTTCATCGTCAATAAGAAGGTCCAAGGAATACAGGAAACCTAAAGTGATGCATCGGAATCTAAAACTGGACTCACAGTGGAGGTTCAAATCATAGAAAGTTAGAGTGTCAGTTCTCTGCTGCTTAAGTCGGCATTGTGCGTTTTGAATTTAATTCCGAAGCAATTTCTGTGCTTCATCGTCAATAAGAAGGTCCAAGGTGTACAGTAAACCTGAAACGAAGCATCCGAATCTAAAACTAGACTCACAGGAGAGGTTCAAATCATAGAAAGTTAGAGTGTCAGTCCTCTTGTACTTAAGTCGGCATTGTGCCTTATGAATTTAATTCCGATGCAATTTCTGTGTTTCATCGTCAATAAGAAGGTCCAAGGTATACAGTGAACCTGAAGTGAAGCATCGGAATCTAAAACTGGACTCACAGGAGAGGTTAAAATCATAGAAAGTGAGAGTGTCAGTCCTCTTTTACTTAAGTCGGCATTGTGCCTTTTGAATGTAATTCCGATGCAATTTCTGTGTTTCATCATTAATAAGAAGGTGCAAGTGAAATAGTAGACCTGTAGTGAAGTATCGGAATCTACAACTTGACTCTCAGCAGATGTTCATATCATAGAAAGTGAGAGTGTCCGTCCTCTTGTACTTAAGTCGGCATTGTGCCTTTTGTATTAAATTCGGATGCAATTTCTGTGTTTCATCGTCAATATGAACGTCCAAGGAATACACGAAACCTGAAGTCATGCATCGGAATCTAAAACTGGACTCACAGGAGAGGTTCAAATCATAGAAAGTGAGAGTGTCAGTCCTTTTGCAGTTAAGTCGGCATTGTGCCTTTTGTATTAAATTCGGACGCAATTTCTGTGTTTCATCATCAACATGAATGTCCAAGGGATACTGTAAACCTGAAATGAATCATCGGAATCTAAAAGTGGACTAACAGGAGAGGTTCAAATCATAGGAAGTTAGAGAGTCAGTCCTCTTGTACTTAAGTCGACATTGCGCCTTTTGAATTTAATTCGGATGCAATTTCCGTGTTTCATCGTCAATAAGAAGGTCCAAGGTATACAGGAAACCTAAAGTGATGCATCGGAATCTAAAACTGGACTCACAGTGGAGGTTCAAATCATAGAAAGTTAGAGTGTCAGTTCTCTGCTACTTAAGTCGGCATTGTGCGTTTTGAATTTAATTCCGAAGCAATTTCTGTGCTTCATCGTCAATAAGAAGGTCCAAGGTGTACAGTAAACCTGAAGTGAAGCATCCAAATCTAAAACTAGACTCACAGGAGAGGTTCAAATCATAGAAAGTTAGAGTGTCAGTCCTCTTGTACTTAAGTCGGCATAGTGCCTTATGAATTTAATTCCGATGCAATTTCTGTGTTTCATCGTCAATAAGAAGGTCCAAGGTATACAGTGAACCTGAAGTGAAGCATCGGAATCTAAAACTGGACTCACAGGAGAGGTTCAAATCACAGAAAGTTAGCGTGTCAGTCCCTTTGTACTTAAGTCGTCATTGTGCCTTTTGTATTACATTCGGCTGCAATTTCTGTGTTTCATCGACAATAAGAACGTCCAAGGTATACACGAAACCTGAAGTCAAGCATCGGAATCTAAAACTGGACTCACATGAGAGGTTCAAATCATAGAAAGTGAGAGTCTCAGTCCTCTTGTACTTAAGTCGGCATTGTGTTTTGTATTAAATTCGGATGCAATTTCTGTGTTTCATCGTCAATATGAAAGTCCAAGGGATACAGTATACCTGTAGTGAATCATCGGAATCTAAAACTGGACTCACAGAAGAGGTCCAAATCATAGAAAGTTAGAGAGGCAGTCCTCTTGTACTTAAGTCGGCATTGCGTCTTTTGAATTTAATTCCGATGCAATTTCTGTGTTTCATTGTCAATTAGATGGTCCTAGGTATACAGGAAACCTGAAGTGAAGCATCGGAATCTAAAACTGGACTCACAGGAGAGGATAAAATAATAGAAAGTGAGAGTGTCAGTCCTCTTTTACTTAAGTCGGCATTGTGCCTTTTGAATTTAATTCCGATGCAATTTCTGTGTTTCATCGTCAATAAGAAGGTCCAAGGTATACAGTGAACCTGAAGTGAAGCATCGGAATCTAAAACTAGACTCGCAGGAGAGGTTCAAATCATAGAAAGTTAGAGTGTCAGTCCTCTTGTACTTAAGTCAACATTGTGCATTTTGTATTAAATTCGGATGCAATTTCTGTGTTTCATCATCTTTAAGAAGGTCCAAGGGATACAGTAAACCAGAAGTGAAGCATCGGAATCTAAAACTGGACTCACAGTGGAGGTTCAAATCATAGAAAGTTAGAGTGTCAGTTCTCTGCTACTTAAACGGCATTGTGCCTTTTGAATTTAATTAAGAAGCAATAACTGTGCTTCATCGTCAATACGAAGGTCCAAGGTGTACAGTAAACCTGAAGTGAAGCATCCGAATCTAAAACTAGACTCACAGGAGAGGTTCAAATCATAGAAAGTTAGACTGTCAGTCCTCTTGTACTTAAGTCGGCATTGTGCCTTTTGAATTTAATTCCGATGCAATTTCTGTGTTTCATCGTCAATAAGAAGGTCCAAGGTATACAGTGAACCTGAAGTGAAGCATCGGAATCTAAAACTGGACTCACAGGAGAAGTTCAAATCACAGAAAGTTAGAGTGTCAGTCCCTTTGTACTTATGTCGTCATTGTGCCTTTTGTATTAAATTCGGATGCAATTTCTGTGTTTCATCGTCAATAAGAAGTTCCAAGGGATACAGTAAACCTGAAGTGAAGCATCGGAATATAAAACTGGACTCACAGGAGAAGTTAAAATCAAAGAAAGTTAGAGTGTCGGTCCTCTTGTACTTAAGTCGGCATTGTGCCTTTTGAATTTAATTCCGAAGCAATTACTGTGCTTCTCCGTCAATAAGAAGGTCCACGGTATACAGTAAACCCGAAGTGAAGCATCCTAAACTAAAACTGGGCTCAAAGGAGAGGTACAAATTATAGAAAGTTAGAGTGTTAGTCCTCTTGTTCTTAAGTCTGCATCGTGCCTTTTGAATTTAAATCCGATGCAATTTCTGTGTTTCATCGTCAATAAGCAGGTCCAAGGTGTACAGTAAACCTGAAGTGAAGCATCGTAATCTAAAACTGAACTCACAGGAGAGGTTCAAATCATTGAAAGTTAAAGTGTCTGTCCTCTTGTACTTAAGTCAGCATTGTGCCTTTTGTACTAATTTCGGATGCAATTTCTGTGCTTAATCGTCAATAAGAAGGTGCAAGTGATATAGTAGACCTGAAGTGAAGCATCGGAATCTACAACTTGACTCACAGGAGACGTTCAAATCATAGAAAGTGAGAGTGTCAGTCCTCTTGTACTTAAGTCGGCATTGTGGCTTTTGTATTAAATTCGGATGCAATTTCTGTGTTTCATCGTCTATAAGAACGTCCAAGGTATACACGAAACCTGAAGTGAAGCATCTGGTCTCACAGGAGATGTTCAAATCACAGAAAGACCTCTTGTACTTAAGTCGGCATTGTGCCTTTTGTATTAAATTCGGTTGCAATTTCTGTGTTTCATCGTCAATAAGGAGGTCCAAAGTATATAGTGAACCTGAAGTGAAGCGTCGGAATCTAAAACTGGACTCACAGGAGAGGTTAAAATCAAAGAAAGTTAGAGTGTTGGTCCTCTTGTACTTAAGTCGGCATTGTGTGTTTTGAATTTAATTCCGAAGCAATTTCTGTGTTTCATCGTCAATAAGAAGGTTTAAGGTATTCAGTAAACCTGAAGTGAAGCATCCGAATCTAAAACTGGACTCACAGGAGAGGTTCAAATCATAGAAAGTTAGAGTGTCAGTCCTCTTGAACTTAAGTTGGCATTGTGACTTTTGAATTTACTTCCGATGCAATTCCTGTGTTTCATCGTCAATAAGAAGGTCCAAGGGATACAGTGAACCTGAAGTGAAGCATCGGAATCTAAAACTGGGCTCACAGGAGAGGTTCAAATCACAGATAGTTAGAGTGTCAGTCCTCTTGTACTTAAGTCGGCATTGTGCCTTTTGAATTTAATTCCGATGCAATTTCTGTGTTTCATTGTCAATAAGAAGGTCCAAGGTATACAGGAAACCTGCAGTGATGCATCGGAATCTAAAACTGGACTCACAGTGGAGGTTCAAATCATAGAAAGTTAGAGTGTCAGTTCTCTGCTACTTAAGTCGGCATTGTGCGTTTTGATTTTAATTCCGAAGCAATTTCTGTGCTTCATCGTCAATAAGAAGGTCCAAGGTGTACAGTAAACCTGAAGTGAAGCATCCGAATCTAAAACTAGACTCACAGGAGAGTTTCAAATCATAGAAAGTTAGAGTGTCAGTCCTCTTGTACTTAAGTCGGCAATGTGCCTTTTGAATTTAATTCCGATGCAATTTCTGTGTTTCATCGTCAATAAGAAGGTCCAAGGTATACAGTGAACCTGAAGTGAAGCATCGGAATCTAAAACTGGGCTCACAGGAGAGGTTCAAATCACAGAAAGTTAGCGTGTCAGTCCCTTTGTACTTAAGTCGTCATTGTGCCTTTTGTATTACATTCGGATGCAATTTCTGTGTTTCATCGTCAATAAGAACGTCCAAGGTATACACGAAACCTGAAGTCAAGCATCGGAATCTAATACTCTACTCACATGAGAGGTTCAAATCCTAGAAAGTGAGAGTCTCAGTCCTCTTGTTCTTAAGTCGGCATTGTGTTTTGTATTAAATTTGGTTGCAATTTCTGTGTTTCATCGTCAATATGAAAGTCCAAGGGATACAGTAAACCTGTAGTGAAGCATCGGAATCTAAAACTGGACTCACAGGAGAGGATAAAATAATAGAAAGTGAGAGTGTCAGTCCTCTTTTACTTAAGTCGGCATTGTGCCTTTTGAATTTAATTCCGATGCAATTTCTGTGTTTCATCGTCAATAAGAAGGTCCAAGGTATACAGTGAACCTGAAGTGCAGCATCGAAATCTAAAACTAGACTCACAGGAGAGGTTCAAATCATAGAAAGTTAGAGTGTCAGTCCTCTTGTACTTAAGGCAACATTGTGCATTTTGTATTAAATTAGGATGCAATTTCTGTGTTTCATCATCAATAAGAAGGTCCAAGGGATACAGTAAACCTGAAGTGAAGCATCGAAATCTAAAACTGGACTCACAGTAGAGGTTCAAATCATAGAAAGTTAGAGTGTCAGTTCTCTGCTACTTAAACGGCATTGTGCCTTTTGTATTTAATTCCGAAGCAATATCTGTGCTTCATCGTCAATACAAAGGTCCAAGGTGTACAGTAAACCTGAAGTGAAGCATCCGAATCTAAAACTACACTCACAGGAGAGGTTCAAATCATAGAAAGTTAGAGTGTCAGTCCACTTGTACTTAAGTCGGCATTGTGCCTTTCGATTTTAGTTCCGATGCAATTTCTGTGTTTCATCGCCAATAAGAAGGTCCAAGGTATACAGTGAACCTGAAGTGAAGCATCGGAATCTAAAACTGGGCTCACAGGAGAAGTTCAAATCACAGAAAGTTAGAGTGTCAGTCCCTTTGTACTTATGTCGTCATTGTGCCTTTTGTATTAAATTCGGATTCAATTTCTGTGTTTCATCGTCAATAAGAAGTTCCAAGGGATACAGTAAACCTGAAGTGAAGCATCGGAATCTAAAACTGGACTCACAGGAGAGGTTAAAATCAAAGAAAGTTAGAGTGTCGGTCCTCTTGTACTTAAGTCGGCATTGTGCCTTTTGATTTTAATTCCGAAGCAATTACTGTGCTTCTCCGTCAATAAGAAGGTCCACGGTATACAGTAAACCCGAAGTGAAGCATCCTAAACTAAAACTGGGCTCAAAGGAGAGGTACAAATTATAGAAAGTTAGAGTGTTAGTCCTCTTGTACTTAAGTCGGCATTGTGCCTTTTGAATTTAGATCCGATGCAATTTCTGTGTTTCATCGTAAATAAGCAGGTCCAAGGTGTACAGTAAACCTGAAGTGAAGCATCGGAATCTAAAACTGAACTCACAGGAGAGGTTCAAATCATTGAAAGTTAGAGTGTCTGTCCTCTTGTACTTAAGTCAGCATTGTGCCTTTTGTATTAAATTCGGATGCAATTTCTGTGCTTAATCGTCAATAAGAAGGTGCAAGTCATATAGTAGACCTGAAGTGTAGCATCGGAATCTACAACTTGACTCACAGGAGATGTTCAAATCATAGAAAGTGAGAGTGTCAGTCCTCTTGTACTTAAGTCGGCATTGTGCCTTTTGTATTAAATTCGGATGCAATTTCTGTGTTTCATCGTCTATAAGATCGTCCAAGGTATACACGAAACCTGAAGTCAAGCATCGGAATCTAAAACTGGACTCACAGGAGAGGTTAAAATCATAGAAAGTGAGAGTGTCAGTCCTCTTGTACTTAAGTCGGCATTGTGCCTTTTGTATTAAATTCGGATGCAATTTCTGCGTTTCGTCGTCAATAAGAAGGTCCAACGTATACAGGAAACCTGAAGTGAAGCATCGGAATCTAAAACTGGTCTCACAGGAGATGTTCAAATCACAGAAAGTCTTCTTTTACATTAGTCGGCATTGTGCCTTTTGTATTAAATTCGGTTGCAATTTCTGTGTTTCATCGTCAATAAGGAGGTCCAAAGTATACAGTGAACCTGAAGTGAAGCATCAGAATCAAAAACTGGACTCACGGGAGAGGTTAAAATCAAAGAAAGTTAGAGTGTTGGTCCTCTTGTACTTATGTCGGCATTGTGCCTTTTGAATTTAATTCCGAAGCAATTTCTGTGTTTCATCGTCAATAAGAAGGTCCAAGGCATTCAGTAAACCTGAAGTGAAGCATCCGAATCTAAAACTGGACTCACAGGAGAGGTTCAAATCATAGAAAGTTAGAGTGTCAGTCCTCTTGAACTTAAGTCGGCATTGTGGCTTTTGAATTTAATTCCGATGCAATTCCTGAGTTTCATCGTCAATAAGAAAGTCCAAGGTATACAGTGAACCTGAAGTGAAGCATCGGAATCTAAAACTGGACTCACAGGAGAGGTTCAAATCACAGAAAGTTAGAGTGTCAGTAGTTTTGTACTTAAGTCGCCATTGTGCCTTTTGTATTAATTTCGGATGCAATTTCTGTGTTTCATCGTCTATAAGATCGTCCAAGGTATACACGAAACCTGAAGTCAAGCATCGGAATCTAAAACTGGACTCACAGGAGAGGTTAAAATCATAGAAAGTGAGAGTGTCAGTCCTCTTGTACTTAAGTCGGCATTGTGCCTTTTCAATTTAATTCGGATGCAATTTCTGTGTTTCATCGTCAATAAGAAGGTCCAAGGTATACAGGAAACCTGAAGTGAGCCATCGGAATCTAAAACTGGATTTACTGGAGAGGTTGAATTCATAGAAAGTGAGAGTGTCGTTCCTCTTGTACTCAAGTCGGCATTGTGCCTTTTGTATTAAATTTGGATGCAAGTTCTGTGTTCCATCATCAATAAGAAGGTCCAAGGGATACAGTGAACATGAAGTGAAGCATCAGAATCTGAAACTGGACTCACAGGACAGGTTCAAATCACAGAAAGTTTGCGTGTCAGTCCCTTTGTACTTAAGTCGTCAATGTGCCTTTTGCATTTAAATCGATGCAATTTCTGTGTTTCATCGTCAATAAGAAGTTCCAAGGGATACAGTAAACCTGAAGTGAAGCATCGGAATCTAAAACTGGACTCACAGGAGAAGTTCAAATCAAAGAAAGTTAGAGTGTCGGTCCTCTTGTACTTAAGTCAGCATTGTGCCTTTTGAATTTAATTCCGAAGCAATATCTGTGCTTCTTCGTCAGTAAGAAGGTCCAAGGAATACAGTAAACCAGAAGTGAAGCATCCGAATCTAAAACTGGGCTCACAAAAGAGGTACAAATCATAGAAAGTTAGAGAGTCAGTCCTCTAGTACTTAAGTCGGCATTGTGCCTTTTGAATTTAATTCCAATGCAATTTCTGTGTTTCATCGTCAATAAGAAGGTGCAAGTGATATAGTAGACCTGAAGTGAAGCATCGGAATCTAAAACCTGACTCACAGGAGATGTTCAAATCATAGAAAGTGACAGTGTCAGTCCTCTTGTACTTAAGTCGGCATTGTGCCTTTTGTATTAAATTCGGATGAAATTTCTGTGTTTCATCGTCAACATGAACGTCCAAGGTATACACGAAACCTGAAGGCAAGCATCGGAATCTAAAACTGTACTCACAGGAGAGGTTCAAATCATAGAAAGTGAGAGTGTCAGTCCTCTTCTACTTAAGTCGACATTGTGCTTTTGTATTAAATTCGGATGCATTTTCCGTGTTTCATCGTCAATAAGAAAGTCCAAGGGATACAGTAAACCTGAAGTGAATCATCGGAACCTAAAACTGGACTCACAGAAGAGGTTCAAATCATAGAAAGTTAGAGAGTTAGTCCTCTTGTACTTAAATCGGCATTGTGCCTTTTGAATTTAATTCCATTGCAATTTCTGTGTTTCATCGTCAAAAAGAAGGTCCAAGGTCAGCAGGAAACCTGAAGTGAAGCATCGGAATTTAAAACTGAACTCACAGCAGAGGGTAAAATCATAGAAAGTGAGAGTATCAGTCCTGTTTTACTTAAGTCGGCATTGTGCTTTTTGAATTTAATTCCGATGCAATTTCTGTGTTTCATCGTCAATAAGAAGGTCCAAGGTATACAATGAACCTGAAGTGAAGCATCGGAATCTAAAACTGGAGTCACAGTGGAGGTTCAAATCATAAAAAGTTAGAGTGTCAGTTCTCTACTGCATAAACGGCATTGTGCCTTTTGAATTTCATTCTGAAGCCATTTCTGTGTTTCATCGTCATTAAGAAGGTCCAAGGTGTACAGTAAACCTGAAGTGAAGCATCCGAATCTAAAACTAGACTCACAGGAGAGGTTCAAATCATAGAAAGTTAGAGTGTCAGTCCTCTTCTACTTAAGTCGGCATTGTGCCTTTTGAAATTAATTATGATGCAATTTTTGTGTTTCATCGTCAATAAGAAGGTCCAAGGTATACAGTGAACCTGAGGTGAAGCATTGGAATCTAAAACTGGACTCACAGGAGAAGTTCAAATCACAGAAACTTAGAGAGTCAGTCCCTTTGTACTTAAGTCGTCATTGTGTCTTTTGTATTAAATTCGGATGCAATTTCGGTGTTTCGTCGTCAATAAGAAGTTCCAAGGGATACAGTAAACCAGAAGTGAAGCATCGGAATCTAAAACTGGACTCACAGGAGAGGTTAAAATCAAAGAAATTTAGAGTGTCGGTCCTCTTGTACCTAAGTCGGTATTGTGCCTTTTGAATTTAATTCCGAAGCAATTTCTGTGCTTCTTCGTCAATAAGAAGGTCCAAGGTATACAGTAAACCTGAAGTGAAGCATCCGAATCTAAAACTGGGCTCACAAAAGAGGTACAAATCATAGAAAGTTAGAGAGTCGGTCCTCTAGTACTTAAGTCGGCATTGTGCCTTTTGAATTTAATTCCGATGCAATTTCTGTGTTTCATCGTCAATAAGAAGGTCCAAGGTATACAGGCAACCTGAAGTGAAGCATCGGAATCTAAAACTGGACTCACAGGAGATGTTCAAATCATAGAAAGTGAGAGTGTCCGTCCTCTTGTACTTAAGTCGGCATTGTGCCTTTTTTATTAAATTCGGATGCAATTTCTGTGTTTCATCGTTAATATGAACGGCCAAGGAATACACGAAACCTGAAGTCAAGCATCGGAATCTAAAACTGGACTCACAGGAGAGGTTCAAATCATAGAAAGTGAGAGTGTCAGTCCTCTTGCACTTAAGTCGGCATTGTGCCTTTTGTATTAAATTCGGGCGCAATTTCTGTGTTTCATCATCAATAAGAATGTCCAAGGGATACTGTAAACCTGAAATGAATCATCGGAATCTAAAAGTGGACTAACTGGAGAGGTTCAAATCATAGAAAGTTAGAGAGTCAGTCCTCTTGTACTTAAGTCGGCATTGTGCCTTATGAATTTAATTCCGATGCAATTTCTGTGTTTCATCGTCAATAAGAAGGTCCAAGGTATACAGGAAACCTGAAGTGATGCATCGGAATCTAAAACTGGACTCACAGTGGAGGTTCAAATCATAGAAAGTTAGAGTGTCAGTTCTCTGCTACTTAAGTCGGCATTGTGCGTTTTGAATTTAATTCCGAAGCAATTTCTGTGCTTCATCGTCAATAAGAAGGTCCAAGGTGTACAGTAAACCTGAAGTGAAGCATCCGAATCTAAAACTAGAGTCACAGGAGAGGTTCAAATCATAGAAAGTTAAAGTGTCAGTCCTCTTGTACTTAAGTCGGCATTGTGCCTTATGAATTTAATTCCGATGCAATTTCTGTTTTTCATCGTCAATAAGAAGGTCCAAGGTATACAGTGAACCTGAAGTGTAGCATCGGAATCTAAAACTGGACTCACAGGAGAGGTTCAAATCACAGAAAAATTAGCGTGTCAGTCCCTTTGTACTTAAGTCGTCATTGTGCCTTTTGAATTTAATTCGGAAGCAAATTTCTGTGTTTCATCGTCATTAAGAAAGTCCAAGGAATACAGTAAACCTGAAGTGAAGCATCCGAATCTAAATCTGGGCTCACAGGAGAGGTACAAATCATAGAAAGTTAGAGAGTCAGTCCTCTAGTACTTAAGTCGGCATTGTGCCTTTTGAATTTAATTCCGATTCTATTTCTGTGTTTCATCGTCTATAAGAAGGTCCAAGGTATACAGGAAACCTGAAGTGAAGCATCGGAATCTCAAACTGGACCCACAGGAGAGGTTCAAATCATAGAAAGTGAGAGTGTGAGTCCTCTTTTACTTAAGTCGGCATTGTGTCTTTTGAATTTAATTCCGATGCAATTTCTGTGTTTCATCGTCAATAAGAAGGTGCAAGTGATATAGTAGACCTGAAGTGAAGCATCGGAATCTAAAACTTGACTCACAGGTGATGTTCAAATCATAGTAAGTGAGAGTGTCAGTCCTCTTGTACTTAAGTCGGCATTGTGCCTTTTGTATTAAATTCGGATGCAATTTCTGTGTTTCGTCGTCAATAAGAACGTCCAAGGTATACACGAAACCTGAAGTCAAGCATCGGAATCTAAAACTGGACTCACATGAGAGGTTCAAATCATAGAAAGTGAGAGTCTCAGTCCCCTTGTACTTAAGTCGGCATTGTGTTTTGTGTTAAATTCGGATGCAATTTCTGTGTTTCGTCGTCAATATGAAAGTCCAAGGGATACAGTAAACCTGTAGTGAATCATCGGAATCTAAAACTGGACCCACAGAAGAGGTCCAAATCATAGAAAGTTTGAGAGTCAGTCCTCTTGTACTTAAGTCGGCATTGTGCCTTTTGAATTTAATTCCGGTGCAATTTCTGTGTTTCATTGTCAATTAGATGGTCCTAGGTATACAGGAAACCTGAAGTGAAGCATCGGAATATAAAACTAGACTCACAGGAGAGGATAAAATAATAGAAAGTGAGAGTGTCAGTACTCTTTCACTTAAGTCGGCATTGTGCCTTTTGAATTTAATTCCGATGCAATTTCTGTGTTTCATCGTCAATAAGAAGGTCCAAGGTATACAGTGAACCTGAAGTGAAGCATCGGAATCTAAAACTAGACTCACATGAGAGGTTCAAATCATAGAAAGTTAGAGTGTCAGTCCACTTGTCCTTAAGCCAACATTGTGCATTTTGTATTAGATTCGGATGCAATTTCTGTGTTTCATCATCAATAAGAAGGTCCAAGGGATACAGTAAACCTGAAGTGAAGAATCGGAATCTAAAACTGGACTCACAGGAGAAGTTCAAATCACAGAAAGTTAGAGTGTCAGTCCCTTTGTACTTAAGTCGTCATTGTGCCTTTTGTATTAAATTCGGATGCAATTTCTGTGTTTCATCGTCAATAAGAAGTTCCAAGGGATACAGTACACCTGAAGTGAAGAATCGGAATCTAAAACTGGACTCACAGGAGAGGTTAAAATCAAAGAAAGTTAGAGTGTCGGTCCTCTTGTACTTAAGTCGGCATTTGTGCATTTTGAATTTAATTCCGAAGCAATTACTGTGCTTCTCCGTCAATAAGAAGGTCCACGGTATACAGTAAACCCGAAGTGAAGCATCCGAAACTAAAACTGGGCTCAATGGAGAGGTACAAATTATAGAAAGTTAGAGTGTTAGTCCTCTTGTACTTAAGTCGGCATTGTGCCTTTTGAATTTAAATCCGATGCAATTTCTGTGTTTCATCGTCAATAAGCAGGTCCAAGGTGTACAGTAAACCTGAAGTGAAGCATCGGAATCTAAAAGTGAACTCACAGGAGAGGTTCAAATCATTGAAAGTTAGAGTGTCTGTCCTCTTGTACTTAAGTCAGCATTGTGCCTTTTGTATTAAATTCGGATGCAATTTCTGTGCTTCGTCGTCAATAAGAAGGTGCAAGTGATATAGTAGACCTGAAGTGAAGCATCGGGATCTAAAACTTGACTCACAGGCGATGTTCAAATCATAGAAAGTGAGAGTGTCAGTCCTCTTGTACTTAAGTCGGCATTGTGCCTTTTGTATTAAATTCGGATGCAATTTCTGTGTTTCATCGTCTATAAGAACGTCCAAGGTATACACGAAACCTGAAGTCAAGCATCGGAATCTAAAACTGGACTCACATTAGAGGTTCAAATCGTAGAAAGTGAGAGTGTCAGTCCTCTTGTTCTTAAGTCGGCATTGTGCTTTTGTATCAAATTCGGAAGCAATTTCTGTGTTTCATCGTCAATAAGAAAGTCCAAGAGATACAGCAAACCTGAAGTGAATCATCGGAATCTAAAACTGGACTCACAGAAGTGGTTCAAATCATAGAAAGTTAGAGAGTCAGTCCTCTTGTACTTAAGTCGGCATTGTGCCTTTTAAATTTAATTCCGATGCAATTTTTGTCTTTCATGGTCAATAAGAAGGTCCAAGGTATACAGGAAACCTGAAGTGAAGCATCGGAATCTAAAACTGGACTCACAGGAGAGGTTAAAATCATAGAAAGTGAGAGTGTCAGTCCTCTTTTACTTAATTCGGCATTGTGCCTTTTGTATTAGATTCGGATGCAATTTCTGTGTTTCGTCGTCAATAAGAAGGTCCAACGTATACAGGAAACCTGAAGTGAAGCATCGGAATCTAAAACTGGTCTCACAGGAGAGGTTCAAATCATAGAAAGTGAGAGTGTCAGTCCTCTTGTACTTAAGTCGGCATTGTGCCTTTTGTATTAAATTCGGTTGCAATTTCTGTGTTTCATCGTCAATAAGGAGGTCCAAAGTATACAGTGAACCTGAAGTGAAGCATCGGAATCTAAAACTGGACTCACAGGAGAGGATAAAATCAAAGAAAGTTAGAGTGTTGGTCCTCTTGAACTTAAGTCAGCATTGTGCCTTTTGAATTTAATTCCGAAGCAATTTCTGTGCTTCTTCGTTAATATGAAGGTCCAAGGTATACAGTAAACCTGAAGTGAAGCATCCGAATGTAAGACTGGGCTCACAGGAGAGGTTCAAATCATAGAAAGTTAGAGTGTCAATCCTCTTGTACTTAAGTCGGCATTGTGCCTTTTGAATTTAACTCGGATGAAATTTCTATGTTTCATCGTCAATAAGAAGGTCCAAGGGATACAGTAAACCTGAAGTGAAGCATCGGAATCTAATACTGGACTCACAGGAGATGTTCAAATCATAGAATGTGAGAGTGTCAGTCCTCTTGTACTTAAGTCGGCATTGTGCCCTTTGTATTAAATTCGGATGCAATTTCTGTGTTTCATCATCAATAAGAATGTCCAAGGGATACTGTAAACCTGATATGAATCATCGGAATCTAAAACTGGACTAAAAGGAGAGGTTCAAATCATAGAACGTTAGAGTGTCAGTCCTCTTGTACTTAAGTTGGCATTGTGCCTTTTGTATTAAATTCGGATGCAAGTTCTGTGTTTCATCATCAATAAGAAGGTCCAAGGGATACAGTGAACCTGAAGTGAATCATCGGAATTTAAAACTGGGCTCACAGGAGAGGTTCAAATCATAGAAAGTTAGAGCGTCAGTCCTCTAGTACTTAAGTCGGCATTGTGCCTTTTGAATTTAATTCCGATTCTATTTCTGTGTTTCATCGTCTATAAGAAGGTCCAAGGTATACAGGAAACCTGAAGTGAAGCATCGGAATCTCAAACTGGACCCACAGGAGAGGTTCAAATCATAGAAAGTGAGAGTGTCAGTCCTCATTTACTTAAGTCGGCATTGTGTCTTTTGAATTTAATTCCGATGCAATTTCTGTGTTTCATCGTCAATAAGAAGGTGCAAGTGATATAGTAGACCTGAAGTGAAGCATCGGAATCTAAAACTTGACTCACAGGTGATGTTCAAATCATAGAAAGTGAGAGTGCCAGTCCTCTTGTACTTAAGTCGGCATTGTGCCTTTTGTATTAAATTCGGATGCAATTTCTGTGTTTCGTCGTCAATAAGAACGTCCAAGGTATACACGAAACCTGAAGTCAAGCATCGGAATCTAAAACTGGACTCACATGAGAGGTTCAAATCATAGAAAGTGAGAGTCTCAGTCCCCTTGTACTTAAGTCGGCATTGTGTTTTGTATTAAATTCGGATGCAATTTCTGTGTTTTGTCGTCAATATGAAAGTCCAAGGGATACAGTAAACCTGTAGTGAATCATCGGAATCTAAAACTGGACCCACAGAAGAGGTCCAAATCATAGAAAGTTTGAGTCAGTCCTCTTGTACTTAAGTCGGCATTGTGCCTTTTGATTTTAATTCCGGTGCAATTTCTGTGTTTCATTGTCAATTAGATGGTCCTAGGTATACAGGAAACCTGAAGTGAAGCATCGGAATATAAAACTAGACTCACAGGAGAGGATAAAATAATAGAAAGTGAGAGTGTCAGTCCTCTTTCACTTAAGTCGGCATTGTGCCTTTTGAATTTAATTCCGATGCAATTTCTGTGTTTCATCGTCAATAAGAAGGTCCAAGGCATACAGTGAACCTGAAGTGAAGCATCGGAATCTAAAACTAGACTCACATGAGAGGTTCAAATCATAGAAAGTTAGAGTGTCAGTCCACTTGTCCTTGAGCCAACATTGTGCATTTTGTATTAGATTCGGATGCAATTTCTGTGTTTCATCATCAATAAGAAGGTCCAAGGGATACAGTAAACCTGAAGTGAAGAATCGGAATCTAAAACTGGACTCACAGGAGAAGTTCAAATCACAGAAAGTTAGAGTGTCAGTCCCTTTGTACTTAAGTCGTCATTGTGCCTTTTGTATTAAATTCGGATGCAATTTCTGTGTTTCATCGTCAATAAGAAGTTCCAAGAGATACAGTACACCTGAAGTGAAGAATCGGAATCTAAAACTGGACTCACAGGAGAGGTTAAAATCAAAGAAAGTTAGAGTGTCGGTCCTCTTGTACTTAAGTCGGCATTTGTGCATTTTGAATTTAATTCCGAAGCAATTACTGTGCTTCTCCGTCAATAAGAAGGTCCACGGTATA
Source organism: Schistocerca americana (assembly GCF_021461395.2). Classification (NCBI taxonomy): domain Eukaryota; kingdom Metazoa; phylum Arthropoda; class Insecta; order Orthoptera; family Acrididae; genus Schistocerca; species Schistocerca americana. Next base: position 3,987,753 of record NW_025725917.1, on the reverse strand, counting down.
CAGTAAACCCGAAGTGAAGCATCCGAAACTAAAACTGGGCTCAATGGAGAGGTACAAATTATAGAAAGTTAGAGTGTTAGTCCTCTTGTACTTAAGTCGGCATTGTGCCTTTTGAATTTAAATCCGATGCAATTTCTGTGTTTCATCGTCAATAAGCAGGTCCAAGGTGTACAGTAAACCTGAAGTGAAGCATCGGAATCTAAAAGTGAACTCACAGGAGAGGTTCAAATCATTGAAAGTTAGAGTGTCTGTCCTCTTGTACTTAAGTCAGCATTGTGCCTTTTGTATTAAATTCGGATGCAATTTCTGTGCTTCGTCGTCAATAAGAAGGTGCAAGTGATATAGTAGACCTGAAGTGAAGCATCGGAATCTAAAACTTGACTCACAGGCGATGTTCAAATCATAGAAAGTGAGAGTGTCAGTCCTCTTGTACTTAAGTCGGCATTGTGCCTTTTGTATTAAATTCGGATGCAATTTCTGTGTTTCATCGTCTATAAGAACGTCCAAGGTATACACGAAACCTGAAGTCAAGCATCGGAATCTAAAACTGGACTCACATTAGAGGTTAAAATCGTAGAAAGTGAGAGTGTCAGTCCTCTTGTTCTCAAGTCGGCATTGTGCTTTTGTATCAAATTCGGAAGCAATTTCTGTGTTTCATCGTCAATAAGAAAGTCCAAGAGATACAGCAAACCTGAAGTGAATCATCGGAATCTAAAACTGGACTCACAGAAGTGGTTCAAATCATAGAAAGTTAGAGAGTCAGTCCTCTTGTACTTAAGTCGGCATTGTGCCTTTTAAATTTAATTCCGATGCAATTTCTGTCTTTCATGGTCAATAAGAAGGTCCAAGGTATACAGGAAACCTGAAGTGAAGCATCGGAATCTAAAACTGGACTCACAGGAGAGGTTAAAATCATAGAAAGTGAGAGTGTCAGTCCTCTTTTACTTAATTCGGCATTGTGCCTTTTGTATTAGATTCGGATGCAATTTCTGTGTTTCGTCGTCAATAAGAAGGTCCAACGTATACAGGAAACCTGAAGTGAAGCATCGGAATCTAAAACTGGTCTCACAGGAGAGGTTCAAATCATAGAAAGTGAGAGTGTCAGTCCTCTTGTACTTAAGTCGGCATTGTGCCTTTTGTATTAACTTCGGTTGCAATTTCTGTGTTTCATCGTCAATAAGGAGGTCCAAAGTATACAGTGAACCTGAAGTGAAGCATCGGAATCTAAAACTGGACTCACAGGAGAGGATAAAATCAAAGAAAGTTAGAGTGTTGGTCCTCTTGTACTTAAGTCAGCATTGTGCCTTTTGAATTTAATTCCGAAGCAATTTATGTGTTTCATCGTCAATAAGCAGGTCCAAGGTGAACAGTAAACCTGAAGTGAAGCATCGGAATCTAAATGTGAACTCACAGGAGAGGTTCAAATCATTGAAAGTTAGAGTGTCTGTCCTCTTGTACTTAAGTCAGCATTGTGCCTTTTGTATTAAATTCGGATGCGATATCTGTGCTTCGTCGTCAATAAGAAGGTGCAAGTGATATAGTAGACCTGAAGTGAAGCATCGGAATCTAAAACTTGACTCACAGGCGATGTTCAAATCATAGAAAGTGAGAGTGTCAGTCCCCTTGTACTTAAGTTGGCATTGTGCCTTTTGTATTAAATTCGGATGCAATTTCTGTGTTTCATCGTCTATAAGAACGTCCAAGGTTTACACGAAACCTGAAGTCAAGCATCGGAATCTAAAACTGGACTCACATTAGAGGTTCAAATCGTAGAAAGTGAGAGTGTCAGTCCTCTTGTTCTTAAGTCGGCATTGTGCTTTTGTATTAAATTCGGATGCAATTTCTGTGTTTCGTCGTCAATAAGAAGGTCCAACGTATACAGGAAACCTGAAGTGAAGCATCGGAATCTAAAACTGGGCTCACAGGAGAGGTTCAAATCATTGAAAGTTAGGGTGTCAGTCCTCTTGTACTTAAGTCGGCATTGTGCTTTTTGAATTTAATTCGGATGAAATTTCTGTGTTCCATCGTCAATAAGAAGGTCCAAGGGAAACCGTAAAGCTGAAGTGAAGCATCGGAATCTAAAACTGGACTCACAGTGGAGGTTCAAATCATAGAAAGTTAGAGCGTCAGTCCTCTAGTACTTAAGTCGGCATTGTGCCTTTTGAATTTAATTCCGATGCAATTTCTGTGTTTCATCGTCAGTAAGAAGGTCTAAGGTATACAGTGAACCTGAAGTGAAGCATCGGAATCAAAAACTGAACTCACAGGAGAGGTTCAAATCATAGAAAGTTAGAGTGTCTGTCCTCTTGTACTTAAGTCAGCACTGTGCCTTTTGTATTAAATTCGGAAGCAATTTCTGTGCTTCATCGTCAATAAGAAGGTACAAGTGATATAGAAGACCTGAAGTGAAGAATCGGAATCTAAAACTTGACTCACAGGGGATGTTCAAATAATAGAAAGTGAGAGTGTCAGTCCTCTTGTACTTAAGTCGGCTTTGTGCCTTTTGTATTAAATTCGGATGCATTTTCTGTGTTTCATCATCAATAAGAATGTCCAAGGGATACTGTAAACCTGAAATGAATCATTGGAATCTAAAACTGGACTATCAGGAGAGGTTCAAATCATAGAAAGTTAGAGAGTCAGTCCTCTTGTACTTAAGTCGCATTGTGCCTTTTTAATTTAATTCGGATGCAATTTCTGTGTTTCATCGTCAATAAGAAGGTCCAAGGTATACATTATACCTGAAGTGAAGCATCGGAATCTAAAACTGGACTCACAGGAGAGGTTGAATTCATAGAAAGTGAGAGTGTCAGTCCTCTTGTACTTAAGTCGGCATTGTGCCTTTTGTATTAAATTCGGATGCATGTTCTGTGTTTCATCATCAATAAGAAGGTCCAAGGGATACAGTGAACCTGAAGTGAAGCATCGGAATCTAAAACTGGGCTCACAGGAGAGGTTCAAATCATAGAATGTTAGAGTGTCAGTCCTCTTGTACTTAAGTCGGCATTGTGCCTTTTGAATTTAACTCGGATGAAATTTCTGTGTTTCATCGTCAATAAGAAGGTCCAAGGGATACACTGAACCTGAAGTGAAGCATCGGAATCTAATACTGGACTCACGGGAGAGGCTCAAATCACAGAAAGTTAGAGTGTCAGTCCTCTTGTACTTAAGTCGGCATTTGTGCCTTTTGAATTTAATTCCGAAGCAATTACTGTGCTTCTCCGTCAATAAGAAGGTCCACGGTATACAGTAAACCCGAAGTGAAGCATCCGAAACTAAAACTGGGCTCAATGGAGAGGTACAAATTATAGAAATTTGGAGTGTTAGTCCTCTTGTACTTAAGTCGGCATTGTGCCTTTTGAATTTAAATCCGATGCAATTTCTGTGTTTCATCGTCAATAAGCAGGTCCAAGGTGAACAGTAAACCTGAAGTGAAGCATCGGAATCTAAATGTGAACTCACAGGAGAGGTTCAAATCATTGAAAGTTAGAGTGTCTGTCCTCTTGTACTTAAGTCAGCATTGTGCCTTTTGTATTAAATTCGGATGCGATATCTGTGCTTCGTCGTCAATAAGAAGGTGCAAGTGATATAGTAGACCTGAAGTGAAGCATCGGAATCTAAAACTTGACTCACAGGCGATGTTCAAATCATAGAAAGTGAGAGTGTCAGTCCCCTTGTACTTAAGTTGGCATTGTGCCTTTTGTATTAAATTCGGATGCAATTTCTGTGTTTCATCGTCTATAAGAACGTCCAAGGTTTACACGAAACCTGAAGTCAAGCATCGGAATCTAAAACTGGACTCACATTAGAGGTTCAAATCGTAGAAAGTGAGAGTGTCAGTCCTCTTGTTCTTAAGTCGGCATTGTGCTTTTGTATTAAATTCGGATGCAATTTCTGTGTTTCGTCGTCAATAAGAAGGTCCAACGTATACAGGAAACCTGAAGTGAAGCATCGGAATCTAAAACTGGTCTCACAGGAGAGGTTCAAATCACAGAAAGTGAGAGTGTCAGTCCTCTTGTACTTAAGTCGGTATTGTGCCTTTTGTATTAAATTCGGTTGCAATTTCTGTGTTTCATCGTCAATAAGGAGGTCCAAAGTATACAGTGAACCTGAAGTGAAGCATCGGAATCTAAAACTGGACTCACAGGAGAGGATAAAATCAAAGAAAGTTAGAGTGTTGGTCCTCTTGTACTTAAGTCGGCATTGTGCCTTTTGAATTTAACTCAGATGAAATTTCTATGTTTCATCGTCAATAAGAAGGTCCAAGGCATACAGTAAACCTGAAGTGAAGCATCGGAATCTAATACTGGACTCACAGGAGATGTTCAAATCATAGAAAGTGAGAGTGTCAGTCCTCTTGTACTTAGTCGGCATTGTGCCCTTTGTATTAAATTCGGATGCAATTTCTGTGTTTCATCATCAATAAGAATGTCCAAGGGATACTGTAAACCTGATATGAATCATCGGAATCTAAAACTGGACTAAAAGGAGAGGTTCAAATCATAGAAAGTTAGAGAGTCAGTCCTCTTGTACTTAAGTCGGCATTGTGCCTTTTGAATTTAATTCGGATGCAATTTCCGTGTTTCATCGTCAATAAGAAGGTCCAATCCAGGAAACCTGAAGTGAAGCATCGGAATCTAAAACTGGACTCACAGGAGAGGTTGAATTTATAGAAAGTGAGAGTGTCAGTCCTCTTGTACTTAAGTCGGCATTGTGCCTTTTGTATTAAATTCGGATGCAAGTTCTGTGTTTCATCATCAATAAGAAGGTCCAAGGGATGCAGTGAACCTGAAGTGAATTATCGGAATCTAAAACTGGGCTCACTGGAGAGGTTCAAATCATTGAAATTTAGAGTGTCAGTCCTCTTGTACTTAAGTCGGCATTGTGCTTTTTGAATTTCATTCGGATGAAATTTCTGTGTTTCATCGTCAATAAGAAGGTCCAAGGGAAACCGTAAAGCTGAAGTGAAGCATCGGAATCTAAAACTGGGCTCACAGTGGAGGTTCAAATCATAGAAAGTTAGAGCGTCAGTTCTCTTGTACTTAAGTCGGCATTGTGCCTTTTGAATTTAATTCCGATGCAATTTCTGTGTTTCATCGTCAATAAGAAGGTCCAAGGTATACACTGAACCTGAAGTGAAGCATCGGAATCTAATACTGGACTCACGGGAGGGGCTCAAATCACAGAAAGTTAGCGTGACAGTCCCTTTGTACTTAAGTCGTCATTGTGCATTTTATATTAAATTCGGATGCAATTTTTGTGTTTCATCGTCAATAAGAGAGTCCAAGGAATACAGTAAACCTGAAGTGAAGCATCCGAATCTAAAACTGGGATCACAGGAGAGGTACAACTCATAGAAAGTTAGAGAGTCACTCCTCTAGTACTTAAGTCGGCATTGTGCCTTTTGAATTTAATTCCGATGCAATTTCTGTGTTTCATCGTCAGTAAGAAGGTCTAAGGTATACAGTGAACCTGAAGTGAAGCATCGGAATCTAAAACTGAACTCACAGGAGAGGTTCAAATCATAGAAAGTTAGAGTGTCTGTCCTCTTGTACTTAAGTCAGCACTGTGCCTTTTGTATTAAATTCGGATGCAATTTCTGTGCTTCATCGTCAATAAGAAGGTACAAGTGATATAGAAGAAGACCTGAAGTGAAGAATCGGAATCTAAAACTTGACTCACAGGAGATGTTCAAATCATAGAAAGTGAGAGTGTCAGTCCTCTTGTACTTAAGTAGGCTTTGTGCCTTTTGTATTAAATTCGGATGCAATTTCTGTGTTTCATCATCAATAAGAATGTCCAAGGGATACTGTAAACCTGAAATGAATCATTGGAATCTAAAACTGGACTATCAGGAGAGGTTCAAATCATAGAAAGTTAGAGAGTCAGTCCTCTTGTACTTAAGTCGGCATTGTGCCTTTTTAATTTAATTCGGATGCAATTTCTGTGTTTCATCGTCAATAAGAAGGTCCAAGGTATACAGGAAACCTGAAGTGAAGCATCGGAATCTAAAACTGGACTCACAGGAGAGGTTGAATTCATAGAAAGTGAGAGTGTCAGTCCTCTTGTACTTAAGTCGGCATTGTGCCTTTTGTATTAAATTCGGATGCATGTTCTGTGTTTCATCATCAATAAGAAGGTCCAAGGGATACAGTGAACCTGAAATGATGCATCGGAATCTAAAACTGGGCTCACAGGAGAGGTTAAAATCATAGAATGTTAGAGTGTCAGTCCTCTTGTACTTAAGTCGGCATTGTGCCTTTTGACTTTAACTCGGATGAAATTTCTGTGTTTCATCGTCAATAAGAAGGTCCAAGGGATACAGTAAACCTGAAGCGAAACATCGGAATCTAAAACTGGACTCACAGTGGAGGTTCAAATCATAGAAAGTTTGAGCGTCAGTTCTCTTGTACTTAAGTCGGCATTGTGCCTTTTGAATTTAATTCCGATGCAATTTCTGTGTTTCATCGTCATTAAGAAGGTGCAGTCCCTTTGTACTTAAGTCGTCATTGTGCATTTTTTATTACATTCGGATGCAATTTTTGTGTATCATCGTCAATAAGAGAGTCCAAGGAATACAGTAAACCTGAAGTGAAGCATCCGAATCTAAAACTGGGCTCACAGGAGAGGTACAAATCATAGAATGTTAGAGTGTTAGTCCTCTTGTACTTAAGTCGGCATTGTGCCTTTTGAATTTAATTCCGATGCAATTTCTGTGTTTCATCGTCAATATGAAGGTGTAAGGTATACAGTGAACCTGAAGTGAAGCATCGGAATCTAAAACTGAACTCACAGGGGAGGTTCAAATCATAGAAATTTAGAGTGTCTGTCCTCTTGTACTTAAGACAGCACTGTGCCTTTTGTATTAAATTCGGATGCAATTTCTGTGCTTCATCGTCAATAAGAAGGTGCAAGTGATATAGAAGACCTGAAGTGAAGCATCGGAATCTAAGACTGGGCTCACAGGAGAGGTTCAAATCATAGAAAGTTAGTGTGTCAGTCCTCTTGTACTTAAGTCGGCATTGTGCCTTTTGAATTTAACTCGGATGAAATTTCTATGTTTCATCGTCAATAAGAAGGTCCAAGGCATACAGTAAACCTGAAGTGAAGCATCGGAATCTAATACTGGACTCACAGGAGATGTTCAAATCATAGAAAGTGAGAGTGTCAGTCCTCTTGTACTTAAGTCGGCATTGTGCCCTTTGTATTAAATTCGGATGCAATTTCTGTGTTTCATCATCAATAAGAATGTCCAAGGGATACTGTAAACCTGATATGAATCATCGGAATCTAAAACTGGACTAAAAGGAGAGGTTCAAATCATAGAAAGTTAGAGAGTCAGTCCTCTTGTACTTAAGTCGGCATTGTGCCTTTTTAATTTAATTCGGATGCAATTTCCGTGTTTCATCGTCAATAAGAATGTCCAAGGTATCCAGGAAACCTGAAGTGAAGCATCGAAATCTAAAACTGGACTCACAGGAGAGGTTGAATTTATAGAAAGTGAGAGTGTCAGTCCTCTTGTGCTTAAGTCGGCATTGTGCCTTTTGTATTAAATTCGGATGCAAGTTCTGTGTTTCATCATCAATAAGAAGGTCCAAGGGATGCAGTGAACCTGAAGTGAATTATCGGAATCTAAAACTGGGCTCACAGGAGAGGTTCAAATCATTGAAAGTTAGGGTGTCAGTCCTCTTGTACTTAAGTCTTCATTGTGCTTTTTGAATTTAATTCGGATGAAATTTCTGTGTTTCATCGTCAATAAGAAGGTCCAAGGGAAACCGTAAAGCTGAAGTGAAGCATCGGAATCTAAAACTGGACTCACAGTGGAGGTTCAAATCATAGAAAGTTAGAGCGTCAGTTCTCTTGTACTTAAGTCGGCATTGTGCCTTTTGAATTTAATTCCGACGCAATTTCTGTGTTTCATCGTCAATAAGAAGGTCCAAGGTATACACTGAACCTGAAGTGAAGCATCGGAATCTAATACTGGACTCACGGGAGGGGCTCAAATCACAGAAAGTTAGCGTGTCAGTCCCTTTGTACTTAAGTCGTCATTGTGCATTTTATATTAAATTCGGATGCAATTTTTGTGTTTCATTGTCAATAAGAGAGTCCAAGGAATACAGTAAACCTGAAGTGAAGCATCCGAATCTAAAACTGGGATCACAGGAGAGGTACAAATCATAGAAAGTTAGAGAGTCACTCCTCTAGTACTTAAGTCGGCATTGTGCCTCATGAATTTAATTCCGATGCAATTTCTGTGTTTCATCATCAATAAGAAGGTCCAAGGGATACAGTGAACCTGAAGTGAAGCATCGGAATCTAAAACTGGGCTCACAGGAGAAGTTCAAATCATAGAATGTTAGAGTGTCAGTCCTCTTGTACTTAAGTAGGCTTTGTGCCTTTTGTATTAAATTCGGATGCAATTTCTGTGTTTCATCATCAATAAGAATGTCCAAGGGATACTGTAAACCTGAAATGAATCATTGGAATCTAAAACTGGACTATCAGGAGAGGTTCAAATCATAGAAAGTTAGAGAGTCAGTCCTCTTGTACTTAAGTCGGCATTGTGCCTTTTTAATTTAATTCGGATGCAATTTCTGTGTTTCATCGTCAATAAGAAGGTCCAAGGTATACAGGAAACCTGAAGTGAAGCATCGGAATCTAAAACTGGACTCACAGGAGAGGTTGAATTCATAGAAAGTGAGAGTGTCAGTCCTCTTGTACTTAAGTCGGCATTGTGCCTTTTGTATTAAATTCGGATGCATGTTCTGTGTTTCATCATCAATAAGAAGGTCCAAGGGATACAGTGAACCTGAAGTGAAGCATCGGAATCTAAAACTGGGCTCACAGGAGAGGTTCAAATCATAGAATGTTAGAGTGTCAGTCCTCTTGTACTTAAGTAGCCTTGTGCCTTTTGAATTTAACTCGGATGAAATTTCTGTGTTTCATCGTCAATAAGAAGGTCCAAGGGATACAGTAAACCTGAAGTGAAGCATCGGAATCTAAAACTGGACTCACAGTGGAGGTTCAAATCATAGAAAGTTTGAGCGTCAGTTCTCTTGTACTTAAGTCGGCATTGTGCCTTTTGAATTTAATTCCGATGCAATTTCTGTGTTTCATCGTCAATAAGAAGGTGCAGTCCCTTTGTACTTAAGTCGTCATTGTGCATTTTGTATTACATTCGGATGCAATTTTTGTGTATCATCGTCAATAAGAGAGTCCAAGGAATACAGTAAACCTGAAGTGAAGCATCCGAATCTAAAACTGGGCTCACAGGAGAGGTACAAATCATAGAAAGTTAGAGAGTCAGTCCTCTAGTACTTAAGTCGGCATTGTGCCTTTTGAATTTAATTCCGATGCAATTTCTGTGTTTCATCGTCAGTAAGAAGGTCTAAGGTATACAGTGAACCTGAAGTGAAGCATCGGAATCTAAAACTGAACTCACAGGAGAGGTTCAAATCATAGGAAGTTAGAGTGTCTGTCCTCTTGTACTTAAATCAGCACTGTGAATTTTGTATTAAATTCGGATGCAATTTCTGTGCCTCATCGTCAATAAGAAGGTGCAAGTCATAAAGAAGACCTGAAATGAAGAATCGGAATCTGAAACTTGACTCACAGGAGATGTTCAAATCATAGAAAGTGAGAGTGTCAGTCCTCTTGTACTTAAGTCGGCTTTGTGTCTTTTGTATTAAATTCGGATGCAATTTCTGTGTTTCATCATCAACAGGAAGGTCCAAGGGATACAGTGAACCTGAAGTGAAGCATCGGAATCTAAAACCGGGCTTACAGGAGAGGTTCAAATCATAGGAAGTTAGAGTGTCAGTCCTCTTGTACTTAAGTCGGCATGGTGCCTTTTGTATTAAATTCGGATACAATTTATGTGTTTCCTCGTCAATATGAGAGTCCAAGGAATACAGTAAACCTGAAGTGAAACATCCGAATCTAAAACTGGGCTCACAGGAGAGGTACAAATCATAGAAAGTTAGAGAGTCAGTCCTCTAGTACTTAAGTCGGCATTGTGCCTTTTGAATTTAATTCCGATGCAGCTTCTGTGTTTCATCGTCAATAACAAGGTCCAAGGTATACACTGAACCTGAAGTGAGGCATCGGAATCTAATACTGGACTCACGGGAGAGGCTCAAATCACAGAAAGTTAGCGTGTCAGTCCCTTTGTACTTAAGTCGTCATTGTGCCTTTTGTATTAAATTCGGATGCAATTTCTGTGTTTCATCGTCAATATGAGAGTCCAAGGAATGCAGTAAACCTGAAGTGAAGCATCCGAATCTAAAACTGGGCTCACAGGATAGGTACAAATCACAGAAATTTAGAGAGTCAGTCCTCTAGTACTTAAGTCAGCATTCTGCCTTCTGAATTTAATTCCGATGCACTTTCTGTGTTTCATCGTCAATAAGAAGGTCCAAGGTATACAGTGAACCTGAAGTGAAGCATCGGAATCTAAAATTGAACTCACAGGAGAGGTTCAAATCATAGAAAGTTAGAGTGTCTGTCCTCTTGTACTTAAGTCAGCACTGTGCCTTTTGTACTAACTTCGGATGCAATTTCTGTGCTTCATCGTCAATAAGAAGGTGCAAGTGATATAGAAGACCTGAAGTGAAGATTCGGAATCTAAAACTTGACTCACAGGAGTTGTTCAAATCATGGAAAGTGAGAGTGTCAGTCCTCTTGTACTTCAGTCGGCATTGTGCTTTTTGTATTAAATTCGGATGCAGTTTCTGTGTTTCATTATCAATAAGAATGTCCAAGGGATACAGTGAACCTGAAGTGAAGCATCGGAATCTAAAACTGGGCTCACAGGAGAGGTTCAAATCATAGAAAGTTAGAGAGTCAGTCCTCTTGTACTTAAGTCGGCATTGTGCCTTTAGAATTTAATTCGGATGCAATTTCCGTGTTTCATCGTCAATAAGAAGGTCCAAGGTATACAGGAAACCTGAAGTGAAGCATCGGAATCTAAAACTGGACTCTCAGGAGAGGTTATAATCATAGAAAGTGAGAGTGTCAGTCCTCTTGTACTTTAGGCGCCATTGTGCCTTTTGTATAAAATTCTAATGCAATTTCTGTGTTTCATCGTCAATAAGAAGTTCCAAGGTATACAGTGAACCTGAAGTGAAGCATCGGAATCTAAAACTTCAGTCACTGGAGAGGTTCAAATCATAGAAAGTTAGAGTGTCGGTCCTTTTGTACTTAAGTCGGCATTGTGCCTTTTGAATTAAATTCCGAAGCAATATCTGTGCTTCTTCGTCAATAAGAAGGTCCAAGGTATACAGTAAACCTGAAGTGAAGCATCCGAATCTAAAACTGGGCTCACAGGACAGGTACAAATCATAGAAAGTTAGACTGTCAGTCCTCTTGTACTTAAGTCGGCATTGTGCCTTTTGTATTAAATTCGGATGCAATTTCTGTGTTTCGTCGTCAATAAGAACGTCCAAGGTATACAGGAAACCTGAAGTGAAGCTTCGGAATCTAAAGCTGGACTCACAGGAGAGGTTCAAATCATAGAAAGTGAGAGTGTCAGTCCTTTTGTACTTAAGTCGGCATTGTGCCTTTTGTATTACATTCGGATGCCATTTCTGTGTTTCATCGTCAATAAGACGGTCCAAGGGATACAGTAGACCTGAAGTGAAGCATCGGAATCTAAAACTGGACTCACAGGAGAGGTTCAAATCATAGAATGTGAGAGTGTCAGTCCTCTTGTACTTAAGTCGGCAGTGTGCCTTTTGAATTTGATTCCGATGCAATTTCTGTGTTTCATTGTCATAAAGAAGGTCCAAGGTATACAGTAAACCTGAAGTGAAGCATTCGAATCTAAAACTGGGCTCACAGGAGAGGTACAAATCATAGAAAGTTGGAGTGTCAGTCCTCTTGTACTTCAGTCGGCATTGTGCCTTTTGAATTTAATTCCGATGCAATTTCTGTGTTTCATCGTCATTAAGAAGGTCCAAGGTATACAGTAAACCTGAAGTGAAGCATCGGAATCTAAAACTGGACTCACAGGAGAGGTTCAAATCATAGAAAGTTAGAGTGTCTGCCCTCTTGTACTTAAGTAAGCATTGTGCCTTTTGTATTAAATTCGGATGCAATTTCTGTGCTTCATCGTCAATAAGAAGGTGCAAGTGATACAGTAGACCTGAAGTGAAGCATCGGAATCTAAAACTTGTCTCACAGGAGTTGCTCAAATCATAGGAAGTGAGAGTGTCAGTCCTCTTGTACTTAAGTCAGCATTGTGCCTTTTGTATTAAACTCGGATGCAATTTCTGTGTTTCATCGTCAATAAGAACGTAAAACGTATACACGAAACCTGAAGTCAAGCATTGGAATCTAAAACTGGACTAAAAGGAGAGCTTCAAATCATAGAAAGTGAGAGTGTCAGTCCTCTTGTACTTAAGTCGGCCTTGTGCCTTTTGTATTATATTCGAATGCAATTTCTGTGTTTCATCGACAATAAGAAAGTCCAAGGTATACAGTAAACCTGAAGTGAATCATCGGAATCTAAAACTGGACTCACATAAGAGGTACAAATCATAGAAAGTTAGAGAGTCAGTCCTCTTGTACTTATGTCGGCATTGTGCCTTTTGAATTTAATTCGGATACAATTTCTTTGTATCATCGTCAACAAGAAGGTGCAAGGTATACATGAAACCTGAGGTGAAGCATCGGAATCTAAAACTGGACTCACAGGAGAGGTTTATATCATAGAAAGTGAGAGTGTCAGTCCTCTTTTCCTTATGTTGGCATTGTGCTTTTTGTATTAAATTCGGATGCAATTTCTGTGTTTCGTCGTCAATAAGAACGTCCAAGGTATACAGGAAACCTGAAGTGAAGCATCGGAATCTAACACTGGACTCACAGGAGAGGTTCAAATCATAGAAAGTGAGAGTGTCAGTCCTCTTGTACTTAAGTCGGCATTGTGCCTTTTGAATTAAATTCGGTTGCAATTTCTGTGTTTCATCGTCAATAATACGGTCCAAGGGATACAGTGGACCTGAAGTGGAGCATCGGAATCTAAAACTGGACTCACAGGAGAGGTTCAAATCATAGAAAGTGAGAGTATCAGTCCTCTTGTACTTATGTCAGCATTGTGCCTTTTGAATTTAATTCCGAAGCAATATCTGTGCTTCTTCGTCAATAAGAAGGTCCAAGGTATACAGTAAACCTGAAGTGAACCATTCGAATCTAAAACTGGGCTCACAGGAGAGGTACAAATCATAGAAAGTTAGAGTGTCAGTCCTCATGTCCTTAAGTCGGCATTGTGCCTTTTGAATTTAATTCCGATGCAATTTCTGTGTTTCATCGTCAATAAGAAGGTCCAAGGTATACAGTGAACCTGAAGTGAAGCATCGGAATCTAAAACTGGACTTACAGGAGAGGTTCAAATCATAGAAAGTTAGAGTGTCTGCCCTCTTGTACTTAAGTCAGCATTGTGTCTTTTGTATTAAACTCGGATGCAATTTCTGTGTTTCATCGTCAATAAGAACGTAAAACGTATACACGAAACCTTAAGTCAAGCATCGGAATCTAAGACTGGACTCACAGGAGAGCTTCAAATCATAGAAAGTGAGAGTGTCAGTCCTCTAGTACTTAAGTCGGCCTTGTGCCTTTTGTATAAAATTCGAATGCAATCTCTGTGTTTCATCGTCAATAAGAAGATCCAAGGTATACAGTAGACCTGGAGTGAAGCATCGGAATCTAAAACTTGTCTCACAGGAGTTGTTCAAATCATAGAAAGTGAGAGTGTCAGTCCTTTTGTACTTAAGTCGTCATTGTGCCTTTTCTATTAAATTCGGATGCAACTTCTGTGTTTCATCGTCAATAAGAAGTTCCAAGGGATACAGTAAACCTGAAGTGAAGCATCGGAATCTAAAACTGTACTCACAGGAGAGGTTCAAATCATAGAAAGTCAGAGTGTCGGTCCTCTTGTACTTATGTCGGCATTGTGCCTTTTGAATTTAATTCCGAAGCAGTATCTGTGCTTCTTCGTCAATAAGAAGGTCCAAGGTATACAGTAAACCTGAAGTGAACCATTCGAATCTAAAACTGGGCTCACAGGAGAGGTACAAATCATTGAAAGTTAGAGTGTCAGTCCTCATTTACTTAAGTCGGCATTGTGCCTTTTGAATTTAATTCCGATGCAATTTCTGTGTTTCATCGTCATTAAGAAGGTCCAAGGTATACAGTGAACCTGAAGTGAAGCATCGGAATCTAAAACTGGACTTACAGGAGAAGTTCATATCATAGAAAGTTAGAGTGTCTGCCCTCTTGTACTTAAGTCAGCATTGTGCCTTTCGTATTAAATTCGGATGCAATTTCTGTGCTTCATCGTCAATAAGAAGGTGCAAGTGATACAGTAGACCTGAAGTGAAGCATCGGAATCAAAAACTTGACTCACAGGAGTTGTTCAAATCATAGAAACTGAGAGTTTCAGTCCTCTTGTACTTAAGTCAGCATTGTGGTTTTTGTATTAAACTCGGATGCAATTTCTGTGTTTTATCGTCAATAAAAACGTCCAAGGTATACACGAAACCTGAAGTCAAGCATCGGAATCTACAACTGGACTCACAGGAGAGGTTCAAATCATAGAAAGTGAGAGTGTCAGTCATCTTGTGCTTAAGTCGGCCTTCTGCGTTTTGTATTAACTTCGGATGCAATTTCTGTGTTTCATCGACAATAAGAAAGTCCAACGGATACAGGAAACCTGAAGTGAAGCATCGGAATCTAAAACTGGACTCACAGGAGAGGTTCAAATCATAGAAAGTTAGAGAGTCAGTCCTCTTGTACTTAAGTCGGCATTGTGCCTTTTGTATTAAATTCAAATGCATTTTCTGTGTTTCATCGTCAATAAGAAGGTGCAAGGTATACAGGAAACCTGAAGTGAAGCATCGGAATCTAAAACTGGACTCACAGGAGAGGTTTAAATCATAGAAAGTGAGAGTGTCAGTCCTCTTGTACTTAAGTCGGCGTTGTGCCTTTTGTATTAAATTCGGATGCAATTTCTGTGTTTCATCGTCAATAAGAAGGTCCAAAGTATACACGAAACCTGAAGTCAAGCATCGGAAACTAAAACTGGACTCACAGGAGAGGTTCAAATCATTGGAAGTGAGAGTGTCAGTCCTCTTGAACTTAAGTCGGCATTGTGCATTTTGTATTAAATTCGGATGCAATTTCCGTGTTTCATCGTCAATAAGAAGGTTCAAGGGATACAGTAAACCTGAAGTGAAGCATCGGAATCTAAAACTGGACTTACAGGAGGGTTTCAAATCATAGAAAATGAGAGTGTCAGTCCTCTTGTACTTAAGTCGGCATTGTGCCTTTTGAATTTAACTCGGATGAAATTTCTGTGTTTCATCGTCAATAAGAAGGTCCAAGGGATACAGTAAACCTGAAGTGAAGCATCGGAATCTAAAACTGGACTCACAGTGGAGGTTCAAATCATAGAAAGTTTGAGCGTCAGTTCTCTTGTACTTAAGTCGGCATTGTGCCTTTTGAATTTAATTCCGATGCAATTTCTGTGTTTCATCGTCAATAAGAAGGTGCAGTCCCTTTGTACTTAAGTCGTCATTGTGCATTTTGTATTACATTCGGATGCAATTTTTGTGTATCATCGTCAATAAGAGAGTCCAAGGAATACAGTAAACCTGAAGTGAAGCATCCGAATCTAAAACTGGGCTCACAGGAGAGGTACAAATCATAGAAAGTTAGAGAGTCAGTCCTCTAGTACTTAAGTCGGCATTGTGCCTTTTGAATTTAATTCCGATGCAATTTCTGTGTTTCATCGTCAGTAAGAAGGTCTAAGGTATACAGTGAACCTGAAGTGAAGCATCGGAATCTAAAACTGAACTCACAGGAGAGGTTCAAATCATAGGAAGTTAGAGTGTCTGTCCTCTTGTACTTAAATCAGCACTGTGAATTTTGTATTAAATTCGGATGCAATTTCTGTGCTTCATCGTCAATAAGAAGGTGCAAGTCATATAGAAGACCTGAAGTGAAGAATCGGAATCTAAAACTTGACTCACAGGAGATGTTCAAATCATAGAAAGTGAGAGTGTCAGTCCTCTTGTACTTAAGTCGGCTTTGTGTCTTTTGTATTAAATTCGGATGCAATTTCTGTGTTTCATCATCAATAGGAAGGTCCAAGGGATACAGTGAACCTGAAGTGAAGAATCGGAATCTAAAACCGGGCTTACAGGAGAGGTTCAAATCATAGAAAGTTAGAGTGTCAGTCCTCTTGTACTTAAGTCGGCATTGTGCCTTTTGCATTAAATTCGGATACAATTTATGTGTTTCCTCGTCAATATGAGAGTCCAAGGAATACAGTAAATCTGAAGTGAAGCATCCGAATCTAAAACTGGGCTCACAGGAGAGGTACAAATCATAGAAAGTTAGAGAGTCAGTCCTCTTGTACTTAAGTCGGCATTGTGCCTTTTGAATTTAATTCCGATGCAATTTCTGTGTTTCATCGTCAATAACAAGGTCCAAGGTATACACTGAACCTGAAGTGAGGCATCGGAATCTAATACTGGACTCACGGGAGAGGCTCAAATCACAGAAAGTTAGCGTGTCAGTCCCTTTGTACTTAAGTCGTCATTGTGCCTTTTGTATTAAATTCGGATGCAATTTCTGTGTTTCATCGTCAATATGAGAGTCCAAGGAATACAGTAAACCTGAAGTGAAGCATCCGAATCTAAAACTGGGCTCACAGGAGAGGTACAAATCATAGAAATTTAGAGAGTCAGTCCTCTAGTACTTAAGTCGGCATTCTGCCTTTTGAATTTAATTCCGATGCAATTTCTGTGTTTCATCGTCAATAAGAGAGTCCAAGGAATACAGTAAACCTGAAGTGAAGCATCGGAATCTAAAACTGGGCTCACAGGAGAGGTTCAAATCATAGAAAGTTAGAGAGTCAGTCCTCTTGTACTTAAGTCGGCATTGTGCCTTTAGAATTTAATTCGGATGCAATTTCCGTGTTTCATCGTCAATAAGAAGGTCCAAGGTATACAGGAAACCTGAAGTGAAGCATCGGAATCTAAAACTGGACTCTCAGGAGAGGTTATAATCATAGAAAGTGAGAGTGTCAGTCCTCTTGTACTTTAGGCGCCATTGTGCCTTTTGTATAAAATTCGAATGCAATTTCTGTGTTTCATCGTCAATAAGAAGTTCCAAGGTATACAGTGAACCTGAAGTGAAGCATCGGAATCTAAAACTTCAGTCACTGGAGAGGTTCAAATCATAGAAAGTTAGAGTGTCGGTCCTTTTGTACTTAAGTCGGCATTGTGCCTTTTGAATTAAATTCCGAAGCAATATCTGTGCTTCTTCGTCAATAAGAAGGTCCAAGGTATACAGTAAACCTGAAGTGAAGCATCCAAATCTAAAACTGGGCTCACAGGAGAGGTACAAATCATAGAAAGTTAGATTGTCAGTCCTCTTGTACTTAAGTCGGCATTGTGCCTTTTGTATTAAATTCGGATGCAATTTCTGTGTTTCGTAGTCAATAAGTACGTCCAAGGTATACAGGAAACCTGAAGTGAAGCATCGGAATCTAAAACTGGACTCACAGGAGAGGTTCAAATCATAGAAAGTGAGAGTGTCAGTCCTTTTGTACTTAAGTCGGCATTGTGCCTTTTGTATTACATTCGGATGCCATTTCTGTGTTTCATCGCCAATAAGACGGTCCAAGGGATACAGTAGACCTGAAGTGAAGCATCGGAATCTAAAACTGGACTCACAGGAGAGGTTCAAATCATAGAATGTGAGAGTGTCAGTCATCTTGTACTTAAGTCGGCAGTGTGCCTTTTGAATTTGATTCCGATGCAATTTCTGTGTTTCATTGTCATTAAGAAGGTCCAAGGTATACAGTAAACCTGAAGTGAAGCATTCGAATCTAAAACTGGGCTCACAGGAGAGGTACAAATCATAGAAAGTTGGAGTGTCAGTCCTCTTTTACTTCAGTCGGCATTTTGAATTTTGAATTTAATTCCGATGCAATTTCTGTGTTTCATCGTCATTAAGAAGGTCCAAGGTATACAGTAAACCTGAAGTGAAGCATCGGAATCTAAAACTGGACTCACAGGAGAGGTTCAAATCATAGAAAGTTAGAGTGTCTGCCCTCTTGTACTTAAGTCAGCATTGTGCCTTTTGTATTAAATTCGGATGCAATTTCTGTGCTTCAGCGTCAATAAGAAGGTGCAAGTGATACAGTATACCTGAAGTGAAGCATCGGAATCTAAAACTTGTCACACAGGAGTTGCTCAAATCATAGGAAGTGAGAGTGTCAGTCCTCTTGTACTTAAGTCAGCATTGTGCCTTTTGTATTAAACTCGGATGCAATTTCTGTGTTTCATCGTCAATAAGAACGTAAAACGTATACACGAAACCTGAAGTCAAGCATCGGAATCTAAAACTGGACTCACAGGAGAGCTTCAAATCATAGAAAGTGAGAGTGTCAGTCCTCTTGTACTTAAGTCGGCCTTGTGCCTTTTGTATTATATTCGAATGCAATTTCTGTGTTTCATCGACAATAAGAAAGTCCAAGGTATACAGTGAACCTGAAGTGAAGCATCGGAATCTAAAACTGGACTCACATAAGAGGTACAAATCATAGAAAGTTAGAGAGTCAGTCCTCTTGTACTTATGTCGGCATTGTGCCTTTTGAATTTAATTCGGATACAATTTCTTTGTATCATCGTCAACAAGAAGGTGCAAGGTATACATGAAACCTGAAGTGAAGCATCGGAATCTAAAACTGGACTCACAGGAGAGGTTTATATCATAGAAAGTGAGAGTGTCAGTCCTCTTTTCCTTATGTCGGCATTGTGCTTTTTGTATTAAATTCGGATGCAATTTCTGTGTTTCGTTGTCAATAAGAACGTCCAAGGTATACAGGAAACCTGAAGTGAAGCATCGGAATCTAACACTGGACTCACAGGAGAGGTTCAAATCATAGAAAGTGAGAGTGTCAGTCCTCTTGTACTTAAGTCGGCATTGTGCCTTTTGTATTAAATTCGGTTGCAATTTCTGTGTTTCATCGTCAATAAGACGGTCCAAGGGATACAGTGGACCTGAAGTGAAGCATCGGAATCTAAAACTGGACTCACAGGAGAGGTTCAAATCATAGAAAGTGAGAGTGTCAGTCCTCTTGTACTTATGTCAGCATTGTGCCTTTTGAATTTAATTCCGAAGCAATATCTGTGCTTCTTCGTCAATAAGAAGGTCCAAGGTATACAGTAAACCTGAAGTGAACCATTCGAATCTAAAACTGGGCTCACAGGAGAGGTACAAATCATAGAAAGTTAGAGTGTCAGTCCTCATGTACTTAAGTCGGCATTGTGCCTTTTGAATTTAATTCCGATGCAATTTCTGTGTTTCATCGTCAATAAGAAGGTCCAAGGTATACAGTGAACCTGAAGTGAAGCATCGGAATCTAAAACTGGACTTACAGGAGAGGTTCAAATCATAGAAAGTTAGAGTGTCTGCCCTCTTGTACTTAAGTCAGCATTGTGCCTTTTGTATTAAACTCGGATGCAATTTCTGTGTTTCATCGTCAATAAGAACGTAAAACGTATACACGAAACCTTAAGTCAAGCATCGGAATCTAAGACTGGACTCACAGGAGAGCTTCAAATCATAGAAAGTGAGAGTGTCAGTCCTCTTGTACTTAAGTCGGCCTTGTGCCTTTTGTATAAAATTCGAATGCAATTTCTGTGTTTCATCGTCAATAAGAAGATCCAAAGTATACAGTAGACCTGAAGTGAAGCATCGGAATCTAAAACTTGTCTCACAGGAGTTGTTCAAATCATAGAAAGTGAGAGTGTCAGTCCTTTTGTACTTAAGTCGTCATTGTGCCTTTTCTATTAAATTCGGATGCAACTTCTGTGTTTCATCGTCAATAAGAAGTTCCAAGGGATACAGTAAACCTGAAGTGAAGCATCGGAATCTAAAACTGTACTCACAGGAGAGGTTCAAATCATAGAAAGTCAGAGTGTCGGTCCTCTTGTACTTATGTCGGCATTGTGCCTTTTGAATTTAATTCCGAAGCAGTATCTGTGCTTCTTCGACAATAAGAAGGTCCAAGGTATACAGTAAACCTGAAGTGAACCATTCGAATCTAAAACTGGGCTCACAGGAGAGGTACAAGTCATTGAAAGTTAGAGTGTCAGTCCTCATTTACTTAAGTCGGCATTGAGCCTTTTGAATTTAATTCCGATGCAATTTCTGTGTTTCATCGTCATTAAGAAGGTCCAAGGTATACAGTGAACCTGAAGTGAAGCATCGGAATCTAAAACTGGACTTACAGGAGAGGTTCATATCATAGAAAGTTAGAGTGTCTGCCCTCTTGTACTTAAGTCAGCATTGTGCCTTTCGTATTAAATTCGGATGCAATTTCTGTGCTTCATCGTCAATAAGAAGGTGCAAGTGATACAGTAGACCTGAAGTGAAGCATCGGAATCAAAAACTTGACTCACAGGAGTTGTTCAAATCATAGAAACTGAGAGTTTCAGTCCTCTTGTACTTAAGTCAGCATTGTGGTTTTTGTATTAAACTCGGATGCAATTTCTGTGTTTCATCGTCAATAAAAACGTCCAAGGTATACACGAAACCTGAAGTCAAGCATCGGAATCTACAACTGGACTCACAAGAGAGGTTCAAATCATAGAAAGTGAGAGTGTCAGTCTTCTTGTGCTTAAGTCGGCCTTGTGCGTTTTGTATTAACTTCGGATGCAATTTCTGTGTTTCATCGACAATAAGAAAGTCCAACGGATACAGTAAACCTGAAGTGAAGCATCGGAATCTAAAACTGGACTCACAGGAGAGGTTCAAATCATAGAAAGTTAGAGAGTCAGTCCTTTTGTACTTAAGTCGGCATTGTGCCTTTTGTATTAAATTCGGATGCATTTTCTGTGTTTCATCGTCAATAAGAAGGTGCAAGGTATACAGGAAACCTTAAGTGAAGCATCGGAATCTAAAACTGGACTCACAGGAGAGGTTCAAATCATAGAAAGTGAGAGTGTCAGTCCTCTTGTACTTAAGTCGGCGTTGTGCCTTTTGTATTAAATTCGGATGCAATTTCTGTGTTTCATCGTCAATAAGAAGGTCCAAAGTATACACGAAACCTGAAGTCAAGCATCGGAAACTAAAACTGGACTCACAGGAGAGGTTCAAATCATTGGAAGTGAGAGTGTCAGTCCTCTTGAACTTAAGTCGGCATTGTGCATTTTGTATTAAATTCGGATGCAATTTCCGTGTTTCATCGTCAATAAGAAGGTTCAAGGGATACAGTAAACCTGAAGTGAAGCATCGGAATCTAAAACTGGACTTACAGGAGGGGTTCAAATCATCGAAAATGAGCGTGTCGGTCCTCTTGTACTTAAGTCGGCATTGTGCCTTTTGTATTAAATTCGGATGCAATTTCTGTGTTTCATCGTCAGTAAGAAGGTCCAAGGTATGCAGGACCTGAAATGAAGCATCGGAATCTAAAACTGGACTCACAGGAGAGGTTCAAACATAGAAAGTGAGAGTGTCAGTCCTCTTGTACTTAAGTCGGCGTTGTGCCTTATGTATTAAATTCGGATGCAATTTCTGTGTTTCATCGTCAATAAGAAGGTCCAAAGTATACACGAAACCTGAAGTCAAGCATCGGAAACTAAAACTGGACTCACAGGAGAGGTTCAAATCATTGAAAGTGGGAGTGTCAGTCCTCTTGAACTTATGTCGGCATTGTGTCTTTTGTATTAAATTCGGATGCAATTTCCGTGTTTCATCGTCAATAAGAAGGTCCAATGTATGCAGGAAACCTGAAGTGAAGCATCGGAATCTAAAACTGGACTCACAAGACAGGTTCAAATCATAGCAAGTGAGAGTGTCAGTCCTCTTTTCCATAAGTCGGCATTGTGCCTTTTGTATTAATATCGGATGCAATATCTGTGTTTCATCGTCAATAAGAAGGTCCAAGGGATACAGTAGACCTGACGTGAAGCATCGGAATCTAAAACTAGACTCATAGGAGAAGTTCAAATCATAGAAAGTGAAAGTAACAGTCCTCTTGTACTTAAGTCGGCATTGTGCCTTTTGTATGAAATTCGGATGCAATTGCTGTGTTTCATCGTCAATAAGAAGGTCCAAGGGATACAGTAGACCTGAAGTGAAGTATCGGAATCTAAAACTGGACTCATAGGAGAGGTCCAAATCATAGAAATTGAGAGTGTCATTCCTCTAGTACTTAAGTCGGCATTGTGCCTTTTGTATTAAATTCGGATACAATATCTGTGTTTCATCGACAATAAGAAAGTCCTACGGATACAGTGAACCTGAAGTGAATCATCGGAATCTAAAACTGGACTCACAGAAGAGGTTCAAATCATAGAAAGTTAGAGAGTCTGTCCTCTTGTACTTATGTCGGCATTGTGCCTTTTGAATTTAATTCGGATACAATTTCTGTGTTTCATCGTCAATAAGAAGGTGCAAGGTATATAGGAAACCTGAAGTGAAGCATCGGAATCTAAAACTGCACTCACAGGAGAGGTTCAAATCATAGAAAGTGAGAGTGTCAGTCCTCTTGTACTTAAGTCGGCGTTGTGCCTTTTGTATTAAATTCGGATGCAATTTCTGTGTTTCATCGTTAATAAGAAGGTCCAAAGTATACACGAAACCTGAAGTCAAGCATCGGAAACTAAAACTGGACTCACAGGAGAGGTTCAAATCATTGAAAGTGAGAGTGTCAGTCCTCTTGAACTTAAGTCGGCATTGTGCCTTTTGTATTAAATTCGGATGCAATTTCCGTGTTTCATCGTCAATAAGAAGGTCCAAGGGATACAGTAAACCTGAAGTGAAGCATCGGAATCTAAAACTGGACTCACAGGAGAGGTTCAAATCATAGAAAGTGAGAGTGTCAGTCCTCTTTCCCTTAAGTCGGCATTGTGCCTTTTGAATTAAATTCGGATGCAATTTCTGTGTTTCATCGACAATAAGAGGGTCCAAAGTATACACGAAACCTGAAGTCAAGCATCGGAAACTAAAACTGGACTCACAGGAGAGGTTGAAATCATTGAAAGTGAGAGTGTCAGTCCTCTTGAACTTAAGTCGGCATTGTGCCTTTTGTATTAAATTCGGATGCAATTTCCGTGTTTCATCGCCAATAAGAAGGTCCAAGGGATACAGTAAACCTGAAGTGAAGCATCAGAATCTAATACTGGACTCACAGGAGAGGTTCAAATCATAGAAAGTGAGAGTGTCAGTCCTCTTGTACTTAAGTCAGCATTGTGCATTTTGTATTAAATTCGGATGCCATTTCTGTGTTTCATCGTCAATAAAATGGTCCAAGGTATACAGTAAACCTGAAGTGAATCATCGGAATCTGAAACTGGACTCACAGGTTAGGTTCAATTCATAGAAAGTGAAAGTGTCAGTCCTCTTGTACTTAAGTCGGCATTGTGCCTTTTGTATGAAATTCGGATGCAATTGCTGTGTTTCATCGTCAATAAGAAGGTCCAAGGGATACTGTAGACCTGAAGTGAAGTATCGGAATCTAAAACTGGACTCATAGGAGAGGTCCAAATCATAGAAAGTGAGAGTGTCAGTCCTCTAGTACTTAAGTCGGCATTGTGTCTTTTGTATTAAATTCGGATACAATATCTGTGTTTCATCGTCAATAAGAAGGTCCAAGGGATACAGTAAACCTGAAGTGAAGCATCGGAGACTAAAACTGGACTCACAGGAGAGGTTCAAATCATAGAAAGTGAGAGTGTCAGTCCTCTTGTACTTAAGTTGGCATTGTGCCTGTTGTATTAAATTCGGATGCAATTTCTGTGTTTCATCGTTAATAAGAGGGTCCAAGGTATACAGTAAACCTGAAGTGAAGCATCGGAATCTAAAACTGGACTCACAGGGGAGGTTCAATTCATAGAAAGTGAAAGTGTCAGTCCTCTCGTACTTAAGTCGGCATTGTGCCTTTTGTATTAAATTCGGATGCAATTGCTGTGTTTCATCGTCAATAAGAATGTCCAAGGTATACAGTAAACCTGAAGTGACGCATTGGAAACTAAAACTGGAGTCACAGGAGAGGTTCAAATCATAGAAAGGTAGAGTGTCAGTCCTCTTGTACTTAAGTCGGCACTGTGCCTTTTCAATTTAATTCCGATGCAATTTCTGAGCTTCATCGTCAAAAAGAAGGTCCAACGGATACAGTAAACCTGAAGTGAAAAATCGGAAGCTAAAACTGGACTCAAAGGAGAGGTTCAAATCATAGAAAGTGAGATTGTCAGTCCTTTTGTACTGAAGTCGGCATTAAGCCTTTTGTATTACATTCGGATGCAATTTCTGTGGTTCATCGTCAATAAGAAGGTGCAAGTGTTACAGTAGACCTGAAGTGAAGCATCGGAATCTAAAACTTGACTCACAGGGGTTGTTCAAATCATAGAAATTGAGAGTGTCAGTCCTCTTGTACTTAAGTCAGCGTTGGTCCTCTTTATTAAACTCGGATGCAATTTCTGTGTCTCATCGTCAATAAGAACGTCCAAGGTATACACGAAACCTGAAGTCAAGCATCGGAATCTAAAACTTGACTCACAGGAGAGGTTCAAATCATAGAAAGTGAGAGTGTCAGTCCTCTTGTACTTAAGTCGGCCTTGTGTCTTTTGTATTAAATTCGGATGTAATTTCTGTGTTTCATCGACAATAAGAAAGTCCAAGGGATACAGTAAACCTGAAGTGAATCATCGGAATCTAAAACTGGACTTACAGGAGAGGTTCAAATCATAGAAAGTGAGAGTGTGCAGTCCTCTTGTACTTAAGTCAGCATTGTGCCTTTTGTATTAAACTAAGATGCAATTTCTGTGTTTCATCGTCAATAAGAAAGTCCAAGGGATACAGTAAACCTGAAGTGAATCATCGGAATCTAAAACTGGACTCACAGGAGAGGTTCAAATCACAGAAAGTGAGAGTGTGCAGTCCTCTTGTACTTAAGTCAGCATTGTGCCTTTTGTATTAAACTCGGATGCAATTTCTGTGTTTCATAGTCAATAAGAACGTCCAAGGTATACACGAAACCTGAAGTCAAGCATCGGAATCTAAAACTGCACTCACAGGAGGGGTTCAAATCATAGAAAGGTAGAGTGTCAGTCCTCTTGTACTTAAGTCGGCATTGTGCCTTGGGAATTTAATTCCGATGCAATTTCTGAGCTTCATCGTCAAAAAGAAGGTCCAACGGGTACAGTAAACGTGAAGTAAAAAATCGGAATCTAAAACTGGACTCACAGGAGAGGTTCAAATCATAGAAAGTTAGAGAGTCAGTCCTCTTGTACTTATGTCGGCATTGTGCCTTTTGAATTTAATTCGGATACAATTTCTGTGTTTCATCGTCAATAAGAAGGTGCAAGGTTTACAGGAAACCTGAAGTGAAGCATCGGAATCTAAAAATGGACTCACAGGAGAGGTTCAAATCTTAGAAAGTTAGAGTGTCAGTCCTCTTTTCCTTAAGTCGGCATTGTGCCTTTTGTATTAAATTCGGATGCAATTTCTGTGTTTCATCGTCAATAAGCAGGTCCAATTGATACAGTAGACCTGAAGTGAAGCATCGGAATCTAAAACTGGCCTCATAAGACAGGTTCAAATCATAGAAAGTGAGAGTGTTAGTCCTCTTGTACTTAAGTCGGCATTGTGCCTTTTGTATTAAATTCGGATACAATTTCTGTGTTTCATCGTCAATAAGAAGGTCCAAGGGATACAGTAAACCTGAAGTGAAGCATCGGAATCTAAAACTGGACTCACAGGACAGGTTCAAATCATAGAAAGTGAGAGTGTCAGTCCTCTTGTACTTAAGTCGGCATTGTTTCTTTTGTATTAAATTCGGATGCAATTTCTGTGTTTCATTGTCAATAAGATGGTCCAAGGTATACAGTAAACCTGAAGTGAAGCATCGGAATCTAAAACTGGACGCACAGGGGAGGTTCAATTCATAGAAAGCGAAAGTGTCAGTCCTCTTGTACTTATGTCGGCATTGTGCCTTTTGTACTAAATTCGGATGCAATTTCTGTGTTTCATCGTCAATAAGATGGTCCAAGGTATACAGTAGACCTTAAGTGAAGCATCGGAATCTAAAACTGTACTCACAGGAGAGGTTCAAATCATAGAAAGATAGAGTGTCAGTCCTCTTGTACTTAAGTCGGCATTGTGCCTTTTGAATTTATCGCCGATGCAATTTCTGAGCTTCATCCTCAAAAAGAAGGTCCAACGGATACAGTAAACCTGAAGTGAAAAATCGGAAACTAAAACTGGACTCACAGAAGAGGTTCAAATCACAGAATGTTAGAGAGTCAGGCCTCTTGTACTTATGTCGGCATTGTGACATTTGAATTTTATTCGGATACAATTTCTGTATTTCATCGTCAATAAGAAGGTGCAAGGTATACAGGAAACCTGAAGTGAACCATCGGAATCTAAAACTGGACTCACAGGAGAGGTTCAAATCATAGAAAGTGAGAGTGTCAGTCCTCTTATCCTTAAGTCGGCATAGTGCCTTTTGTATTAAATTCGGATGCAATTTCTGTGTTTCATCGTCAATAAGAAGGTCAAAAGTATACACAAAACCTGAAGTCAAGCATCGGAAACTAAAACTGGACTCACAGGAGAGGTACAAATCATAGAATGTGAGAGTGTCAGTCCTCTTGTACTTAAGTCGGCAGTGTGCCTTTTGAATTTGATTCCGATGCAATTTCTGTGTTTCATTGTCATAAAGAAGGTCCAAGGTATACAGTAAACCTGAAGTGAAGCATTCGAATCTAAAACTGGGCTCACAGGAGAGGTACAAATCATAGAAAGTTGGAGTGTCAGTCCTCTTGTACTTCAGTCGGCATTGTGCCTTTTGAATTTAATTCCGATGCAATTTCTGTGTTTCATCGTCATTAAGAAGGTCCAAGGTATACAGTAAACCTGAAGTGAAGCATCGGAATCTAAAACTGGACTCACAGGAGAGGTTCAAATCATAGAAAGTTAGAGTGTCTGCCCTCTTGTACTTAAGTAAGCATTGTGCCTTTTGTATTAAATTCGGATGCAATTTCTGTGCTTCATCGTCAATAAGAAGGTGCAAGTGATACAGTAGACCTGAAGTGAAGCATCGGAATCTAAAACTTGTCTCACAGGAGTTGCTCAAATCATAGGAAGTGAGAGTGTCAGTCCTCTTGTACTTAAGTCAGCATTGTGCCCTTTGTATTAAACTCGGATGCAATTTCTGTGTTTCATCGTCAATAAGAACGTAAAACGTATACACGAAACCTGAAGTCAAGCATTGGAATCTAAAACTGGACTCACAGGAGAGCTTCAAATCATAGAAAGTGAGAGTGTCAGTCCTCTTGTACTTAAGTCGGCCTTGTGCCTTTTGTATTATATTCGAATGCAATTTCTGTGTTTCATCGACAATAAGAAAGTCCAAGGTATACAGTAAACCTGAAGTGAATCATCGGAATCTAAAACTGGACTCACATAAGAGGTACAAATCATAGAAAGTTAGAGAGTCAGTCCTCTTGTACTTATGTCGGCATTGTGCCTTTTGAATTTAATTCGGATACAATTTCTTTGTATCATCGTCAACAAGAAGGTGCAAGGTATACATGAAACCTGAAGTGAAGCATCGGAATCTAAAACTGGACTCACAGGAGAGGTTTATATCATAGAAAGTGAGAGTGTCAGTCCTCTTTTCCTTATGTTGGCATTGTGCTTTTTGTATTAAATTCGGATGCAATTTCTGTGTTTCGTCGTCAATAAGAACGTCCAAGGTATACAGGAAACCTGAAGTGAAGCATCGGAATCTAACACTGGACTCACAGGAGAGGTTCAAATCATAGAAAGTGAGAGTGTCAGTCCTCTTGTACTTAAGTCGGCATTGTGCCTTTTGAATTAAATTCGGTTGCAATTTCTGTGTTTCATCGTCAATAATACGGTCCAAGGGATACAGTGGACCTGAAGTGAAGCATCGGAATCTAAAACTGGACTCACAGGAGAGGTTCAAATCATAGAAAGTGAGAGTATCAGTCCTCTTGTACTTATGTCAGCATTGTGCCTTTTGAATTTAATTCCGAAGCAATATCTGTGCTTCTTCGTCAATAAGAAGGTCCAAGGTATACAGTAAACCTGAAGTGAACCATTCGAATCTAAAACTGGGCTCACAGGAGAGGTACAAATCATAGAAAGTTAGAGTGTCAGTCCTCATGTCCTTAAGTCGGCATTGTGCCTTTTGAATTTAATTCCGATGCAATTTCTGTGTTTCATCGTCAATAAGAAGGTCCAAGGTATACAGTGAACCTGAAGTGAAGCAT
Organism: Schistocerca americana; assembly: GCF_021461395.2. Taxonomy (NCBI): domain Eukaryota; kingdom Metazoa; phylum Arthropoda; class Insecta; order Orthoptera; family Acrididae; genus Schistocerca; species Schistocerca americana. Next base: position 3,959,440 of record NW_025725917.1, on the reverse strand, counting down.
CGGAATCTAAAACTGGACTTACAGGAGAGGTTCAAATCATAGAAAGTTAGAGTGTCTGCCCTCTTGTACTTAAGTCAGCATTGTGCCTTTTGTATTAAACTCGGACGCAATTTCTGTGTTTCATCGTCAATAAGAACGTAAAACGTATACACGAAACCTTAAGTCAAGCATCGGAATCTAAGACTGGACTCACAGGAGAGCTTCAAATCATAGAAAGTGAGAGTGTCAGTCCTCTAGTACTTAAGTCGGCCTTGTGCCTTTTGTATAAAATTCGAATGCAATCTCTGTGTTTCATCGTCAATAAGAAGATCCAAGGTATACAGTAGACCTGGAGTGAAGCATCGGAATCTAAAACTTGTCTCACAGGAGTTGTTCAAATCATAGAAAGTGAGAGTGTCAGTCCGTTTGTACTTAAGTCGTCATTGTGCCTTTTCTATTAAATTCGGATGCAACTTCTGTGTTTCATCGTCAATAAGAAGTTCCAAGGGATACAGTAAACCTGAAGTGAAGCATCGGAATCTAAAACTGTACTCACAGGAGAGGTTCAAATCATAGAAAGTCAGAGTGTCGGTCCTCTTGTACTTATGTCGGCATTGTGCCTTTTGAATTTAATTCCGAAGCAGTATCTGTGCTTCTTCGTCAATAAGAAGGTCCAAGGTATACAGTAAACCTGAAGTGAACCATTCGAATCTAAAACTGGGCTCACAGGAGAGGTACAAATCATTGAAAGTTAGAGTGTCAGTCCTCATTTACTTAAGTCGGCATTGTGCCTTTTGAATTTAATTCCGATGCAATTTCTGTGTTTCATCGTCATTAAGAAGGTCCAAGGTATACAGTGAACCTGAAGTGAAGCATCGGAATCTAAAACTGGACTTACAGGAGAAGTTCATATCATAGAAAGTTAGAGTGTCTGCCCTCTTGTACTTAAGTCAGCATTGTGCCTTTCGTATTAAATTCGGAAGCAATTTCTGTGCTTCATCGTCAATAAGAAGGTGCAAGTGATACAGTAGACCTGAAGTGAAGCATCGGAATCAAAAACTTGACTCACAGGAGTTGTTCAAATCATAGAAACTGAGAGTTTCAGTCCTCTTGTACTTAAGTCACCATTGTGGTTTTTGTATTAAACTCGGATGCAATTTCTGTGTTTCATCGTCAATAAAAACGTCCAAGGTATACACGAAACCTGAAGTCAAGCATCGGAATCTACAACTGGACTCACAGGAGAGGTTCAAATCATAGAAAGTGAGAGTGTCAGCCATCTTGTGCTTAAGTCGGCCTTGTGCGTTTTGTATTAACTTCGGATGCAATTTCTGTGTTTCATCGACAATAAGAAAGTCCAACGGATACAGTAAACCTGAAGTGAAGCATCGGAATCTAAAACTGGACTCACAGGAGAGGTTCAAATCATAGAAAGTTAGAGAGTCAGTCCTCTTGTACTTAAGTCGGCATTGTGCCTTTTGTATTAAATTCAAATGCATTTTCTGTGTTTCATCGTCAATAAGAAGGTGCAAGGTATACAGGAAACCTGAAGTGAAGCATCGGAATCTAAAACTGGACTCACAGGAGAGGTTCAAATCATAGAAAGTGAGAGTGTCAGTCCTCTTGTACTTAAGTCGGCGTTGTGCCTTTTGTATTAAATTCGGATGCAATTTCTGTGTTTCATCGTCAATAAGAAGGTCCAAAGTATACACGAAACCTGAAGTCAAGCATCGGAAACTAAAACTGGACTCACAGGAGAGGTTCAAATCATTGGAAGTGAGAGTGTCAGTCCTCTTGAACTTAAGTCGGCATTGTGCATTTTGTATTAAATTCGGATGCAATTTCCGTGTTTCATCGTCAATAAGAAGGTTCAAGGGATACAGTAAACCTGAAGTGAAGCATCGGAATCTAAAACTGGACTTACAGGAGGGTTTCAAATCATAGAAAATGAGAGTGTCAGTCCTCTTGTACTTAAGTCGGCATTGTGCCTTTTGAATTTAACTCGGATGAAATTTCTGTGTTTCATCGTCAATAAGAAGGTCCAAGGGATACAGTAAACCTGAAGTGAAGCATCGGAATCTAAAACTGGACTCACAGTGGAGGTTCAAATCATAGAAAGTTTGAGCGTCAGTTCTCTTGTACTTAAGTCGGCATTGTGCCTTTTGAATTTAATTCCGATGCAATTTCTGTGTTTCATCGTCAATAAGAAGGTGCAGTCCCTTTGTACTTAAGTCGTCATTGTGCATTTTGTATTACATTCGGATGCAATTTTTGTGTATCATCGTCAATAAGAGAGTCCAAGGAATACAGTAAACCTGAAGTGAAGCATCCGAATCTAAAACTGGGCTCACAGGAGAGGTACAAATCATAGAAAGTTAGAGAGTCAGTCCTCTAGTACTTAAGTCGGCATTGTGCCTTTTGAATTTAATTCCGATGCAATTTCTGTGTTTCATCGTCAGTAAGAAGGTCTAAGGTATACAGTGAACCTGAAGTGAAGCATCGGAATCTAAAACTGAACTCACAGGAGAGGTTCAAATCATAGGAAGTTAGAGTGTCTGTCCTCTTGTACTTAAATCAGCACTGTGAATTTTGTATTAAATTCGGATGCAATTTCTGTGCTTCATCGTCAATAAGAAGGTGCAAGTCATATAGAAGACCTGAAGTGCAGAATCGGAATCTAAAACTTGACTCACAGGAGATGTTCAAATCATAGAAAGTGAGAGTGTCAGTCCTCTTGTACTTAAGTCGGCTTTGTGTCTTTTGTATTAAATTCGGATGCAATTTCTGTGTTTCATCATCAATACTAAGGTCCAAGGGATACAGTGAACCTGAAGTGAAGCATCGGAATCTAAAACCGGGCTTACAGGAGAGGTTCAAATCATAGAAAGTTGGAGTGTCAGTCCTCTTGTACTTAAGTCGGCATTGTGCCTTTTGCATTAAATTCGGATACAATTTATGTGTTTCCTCGTCAATATGAGAGTCCAAGGAATACAGTAAACCTGAAGTGAAGCATCCGAATCTAAAACTGGGCTCACAGGAGAGGTACAAATCATAGAAAGTTAGAGAGTCAGTCCTCTTGTACTTAAGTCGGCATTGTGCCTTTTGAATTTAATTCCGATGCAATTTCTGTGTTTCATCGTCAATAACAAGGTCCAAGGTATACACTGAACCTGAAGTGAGGCATCGGAATCTAATACTGGACTCACGGGAGAGGCTCAAATCACAGAAAGTTAGCGTGTCAGTCCCTTTGTACTTAAGTCGTCATTGTGCCTTTTGTATTAAATTCGGATGCAATTTCTGTGTTTCATCGTCAATATGAGAGTCCAAGGAATACAGTAAACCTGAAGTGAAGCATCCGAATCTAAAACTGGGCTCACAGGAGAGGTACAAATCATAGAAATTTAGAGAGTCAGTCCTCTAGTACTTAAGTCGGCATTCTGCCTTTTGAATTTAATTCCGATGCAATTTCTGTGTTTCATCGTCAATAAGAGAGTCCAAGGAATACATTAAACCTGAAGTGAAGCATCGGAATCTAAAACTGGACTCACAGGAGAGGTTCAAATCATAGAAAGTTAGAGAGTCAGTCCTCTTGTACTTAAGTCGGCATTGTGCCTTTAGAATTTAATTCGGATGCAATTTCCGTGTTTCATCGTCAATAAGAAGGTCCAAGGTATACAGGAAACCTGAAGTGAAGCATCGGAATCTAAAACTGGACTCTCAGGAGAGGTTATAATCATAGAAAGTGAGAGTGTCAGTCCTCTTGTACTTTAGGCGCCATTGTGCCTTTTGTATAAAATTCGAATGCAATTTCTGTGTTTCATCGTCAATAAGAAGTTCCAAGGTATACAGTGAACCTGAAGTGAAGCATCGGAATCTAAAACTTCAGTCACTGGAGAGGTTCAAATCATAGAAAGTTAGAGTGTCGGTCCTTTTGTACTTAAGTCGGCATTGTGCCTTTTGAATTAAATTCCGAAGCAATATCTGTGCTTCTTCGTCAATAAGAAGGTCCAAGGTATACAGTAAACCTGAAGTGAAGCATCCGAATCTAAAACTGGGCTCACAGGAGAGGTACAAATCATAGAAAGTTAGATTGTCAGTCCTCTTGTACTTAAGTCGGCATTGTGCCTTTTGTATTAAATTCGGATGCAATTTCTGTGTTTCGTAGTCAATAAGTACGTCCAAGGTATACAGGAAACCTGAAGTGAAGCATCGGAATCTAAAACTGGACTCACAGGAGAGGTTCAAATCATAGAAAGTGAGAGTGTCAGTCCTTTTGTACTTAAGTCGGCATTGTGCCTTTTGTATTACATTCGGATGCCATTTCTGTGTTTCATCGTCAATAAGACGGTCCAAGGGATACAGTAGACCTGAAGTGAAGCATCGGAATCTAAAACTGGACTCACAGGAGAGGTTCAAATCATAGAATGTGAGAGTGTCAGTCATCTTGTACTTAAGTCGGCAGTGTGCCTTTTGAATTTGATTCCGATGCAATTTCTGTGTTTCATTGTCATTAAGAAGGTCCAAGGTATACAGTAAACCTGAAGTGAAGCATTCGAATCTAAAACTGGGCTCACAGGAGTGGTACAAATCATAGAAAGTTGGAGTGTCAGTCCTCTTGTACTTCAGTCGGCATTTTGCCTTTTGAATTTAATTCCGATGCAATTTCTGTGTTTCATCGTCATTAAGAAGGTCCAAGGTATACAGTAAACCTGAAGTGAAGCATCGGAATCTAAAACTGGACTCACAGGAGAGGTTCAAATCACAGAAAGTTAGAGTGTCTGCCCTCTTGTACTTAAGTCAGCATTGTGCCTTTTGTATTAAATTCGGATGCAATTTCTGTGCTTCAGCGTCAATAAGAAGGTGCAAGTGATACAGTATACCTGAAGTGAAGCATCGGAATCTAAAACTTGTCTCACAGGAGTTGCTCAAATCATAGGAAGTGAGAGTGTCAGTCCTCTTGTACTTAAGTCGGCCTTGTGCCTTTTGTATTATATTCGAATGCAATTTCTGTGTTTCATCGACAATAAGAAAGTCCAAGGTATACAGTGAACCTGAAGTGAAGCATCGGAATCTAAAACTGGACTCACATAAGAGGTACAAATCATAGAAAGTTAGAGAGTCAGTCCTCTTGTACTTATGTCGGCATTGTGCCTTTTGAATTTAATTCGGATACAATTTCTTTGTATCATCGTCAACAAGAAGGTGCAAGGTATACATGAAACCTGAAGTGAAGCATCGGAATCTAAAACTGGACTCACAGGAGAGGTTTATATCATAGAAAGTGAGAGTGTCAGTCCTCTTTTCCTTATGTCGGCATTGTGCTTTTTGTATTAAATTCGGATGCAATTTCTGTGTTTCGTTGTCAATAAGAACGTCCAAGGTATACAGGAAACCTGAAGTGAAGCATCGGAATCTAACACTGGACTCACAGGAGAGGTTCAAATCATAGAAAGTGAGAGTGTCAGTCCTCTTGTACTTAAGTCGGCATTGTGCATTTTGTATTAAATTCGGTTGCAATTTCTGTGTTTCATCGTCAATAAGACGGTCCAAGGGATACAGTGGACCTGAAGTGAAGCATCGGAATCTAAAACTGGACTCACAGGAGAGGTTCAAATCATAGAAAGTGAGAGTGTCAGTCCTCTTGTACTTATGTCAGCATTGTGCCTTTTGAATTTAATTCCGAAGCAATATCTGTGCTTCTTCGTCAATAAGAAGGTCCAAGGAATACAGTAAACCTGAAGTGAACCATTCGAATCTAAAACTGGGCTCACAGGAGAGGTACAAATCATAGAAAGTTAGAGTGTCAGTCCTCATGTACTTAAGTCGGCATTGTGCCTATTGAATTTAATTCCGATGCAATTTCTGTGTTTCATCGTCAATAAGAAGGTCCAAGGTATACAGTGAACCTGAAGTGAAGCATCGGAATCTAAAACTGGACTTACAGGAGAGGTTCAAATCATAGAAAGTTAGAGTGTCTGCCCTCTTGTACTTAAGTCAGCATTGTGCCTTTTGTATTAAACTCGGATGCAATTTCTGTGTTTCATCGTCAATAAGAACGTAAAACGTATACACGAAACCTTAAGTCAAGCATCGGAATCTAAGACTGGACTCACAGGAGAGCTTCAAATCATAGAAAGTGAGAGTGTCAGTCCTCTTGTACTTAAGTCGGCCTTGTGCCTTTTGTATAAAATTCGAATGCAATTTCTGTGTTTCATCGTCAATAAGAAGATCCAAGGTATACAGTAGACCTGAAGTGAAGCATCGGAATCTAAAACTTGTCTCACAGGAGTTGTTCAAATCATAGAAAGTGAGAGTGTCAGTCCTTTTGTACTTAAGTCGTCATTGTGCCTTTTCTATTAAATTCGGATGCAACTTCTGTGTTTCATCGTCAATAAGAAGTTCCAAGGGATACAGTAAACCTGAAGTGAAGCATCGGAATCTAAAACTGTACTCACAGGAGAGGTTCAAATCATAGAAAGTCAGAGTGTCGGTCCTCTTGTACTTATGTCGGCATTGTGCCTTTTGAATTTAATTCCGAAGCAGTATCTGTGCTTCTTCGTCAATAAGAAGGTCCAAGGTATACAGTAAACCTGAAGTGAACCATTCGAATCTAAAACTGGGCTCACAGGAGAGGTACAAGTCATTGAAAGTTAGAGTGTCAGTCCTCATTTACTTAAGTCCGCATTGAGCCTTTTGAATTTAATTCCGATGCAATTTCTGTGTTTCATCGTCATTAAGAAGGTCCAAGGTATACAGTGAACCTGAAGTGAAGCATCGGAATCTAAAACTGGACTTACAGGAGAGGTTCATATCATAGAAAGTTAGAGTGTCTGCCCTCTTGTACTTAAGTCAGCATTGTGCCTTTCGTATTAAATTCGGATGCAATTTCTGTGCTTCATCGTCAATAAGAAGGTGCAAGTGATACAGTAGACCTGAAGTGTAGCATCGGAATCAAAAACTTGACTCACAGGAGTTGTTCAAATCATAGAAACTGAGAGTTTCAGTCCTCTTGTACTTAAGTCAGCATTGTGGTTTTTGTATTAAACTCGGATGCAATTTCTGTGTTTCATCGTCAATAAAAACGTCCAAGGCATACACGAAACCTGAAGTCAAGCATCGGAATCTACAACTGGACTCACAGGAGAGGTTCAAATCATAGAAAGTGAGAGTGTCAGTCTTCTTGTGCTTAAGTCGGCCTTGTGCGTTTTGTATTAACTTCGGATGCAATTTCTGTGTTTCATCGACAATAAGAAAGTCCAACGGATACAGTAAACCTGAAGTGAAGCATCGGAATCTGAAACTGGACTCACAGGAGAGGTTCAAATCATAGAAAGTTAGAGAGTCAGTCCTTTTGTACTTAAGTCGGCATTGTGCCTTTTGTATTAAATTCGGATGCATTTTCTGTGTTTCATCGTCAATAAGAAGGTGCAAGGTATACAGGAAACCTTAAGTGAAGCATCGGAATCTAAAACTGGACTCACAGGAGAGGTTCAAATCATAGAAAGTGAGAGTGTCAGTCCTCTTGTACTTAAGTCGGCGTTGTGCCTTTTGTATTAAATTCGGATGCAATTTCTGTGTTTCATCGTCAATAAGAAGGTCCAAAGTATACACGAAACCTGAAGTCAAGCATCGGAAACTAAAACTGGACTCACAGGAGAGGTTCAAATCATTGGAAGTGAGAGTGTCAGTCCTCTTGAACTTAAGTCGGCATTGTGCATTTTGTATTAAATTCGGATGCAATTTCCGTGTTTCATCGTCAATAAGAAGGTTCAAGGGATACAGTAAACCTGAAGTGAAGCATCGGAATCTAAAACTGGACTTACAGGAGGGGTTCAAATCATCGGAAATGAGAGTGTCGGTCCTCTTGTACTTAAGTCGGCATTGTGCCTTTTGTATTAAATTCGGATGCAATTTCTGTGTTTCATCGTCAGTAAGAAGGTCCAAGGTATACAGGACCTGAAATGAAGCATCGTAATCTAAAACTGGACTCACAGGAGAGGTTCAAACATAGAAAGTGAGAGTGTCAGTCCTCTTGTACTTAAGTCGGCGTTGTGCCTTATGTATTAAATTCGGATGCAATTTCTGTGTTTCATCGTCAATAAGAAGATCCAAAGTATACACGAAACCTGAAGTCAAGCATCGGAAACTAAAACTGGACTCACAGGAGAGGTTCAAATCATTGAAAGTGGGAGTGTCAGTCCTCTTGAACTTATGTCGGCATTGTGTCTTTTGTATTAAATTCGGACGCAATTTCCGTGTTTCATCGTCAATAAGAAGGTCCAATGTATGCAGGAAACCTGAAGTGAAGCATCGGAATCTAAAACTGGACTCACAAGACAGGTTCAAATCATAACAAGTGAGAGTGTCAGTCCTCTTTTCCATAAGTCGGCATTGTGCCTTTTGTATTAATATCGGATGGAATAACTGTGTTTCATCGTCAATAAGAAGGTCCAAGGGATACAGTAGACCTGACGTGAAGCATCGGAATCTAAAACTAGACTCATAGGAGAAGTTCAAATCATAGAAAGTGAAAGTGTCAGTCCTCTTGTACTTAAGTCGGCATTGTGCCTTTTGTATGAAATTCGGATGCAATTGCTGTGTTTCATCGTCAATAAGAAGGTCCAAGGGATACAGTAGACCTGAAGTGAAGTATCGGAATCTAAAACTGGACTCATAGGAGAGGTCCAAATCATAGAAAGTGAGAGTGTCAGTCCTCTAGTACTTAAGTCGGCATTGTGCCTTTTGTATTAAATTCGGATACAATATCTGTGTTTCATCGACAATAAGAAAGTCCTACGGATACAGTGAACCTGAAGTGAATCATCGGAATCTAAAACTGGACTCACAGAAGAGGTTCAAATCATAGAAAGTTAGAGAGTCTGTCCTCTTGTACTTATGTCGGCATTGTGCCTTTTGAATTTAATTCGGATACAATTTCTGTGTTTCATCGTCAATAAGAAGGTGCAAGGTATACAGGAAACCTGAAGTGAAGCATCGGAATCTAAAACTGGACTCACAGGAGAGGTTCAAATCATAGAAAGTGAGAGTGTCAGTCCTCTTGTACTTAAGTCGGCGTTGTGCCTTTTGTATTAAATTCGGACGCAATTTCTGTGTTTCATCGTTAATAAGAAGGTCCAAAGTATACACGAAACCTGAAGTCAAGCATCGGAAACTAAAACTGGACTCACAGGAGAGGTTCCAATCATTGAAAGTGAGAGTGTCAGTCCTCTTGAACTTAAGTCGGCATTGTGCCTTTTGTATTAAATTCGGATGCAATTTTAGTGTTTCATCGTCAATAAGAAGGTCCAAGGGATACAGTAAACCTGAAGTGAAGCATCGGAATCTAAAACTGGACTCACAGGAGAGGTTCAAATCATAGAAAGTGAGAGTGTCAGTCCTCTTTCCCTTAAGTCGGCATTGTGCCTTTTGAATTAAATTCGGATGCAATTTCTGTGTTTCATCGACAATAAGAGGGTCCAAAGTATACACGAAACCTGAAGTCAAGCATCGGAAACTAAAACTGGACTCACAGGAGAGGTTGAAATCATTGAAAGTGAGAGTGTCAGTCCTCTTGAACTTAAGTCGGCATTGTGCCTTTTGTATTAAATTCGGATACAATTTCCGTGTTTCATCGCCAATAAGAAGGTCCAAGGGATACAGTAAACCTGAAGTGAAGCATCAGAATCTAAAACTGGACTCACAGGAGAGGTTCAAATCATAGAAAGTGAGAGTGTCAGTCCTCTTGTACTTAAGTCGGCATTGTGCATTTTGTATTAAATTCGGATGCCATTTCTGTGTTTCATCGTCAATAAAATGGTCCAAGGTATACAGTAAACCTGAAGTGAATCATCGGAATCTGAAACTGGACTCACAGGTTAGGTTCAATTCATAGAAAGTGAAAGTGTCAGTCCTCTTGTACTTAAGTCGGCATTGTGCCTTTTGTATGAAATTCGGATGCAATTGCTGTGTTTCATCGTCAATAAGAAGGTCCAAGGGATACTGTAGACCTGAAGTGAAGTATCGGAATCTAAAACTGGACTCATAGGAGAGGTCCAAATCATAGAAAGTGAGAGTGTCAGTCCTCTAGTACTTAAGTCGGCATTGTGCCTTTTGTATTAAATTCGGATACAATATCTGTGTTTCATCGTCAATAAGAAGGTCCAAGGGATACAGTAAACCTGAAGTGAAGCATCGGAGACTAAAACTGGACTCACAGGAGAGGTTGAAATCATAGAAAGTGAGAGTGTCGGTCCTCTTGTACTTAAGTTGGCATTGTGCCTGTTGTATTAAATTCGGATGCAATTTCTGTGTTTCATCGTTAATAAGAGGGTCCAAGGTATACAGTAAACCTGAAGTGAAGCATCGGAATCTAAAACTGGACTCACAGGGGAGGTTCAATTCATAGAAAGTGAAAGTGTCAGTCCTCTCGTACTTAAGTCGGCATTGTGCCTTTTGTATTAAATTCGGATGCAATTGCTGTGTTTCATCGTCAATAAGAATGTCCAAGGTATACAGTAAACCTGAAGTGACGCATTGGAAACTAAAACTGGAGTCACAGGAGAGGTTCAAATCATAGAAAGGTAGAGTGTCAGTCCTCTTGTACTTAAGTCGGCACTGTGCCTTTTCAATTTAATTCCGATGCAATTTCTGAGCTTCATCGTCAAAAAGAAGGTCCAACGGATACAGTAAACCTGAAGTGAAAAATCGGAAACTAAAACTGGACTCAAAGGAGAGGTTCAAATCATAGAAAGTGAGATTGTCAGTCCTTTTGTACTGAAGTCGGCATTAAGCCTTTTGTATTACATTCGGATGCAATTTCTGTGGTTCATCGTCAATAAGAAGGTGCAAGTGTTACAGTAGACCTGAAGTGAAGCATCGGAATCTAAAACTTGACTCACAGGGGTTGTTCAAATCATAGAAATTGAGAGTGTCAGTCCTCTTGTACTTAAGTCAGCATTGGTCCTCTTTATTAAACTCGGATGCAATTTCTGTGTCTCATCGTCAATAAGAACGTCCAAGGTATACACGAAACCTGAAGTCAAGTATCGGAATCTAAAACTTGACTCACAGGAGAGGTTCAAATCATAGAAAGTGAGAGTGTCAGTCCTCTTGTACTTAAGTCGGCCTTGTGCCTTTTGTATTAAATTCGGATGTAATTTCTGTGTTTCATCGACAATAAGAAAGTCCAAGGGATACAGTAAACCTGAAGTGAATCATCGGAATCTAAAACTGGACTTACAGGAGCGGTTCAAATCATAGAAAGTGAGAGTGTGCAGTCCTCTTGTACTTAAGTCAGCATTGTGCCTTTTGTATTAAACTAAGATGCAATTTCTGTGTTTCATCGTCAATAAGAAAGTCCAAGGGATACAGTAAACCTGAAGTGAATCATCGGAATCTAAAACTGGACTCACAGGAGAGGTTCAAATCACAGAAAGTGAGAGTGTGCAGTCCTCTTGTACTTAAGTCAGCATTGTGCCTTTTGTATTAAACTCGGATGCAATTTCTGTGTTTCATCGTCAATAAGAACGTCCAAGGTATACACGAAACCTGAAGTCAAGCATCGGAATCTAAAACTGCACTCACAGGAGGGGTTCAAATCATAGAAAGGTAGAGTGTCAGTCCTCTTGTACTTAAGTCGGCATTGTGCCTTGGGAATTTAATTCCGATGCAATTTCTGAGCTTCATCGTCAAAAAGAAGGTCCAACGGATACAGTAAACGTGAAGTAAAAAATCGGAATCTAAAACTGGACTCACAGGAGAGGTTCAAATCATAGAAAGTTAGAGAGTCAGTCCTCTTGTACTTATGTCGGCATTGTGCCTTTTGAATTTAATTCGGATACAATTTCTGTGTTTCATCGTCAATAAGAAGGTGCAAGGTTTACAGGAAACAAAAGTGAAGCATCGGAATCTAAAAATGGACTCACAGGAGAGGTTCAAATCTTAGAAAGTTAGAGTGTCAGTCCTCTTTTCCTTAAGTCGGCATTGTGCCTTTTGTATTAAATTCGGATGCAATTTCTGTGTTTCATCGTCAATAAGCAGGTCCAATTGATACAGTAGACCTGAAGTGAAGCATCGGAATCTAAAACTGGCCTCATAAGACAGGTTCAAATCATAGAAAGTGAGAGTGTTAGTCCTCTTGTACTTAAGTCGGCATTGTGCCTTTTGTATTAAATTCGGATACAATTTCTGTGTTTTATCGTCAATAAGAAGGTCCAAGGGATACAGTAAACCTGAAGTGAAGCATCGGAATCTAAAACTGGACTCACAGGACAGGTTCAAATCATAGAAAGTGAGAGTGTCAGTCCTCTTGTACTTAAGTCGGCATTGTTTCTTTTGTATTAAATTCGGATGCAATTTCTGTGTTTCATTGTCAATAAGATGGTCCAAGGTATACAGTAAACCTGAAGTGAAGCATCGGAATCTAAAACTGGACGCACAGGGGAGGTTCAATTCATAGAAAGCGAAAGTGTCAGTCCTCTTGTACTTATGTCGGCATTGTGCCTTTTGTATTAAATTCGGATGCAATTTCTGTGTTTCATCGTCAATAAGATGGTCCAAGGTATACAGTAGACCTTAAGTGAAGCATCGGAATCTAAAACTGGACTCACAGGAGAGGTTCAAATCATAGAAAGATAGAGTGTCAGTCCTCTTGTACTTAAGTCGGCATTGTGCCTTTTGAATTTATCGCCGATGCAATTTCTGAGCTTCATCCTCAAAAAGAAGGTCCAACGGATACAGTAAACCTGAAGTGAAAAATCGGAAACTAAAACTGGACTCACAGAAGAGGTTCAAATCACAGAATGTTAGAGAGTCAGGCCTCTTGTACTTATGTCGGCATTGTGACATTTGAATTTTATGCGGATACAATTTCTGTATTTCATCGTCAATAAGAAGGTGCAAGGTATACAGGAAACCTGAAGTGAACCATCGGAATCTAAAACTGGACTCACAGGAGAGGTTCAAATCATAGAAAGTGAGAGTGTCAGTCCTCTTATCCTTAAGTCGGCATAGTGCCTTTTGTATTAAATTCGGATGCAATTTCTGTGTTTCATCGTCAATAAGAAGGTCAAAAGTATACACAAAACCTGAAGTCAAGCATCGGAAACTAAAACTGGACTCACAGGAGAGGTACAAATCATTGAAAGTGAGAGTGTCAGTCCTCTTGAACTTAAGCCGGCATTGTGCCTTTTGTGTTAAATTCGGATGCAATTTCTGTGTTTCATTGTCAATAAGAAGGTCCAAGGGATACAGTAGACCTTAAGTGAAGCATCGGAATCTAAAACTGGACTCACAGGAGAGGTACAAATCATAGAAAGTGAGAGTATCAGTCCTCTTGTACTTAAGTCGGCATTGTGCCATTTGTATTAAATTCGGATGCAATTTCTGTGTTTCATCGTCAATAAGATGGTCCAAGGTATACAGTAAACCTGAAGTGAATCATCGGATTCTAAAACAGGACTCACAGAAGAGGTTCAAATCATAGAAAGTTAGAGAGTCAGTACTCTTGTACTTATGTCGGCATTGTGCCTTTTGAATTTAATTCAGATGCAATTTCTTGTTTTTATCGTCAATAAGAAAGTCCAATGTATACAGGAAACCTGAAGTGAAGCATCGGAATCTAAAACTGGACTCACAGGAGAGGTTCAAATCATAGAAAGTGAGAGTGTCACTCCTCTTTTCCATAAGTCGGCATTGTGCCTTTTGTATTAAATTCGGATGCAATTTCTGTGTTTCATCGTCAATAAGAAGGTCCAAGGGATACAGTTGACCTGAAGTGAAGCATCGGAATATAAAACTGGACTCATAGGAGAGGTTCAAATCATAGAAAGTGAGAGTGTCAGTCCTCTTGTACTTAAGTCGGCATTGTGCCTTTTGTATTGAATTCGGATACAATTTCTGTGATTCATCGTCAATAAGATGGTCCAAGGGATACAGTAAACCTGAAGTGAAGCATCGGAATCTAAACTTGGACTCACAGGAGAGGTTCAAATCATAGAAAGTGAGAGTGTCAGTCCTCTTGTACTTAAGTCGGCATTGTGCCTTTTGTATTAAATTCGGATGCAATTTCTGTGTTTCATCGTCAATAAGATGGTCCAAGGTATACAGTAAACCTGAAGTGAAGCATCGCAATCTAAAACTGGACTCACAGGCGAGGTTTAATTCATAGAAAAATAGAGTGTCAGTCCTCTCGTACTTAAGTCGGCATTGTGCCTTTTGAATTTAATTCCGATGCAATTTTTGAGCTTCATCGTCAAAAAGAAGGTCCAACGGATACAGTAAACCTGAAGTGAAAAATCGGAAGCTAAAACTGACCTCACAGGAGAGGTTCAAATCATAGAAAGTGAGATTGTCAGTCCTCTTGTACTTAAGTCGGCATTATGCCTTTGGTATTACATTCGGATGCAATTTCTGTGGTTCATCGACAATAAGAAGGTGCAAGAGATACAGTAGACCTGAAATGAAGCATCGGAATCTAAAACTTGACTCACAGGAGTTGTTCAAATCATAGAAATTGAGAGTGTCAGTCCTCTTGTACTTAAGTCAGCATTGTGCCTTTTGTATTAAACTCGGATGCAATTTCTGTGTTTCATCGTCAATAAGAACGTCCAAGGTATACACAAAACCTGAAGTCAAGCAACGGAATCTAAAACTGCACTCACAGGAGAGGTTCAAATCATAGAAAGTGAGAGTGTCAATCCTCTTGTACTTAAGTCGGCCTTGTGCCTTTTGTATTAAATTCGGATGCAATATCTGTGTTTCATCGATAATAAGGAAGTCCAACGGATACAGTAAACCTGAAGTGAATCATCGGAATCTAAAACTGGACTCACAGAAGAGGTTCAAATCATAGAAAGTTAGAGAGTCAGTCCTCTTGTACTTATGTCGGCATTGTGCCTTTTGAATTTAATTCGGATACAATTTCTGTGTTTCATCGTCAATAAGTAGGTGCAAGGTATACAGGAAATTTGAAGTGAAGCATCGCAATCTAAAACTGGACTCACAGGAGAGGTTCAAATCAGAGAAAGTGAGAGTGTCAGTCCTCTTATCCTTAAGTCGGCATTGTGCCTTTTGTATTAAATTCGGATGCAATTTCTGTGTTTCATCGTCAATAAGAAGGTCCGAGGTATACAGGAAACCTGACGTGAAGCATCGGAATCTAAAACTGGACTCACAGGAGAGGTTCAAATCATAGGAAGTGAGAGTGTCAGTCCTCTTGTACTTAAGTCGGCATTGTGCATTTTGTATTAAATTCGGATGCCATTTCTGTGTTTCATCGTCAATAAAATGGTCCAAGGTATACAGTAAACCTGAAGTGAATCATCGGAATCTGAAACTGGACTCACAGGTTAGGTTCAATTCATAGAAAGTGAAAGTGTCAGTCCTCTTGTACTTAAGTCGGCATTGTGCCTTTTGTATGAAATTCGGATGCAATTGCTGTGTTTCATCGTCAATAAGAAGGTCCAAGGGATACTGTAGACCTGAAGTGAAGTATCGGAATCTAAAACTGGACTCATAGGAGAGGTCCAAATCATAGAAAGTGAGAGTGTCAGTCCTCTAGTACTTAAGTCGGCATTGTGCCTTTTGTATTAAATTCGGATACAATATCTGTGTTTCATCGTCAATAAGAAGGTCCAAGGGATACAGTAAACCTGAAGTGAAGCATCGGAGACTAAAACTGGACTCACAGGAGAGGTTCAAATCATAGAAAGTGAGAGTGTCAGTCCTCTTGTACTTAAGTCGGCATTGTGCCTGTTGTATTAAATTCGGATGCAATTTCTGTGTTTCATCGTTAATAAGAGGGTCCAAGGTATACAGTAAACCTGAAGTGAAGCATCGGAATCTAAAACTGGACTCACAGGGGAGGTTCAATTCATAGAAAGTGAAAGTGTCAGTCCTCTCGTACTTAAGTCGGCATTGTGCCTTTTGTATTAAATTCGGATGCAATTGCTGTGTTTCATCGTCAATAAGAATGTCCAAGGTATACAGTAAACCTGAAGTGAAGCATTGGAAACTAAAACTGGAGTCACAGGAGAGGTTCAAATCATAGAAAGGTAGAGTGTCAGTCCTCTTGTACTTAAGTCGGCACTGTGCCTTTTCAATTTAATTCCGATGCAATTTCTGAGCTTCATCGTCAAAAAGAAGGTCCAACGGATACAGTAAACCTGAAGTGAAAAATCGGAAACTAAAACTGGACTCAAAGGAGAGGTTCAAATCATAGAAAGTGAGATTGTCAGTCCTTTTGTACTGAAGTCGGCATTAAGCCTTTTGTATTACATTCGGATGCAATTTCTGTGGTTCATCGTCAATAAGAAGGTGCAAGTGTTACAGTAGACCTGAAGTGAAGCATCGGAATCTAAAACTTGACTCACAGGGGTTGTTCAAATCATAGAAATTGAGAGTGTCAGTCCTCTTGTACTTAAGTCGGCATTGGTCCTCTTTATTAAACTCGGATGCAATTTCTGTGTCTCATCGTCAATAAGAACGTCCAAGGTATACACGAAACCTGAAGTCAAGCATCGGAATCTAAAACTTGACTCACAGGAGAGGTTCAAATCATAGAAAGTGAGAGTGTCAGTCCTCTTGTACTTAAGTCGGCCTTGTGCCTTTTGTATTAAATTCGGATGTAATTTCTGTGTTTCATCGACAATAAGAAAGTCCAAGGGATACAGTAAACCTGAAGTGAATCATCGGAATCTAAAACTGGACTTACAGGAGAGGTTCAAATCATAGAAAGTGAGAGTGTGCAGTCCTCTTGTACTTAAGTCAGCATTGTGCCTTTTGTATTAAACTAAGATGCAATTTCTGTGTTTCATCGTCAATAAGAAAGTCCAAGGGATACAGTAAACCTGAAGTGAATCATCGGAATCTAAAACTGGACTCACAGGAGAGGTTCAAATCACAGAAAGTGAGAGTGTGCAGTCCTCTTGTACTTAAGTCAGCATTGTGCCTTTTGTATTAAACTCGGATGCAATTTCTGTGTTTCATCGTCAATAAGAACGTCCAAGGTATACACGAAACCTGAAGTCAAGCATCGGAATCTAAAACTGCACTCACAGGAGGGGTTCAAATCATAGAAAGGTAGAGTGTCAGTCCTCTTGTACTTAAGTCGGCATTGTGCCTTGGGAATTTAATTCCGATGCAATTTCTGAGCTTCATCGTCAAAAAGAAGGTCCAACGGATACAGTAAACGTGAAGTAAAAAATCGGAATCTAAAACTGGACTCACAGGAGAGGTTCAAATCATAGAAAGTTAGAGAGTCAGTCCTCTTGTACTTATGTCGGCATTGTGCCTTTTGAATTTAATTCGGATACAATTTCTGTGTTTCATCGTCAATAAGAAGGTGCAAGGTTTACAGGAAACCTGAAGTGAAGCATCGGAATCTAAAAATGGACTCACAGGAGAGGTTCAAATCTTAGAAAGTTAGAGTGTCAGTCCTCTTTTCCTTAAGTCGGCATTGTGCCTTTTGTATTAAATTCGGATGCAATTTCTGTGTTTCATCGTCAATAAGCAGGTCCAATTGATACAGTAGACCTGAAGTGAAGCATCGGAATCTAAAACTGGCCTCATAAGACAGGTTCAAATCATAGAAAGTGAGAGTGTTAGTCCTCTTGTACTTAAGTCGGCATTGTGCCTTTTGTATTAAATTCGGATACAATTTCTGTGTTTCATCGTCAATAAGAAGGTCCAAGGGATACAGTAAACCTGAAGTGAAGCATCGGAATCTAAAACTGGACTCACAGGACAGGTTCAAATCATAGAAAGTGAGAGTGTCAGTCCTCTTGTACTTAAGTCGGCATTGTTTCTTTTGTATTAAATTCGGATGCAATTTCTGTGTTTCATTGTCAATAAGATGGTCCAAGGTATACAGTAAACCTGAAGTGAAGCATCGGAATCTAAAACTGGACGCACAGGGGAGGTTCAATTCATAGAAAGCGAAAGTGTCAGTCCTCTTGTACTTATGTCGGCATTGTGCCTTTTGTATTAAATTCGGATGCAATTTCTGTGTTTCATCGTCAATAAGATGGTCCAAGGTATACAGTAGACCTTAAGTGAAGCATCGGAATCTAAAACTGGACTCACAGGAGAGGTTCAAATCATAGAAAGATAGAGTGTCAGTCCTCTTGTACTTAAGTCGGCATTGTGCCTTTTGAATTTATCGCCGATGCAATTTCTGAGCTTCATCCTCAAAAAGAAGGTCCAACGGATACAGTAAACCTGAAGTGAAAAATCGGAAACTAAAACTGGACTCACAGAAGAGGTTCAAATCACAGAATGTTAGAGAGTCAGGCCTCTTGTACTTATGTCGGCATTGTGACACTTGAATTTTATTCGGATACAATTTCTGTATTTCATCGCCAATAAGAAGGTGCAAGGTATACAGGAAACCTGAAGTGAACCATCGGAATCTAAAACTGGACTCACAGGAGAGGTTCAAATCATAGAAAGTGAGAGTGTCAGTCCTCTTATCCTTAAGTCGGCATAGTGCCTTTTGTATTAAATTCGGATGCAATTTCTGTGTTTCATCGTCAATAAGAAGGTCAAAAGTATACACAAAACCTGAAGTCAAGCATCGGAAACTAAAACTGGACTCACAGGAGAGGTACAAATCATTGAAAGTGAGAGTGTCAGTCCTCTTGAACTTAAGCCGGCATTGTGCCTTTTGTGTTAAATTCGGATGCAATTTCTGTGTTTCATTGTCAATAAGAAGGTCCAAGGGATACAGTAGACCTTAAGTGAAGCATCGGAATCTAAAACTGGACTCACAGGAGAGGTACAAATCATAGAAAGTGAGAGTATCAGTCCTCTTGTACTTAAGTCGGCATTGTGCCATTTGTATTAAATTCGGATGCAATTTCTGTGTTTCATCGTCAATAAGATGGTCCAAGGTATACAGTAAACCTGAAGTGAATCATCGGATTCTAAAACTGGACTCACAGGAGAGGTTCAAATCATAGAAAGTGAGAGTGTCAGTCCTCTTGTACTTAAGTCGGCATTGTGCCTTTTGTATTAAATTCGGATGCAATTTCTGTGTTTCATCGTCAATAAGATGGTCCAAGGTATACAGTAAACCTGAAGTGAAGCATCGCAATCTAAAACTGGACTCACAGGCGAGGTTTAATTCATAGAAAAATAGAGTGTCAGTCCTCTCGTACTTAAGTCGGCATTGTGCCTTTTGAATTTAATTCCGATGCAATTTTTGAGCTTCATCGTCAAAAAGAAGGTCCAACGGATACAGTAAACCTGAAGTGAAAAATCGGAAGCTAAAACTGACCTCACAGGAGAGGTTCAAATCATAGAAAGTGAGATTGTCAGTCCTCTTGTACTTAAGTCGGCATTATGCCTTTGGTATTACATTCGGATGCAATTTCTGTGGTTCATCGACAATAAGAAAGTGCAAGTGATACAGTAGACCTGAAATGAAGCATCGGAATCTAAAACTTGACTAACAGGAGTTGTTCAAATCATAGAAATTGAGAGTGTCAGTCCTCTTGTACTTAAGTCAGCATTGTGCCTTTTGTATTAAACTCGGATCAATTTCTGTGTTTCATTGTCAATAAGAACGTCCAAGGTATACACAAAACCTGAAGTCAAGCAACGGAATCTAAAACTGCACTCACAGGAGAGGTTCAAATCATAGAAAGTGAGAGTGTCAATCCTCTTGTACTTAAGTCGGCCTTGTGCCTTTTGTATTAAATTCGGATGCAATATCTGTGTTTCATCGATAATAAGGAAGTCCAACGGATACAGTAAACCTGAAGTGAATCATCGGAATCTAAAACTGGACTCACAGAAGAGGTTCAAATCATAGAAAGTTAGAGAGTCAGTCCTCTTGTACTTATGTCGGCATTGTGCCTTTTGAATTTAATTCGGATACAATTTCTGTGTTTCATCGTCAATAAGTAGGTGCAAGGTATACAGGAAATTTGAAGTGAAGCATCGCAATCTAAAACTGGACTCACAGGAGAGGTTCAAATCATAGAAAGTGAGAGTGTCAGTCCTCTTATCCTTAAGTCGGCATTGTGCCTTTTGTATTAAATTCGGATGCAATTTCTGTGTTTCATCGTCAATAAGAAGGTCCGAGGTATACAGGAAACCTGACGTGAAGCATCGGAAACTAAAACTGGACTCACAGGAGAGGTTCAAATCATAGGAAGTGAGAGTGTCAGTCCTCTTGTACTTAAGTCGGCGATGTGCCTTTTGAATTAAATTCGGATGCAATTTCTGTGTTTCATCGTCAATAAGAAGGTGCAAAGTATACGCGAAACCTGAAGTCAAGCATCGGAAACTAAAACTGGACTCACAGGAGTGGTTCAAATCATTGAAAGTGAGAGTGTCAGTCCTCTTGTACTTAAGTCGTCCTTGTGCCTTTTGTATTAAATTCGGATGCAATTTCTGTGTTTCTGCGACAATAAGATAGTCCAAGGGATACAGTAAACCTGAAGTGAATCATCGGAATCTAATACTGGACTCACAGGAGAGGTTCAAATCAAAGAATGTGAGAGTGTCAGTCCTCTTTTCCGTAAGTCGGCATTGTGCCTTTTGTATTAAATTCGGATGCAATTTCTGTGTTTCATCGTCAATAAGAAGGTCCAAGGTATACAGGAAACCTGAAGTGTCGCATCAGAATCTAAAACTAGACTCACAGGAGAGGTTCAAATCATAGAAAGTTTAAGTGTCAGTCCTCTTGTACTTAAGTCGGCATTGTGCATTTTGTATTAAATTAGTATACAATTTCTGTGTTTCATCGTCAATAAGAAGGTCCAAGGTATACAGTAAACCTGAAGTGAAGCATCGGAATCCAAAACTGGACTCACAGGGGAGGTTCAATTCATAGAAAGTGAAAGTGTCAGTCCTCTTGTACTTAAGTCGGCATTGTGCATTTTGTATTAAATTCGGATGCAATTGCTGTGTTTCATCGTCAATAAGAAAGTTCAAGGGATACAGTAAACCTGAAATGAATCATCGGAAACTAAAACAGGACTCACAGAAGAAGTTTAAATCATAGAAAGTGAAAGTGTCAGTCCTCTTGTACTTAAGTCGGCATTGTGCCTTTTGAATTAAATTCGGATGCAATTGCTGTGTTTCATCGTCAGTAAGAAGGTCCAAGGTATACAGGAAACCAGAAGTGAAGCATCAGAATCTAAAACTGGGCTCACAGGACGGGTTCAAATCATAGAAAGTGAGAGTGTCTATCCTCTCGTAGTTAAGTCGGCATTATGCCTTTTGTATTAAATTCGGATGCGATTTCTGTGTTTCATCGTCAATAAGAGGGTCCAAGGGATACAGTAAACCTGAAGTGAAGCATCGGAATCTAAAACTGGACACACAGGAGAGGTTCAAATCATAGAAAGGTAGAGTGTCAGTCCTCTTGTACTTAAGTCGGCATTGTGCCTTGGGAATTTAATTCCGATGCAATTTCTGAGCTTCATCGTCAAAAAGAAGGTCCAACGGATACAGTAAACGTGAAGTAAAAAATCGGAATCTAAAACTGGACTCACAGGAGAGGTTCAAATCATAGAAAGTGAGAGTGTCAGTCCTGTTGCACTTAAGTCGGCATTATGCCTTTTGTATTAAATTCGGATGCAATTTCTGTGTTTCATCGTCAATAAGAAGGTCCAAGGTATACAGGAAACCTGAAGTGTCGCATCGTAATCTAAAACTAGACTCACAGGAGAGGTTCAAATCATAGAAAGTTTAAGTGTCAGTCCTCTTGTACTTAAGTCGGCATTGTGCATTTTGTATTAAATTAGTATACAATTTCTGTGTTTCATCGTCAATAAGAAGGTCCAAGGTATACAGTAAACCTGAAGTGAAGCATCGGAATCCAAAACTGGACTCACAGGGGAGGTTCAATTCATAGAAAGTGAAAGTGTCAGTCCTCTTGTACTTAAGTCGGCATTGTGCATTTTGTATTAAATTCGGATGCAATTGCTGTGTTTCATCGTCAATAAGAAAGTTCAAGGGATACAGTAAACCTGAAATGAATCATCGGAAACTAAAACAGGACTCACAGAAGAAGTTTAAATCATAGAAAGTGAAAGTGTCAGTCCTCTTGTACTTAAGTCGGCATTGTGCCTTTTGAATTAAATTCGGATGCAATTGCTGCGTTTCATCGTCAATAAGAAGGTCCATGGTATACAGGAAACAAGAAGTGAAGCATCGGAATCTAAAACTGGGCTCACAGGAGAGGTTCAAATCATAGAAAGTGAGAGTTTCAGTCCTCTTTTCCTTAAGTCGGCATTGTGCCTATTGTATTAAATTTGGATGCAATTTCTGTGTTTCATCGTCAATAAGAAGGTCCGAGGTATACAGGAAACCTGACGTGAAGCATCGGAATCAAAAACTGGACTCACAGGAGAGGTTCAAATCATAGGAAGTGAGAGTGTCAGTCCTCTTGTACTTAAGTCGGCGATGTGCCTTTTGTATTAAATTCGGAAACAATTTCTGTGTTTCATCGTCAATAAGAAGGTGCAAAGTATACACGAAACCTGAAGTCAAGCATCGGAAACTAAAACTGGACTCACAGGAGGGGTTCAAATCATTGAAAGTGAGAGTGTCAGTCCTCGTGTACTTAAGTCGTCCTTGTGCCTTTTGTATTAAATTCGGATGCAATTTCTGTGTTTCTGCGACAATAAGATAGTCCAAGGGATACAGTAAACCTGAAGTGAATCATCGGAATCTAATACTGGACTCACAGGAGAGGTTCAAATCAAAGAATGTGAGAGTGTCAGTCCTCTTTTCCTTAAGTCGGCATTGTGCCTTTTGTATTAAATTCGGATGCAATTTCTGTGTTTCATCGTCAATAAGAAGGTCCAAGGTATACAGGAAACCTGAAGTGTCGCATCGGAATCTAAAACTAGACTCACAGGAGAGGTTCAAATCATAGAAAATTTGAGTGTCAGTCCTCTTGTACTTAAGTCGGCATTGTGCCTTTTGTACTAAATTAGTATACAATTTCTGTGTTTCATCGTCATTAAGAAGGTCCATGGTATACAGGAAACAAGAAGTGAAGCATCGGAATCTAAAACTGGGCTCACAGGAGAGGTTCAAATCATAGAAAGTGAGAGTTTCAGTCCTCTTTTCCTTAAGTCGGCATTGTCCCTTTTGTATTAAATTCGGATGCAATTTCTGTGTTTCATCGTCAATAAGAAGGTCCAAGGGATACAGTAGCCCTGAAGTGAAGCATCGGAATCTAAAACTGGACTCACATTAGAGGTTCAAATCATAGAAAGTGAGAGTGTCAGTCCTCTTGTACTTAAGTCGGCATTGTGAGTTTTGTATTAAATTCGGATGCAATTTCTGTGTTTCATCGTCAATAAGAAAGTCCAAGGGATACAGTAAACGTAAAGTGAATCATCGGAATCTAAAACTGGACTCACAGAAGAGGTTCAAATCATAGAAAGTTAGAGAGTCAGTCCTCATGTACTTATGTCGGCATTGTGCCTTTTGAATTTAATTCGGATGCAATTTTTGTGTTTCATCGTCAATAAGAAGGTCCAAGGTATACAGTAAACCTGGAGTGAGGCATCGGAATCTAAAACTGGACTCACAGGAGAGGTTCAAATCATAGAAAGAGAGAGTGTCAGTCCTCTTGTACTTAAGTCGGCATTGTTCCGTTTGTATTAAATTCGGATGCAATTTCTGTTTTTCATCGTCAATAAGAACGTCCAAGGTATACACAAAACCTGAAGTCAAGCAACGGAATCTAAAACTGCACTCACAGGAGAGGTTCAAATCATAGAAAGTGAGAGTGTCAATCCTCTTGTACTTAAGTCGGCCTTGTGCCTTTTGTATTAAATTCGGATGCAATATCTGTGTTTCATCGATAATAAGAAAGTCCAACGGAAACAGTAAACCTGAAGTGAATCATCGGAATCTAAAACTGGACTCACAGAAGAGGTTCAAATCATAGAAAGTTAGAGAGTCAGTCCTCTTGTACTTATGTCGGCATTGTGCCTTTTGAATTTAATTCGGATACAATTTCTGTGTTTCATCGTCAATAAGTAGGTGCAAGGTATACAGGAAATTTGAAGTGAAGCATCGCAATCTAAAACTGGACTCACAGGAGAATTTCAAATCATAGAAAGTGAGAGTGTCCGTCCTCTTATCCTTAAGTCGGCATTGTGCCTTTTGTATTAAATTCGGATGCAATTTCTGCGTTTCATCGTCAATAAGAAGGTCCGAGGTATACAGGAAACCTGACGTGAAGCATCGGAATCTAAAACTGGACTCACAGGAGAGGTTCAAATCATAGGAAGTGAGAGTGTCAGTCCTCTTGTACTTAAGTCGGCGATGTGCCTTTTGTATTAAATTCGGATGCAATTTCTGTGTTTCATCGTCAATAAGAAGGTGCAAAGTATACACGAAACCTGAAGTCAAGCATCGGAAACTAAAACTGGACTCACAGGAGGGGTTCAAATCATTGAAAGTGAGAGTGTCAGTCCTCTTGTACTTATGTCATCCTTGTGCCTTTTGTATTAAATTCGGATGCAATTTCTGTGTTTCTGCGACAATAAGATAGTCCAAGGGATACAGTAAACCTGAAGTGAATCATCGGAATCTAATACTGGACTCACAGGAGAGGTTCAAATCAAAGAAAGTGAGAGTGTCAGTCCTCTTTTCCTTAAGTCGGCATTGTGCCTTTTGTATTAAATTCGGATGCAATTTCTGTGTTTCATCGTCAATAAGAAGGTCCAAGGTATACAGGAAACCTGAAGTGTCGCATCGGAATCTACAACTAGACTCACAGGAGAGGTTCAAATCATAGAAAGTTTGAGTGTCAGTCCTCTTGTACTTAAGTCGGCATTGTGCCTTTTGTATTAAATTAGTATACAATTTCTGTGTTTCATCGTCAATAAGAAGGTCCAAGGTATACAGTAAACCTGAAGTGAAGCATCGGAATCTAAAACTGGATTCACAGGAGAGGTTCAAATCATAGAAAGAGAGAGTGTCAGTCCTCTTGTACTTAAGTCGGCATTGTGCCGTTTGTATTAAATTCGGATGCAATTTCTGTGTTTCATCGTCAATAAGAAGGTCCAAGGTATACAGTAAACCTGAAATGAAGCATCGGAATCCAAAACTGGACTCACAGGGGAGGTTCAATTCATAGAAAGTGAAAGTGTCAGTCCTCTTGTACTTAAGTCGGCATTGTGCATTTTGTATTAAATTCGGATGCAATTGCTGTGTTTCATCGTCAGTAAGGAAGTTCAAGGGATACAGTAAACCTGAAATGAATCATCGGAAACTAAAACAGGACTCACAGAAGAAGTTTAAATCATAGAAAGTGAAAGTGTCAGTCCTCTTGTACATAAGTCGGCATTGTGCGTTTTGAATTAAATTCGGATGCAATTGCTGTGTTTCATCGTCAGTAAGAAGGTCCAAGGTATACAGGAAACCAGAAGTGAAGCATCAGAATCTAAAACTGGGCTCACAGGACGGGTTCAAATCATAGAAATTGAGAGTGTCTATCCTCTCGTACTTAAGTCGGCATTATGCCTTTTGTATTAAATTCGGATGCGATTTCTGTGTTTCATCGTCAATAAGAGGGTCCAAGGGATACAGTAAACCTGAAGTGAAGCATCGGAATCTAAAACTGGACACACAGGAGAGGTTCAAATCATAGAAAGGTAGAGTGTCAGTCCTCTTGTACTTAAGTCGGAATTGTGCCTTGGGAATTTAATTCCGATGCAATTTCTGAGCTTCATCGTCAAAAAGAAGGTCCAACGGATACAGTAAACGTGAAGTAAAAAATCGGAATCTAAAACTGGACTCACAGGAGAGGTTCAAATCATAGAAAGTGAGAGTGTCAGGCCTGTTGCACTTAAGTCGGCATTATGCCTTTTGTATTAAATTCGGATGCAATTTCTGTGTTTCATCGTCATTAAGAAGGTCCAAGGTATACAGTAAACCTGAAGTGAAGCATCGGAATCTAAAACTGGACTCACAGCGGAGTGTCAATTCATAGAAAGTGAAAGTGTCAGTCCTCTTGTACTAAAGTCAGCATTGTGCTTTTTGTATTAAATTCGGATGCAATTGCTGCGTTTCATCGTCAATAAGAAGGTCCATGGTATACAGAAAACAAGAAGTGAAGCATCTGAATCTAAAACTGGGCTCACAGGAGAGGTTCAAATCATAGAAAGTGAGAGTTTCAGTCCTCTTTTCCTTAAGTCGGCATTGTGCCTTTTGTATTAAATTTGGATGCAATTTCTGTGTTTCATCGTCAATAAGAAGGTCCGAGGTATACAGGAAACCTGACGTGAAGCATCGGAATCAAAAACTGGACTCACAGGAGAGGTTCAAATCATAGGAAGTGAGAGTGTCAGTCCTCTTGTAGTTAAGTCGGCGATGTGCCTTTTGCATTAAATTCGGATGCAATTTCTGTGTTTCATCGTCAATAAGAAGGTGCAAAGTATACACGAAACCTGAAGTCAAGCATCGGAAACTAAAACTGGACTCACAGGAGGGGTTCAAATCATTGAAAGTGAGAGTGTCAGTCCTCTTGTACTTAAGTCGTCCTTGTGCCTTTTGTATTAAATTCGGATGCAATTTCTGTGTTTCTGCGACAATAAGATAGTCCAAGGGATACAGTAAACCTGAAGTGAATCATCGGAATCTAATACTGGACTCACAGGAGAGGTTCAAATCAAAGAATGTGAGAGTGTCAGTCCTCTTTTCCTTAAGTCGGCTTTGTGCCTTTTGTATTAAATTCGGATGCAATTTCTGTGTTTCATCGTCAATAAGTAGGTCCAAGGTATACAGGAAACCTGAAGTGTCGCATCGGAATCTAAAACTAGACTCACAGGAGAGGTTCAAATAATAGAAAGTTTGAGTGTCAGTCCTCTTGTACTTAAGTCGGCATTGTGCCTTTTGTATTAAATTAGTATACAATTTCTGTGTTTCATAGTCAATAAGAAGTTCCAAGGTATACAGTAAACCTGAAGTGAAGCATCGGAATCTAAAACTGGATTCACAGGAGAGGTTCAAATCATAGAAAGAGAGAGTGTCAGTCCTCTTGTACTTAAGTCGGCATTGTGCCGTTTGTATTAAATTCGGATGCAATTTCTGTGTTTCATCGTCAATAAGAAGGTCCAAGGTATACAGTAAACCTGAAGTGAAGCATCGGAATCCAAAACTGGACTCACAGGGGAGGTTCAATTCATAGAAAGTGAAAGTGTCAGTCCTCTTGTACTTAAGTCGGCACTGTGCATTTTGTATTATATTCGGATGCAATTGCTGTGTTTCATCGTCAATAAGAAAGTTTAAGGGATACAGTAAACCTGAAATGAATCATCGGAAACTAAAACAGGACTCACAGAAGAAGTTTAAATCATAGAAAGTGAAAGTGTCAGTCCTCTTGTACTTAAGTCGGCATTGTGCCTTTTGAATTAAATTCGGGTGCAATTGCTGTGTTTCATCGTCAGTAAGAAGGTCCAAGGTATACAGGAAACCAGAAGTGAAGCATCAGAATCTAAAACTGGGCTCACAGGACAGGTTCAAATCATAGAAAGTGAGAGTGTCTATCCTCTCGTACTTAAGTCGGCATTATGCCTTTTGTATTAAATTCGGATGCGATTTCTGTGTTTCATCGTCAATAAGAGGGTCCAAGGGATACAGTAAACGTGAAGTAAAAAATCGGAATCTAAAACTGGACTCACAGGAGAGGTTCAAATCATAGATAGTGAGAGTGTCAGTCCTGTTGCACTTAAGTCGGCATTATGCCTTTTGTATTAAATTCGGATGCAATTTCTGTGTTTCATCGTCATTAAGAAGGTCCAAGGTATACAGTAAACCTGAAGTGAAGCATCGGAATCTAAAACTGGACTCACAGCGGAATGTCAATTCATAGAAAGTGAAAGTGTCAGTCCTCTTGTACTTAAGTCAGCATTGTGCTTTTTGTATTAAATTCGGATGCAATTGCTGCGTTTCATCGTCAATAAGAAGGTCCATGGTATACAGGAAACAAGAAGTGAAGCATCGGAATCTAAAACTGGGCTCACAGGAGAGGTTCAAATCATAGAAAGTGAGAGTTTCAGTCCTCTTTTCCTTAAGTCGGCATTGTGCCTTTTGTATTAAATTCGGATGCAATTTCTGTGTTTCATCGTCAATAAGAAGGTCCAAGGGATACAGTAGCCCTGAAGTGAAGCATCGGAATCTAAAACTGGACTCACATTAGAGGTTCAAATCATAGAAAGTGAGAGTGTCAGTCCTCTTGTACTTAAGTCGGCATTGTGCCTTTTGTATTAAATTCGGATGCAATTTCTGTGTTTCATCGTCAATAAGAAAGTCCAAGGGATACAGTAAACGTAAAGTGAATCATCGGAATCTAAAACTGGACTCACAGAAGAGGTTCAAATCATAGAAAGTTAGAGAGTCAGTCCTCATGTACTTATGTCGGCATTGTGCCTTTTGAATTTAATTCGAATGCAATTTTTGTGTTTCATCGTCAATAAGAAGGTCCAAGGTATACAGTAAACCTGGAGTGAGGCATCGGAATCTAAAACTGGACTCACAGGAGAGGTTCAAATCATAGAAAGAGAGAGTGTCAGTCCTCTTGTACTTAAGTCGGCATTGTTCCGTTTGTATTAAATTCGGATGCAATTTCTGTGTTTCATCGTCAATAAGAAGGTCCAAGGTATACAGTAAACCTGAAGTGAAAAATCGGAAGCTAAAACTGACCTCACAGGAGAGGTTCAAATCATAGAAAGTGAGATTGTCAGTCCTCTTGTACTTAAGTCGGCATTATGCCTTTGGTATTACATTCGGATGCAATTTCTGTGGTTCATCGACAATAAGAAGGTGCAAGTGATACAGTAGACCTGAAATGAAGCATCGGAATCTAAAACTTGACTCACAGGAGTTGTTCAAATCATAGAAATTGAAAGTGTCAGTCCTCTTGTACTTAAGTCAGCATTCTGCCTTTTGTAATTAACTCGGATGCAATTTCTGTGTTTCATCGTCAATAAGAACGTCCAAGGTATACACAAAACCTGAAGTCAAGCAACGGAATCTAAAACTGCACTCACAGGAGAGGTTCAAATCATAGAAAGTGAGAGTGTCAATCCTCTTGTACTTAAGTCGGCCTTGTGCCTTTTGTATTAAATTCGGATGTAATATCTGTGTTTCATCGATAATAAGGAAGTCCAACGGATACAGTAAACCTGAAGTGAATCATCGGAATCTAAAACTGGACTCACAGAAGAGGTTCAAATCATAGAAAGTTAGAGAGTCAGTCCTCTTGTACTTATGTCGGCATTGTGCCTTTTGAATTTAATTCGGATACAATTTCTGTGTTTCATCGTCAATAAGTAGGTGCAAGGTATACAGGAAATTTGAAGTGAAGCATCGCAATCTAAAACTGGACTCACAGGAGAGGTTCAAATCATAGAAAGTGAGAGTGTCAGTCCTCTTATCCTTAAGTCGGCATTGTGCCTTTTGTATTAAATTCGGATGCAATTTCTGTGTTTCATCTTCAATAAGAAGGTCCGAGGTATACAGGAAACCTGACGTGAAGCATCGGAATCTAAAACTGGACTCACAGGAGAGGTTCAAATCATAGGAAGTGAGAGTGTCAGTCCTCTTGTACTTAAGTCGGCGATGTGCCTTTTGTATTAAATTCGGATGCAATTTCTGTGTTTCATCGTCAATAAGAAGGTGCAAAGTATACACGAAACCTGAAGTCAAGCATCGGAAACTAAAACTGGACTCACAGGAGAGGTTCAAATCATTGAAAGGGAGAGTGTCAGTCCTCTTGTACTTATGTCGTCCTTGTGCCTTTTGTATTAAATTCGGATGCAATTTCTGTGTTTCTGCGACAATAAGATAGTCCAAGGGATACAGTAAACCTGAAGTGAATCATCGGAATCTAATACTGGACTCACAGGAGAGGTTCAAATCAAAGAAAGTGAGAGTGTCAGTCCTCTTTTCCTTAAGTAGGCATTGTGCCTTTTGTATTAAATTCGGATGCAATTTCTGTGTTTCATCGTCAATAAGAAGGTCCAAGGTATACAGGAAACCTGAAGTGTCGCATCGGAATCTACAACTAGACTCACAGGAGAGGTTCAAATCATAGAAAGTTTGAGTGTCAGTCCTCTTGTACTTAAGTCGGCATTGTGCCTTTTGTATTAAATTAGTATTCAATTTCTGTGTTTCATCGTCAATAAGAAGGTCCAAGGTATACAGTAAACCTGAAGTGAAGCATCGGAATCTAAAACTGGATTAACAGGAGAGGTTCAAATCATAGAAAGAGAGAGTGTCAGTCCTCTTGTACATAAGTCGGCATTGTGCCGTTTGTATTAAATTCGGATGCAATTTCTGTGTTTCATCGTCAATAAGAAGGGCCAAGGTATACAGTAAACCTGAAGTGAAGCATCGGAATCCAAAACTGGACTCACAGGGGAGGTTCAATTCATAGAAAGTGAAAGTGTCAGTCCTCTTGTACTTAAGTCGGCATTGTGCATTTTGTATTAAATTCGGATGCAATTGCTGTGTTTCATCGTCAGTAAGGAAGTTCAAGGGATACAGTAAACCTGAAATGAATCATCGGAAACTAAAACAGGACTCACAGAAGAAGTTTAAATCATAGAAAGTGAAAGTGTCAGTCCTCTTGTACTTAAGTCGGCATTGTGCCTTTTGAATTAAATTCGGATGCAATTGCTGTGTTTCATCGTCAGTAAGAAGGTCCAAGGTATACAGGAAACCAGAAGTGAAGCATCAGAATCTAAAACTGGGCTCACAGGACAGGTTCAAATCAAAGAAAGTGAGAGTGTCTATCCTCTCGTACATAAGTCGGCATTATGCCTTTTGTATTAAATTCGGATGCGATTTCTGTGTTTCATCGTCAATAAGAGGGTCCAAGGGATACAGTAAACCTGAAGTGAAGCATCGGAATCTAAAACTGGACACACAGGAGAGGTTCAAATCATAGAATGGTAGAGTGTCAGTCCTCTTGTACTTGAGTCGGCATTGTGCCTTGGGAATTTAATTCCGATGCAATTTCTGAGCTTCATCGTCAAAAAGAAGGTCCAACGGATACAGTAAACGTGAAGTAAAAAATCCGAATCTAAAACTGGACTCACAGGAGAGGTTCAACTCATAGAAAGTGAGAGTGTCAGTCCTGTTGCACTTAAGTCGGCATTATGCCTTTTGTATTAAATTCGGATGCAATTTCTGTGTTTCATCGTCATTAAGAAGGTCCAAGGTATACAGTAAACCTGAAGTGAAGCATCGGAATCTAAAACTGGACTCACAGCGGAGTGTCAATTCATAGAAAGTGAAAGTGTCAGTCCCCTTGTACTTAAGTCAGCATTGTGCTTTTTGTATTAAATTCGGATGCAATTGCTGCGTTTCATCGTCAATAAGAAGGTCCATGGTATACAGGAAACAAGAAGTGAAGCATCGGAATCTAAAACTGGGCTCACAGGAGAGGTTCAAATCATAGAAAGTGAGAGTGTCTATCCTCTCGTACTTAAGTCGGCACTATGCCTTTTGTATTAAATTGGGATGCGATTTCTGTGTTTCATCGCCAATTAGTGGGTACAAGGGATACAGTAAACCTGAAGTGAAGCATCGGAATCTAAAACTGGACTCACAGGAGAGGTTCAAATCATAGAAAGTGAGAGTTTCAGTCCTCTTTTCCTTAAGTCGGCATTGTGCCTTTTGTATTAAATTCGGATGCAATTTCTGTGTTTCATCGTCAATAAGAAAGTCCAAGGGATACAGTAAACCTTAAGTGAAGCATCGGAATCTAAAACTGGACTCACATTAGAGGTTCAAATCATAGAAAGTGAGAGTGTCAGTCCTCTTGTACTTAAGTCGGCATTGTGCCTTTTGTATTAAATTCGGATGCAATTTCTGTGTTTCATCGTCAATAAGAAAGTCCAAGGGATACAGTAAACGTAAAGTGAATCATCGGAATCTAAAACTGGACTCACAGGAGAGGTTCAAATCATAGAAAATTAGAGAGTCAGTCCTCATGTACTTATGTCGGCATTGTGCCTTTTGAATTTAATTCGGATGCAATTTTTGTGTTTCATCGTCAATAAGAAGGTCCAAGGTATACAGTAAACCTGGAGTGAGGCATCGGAATCTAAAACTGGACTCACAGGAGAGGTTCAAATCATAGAAAGAGAGAGTGTCAGTCCTCTTGTACTTAAGTCGGCATTGTGCCTTTTGTATTAAATGCGGATGCAATTTCTGTGTTTCATCGTCAATAAGAAGGTCCAGGGGATACAGTAGACCTGAAGTAAAGCATCAGAATCTAAAACTGGACTCACAGGAGAGGATCAAATCATAGAAAGTGAGAGTGTCAGTCCTCTTGTACTTAAGTCGGCATTGTGCCTTTTCTATTAAATTCGGATGCAATTTCTGTGTTTCATCGTCAATAAGAAGGTCCAAGGTATACAGTAAACCTCAAGTGAAGCATCGGAATCTAAAACTGGACTCACAGGGGAGGTTCAATTCATAGAAAGTGAAAGTGTCAGTCCTCTTGTACTTAAGTCGGCATTGTGCCTTTTGTATTAAATTCGGATGCAATTTCTGTGTTTCTTCGTCAATAAGAAGGTCCAAGGTATACAGTAAACCTGAAGTGAAGTACCGGAATCTAAAACTGGACTCACAGGGGAGGTTCAATTCATAGAAAGTGAAAGTTTCAGTCCTCTTGTACTTAAGTCGGCATTGTTCATTTAGTATTAAATTCGGATGCAATTGCTGTGTTTCATCGTCAATAAGAAGGTCCAAGGTATACAGGAAACCAGAAGTGAAGCATCGGAATCTAAAACTGGGCTCACAGGAGGGGTTCAGATCATAGAAAGTGAGAGTGTCTATCCTCTCGTACTTATGTCGGCATTATGCCTTTTGTATTAAATTCGGGTGCGATTTCTGTGTTTCATCGTCAATATGAGGGTCCAAGGGATACAGTAAACCTGAAGTGAAGCATCGGGATCTAAAACTGGACTTACTGGAGAGGTTCAAATCATAGAAAGTGTGTGTGTCACTCCTCTTGTACTTAAGTCGGCATTGTTCCTTTTGTATGAAATTCCGATACAATTTCCGTGTTTCATCGTCAATAAGAAGGTCCAAGGGATACAGTAAACCTGAAGTGAAGCATCGGAATCCAAAACTGGACTCACAGGGGAGGTTCAATTCATAGAAAGTGAAAGTGTCAGTCCTCTTGAACTTAAGTCGGCATTGTGCCTTTTGTATTAAATTCGGATGCATTTGCTGTGTTTCATCGTCAATAAGAAAGTCCAAGGGATACAATAAACCTGAAATGAATCATCGGAAACTAAAACAGGACTCACAGAAGAAGTTCAAATCATAGAAAGTTAGAGAGTCAGTCCTCTTGTACTTATGTCGGCATTGTGCCTTTCGAATTTAATTCGGATGCAATTTCTGTGTTTCATCGTCTTTAAGAAGGTCCAAGGTATACAGGAAACCTGAAGTGAAGCATCGGAATCTAAAACTGGACTCACAGGAGAGGTTCAAATCATAGAAAGGTAGAGTGTCAGTCCTCTTGTACTTAAGTCGGCATTGTGCATTTTGTATTAAATGCGGATGCAATTCCTGTGTTTCATCGTCAATAAGAAGGTCCAGGGGATACAGTAGACCTGAAGTAAAGCATCAGAATCTAAAACTGGACTCACAGGAGAGGATCAAATCATAGAAAGTGAGAGTGTCAGTCCTCTTGTACTTAAGTCGGCATTGTGCCTTTTCTATTAAATTCGGATGCAATATCTGTGTTTCATCGTCAATAAGAAGGTCCAAGGTATACAGTAAACCTCAAGTGAAGCATCGGAATCTAAAACTGGACTTACAGGGGAGGTTCAATTCATAGAAAGTGAAAGTGTCAGTCCTCTTGTACTTAAGTCGGCATTGTGCCTTTTGTATTAAATTCGGATGCAATTTCTGTGTTTCTTCGTCAATAAGAAGGTCCAAGGTATACAGTAAACCTGAAGTGAAGTATCGGAATCTAAAACTGGACTCACAGGGGAGGTTCAATTCATAGAAAGTGAAAGTTTCAGTCCTCTTGTACTTAAGTCGGCATTGTTCATTTAGTATTAAATTCGGATGCAATTGCTGTGTTTCATCGTCAATAAGAAAGTCCAAGGGATACAGTAAACGTAAAGTGAATCATCGGAATCTAAAACTGGACTCACAGGAGAGGTTCAAATCATAGAAAATTAGAGAGTCAGTCCTCATGTACTTATGTCGGCATTGTGCCTTTTGAATTTAATTCGGATGCAATTTTTGTGTTTCATCGTCAATAAGAAGGTCCAAGGTATACAGTAAACCTGGAGTGAAGCATCGGAATCTAAAACTGGACTCACAGGAGAGGTTCAAATCATAGAAAGAGAGAGTGTCAGTCCTCTTGTACTTAAGTCGGCATTGTGCCTTTAGTATTAAATGCGGATGCAATTTCTGTGTTTCATCGTCAATAAGAAGGTCCAGGGGATACAGTAGACCTGAAGTAAAGCATCAGAATCTAAAACTGGACTCACAGGAGAGGATCAAATCATAGAAAGAGAGAGTGTCAGTCCTCTTGTACTTAAGTCGGCATTGTGCCTTTTCTATTAAATTCGGATGCAATTTCTGTGTTTCATCGTCAATAAGAAGGTCCAAGGTATACAGTAAACCTCAAGTGAAGCATCGGAATCTAAAACTGGACTCACAGGGGAGGTTCAATTCATAGAAAGTGAAAGTGTCAGTCCTCTTGTACTTAAGTCGGCATTGTGCCTTTTGTATTAAATTCGGATGCAATTTCTGTGTTTCATCGTCAATAAGAAGGTCCAAGGTATACAGTAAACCTGAAGTAAAGTATCGGAATCTAAAACTGGACTCACAGGGGAGGTTCAATTCATAGAAAGTGAAAGTTTCAGTCCTCTTGTACTTAAGTCGGCATTGTTCATTTAGTATTAAATTCGGATGCAATTGCTGTGTTTCATCGTCAATAAGAAGGTCCAAGGTATACAGGAAACCAGAAGTGAAGCATCGGAATCTAAAACTGGGCTCACAGGAGAGGTTCAAATCATAGAAAGTGAGAGTGGCTATCCTCTCGTATTTATGTCGGCATTATGCCTTTTGTATTAAATTCGGGTGCGATTTCTGTGTTTCATCGTCAATATGAGGGTCCAAGGGATACAGTAAACCTGAAGTGAAGCATCGGGATCTAAAACTGGACTCACAGGAGAGGTTCAAATCATAGAAAGTGTGTGTGTCACTCCTCTTGTAATTAAGTCGGCATTGTGCCTTTTGTATGAAATTCCGATACAATTTCTGTGTTTCATCGTCAATAAGAAGGTCCAAGGGATACAGTAAACCTGAAGTGAAGCATCGGAATCTAAAACTGGACTCACAGGAGAGGTTCAAATCATATAAAGTGAGAGTGTCAGTCCTCTTGTACTTAAGTTGGCATTGTGCCGTTTGTATTAAATTCGGATGCAATTTCTGTGTTTCATCGGCAATAAGGAGGTCCAAGGTATACAGTAAACCTGAAGTGAAGCATCGGAATCTAAAACTGGATTCACAGGGGAGGTTCAATTCATAGAAAGTGAAAGTGTCAGTCATCTTGTACTTAAGTCGGCATTGTGCCTTTTGTATTAAATTCGGATGCAATTGCTGTGTTTCATCGTCAATAAGAAAGTCCAAGGGATACAGTAAACGTGAAGTGAATCATCGGAAACTAAAACTTGACTCACAGAAGAGGTTCCAATCATAGAAAGTTAGAGAGTCAGTCCTCTTGTACCTATGTCGGCATTGTGCCTTTAGAATTTAATTCGGATGCAATTTCTGTGTTTCATCGTGAATAAGAAGGTCCAAGGTGTACAGGAAACCTGAAGTGAAGCATCGGAATCTAAAACTGGACTCACAGGAGAGGTTCAAATCATAGAAAGTGAGAGTTTCAGTCCTCTTTTCCTTATGTCGGCATTGTGCCTTTTGTATTAAATTCAGATGCAATTTCTGTGTTTCATCGTCAATAAGAAGGTCCAAGGGATACAGTAGACCTGAAGTGAAGCATCAGAATCTAAAACTGGACTCAAAGGAGAGGTTCAAATCATAGAATGTGAGAGTGTCAGTCCTCTTGTACTTAAGTCGGCATTGTGAATTTTGTATTAAATTCGGATACAATTTCTGTTTTTCATCGTCAATAAGAAAGTGCAAGGGATACAGTAAACCTAAAGTGAATCATCGGAATTTAAAACTGGACTCACAGAAGTGGTTCAAATCATAGAAAGTTAGAGAGTCAGTCCTCTTGTACTTACGTCGGCATTGTGCCTTTTGAATTTAATTCGGATGCAATTTTTGTGTTTCATCGTCAATATAAGGTCCAAGGTATACAGTAAACCTGGAGTGAGGCATCGGAATCTAAAACTGGACTCACAGGAGAGGTTCAAATCATAGAAAGAGAGAGTGTCAGTCCTCTTGTACTTAGGTCGGCATTGTGCCGTTTGTATTAAATTCGGATGCAATTTCTGTGTTTCATCGTCAATAAGAAGGTCCAAGGTATACAGTAAACCTGAAGTGAAGCATCGGAATCCAAAACTGGACTCACAGGGGAGGTTTAATTCATAGAAAGTGAAAGTGTCAGTCCTCTTGTACTTAAGTCGGCATTGTGCCTTTTGTATTAAATTCGGATGCAATTGCTGTGTTTCATCGTCAATAAGAAAGTCTAAGGGATACAGTAAACCTGAAATGAATCATCGGAAACTAAAACAGGACTCACAGAAGAAGTTCAAATCATAGAAAGTTAGAGAGTCAGTCCTCTTGTACTTATGTCGGCATTGTGCCTTTCGAATTTAATTCGGATGCAATTTCTGTGTTTCATCGTCTTTAAGAAGGTCCAAGGTATACAGGAAACCTGAAGTGAAGCATCGGAATCTAAAACTGGTCTCACAGGAGAGGTTCAAATCATAGAAAGGTAGAGTGTCAGTCCTCTTGTACTTAAGTCGGCATTGTGCCTTTTGTATTAAATTCGGATGCAATTTCTGTGTTTCATCGTCAATAAGATGGTCCAAGGTATACAGGAAACCTGAAGTGAAGCATCGGAATCTAATACTGGACTCACAGGGGAGGTTCAATTCATAGAAAGTGAAAGTGTCAGTCCTCTTGTACTTAAGTCGGCATTGTGCCTTTTGTATTAAATTCGGATGCAATTTCTGTGTTTCATCGTCAATAAGAAGGTCCAAGGTATACAGTAAACCTGAAGTGAAGCATCGGAATCTAAAACTGGACTCACAGGGAGGTTCAATTCATAGAAAGTGAAAGTGTCAGTCCTCTTTTACTTAAGTCGGCATTGTGCCTTTTGTATTAAATTCGGATGCAATTGCTGTGTTTCATCGTCAATAAGAAGGTCCAAGGTATACAGGAAACCAGAAGTGTAGCATCAGAATCTAAAACTGGGCTCACAGGAGAGGTTCAAATCATCGAAAGTGAGAATGTCTATCCTCTCGTACTTAAGTCGGCATTATGCCTTTTGTATTAAATTCGGATGCGATATCTGTGTTTCATCGTCAATAAGACTGTCCAAGGGATACAGTAAACCTGAAGTGAAGCATCGGAATCTAAAACTGGACTCACAGGAGAGGTTCAAATCATAGAACAGTAGAGTGTCAGTCCTCTTGTACTTAAGTCGGCATTGTGCCTTTTGAATTTAATTCCGATGCAATTTCTGTGTTTCATCGTCAATAAGAACGTCCAAGGTATACACGTAACCTGAAGTCAATCATCGGAATCTGAAACTGGACTCACAGGAGGTGTTCAAATCATAGAAAGTGATAGTGTCAGTCCTGTTGTACTCAAGTTGGCATTGTGCCTTGTGTATTAAATTCGGATGCAATTTCTGTGTTTCATCATCAATAAGAACGTCCAGGGTGTACGCGAAACCTCACGTCTAGCATCGGAATCTAAAACTGGACTCACAGGAGAGGTTCAAATCATAGAAAGTGAGAGTGTCAGTCCTCTTGTACTTAAGTCGGCATTGTGAATTTTGTATTAAATTCGGATACAATTTCTGTGCATCATCGTCAATAAGAAGGTCCAAGGGATACAGTAAACCTGAAGTGAAGCATCGGAATTTAAAACTGGACTCACAGGAGAGTTTCAAATCATAGAAAGTGAGAGTGTCAGTCCTCTTCTACTTAAGTCGGCATTGTGCCTTTTGTATTAAATTCGGATGCAATTTCTTTGTTTCATCGTCAATAAGAAGGTCCAAGGTATACATTAAACCTGAAGTGAAGCATCGGAATCTAAAACTGGACTTACAGGGGAGGTTCAATTCATAGAAAGTGTAAGTGTCAGTCCTCTTGTACTTAAGTCGGCATTGTGCCTTTTGTATTAAATTCGGATGCAATTGCTGTGTTTCATCGTCAATAAGAAGGTCCAAGGTATACAGGAAACCAGAAGTGAAGCATCGGAATCTAAAACTGGGCTCACAGGAGGGGTTCAGATCATAGAAAGTGAGAGTGTCGATCCTCTCGTACTTATGTCGGCATTATGCCTTTTGTATTAAATTCGGGTGCGATTTCTGTGTTTCATCGTCAATATGAGGGTCCAAGGGATACAGTAAACCTGAAGT
The DNA here is from genome assembly GCF_021461395.2 of Schistocerca americana. NCBI lineage: Eukaryota > Metazoa > Arthropoda > Insecta > Orthoptera > Acrididae > Schistocerca > Schistocerca americana. The sequence continues at coordinate 3,920,892 of NW_025725917.1, read as the reverse complement.
GAAGCATCGGGATCTAGAACTGGACTTACTGGAGATGTTCAATTCATAGAAAGTGTGTGTGTCACTCCTCTTGTACTTAAGTCGGCATTGTTCCTTTTGTATGAAATTCCGATACAATTTCCGTGTTTCATCGTCAATAAGAAGGTCCAAGGGATACAGTAAACCTGAAGTGAAGCATCGGAATCCAAAACTGGACTCACAGGGGAGGTTCAATTCATAGAAAGTGAAAGTGTCAGTCCTCTTGAACTTAAGTCGGCATTGTGCCTCTTGTATTAAATTCGGATGCATTTGCTGTGTTTCATCGTCAATAAGAAAGTCCAAGGGATACAGTAAACCCTGAAATGAATCATCGGAAACTAAAACAGGACTCACAGAAGAAGTTCAAATCATAGAAAGTTAGAGAGTCAGTCCTCTTGTACTTATGTCGGCATTGTGCCTTTCGAATTTAATTCGGATGCAATTTCTGTGTTTCATCGTCTTTAAGAAGGTCCAAGGTATACAGGAAACCTGAAGTGAAGCATCGGAATCTAAAACTGGACTCACAGGAGAGGTTCAAATCATAGAAAGGTAGAGTTTCAGTCCTCTTGTACTTAAGTCGGCATTGTGCATTTTGTATTAAATGCGGATGCAATTTCTGTGTTTCATCGTCAATAAGAAGGTCCAGGGGATACAGTAGACCTGAAGTAAAGCATCAGAATCTAAAACTGGACTCACAGGAGAGGATCAAATCATAGAAAGTGAGAGTGTCAGTCCTCTTGTACTTAAGGCGGCATTGTGCCTTTTCTATTAAATTCGGATGCAATATCTGTGTTTCATCGTCAATAAGAAGGTCCAAGGTATACAGTAAACCTCAAGTGAAGCATCGGAATCTAAAACTGGACTTACAGGGGAGGTTCAATTCATAGAAAGTGAAAGTGTCAGTCCTCTTGTACTTAAGTCGGCATTGTGCCTTTTGTATTAAATTCGGATGCAATTTCTGTGTTTCATCGTCAATAAGAAGGTCCAAGGTATACAGTAAACCTGAAGTGAAGTATCGGAATCTAAAACTGGACTCACAGGGGAGGTTCAATTCATAGAAAGTGAAAGTTTCAGTCCTCTTGTACTTAAGTCGGCATTGTTCATTTAGTATTAAATTCGGATGCAATTGCTGTGTTTCATCGTCAATAAGAAGGTCCAAGGTATACAGGAAACCAGAAGTGAAGCATCGGAATCTAAAACTGGGCTCACAGGAGAGGTTCAAATCATAGAAAGTGAGAGTGGCTATCCTCTCGTATTTATGTCGGCATTATGGCTTTTGTATTAAATTCGGGTGCGATTTCTGTGTTTCATCGTCAATATGAGGGTCCAAGGGATACAGTAAACCTGAAGTGAAGCATCGGGATCTAAAACTGGACTCACAGGAGAGGTTCAAATCATAGAAGGGTAGAGCGTCAGTCCTCTTGTACTTAAGTCGGCATTGTGCCTATTGTATTAAATTCGGATGCAATTTCTGTGTTTCATCGTCAATAAGAAGGTCCAAGGTATACAGGAAACCTGAAGTGAAGCATCGGAATCTAAAACTGGACTCACAGGGGAGGTTCAATTCATAGAAAGTGAAAGTGTCAGTCCTCTTGTACTTAAGTCGGCATTGTGCCTTTTGTATTAAATTCGGATGCAATTTCTGTGTTTCATCGTCAATAAGAAGGTCCAAGGTATACAGTAAACCTGAAGTGAAGCATCGGAATCTAAAACTGGACTCACAGGGAGGTTCAATTCATAGAAAGTGAAAGTGTCAGTCCTCATGTACTTAAGTCGGCATTGTGCCTTTTGTATTAAATTCGGATGCAATTGCTGTGTTTGATCGTCAATAAGAAGGTCCAAGGTATACAGGAAACCAGAAGTGAAGCATCAGAATCTAAAACTGGGCTCACAGGAGAGGTTCAAATCATAGAAAGTGAGAATGTCTATCCTCTCGTACTTAAGTCTGCATTATGCCTTTTGTATTAAATTCGGATGCGATATCTGTGTTTCATCGTCAATAAGACTGTCCAAGGGATACAGTAAACCTGAAGTGAAGCATCGGAATCTAAAACTGGACTCACAGGAGAGGTTCAAATCATAGAAAAGTAGAGTGTAAGTCCTCTTGTACTTAAGTCCGCATTGTGCCTTGGGAATTTAATTCCGATGCAATTTCTGAGCTTCATCGTCAAAAAGAAGGTTCAACGGATACAGTATACCTGAAGTAAAAAATCGGAATCTAAAACTGGACTCACAGGAAAGGTTCAAATCATAGAAAGGTAGAGTGTCAGTCCTCTTGTACTTAAGTCGGCATTGTGCCTTTTGAATTTAATTCCGATGAAATTTCTGTGTTTCATCGTCAATAAGAATGTCCAAGGTATACACGTAACCTGTAGTCAATCATCGGAATCTGAAACTGGACTCACAGGAGGTGTTCAAATCATAGAAAGTGATAGTGTCAGTCCTGTTGTACTCAAGTTGGCATTGTGCCTTGTGTATTAAATTCGGATGCAATTTCTGTGTTTCATCATCAATAAGAACGTCCAGGGTGTACGCGAAACCTGAAGTCAAGCATCGGAATCTAAAACTGGACTCACAGGAGAGGTTCAAATCATAGAAGGTGAGAGTGTCAGTCCTCTTGTACTTAAGTCGGCATTGTGCCTTTTGTATTAAATTCGGATGCAATTTCTGTGTTTCATCGTCAATAAGAAAGTCCAAGGGATACAGTAAACCTAAAGTGAATCATCGGAATCTAAAACTGGACTCACAGGAGAGGTTCAAATCATAGAAAGTGAGAGTGTCAGTCCTCTTGTACTTAATTCGGCATTGTGAATTTTGTATTAAATTCGGATACAATTTCTGTGCATCATCGTCAATAAGAAGGTCCAAGGGATACAGTAAACCTGAAGTGAAGCATCGGAATCTAAAACTGGACTCACAGGAGAGGTTCAAATCATAGAAAGTGAGAGTGTCAGTCCTCTTCTACTTAAGTCTGCATTGTGCCTTTTGTATTAAATTCGGATGACATTTCTTTGTTTCATCGTCAATAAGAAGGTCCAAGGTATACATTAAACCTGAAGTGAAGCATCGGAATCTAAAACTGGACTTACAGGGGAGGTTCAATTCATAGAAAGTGTAAGTGTCAGTCCTCTTGTACTTAAGTCGGCATTGTGCCTTTTGTATTAAATTCGGATGCAACTGCTGTGTTTCATCGTCAATAAGAAGGTCCAAGGTATACAGGAAACCAGAAGTGAAGCATCGGAATCAAAAACTGGGCTCACAGGAGAGGTTCAGATCATAGAAAGTGAGAGTGTCTATCCTCTCGTACTTATGTCGGCATTATGCCTTTTGAATTAAATTCGGGTGCGATTTCTGTGTTTCATCGTCAATATGAGGGTCCAAGGGATACAGTAAACCTGAAGTGAAGCATCGGGATCTAAAACTGGACTTACTGGAGAGGTTCAAATCATAGAAAGTGTGTGTGTCACTCCTCTTGTACTTAAGTCGGCATTGTTCCTTTTGTATGAAATTCCGATACAATTTCTGTGTTTCATCGTCAATAAGAAGGTCCAAGGGATACAGTAAACCTGAAGTGAAGCATCGGAATCCAAAACTGGACTCACAGGGGAGGTTCAATTCATAGAAAGTGAAAGTGTCAGTCCTCTTGTACTTAAGTCGGCATTGTGCCTTTTGTATTAAATTCGGATGCAATTGCTGTGTTTCATCGTCAATGAGAAAGCCCAAGGTATACAGTAAACTTGAAGTGAAGCATCGGAATCCAAAACTGGACTCACAGGGGAGGTTCAATTCAAGAAAGTGAAAGTGTCAGTCCTCTTGTAGTTAAGTCGGCATTGTGCCTTTTGTATTAAATTCGGATGCAATTGCTGTGTTTCATCGTTAATAAGAAAGTCCAAGGGATACAGTAAAACTGAAATGAATCATCGGAAACTCAAACAGGACTCACAGAAGAAGTTCAAATCATAGAAAGTTAGAGAGTCAGTCCTCTTGTACTTATGTCGGCATTGTGCCTTTCGAATTTAATTCGGATGCAATTTCTGTGTTTCATCGTCTTTAAGAAGGTCCAAGGTATACAGGAAACCTGAAGTGAAGCATCGGAATCTAAAACTGGACTCACAGGAGAGGTTCAAATCATAGAAAGGTAGAGTGTCAGTCCTCTTGTACTTAAGTCGGCATTGTGCCTTTTGTATTAAATTCGGATGCAGTTTCTGTGTTTCATCGTCAATAAGAAGGTCCAGGGGATACAGTAGACCTGAAGTGAAGCATTAGAATCTAAACTGGACTTACAGGAGAGGATCAAATCATAGAAAGTGAGAATGTCTATCCTCTCGTACTTAAGTCGGCATTATGCCTTTTGTATTAAATTCGGATGCGATTTCTGTGTTTCATCGTCAATAAGAGGGTCCAAGGGATACAGTAAACCTGAAGTGAAGCATCGGAATCTAAAACTGGACTCACAGGAGAGGTTCAAATCATAGAAAAGTAGTGTGTAAGTCCTCTTGTACTTAAGTCCGCATTGTGCCTTGGGAATGTAATTCCGATGCAATTTCTGAGCTTCATCGTCAAAAAGAAGGTCCAACGGATACAGTAAACCTGAAGTAAAAAATCGGAATCTAAAACTGGACTCACAGGAGAGGTTCAAATCATAGAAAGGTATAGTGTCAGTCCTCTTGTACTTAAGTCGGCATTGTGCCTTTTGAATTTAATTCCGATGCAATTTCTGTGTTTCATCATCAATAAGAACGTCCAAGGTATACATGAAACCTGAAGTCAATCATCGGAATCTGAAACTGGACTCACAGGAGGTGTTCAAATCATAGAAAGTGATAGTGCCAGTCCTGTTGTACTCAAGTTGGCATTGTGCCTTGTGTATTAAATTCGGATGCAATTTCTGTGTTTCATCATCAATAAGAACGTCCTGGGTGTACACGGAACCTGAAGTCATGCATCGGAATCTAAAACTGGGCTCACAGGAGAGGTTCAAATAATAGAAAGTGAGAGTGTCAGTCCTCTTGTACTTACGTCGGCATTGTGCCTTTTGTATTTAATTCGGATGCAATTTCTGTGTTTCATCGTCAATAAGAAAGTCCAAGGGATACAGTAAACCTAAAGTGAATCATCGGAATCTAAAACTGGACTCACAGGAGAGGTTCAAATCATAGAAAGTGAGAGTGTCAGTCCTCTTGTACTTAAGTCGGCATTGTGCCTTTTGTATTAAATTCGGATGCAATTTCTGTGTTTCATCGTCAATCAGATGGTCCAAGGTATACAGTAAACCTGAAGTGAAGCATCGGAATCTAAAACTGGACTCACAGGGGAGGTTTAATTCATAGTGAAATAGAGTGTTAGTCCTCTCGTACTTAAGTCGGCATTGTGCCTTTTGAATTTAATTCCGATGCAATTTTTGAGCTTCATCGTCAAAAAGAAGGTCCAACGGATACAGTAAACCTGAAGTGAAAAATCGGAATCTAAAACTGGACTCACAGGAGAGGTTCAAATCATAGAAAGGTATAGTGTCAATCCTCTTGTACTTAAGTCGGCATTGTGCCTTTTGAATTTAATTCCGATGCAATTTCTGTGTTTCATCATCAATAAGAACGTCCAAGGTATACACGAAACCTGAAGTCAATCATCGGAATCTGAAACTGGACTCACAGGATGTGTTCAAATCATAGAAAGTGATAGTGTCAGTCCTGTTGTACTCAAGTTGGCATTGTGCCTTGTGTATTAAATTCGGATGCAATTTCTGTGTTTCATCATCAATAAGAACGTCCAGGGTTTACACGAAACCTGAAGTCAAGCATCGGAATCTAAAACTGGACTCACAGGAGAGGTTCAAATCATAGAAGGTGAGAGTGTCAGTCCTCTTGTACTTCAGTCGGCATTGTGAATTTTGTATTAAATTCGGATACAATTTCTGTGCATCATCGTCAATAAGAAGGTCCAAGGGATACAGTAAACCTGAAGTGAAGCATCGGAATCTAAAACTGGACTCACAGGAGAGGTTCAAATCATAGAAAGTGAGAGTGTCAGTCCTCTTGTACTTAAGTCGGCATTGTGCCTTTTGTATTAAATTCGGATGCAATTCCTTTGTTTCATCGTCAATAAGAAGGTCCAAGGTATACATTAAACCTGAAGTGAAGCATCGGAATCTAAAACTGGACTTACAGGGGAGGTTCAATTCATAGAAAGTGTAAGTGTCAGTCCTCTTGTACTTAAGTCGGCATTGTGCCTTATGTATTAAATTCGGATGCAACTGCTGTGTTTCATCATAGATAAGAAGGTCCAAGGTATACAGGAAACCAGAAGTGAAGCATCGGAATCTAAAACTGGGCTCACAGGAGAGGTTCAGATCATAGAAAGTGAGAGTGTCTATCCTCTCGTACTTATGTCGGCATTATGTCTTTTGTATTAAATTCGGGTGCGATTTCTGTGTTTCATCGTCAATATGAGGGTCCAAGGGATACAGTAAACCTGAAGTGAAGCATCGGGATCTAAAACTGGACTTACTGGAGAGGTTCAAATCATAGAAAGTGTGTGTGTCACTCCTCTTGTGCTTAAGTCGGCATTGTTCCTTTTGTATGAAATTCCGATACAATTTCTGTGTTTCATCGTCAATAAGAAGGTCCAAGGGATACAGTAAACCTGAAGTGAAGCATCGGAATCCAAAACTGGACTCACAGGGGAGGTTCAATTCATAGAAAGTGAAAGTGTCAGTCCTCTTGTACTTAAGTCGGAATTGTGCCTTTTGTATTAAATTCGGATGCAATTGCTGTGTTTCATCGTCAATGAGAAAGCCCAAGGTATACAGTAAACCTGAAGTGAAGCATCGGAATCCAAAACTGGACTCACAGGGGAGGTTCAATTCAAGAAAGTGAAAGTGTCAGTCCTCTTGTACTTAAGTCGGCATTGTGCCTTTTGTATTAAATTCGGATGCAATTGCTGTGTTTCATCGTTAATAAGAAAGTCCAAGGGATACAGTAAAACTGAAATGAATCATCGGAAACTAAAACAGGACTCACAGAAGAAGTTCAAATCATAGAAAGTTAGAGAGTCAGTCCTCTTGTACTTATGTCGGCATTGTGCCTTTCGAATTTAATTCGGATGCAATTTCTGTGTTTCATCGTCTTTAAGAAGGTCCAAGGTATACAGGAAACCTGAAGTGAAGCATCGGAATCTAAAACTGGACTCACAGGAGAGGTTCAAATCATAGAAAGGTAGAGTGTCAGTCCTCTTGTACTTAAGTCGGCATTGTGCCTTTTGTATTAAATTCGGATGCAATTTCTGTGTTTCATCGTCAATAAGAAGGTCCAGGGGATACAGTAGACCTGAAGTGAAGCATCAGAAACTAAACTGGACTTACAGGAGAGGATCAAATCATAGAAAGTGAGAGTGTCTGTCCTCTTGTACTTAAGTCGGCATTGTGCCTTTTGTATTAAATTCGGATGCAATTTCTGTGTTTCATCGTCAATAAGAAGGTCCAAGGTATACAGTAAAGCTGAAGTGAAGCATCGGAATCTAAAACTGGACTCACAGGGAGGTTCAATTCATAGAAAGTGAAAGTGTCAGTCCTCTTGTACTTAAGTCAGCATTGTGCCTTTTGTATTAAATTCGGATGCAATTGCTGTGTTTCATCGTCAATAAGAAGGTCCAAGGTATACAGGAAACCAGAAGTGAAGCATCATAATCTAAAACTGGGCTCACAGGAGAGGTTCAAATCATAGAAAGTGAGAATGTCTATCCTCTCGTACTTAAGTCGGCATTATGCCTTTTGTATTAAATTCGGATGCGATTTCTGTGTTTCATCGTCAATAAGAGGGTCCAAGGGATACAGTAAACCTGAAGCGAAGCATCGGAATCTAAAACTGGACTCACAGGAGAGGTTCAAATCATAGAAAAGTAGTGTGTAAGTCCTCTTGTACTTAAGTCCGCATTGTGCCTTGGGAATGTAATTCCGATGCAATTTCTGAGCTTCATCGTCAAAAAGAAGGTCCAACGGATACAGTAAACCTGAAGTAAAAAATCGGAATCTAAAACTGGACTCACAGGAGAGGTTCAAATCATAGAAAGGTATAGTGTCAGTCCTCTTGTACTTAAGTCGGCATTGTGCCTTTTGAATTTAATTCCGATGCAATTTCTGTGTTTCATCATCGATAAGAACGTCCAAGGTATACACGAAACCTGAAGTCAATCATCGGAATCTGAAACTGGACTCACAGGAGGTGTTCAAATCATAGAAAGTGATAGTGTCAGTCCTGTTGTACTCAAGTTGCCATTGTGCCTTGTGTATTAAATTCGGATGCAATTTCTGTGTTTCATCATCAATAAGAACGTCCAGGGTGTACACGAAACCTGAAGTCAAGCATCGGAATCTAAAACTGGGCTCACAGGAGAGGTTCAAATAATAGAAAGTGAGAGTGTCAGTCCTCTTGTACTTACGTCGGCATTGTGCCTTTTGTATTTAATTCGGATGCAATTTCTGTGTTTCATCGTCAATAAGAAAGTCCAAGGGATAATGTAAACCTAAAGTGAATCATCGGAATCTAAAACTGGACTCACAGGAGAGGTTCAAATCATAGAAAGTGAGAGTGTCAGTCCTCTTGTACTTAAGTCGGCATTGTGCCTTTTGTATTAAATTCGGATGCAATTTCTGTGTTTCATCGTCAATCAGATGGTCCAAGGTATACAGTAAACCTGAAGTGAAGCATCGGAATCTAAAACTGGACTCACAGGGGAGGTTTAATTCATAGTGAAATAGAGTGTCAGTCCTCTCGTACTTAAGCCGGCATTGTGCCTTTTGAATTTAATTCCGATGCAATTTTTGAGCTTCATCGTCAAAAAGAAGGTCCAACGGATACAGTAAACCTGAAGTGAAAAAACGGAAGCTAAAACTGACCTCACAGGAGAGGTTCAAATCATAGAAAGTGAGATTGTCAGTCGTCTTGTACTTAAGTCGGCATTATGCCTTTGGTATTACATTCGGATGCAATTTCTGTGGTTCATCGACAATAAGAAGGTGCAAGTGATACAGTAGACCTGAAGTGAAGCATCGGAATCTAAAACTTGACTCACAGGAGTTGTTCCAATCATAGAAATTGAGAGTGTCAGTCCTCTTGTACTTAAGTCAGCATTGTGCCTTTTGTATTAAACTCGGATGCAATTTCTGTGTTTCATCGTCAATAAGAACGTCCAAGGTATACACAGAACCTGAAGTCAAGCAACGGAATCTTAAACTGCACTCACAGGAGAGGTTCAAATCATAGAAAGTGAGAGTGTCAATCCTCTTGTACTTAAGTCGGCCTTGTGCCTTTTGTATTAAATTCGGATGCAATATCTGTGTTTCATCGATAATAAGAAAGTCCAACGGATACAGTAAACCTGAAGTGAATCATCGGAATCTAAAACTGGACTCACAGAAGAGGTTAAAATCATAGAAAGTTAGAGAGTCAGTCCTCTTGTACTTATGTCGGCATTGTGCCTTTTGAATTTAATTCGGATACAATTTCTGTGTTTCATCGTCAATAAGTAGGTGCAAGGTATACAGGAAATTTGAAGTGAAGCATCGCAATCTAAAACTGGACTCACAGGAGAGGTTCAAATCATAGAAAGTGAGAGTGTCAGTCCTCTTATCCTTAAGTCGGCATTGTGCCTTTTGTATTAAATTCGGATGCAATTTCTGTGTTTCATCGTCAATAAGAAGGTCCGAGGTATACAGGAAACCTGACGTGAAGCATCGGAATCTAAAACTGGACTCACAGGAGAGGTTCAAATCATAGGAAGTGAGAGTGTCAGTCCTCTTGTACTTAAGTCGGCGATGTGCCTTTTGTATTAAATTCGGATGCAATTTCTGTGTTTCATCGTCAATAAGAAGGTGCAAAGTATACACGAAACTTGAAGTCAAGCATCGGAAACTAAAACTGGACTCACTGGAGGGGTTCAAATCATTGAAAGTGAGAGTGTCAGTCCTCTTGTACTTAAGTCGGCCTTGTGCCTTTTGTATTAAATTCGGATGCAATTTCTGTGTTTCTGCGACAATAAGATAGTCCAAGGGATACAGTAAACCTGAAGTGAATCATCGGAATCTAATACTGGACTCACAGGAAAGGTTCAAATCAAAGAAAGTGAGAGTGTCAGTCCTCTTTTCCTTAAGTCGGCATTGTGCCTTTTGTATTAAATTCGGATGCAATTTCTGTGTTTCATCGTCAATAAGAAGGTCCAAGGTATACAGGAAACCTGAAGTGTAGCATCGGAATCTAAAACTAGACTCACAGGAGAGGTTCAAATCATAGAAAGTTTGAGTGTCAGTCCTCTTGTACTTAAGTCGGCATTGTGCCTTTTGTATTAAATTCGTATACAATTTCTGTGTTTCATCGTCAATAAGATGGTCCAAGGTATACAGTAAACCTGAAGTGAAGCATCGGAATCTAAAACTGGATTAACAGGAGAGGTTCAAATCATAGAAAGTGAGAGTGTCAGTCCTGTTGTACTTAAGTCGGCATTATGCCTTTTGTATTAAATTCGGATGCAATTTCTGTGTTTCATCGTCATTAAGAAGGTCCAAGGTATACAGTAAACCTGAAGTGAAGCATCGGAATCTAAAACTGGACTCACAGCGGAGTGTCAATTCATAGAAAGTGAAAGTGTCAGTCCTCTTGTACTTAAGTCAGCATTGTGCTTTTTGTATTAAATTCGGATGCAATTGCTGTGTTTCATCGTCAATAAGAAGGTCCATGGTATACAGGAAATAAGAAGTGAAGCATCGGAATCTAAAACTGGGCTCACAGGAGAGGTTCAAATCATAGAAAGTGAGAGTGTCTATCCTCTCGTACTTAAGTCGGCATTATGCCTTTTGTATTAAATTGGGATGCGATTTCTGTGTTTCATCGGCAATTAGTGGGTCCAAGGGATACAGTAAACCTGAAGTGAAGCATCGGAATCTAAAACTGGACTCACAGGAGACGTTCAAATCATAGAAAGGTTGAGTGTCAGTCCTCTTGTACTTAAGTCGGCATTGTGCCTTTTGAATTTAATTCCGATGCAATTTCTGTGTTTCATCGTCAATAAGAACGTCCAAGGTATACACGAAACCTGAAGCGAAGCATCGGAATCTGAAACTGGACTCACAGGAGGTGTTCAAATCATAGAATGTTAGAGAGTCAGTCCCCTTGTACTTATGTCGGCATTGTGCCTTTCGAATTTAATTCTGATGCAATTTCTGTGTTTCATCGTCAATAAGAAGGTCCAAGGTATACAGGAAACCTGAAGTGAAGCATCGGAATCTAAAACTGGACTCACAGGAGAGGTTCAAATCATAGAAAAAGAGAGTTTCAGTCCTCTTTTCCTTAAGTCGGCATTGTGCCTCTCGTATTAAATTCGGATGCAATTTCTGTGTTTCATCGTCTATAAGAAGGTCCAAGGGATACAGTAGACCTGAAGTGAAGCATCAGAATCTAATACTGGACTCACAGGAGAGGTTCAAATCATAGAATGTGAGAGTGTCAGTCCTCTTGTACTTAAGTCGGCTTTGTGAATTTTGTATTAAATTCGGATACAATTTCTGTTTTTCATCGTCAATAAGAAGATCCAAGGTATACAGTAAACCTGAAGTGAAGCATCGGAATCTAAATCTGGACTCACATTAGAGGTTCAAATCATAGAAAGTGAGAGTGTCAGTCCTCTTGTACTTAAGTCGGCATTGTGCCTTTTGTATTAAATTCGGATGCAATTTCTGTGTTTCATCGTCAATAAGAAAGTCCAAGGGATACAGTAAACCTAAAGTGAATCATCGGAATCTAAAAACTGGACTCACAGAAGAGGTTCAAATCATAGAAAGTTAGAGAGTCGGTCCTCATGTACTTATGTCGGCATTGTAACTTTTGCATTTAATTCGGATGCAATTTTTGTGTTTCATCGTCAATAAGACGGTCCAAGGTATACAGTAAACCTGGAGTGAGGCATCGGAATCTAAAACTGGACTCACAGGAGAGGTTCAAATCATAGAAAGAGAGAGTGTCAGTCCTCTTGTACTTAAGTCGGCATTGTTCCGTTTGTATTAAATTCGGATGCAATTTCTGTGTTTCATCGTCAATAAGAAGGTCCAAGGTATACAGTAAACCTGAAGTGAAGCATCGGAATCCAAAACTGGACTCACAGGGGAGGTTCAATTCATAGAAAGTGAAAGTGTCAGTCCTCTTGTACTTAAGTCGGCATTGTGCCTTTTGTATTAAATTCGGATGCAATTGCTGTGTTTCGTCGTCAATAAGAAAGTCCAAGGGATACAGTAAACCTGAAATGAATCATCGGAAACTAAAACAGGACTCACAGAAGAAGTTCAAATCATAGAAAGTTAGAGAGTCAGTCCTCTTGTACTTATGTCGGCATTGTGCCTTTCGAATTTAATTCGGATGCAATTTCTGTGTTTCATCGTCTTTAAGAAGGTCCAAGGTATACAGGAAACCTGAAGTGAAGCATCGGAATCTAAAACTGGACTCATAGGAGAGGTTCAAATCATAGAAAGGTAGAGTGTCAGTCCTCTTGTACTTAAGTCGGCATTGTGCCTTTTGTATTAAATGCGGATGAAATTTCTGTGTTTCATCGTCAATAAGATGGTCCAGGGGATACAGTAGACCTGAAGTAAAGCATCAGAATCTAAAACTGGACTCACAGGAGAGGTTCAAATCATATAAAGTGAGAGTGTCAGTCCTCTTGTACTCAAGTTGGCATTGTGCCGTTTGTATTAAATTCGGATGCAATTTCTGTGTTTCATCGGCAATAAGGAGGTCCAAGGTATACAGTAAACCTGAAGTGAAGCATCGGAATCTAAAACTGGACTCACAGGGGAGGTTCAATTCATAGAAAGTGAAAGTGTCAGTCATCTTGTACTTAAGTCGGCATTGTGCCTTTTGTATTAAATTCGGATGCAATTGCTGTGTTTCATCGTCAATAAGAAAGTCCAAGGGATACAGTAAACCTGAAGTGAATCATCGGAAACTAAAACTGGACTCACAGAAGAGGTTCCAATCATAGAAAGTTAGAGAGTCAGTCCTCTTGTACCTATGTCGGCATTGTGCCTTTCGAATTTAATTCGGATGCAATTTCTGTGTTTCATCGTGAATAAGACGGTCCAAGGTGTACAGGAAACCTGAAGTGAAGCATCGGAATCTAAAACTGGACTCACAGGAGAGGTTCAAATCATAGAAAGTGAGAGTTTCAGTCCTCTTTTCTTTAAGTCGGCATTGTGCCTTTTGTATTAAATTCGGATGCAATTTCTGTGTTTCATCGTCAATAAGAAGGTCCAAGGGATACAGTAGACCTGAAGTGAAGCATCAGAATCTAAAACTGGACTCACAGGAGAGGTTCAAATCATAGAATGTGAGAGTGTCAGTCCTCTTGTACTTAAGTCGGCATTGTGAATTTTGTATTAAATTCGGATACAATTTCTGTTTTTCACCGTCAATAAGAAAGTGCAAGGGATACAGTAAACCTAAAGTGAATCATCGGAATCTAAAACTGGACTCACAGAAGAGGTTCAAGTCATAGAAAGTTAGAGAGTCAGTCCTCTTGTACTTATGTCGGCATTGTGCCTTTTGAATTTAATTCGCATGCAATTTTTGTGTTTCATCGTCAATATAAGGTCCAAGGTATACTGTAAACCTGGAGTGAGGCATCGGAATCTAAAACTGGACTCACAGGAGAGGTTCAAATCATAGAAAGAGAGAGTGTCAGTCCTCTTGTACTTAGGTCGACATTGTGCCTTTCGAATTTAATTCGGATGCAATTTCTGTGTTACATCGTCTTTAAGAAGGTCCAAGGTATACAGGAAACCTGAAGTGAAGCATCGGAATCTAAAACTGGACTCACAGGAGAGGTTCAAATCATAGAAAGGTAGAGTGTCAGTCCTCTTGTACTTAAGTCGGCATTGTGCATTTTGTATTAAATTCGGATGCAATTTCTGTGTTTCATCGTCAATAAGAAGGTCCAAGGTATACAGTAAACCTGAAGTGAAGCATCGGAATCTAAAACTGGACTCACAGGGAGGTTCAATTCATAGAAAGTGAAAGTGTCAGTCCTCTTGTACTTAAGTCGGCATTGTGCCTTTTGTATTAAAGTCGGATGCAATTGCTGTGTTTCATCGTCAATAAGAAGGTCCAAGGTATACAGGAAACCAGATGTGATGCTTCAGAATCTAAAACTGGGCTCACAGGAGAAGTTCAAATCATAGAAAGTGAGAATGTCTATCCTCTCGTACTTAAGTCGGCATTATGCCTTTTGTATTAAATTCGGATGCGATTTCTGTGTTTCATCGTCAATAAGAGTGTCCAAGTGATACAGTAAACCTGAAGTGAAGCATCGGAATCTAAAACTGGACTCACAGGAGAGGTTCAAATCATAGAAAAGTAGAGTGTAAGTCCTCTTGTACTTAAGTCCGCATTGTGCCTTGGGAATTTAATTCCGATGCAATTTCTGAGCTTCATCGTCAAAAAGAAGGTCCAACGGATACAGCAAACCTGAAGTAAAAAATCGGAATCTAAAACTGGACTCACAGGAGAGGTTCAAATCATAGAAAGGTAGAGTGTCAGTCCTCTTGTACTTAAGTCGGCATTGTGCCTTTTGAATTTAATTCCGATGCAATTTCTGTGTTTCATCGTCAATAAGAACGTCCAAGGTATACACGTAACCTGAAGTCAATCATCGGAATCTGCAACTGGACTCACAGGAGGTGTTCAAATCATAGAAAGTGATAGTGTCAGTCCTGTTGTACTCAAGTTGGCATTGTGCCTTGTGTATTAAATTCGGATGCAATTTCTGTGTTTCATCATCAATAAGAACGTCCAGGGTGTACACGAAACCTGAAGTCAAGCATCGGAATCTAAAACTGGACTCACAGGAGAGGTTCAAATCATAGAAAGTGAGAGTGTCAGTCCTCTTGTACTTAAGTCGGCATTGTGCCTTTTGTATTAAATTCGGATGCAATTGCTGTGTTTCATCGTCAATAAGAAAGCCCAAGGTATACAGTAAACCTGAAGTGAAGCATCGGAATCCAAAACCGGACTTACAGGGGAGGTTCAATTCATAGAAAGTGAAAGTGTCAGTCCTCTTGTACTTAAGTCGGCATTGTGCCTTTTGTATTAAATTCGGATGCAATTGCTGTGTTTCATCGTTAATAAGAAAGACCAAGGGAGACAGTAAACCTGAAATGAATCATCGGAAACTAAAACAGGACTCACAGAAGAAGTTCAAATCATAGAAAGTTAGAGAGTCAGTCCTCTTGTACTTATGTCGGCATTGTGCCTTTCGAATTTAATTCGGATGCAATTTCTGTGTTTCATCGTCTTTAAGAAGGTCCAAGGTATACAGGAAACCTGATGTGAAGCATCGGAATCTAAAACTGGACTCACAGGAGAGGTTCAAATCATAGATATGTAGAGTGTCAGTCCTCTTGTACTTAAGTCGGCATTGCGCCTTTTGTATTACATTCGGATGCAATTTCTGTGTTTCATCGTCAATAAGAAGGTCCAGGGTATACAGTAGACCTGAAGTGAAGCATCAGAATCTAAAACTGGACTTACAGGAGAGGATCAAATCATAGAAAGTGAGAGTGTCAGTCCTCTTGTACTTAAGTCGGCATTGTGCCTTTTGTATTAAATTCGGATGCAATTTCTGTGTTTCATCGTCAATAAGAAGGTCCAAGGTATACAGGAAACCTGAAGTGAAGCATCGGAATCTAAAACTGGACTCACAGGGGAGGTTCAATTCATAGAAAGTGAAAGTGTCAGTCCTCTTGTACTTAAGTCGGCATTGTGCCTTTTGTATTAAATTCGGATGGAATTTCTGTGTTTCATCGTCAATAAGAAGGTCCAAGGTATACAGTAAACCTGAAGTGAAGCATCGGTATCTAAAACTGGACTCACAGGGAGGTTCAATTCATAGAAAGTGAAAGTGTCAGTCCTCTTGTACTTAAGTCGGCATTGTGCCTTTGTGTATTAAATTCGGATGCAATTGCTGTGTTTCATCGTCAAAAAGGAGGTCCAAGGTATACAGGAAACCAGAAGTGAAGCATCAGAATCTAAAACTGGGCTCACAGGAGAGGTTCAAATCATAGAAAGTGAGAATGTCTATCCTCTCGTACTTAAGTCGGCATTATGACTTTTGTATTAAATTCGGATGCGATTTCTGTATTTCATCGTCAATAACAGGGTCCAAGGGATACAGTAAACCTGAAGTGAAACATCGGAATCTAAAACTGGACTCACAGGAGAGGTTCATATCATAGAAAAGTAGAGTGTAAGTCCTCTTGTACTTAAGTCCGCATTGTGCCTTGGGAATTTAATTCCGATGCAATTTCTGAGCTTCATCGTCAAAAAGAAGGTCCAACGGATACAGTAAACCTGAAGTAAAAAATCGGAATCTAAAACTGGACTCACAGGAGAGGTTCAAATCATAGAAAGGTATAGTGTCAGTCCTCTTGTACTTAAGTCGGCATTGTGCCTTTTGAATTTAATTCCGATGCAATTTCTGTGTTTCATCATCAATAAGAACGTCCAAGGTATACACGAAACCTGAAGTCAATCATCGGAATCTGAAACTGGACTCACAGGAGGTGTTCAAATCATAGAAAGTGATAGTGTCAGTCCTCTTGTACTTAAGTCGGCATTGTGCCTTTTGTATTAAATTCGGATGCAATTTCTGTGTTTCATCGTCAATAAGAAGGTCCAGGGGATACAGTAGACCTGAAGTGAAGCATCAGAATCTAAAACTGGACTTACAGGAGAGGTTCAATTCATAGAAAGTGTAAGTGTCAGTCCTCTTGTACTTAAGTCGGCAATGTGCTTTTTGTATTAAATTCGGATGCAATTGCTGTGTTTCATCGTCAATAAGAAGGTCCAAGGTATACAGGAAACCAGAAGTGAAGCATCGGAATCTAAAACTGGGCTCACAGGAGAGGTTCAGATCATAGAAAGTGAGAGTGTCTATCCTCTCGTACTAATGTGGCCATTATGCCTTTTGTATTAAATTCGGGTGCGGTTTCTGTGTTTCATCGTCAATATGAGGGTCCAAGGTATACAGTAAACCTGAAGTGAAGCATCGGGATCTAAAACTGGACTTACTGGAGTGGTTCAAATCATAGAAAGTGTGTGTGTCACTCCTCTTGTACATAAGTCGGCATTGTGCCTTTTGTATGAAATTCCGATACAATTTCTGTGTTTCATCGTCAATAAGAAGGGCCAAGGGATACAGTAAACCTGAAGTGAAGCATCGGAATCTAAAACTGGACTCACAGGAGAGGTTCAAATCATAGAAAGTGAGACTGTCAGTCCTCTTGTACTTAAGTTGGCATTGTGCCGTTTGTATTAAATTCGGATGCAAGGTCTGTGTTTCATCGTCTTTAAGAAGGTCCAAGGTATTCAGGAAACCTGAGGTGAAGCATCGGAATCTAAAACTGGACTCACAGGAGAGGTTCAAATCATAGAAAGTGAGAGTTTCAGTCCTCTTTTCCTTAAGTCGGCATTGTGCCTTTTGTATTAAATTCGGATGCAATTTCTGTGTTTCACCGTCAACAAGAAGGTCCAAGGGATAGAGTAGACCTGAAGTTAAGCATCAGAATCTAAAACTGGACTCACAGGAGACGTTCAAATCATAGAATGTGAGAGTGTCAGTCCTCATGTACTTAAGTCGGCATTGTGAATTTTGTATTAAATTCGGATACAATTTCTGTTTTTCATCGTCAATAAGAAGGCCCAAGGTATACAGTAAACCTGAAGTGAAGCATCGGAATCTCAAACTGGACTCACAGGAGAGGTTCAAATCATAGAAAGTGAGAGTGTCAGTCCTCATGTACATAAGTCGGCATTGTGCCTTTTGTATTAAATTCGGATGCAATTTCTGTGTTTCATCGTCAATTAGAAGGTCCAAGGTATAGAGTAAACCTGAAGTGAAGCATCGGAATCTAAAACTGGACTCAAAGAGGAGGTTCAATTCATAGAAAGTGAAAGTGTCAGTCCTCTTGTACTTATGTCGGCATTGTGCCTTTTGTATTAAATTCGGATGCAATTGCTGTGTTTCATCGTCAATAAGAAGGTCCAAGGTATACAGGAAACCAGAAGTGAAGCATCGGAATCTAAAATTGGGGTCACAGGAGAGGTTCATATCATAGAAAGTGAGAGTGTCAGTCCTCTTGTACTTAAGTCGGCATTGTGCTTTTTGTATTAAATTCGGATGCAATTTCTGTGTTTCACCGTCAGTAAGAAAGTCCAAGGGATACAGTAAACCTGAAGTGAATCATCGGAATCTAAAACTGGACTCACAGAAGAGGTTCAAATCATGGAAAGTTAGAGAGTCAGTCCTCTTGTACTTTTGTCGGCATTGTGCCCTTTGAATTTAATTCGGATGCAATTTCTGTGTTTCATTGTCAATAAGAAGGTCCAAGGTATACAGTAAACCTGAAGTGAGGCATCGGAATCTAAAACTGGACTCACAGGAGAGGTTCAAATCATAGAAAGTGAGAGTGTCAGTCCTCTTGTACTTAAGTCGGCGTTCTGAATTTTATATTAAATTCGGATGCAATTTCTGTGTTTCATCGATAACAAGAGGGTCTAAGGGATACAGTAAACCTGAAGTGAAGCATCGGAATCTAAAACTGTACTCACAGGAGAGGTTCAAAACATAGAAAGGTAGAGTGTCAGTCCTCTTGTACTTAAGTCAGCACTGTGCCTTTTAAATTAAATTCGGACGCAATTTCTGTGCTTAATCGTCAAAAAGAAGGTCCAACGGATGCAGTAAATCTGATGTGAAAAATCTGAATCTATGACTGGACTCACAGGAGAGGTTCAAACCATAGAAAGTGAGAGTGTCAGTCCTCTTGTACTTAAGTCGGCATTGTGACTTTTGTATTAAATTCGGATGCAATTTCTGTGTTTCCTCGTCATTATGACGGTCCAAGGGATACAGTAAACCGGAAGTGAAGCATCGGAATCTAAAACTGGACTCACAGGAGAGGTTCAAATCATAGAAAGTTAGAGTGTCAGTCCACTTGTACTTAAGTCGGCATTGTGCCTTTTGAATTTTTATTCCGAAGCAATTACTGTGTTTCATCATCATTAAGAAGTTCCAAGGTATACAGGAAACCTGTAGTGAAGCATCGGAATCTAAAACTGGACCCACAGGAGAGTTTCAAATCATAGAAAGTTAGAGTGACAGTCCTCTTGTACTTAAGTCGGCATTGTGCATTTTGTATTAAATTCGGATGCCATTTCTGTGTTTTATCGTCAATAAGAAGGTCCAAGGTATACAGGAAACCTGAAGTGAAGCATCGGAATCTGAAACTGGACTCACAGGAGTGCTTCAAATCATAGAAAGTGACAGTGTCAGTCCTCTTGTACTTAAGTCGGCACTGTGCCTTTTGTATCAAATTCGGATGCAATATCTATGTTTCAGGATCAATTAGAAGGTCCAAGGGATACAGTAAACCTGAACTGAAGCATCGGAATCTAAAACTGGGCTCACAGGAGAGGTTCAAATCATAGAAAGTTAGAGTGTCAGTCCTCTTGTACTTAAGTTGGCATTGTGACTTTTGAATTTATTTCGGATGCAATTTCTTTGTTTCATCGTCAATAAGAAGGTCCAAGGGATACAGTAATCCTGAAGTGAGGCATCGGAATCTAAAACTGGACTCACAGGAGAGGTTCAAATCATAGATAGTTAGAGTGTCAGTCTTCTTGTACTTAAGTCGGCATTGTGCCTTTTGTATTAAATTCGGATGCAATTTCTGTGTTTCATCGTAAGCATGAGGGTCCAAGGGATACAGTAAATCTGAAGTGAAGCATAGGAATCTAAAACTGGACTCACAAGAGAGGTTTAAATCATAGAAAGGTAGAGTGTCAGTCCTCTTGTACTTAAGTCGGCATTGTGCCTTTTGAATTTAATTCCGATGCAATTTCTGAGCTTCAACGTCAAAAAGAGGGTCCAACGGATAAAGTAAACCTGAAGTGAAGCATCGGAATCTAAAACTGGACTCACAGGAGAGGTTCAAATCATAGAAAGTGAGAGTGTCCGTTCTCTTGTGCTTAAGTCGGCATTATGCATTTTGTATTAAATTCGGATGCAATTTCTGTGTTTCATCGTCAATAAGAAGGTCCAAGGTACACAGTAAACCTGAAGTGAAGCATCGGAATCTAAAACTGGACTCACAGGGGCGGTTCAATTCATAGAAAGTGAAAGTGTCAGTCCTCTTGTACGGCATTGTGCCTTTTGTATAAAATTCGGATGCAATTGCTGTGTTTCATCATCAATAAGAAGGTCCAAGGGATACAGTAAACCTGACGTGAAGCATCGGAATCCAAAACTGGGCTCACAGGAGAGGTTCAAATCGTAGAAAGTTAGAGTGTCAGTCCTCTTGTACTTAAGTCGGCATTGTGCCTTTTGGATTAAATTCGGTTGCAATTTCTGTGTTTCATCGTCAATAAGAATGTCCAAGGGATACAGGAAACCTGAAGTGAAGCATCGGAATCTAAAACTGGTCTCACAGGAGAGGTTCACATCATAGAAAGGTAGAGTGTCAGTCCTCTTGTACTTAAGTCGGCATTGTGCCTTTTGAATTTAATTCCGATGCAATTTCTGTGTTTCATCGTCAATAAGAACGTCCAAGGTAGATACGAAACCTGAAGTCAAGCATCGGAATCTGAAACTGGACTCACAGGAGGTGTTCAAATCATAGAAAGTGAGAGTGTTAGTCCTCTTGTACTTAAGTCGGCATTGTGCCTTTTGTATTAAATTCGGTTGCAGTTTCTGTGTTTCATCGTCAATAAGAACGTCCAAGGTGTACACGAAACCTAAAGTCAAACATCGGAATCTAAAACTGGACTCACAGGGGAGGTTCAAAGCACAGAAAGTGCGAGTGTCAGTCCTCTTGTACTTAAGTCGGCATTGTGACTTTTGTATTAAATTCGGATGCAATTCCTGTGTTTCCTCGTCATTATGAAGGTCCAAGGGATACAGTAAACCGGAAGTGAAGCATCGGAATCTAAAACTGGACTCACAGGAGAGGTTCAAATCATAGAAAGTTAGAGTGACAGTCCACTTGTACTTAAGTCGGCATTGTGCCTTTTGAATTTTTTATTCCGATGCAATTACTGTGTTTCATCATCATTAAGAAATTCCAAGGTATATAGTAAACCTGTAGTGAAGCATCGGAATCTAATACTGGACCCACAGGAGAGTTTCAAATCATAGAAAGTTAGAGTGACAGTCCTCTTGTACTTAAGTCGGCGATGTGCATTTTGTATTAAATTCCGATGCAATTGCTGTGTTTCATCGTTAATAAGAAGGTTCAAGGGATACAGTAAACCTGAAGTGAAGCATCGGAATCTAAACCTGGACACACAGGAGACGTTCAAATCATAGAAAGTGAGAGTATCAGTCCTCTAGTACTTATGTCGGTATTGTGCCTTTTGAATTAAATTCGGATGCAATTTCTGTGCTTCATCGTCAATAAGAAATTCCAAGGTACACAGGAAACCTGAAGTGAAGCATTGGAATCTAAAACTGGACTCACAGAAGAGGTAGAAATCATAGAAAGTTAGAGAGTCAGTCCTCTTGTACTTATGTCGGCATTGTGCTTTTGAATTTAATTCGGATGCAATTACTGTGTTTCATCGTCAATAAGAAGGTCCAAGGGATACAGTAAACCTGAAGTGAAGCAACGGAATGTAAAACTGGACTCACAGGAGAGGTTCAAACCATAGAAAGTGGGAGTGTCAGTCCTCTTGTACTTAAGTTGGCATTGTGCCTATTGTATTAAATTCGGGTGCAATTTCTGTGTTTCATCGATAACAAGAGGGTCCAAGGGATACAGTAAACCTGAAGTGAAGCATCGGAATCTAAAACTGGATTCACAGGAGAGGTAAAAACATAGAAAGGTAGAGTGTCAGTCTTCTTGTACTTGAGTCGGCACTGTGCCTTTTGAATTTAATTCCGATGCAATTTCTGTGCTTCATCGTCAAAAAGAAGGTCCAACGGATACAGTAAATCTGATGTGAAAAATCTGAATCTATGACTGGACTCACAGGAGAGGTTCAAACCATAGAAAGTGAGAGTGTCAGTCCTCTTGTACTTAAGTCGGCATTGTGACTTTTGTATTAAATTCGGATGCAATTTCTGTGTTTCATCGTCATTAAGAAGGTCCAAGGTATACAGGAAACCTGAAGTGAAGCATCGGAATCTGAAACTGGACTCACAGGAGTGCTTCAAATCATAGAGAGTGAGAGTGTCAGTCCTCTTGTACTTAAGTCGGCATTGTGCCTTTTGTATTAAAATCGGATGCAATTTCTGTGTTTCATCGTCATTAAGAAGGTCCAAGGTATACAGGAAACCGGAAGTGAAGCATCGGAATCTAAAACTGGACTCACAGGAGAGGTTCAAATCACAGAAATTGAGACTGTCAGTCCCCTTGTACTTAAATCGGCATTGTGCCTTTTGTATTAAATTCGGATGCAATTTCTGTGTTTCATCGTCAATAAGAAGGTCCAAGGGATACAGTAATCCTGAAGTGAGGCATCAGAATCTAAAACTGGACTCACA
Source organism: Schistocerca americana (assembly GCF_021461395.2). Classification (NCBI taxonomy): domain Eukaryota; kingdom Metazoa; phylum Arthropoda; class Insecta; order Orthoptera; family Acrididae; genus Schistocerca; species Schistocerca americana. The sequence continues at coordinate 3,898,302 of NW_025725917.1, read as the reverse complement.
GGAGAGGTTCAAATCATAGAAAGTTAGAGTGTCAGTCCTCTTGTACTGAAGTCGGCATTGTGCCTTTTGAATTTAATTCCGATGCAATTTCTGTGTTTCATCGTCAATAAGAAGGTCCAAGGTATACAGTAAACTTGAAGTGAAACATCGGAATCCAAAACTGGACTTACAGGAGAGATTGAAATCATAGAAAGTTAGAGTGTCAGTCCACTTGTACTTAAGTCGGCATTGTGCCTTTTGAATTTTTATTCCGATGCAATTACTGTGTTTCATCATCATTAAGAAACTCCAAGGTATACAGTAAACCTGTAGTGAAGCGTCGGAATCTAATACTGGACCTACAGGAGAGTTTCAAATCATAGAAAGTTAGAGTGACAGTCCTCTTGTACTTAAGTCGGCATTGTGCCTTTTGAATTAAATTCGGATGCAATTTCTGTGTTTTATCGTCAATAAGAAGGTCTAAGCTATACAGGAAACCTGAAGTGAAGCATCGGAAGCTGAAACTGGACTCACAGGAGTGCTTCAAATCATAGAGAGTGAGAGTGTCAGTCCTCTTGTACTTAAGTCGGAATTGTGCCTTTTGTATTAAAATCGGATGCAATTTCTGTGTTTCATCGTCATTAAGAAGGTCCAAGGTATACAGGAAACCGGAAGTGAAGCATCGGAATCTAAAACTGGACTCACAGGAGAGGTTCAAATCACAGAAATTGAGAGTGTCAGTCCTCTTGTACTTAAATCGGCATTGTGCCTATTGTATTAAATTCGGATGCAATTTCTGTGTTTCATCGTCAATAAGAAAGTCCAAGGGATACAGTAATCCTGAAGTGAGGCATCAGAATCTAAAACTGGACTCACAGGAGAGGTTCAAATCATAGAAAGTTAGAGTGTCAGTCTTCTTGTACTTAAGTCGGCATTGTGCCTTTCGTATTAAATTCGGATGCAATTTCTGTGTTTCATCATCAATAAGAAGGTACAAGGGATACAGTAAACCTGAAGTGAAGCATCGGAATCTAAAACTGGACTCACAGGAGAGGTTCAATTCATAGAAAGTTAGAGTGTCAGTCCTCTTGTACTGAAGTCGGCATTGTGCCTTTTGAATTTAATTCCGATGCAATTTCTGTGTTTCATCGTCAATAAGAAGGTCCAAGGTATACAGTAAACTTGAAGTGAAACATCGGAATCCAAAACTGGACTTACAGGAGAGATTGAAATCATAGAAAGTTAGAGTGTCAGTCCTCTTGTACTTAAGTCGGCATTGTGCCTTTTGTATTAAACTCCGATGCAATTTCTGTGTTTCATCGTCAATAAGAAGGTTCAAGGGATACAGTAAACCTGAAGTGAAGCATCGGAATCTAAACCTGGACCCACAGGAGAGGTTCAAATCTTAGAAAGTGAGAGTGTCAGTCCTCTTGTACCTAAGTCGGCATTGTGCCTTTTGAATTAAATTCGGATGCAATTTCTGTGTTTCAACGTCAATAAGAAGGTCCAAGGGATACAGTAAACCTGAAGTGAAGCATCGTAATCTAAAACTGGACTCACAGGAGAGGTTCAAATCATAGAAAGTTAGAGTGTCAGTCCTATTGAATTCAAGTCGGCATTGTGACTTTTGAATTTATTTCGGATGCAATTTCTTTGTTTCATCGTCAATAAGAAGGTCCAAGGTACACAGGAAACCTGAAGTGAAGCATCAGAATCTAAAACTGGACTGACAGGAGAGGTTCAAATCATAGAAAGTAAGAGTGTCAGTCCTCTTGTACTTAAGTCGGCATTGTGCCTTTTGTATTAAAATCGGATGCAATTTCTGTGTTTCATCGTCATTAAGAAGGTCCAAGGTATACAGGAAGCCGGAAGTGAAGCATCGGAATCTAAAACTGGACTCACAGGAGTAGTTATAATCATAGAAACTGAGAGTGTCAGTCCTCTTGTACTTAAATCGGCATTGTGCCTTTTGTATTAAATTCGGATGCAATTTCTGTGTTTCATCGTCAATAAGAAGGTCCAAGGGATACAGTAATCCTGAAGTGAGGCATCGGAATCTAAAACTGACCTCACAGGAGAGGTTCAAATCATAGTTAGTTAGAGTGTCAGTCTTCTTGTACTTAAGTCGGCATTGTGCCTTTTGTATTAAATTCGGATGCAATTTCTGCGTTTCATCATCAATAAGAAGGTACAAGGGATACAGTAAACCTGAAGTGAAGCATCGGAATCTAAAACTGGACTCACAGGAGAGGTTCAAATCATAGAAAGTTAGAGTGTCAGTCCTCTTGTACTGAAGTCGGCATTGTGCCTTTTGAATTTAATTCCGATGCAAATTCTGTGTTTGATCGTCAATAAAAAGGTCCAAGGTATACAGTAAACCTGAAGTGAAGCATCGGAATCCAAACCTGGACCCACAGGAGAGGTTCAAATCTTAGAAAGTGAGAGTGTCAGTCCTCTTGTACTTAAGTCGGCATTGTGCCTTTTGGATTAAATTCGGATGCAATTTCTGTGTTTCATCGTCAATAAGAAGGTCCAAGGGATACAGTAAACCTGAAGTGAAGCATCGGAATCTAAAACTGGACTCACAGGAGAGGTTCAAATCATAGAAAGTTAGAGTGTCAGTCCTCTTGAACTTAGGTCGGCATTGTGCCTTTAGTATTAAACTCGGATGCAATTTCTGTGTTTCATCGTCAATAAGAAGGTCCAAGGTATACAAGAATCCTGAAGTGAAGCATCGGAATCTGAAACTGGACTCACAGGAGAGGTTCAAATCATAGAAAGTGAGAGTGTCAGTCCTCTTCTACTTAATTCGGCATTGTGCCTTTTGTATCAAATTCGGATGCAATTTCTGTGTTTCAGGTTCAATAAGACGGTCCAAGGGATACAGTAAACCTGAAGTGAAGCATCGGAATCTAAAACTGGGCTCACAGGAGAGGTTCAAATCATAGAAAGTTAGAGTGTCAGTCCTCCTGTACTGAAGTCGGCATTGTGCCATTTGAATTTAATTCCGATGCAAATTCTGTGTTTGATCGTCAATAAAAAGGTCCGAGGTATACAGTAAACTTGAAGTGAAGCATCGGAATCCAAAACTGGACTTACAGGAGAGATTGAAATCATAGAAAGTTTGAGTGTCAGTCCTCTTGTACTTAAGTCGCCATTGTGCCTTTTGTATTAAATTCGGATGCAATTTCTGTGTTTCACCATCGATAAGAAGGTCCAAGGGATACAGTAAACCTGACGTGAAGCATCGGAATCCAAAACTGGGCTCACAGGAGAGGTTCAAATCATAGAAAGTTAGAGTGTCAGTCCTCTTGTACTTAAGTCGGCATTGTGCCTTTTGGATTAAATTCGGATGCAATTTCTGTGTTTCATCGTCAATAAGAATGTCCAAGGGATACAGGAAACCTGAAGTGAAGCATCGGAATCTAAAACTGGACTCACAGGAGAGGTTCACATCATAGAAAGGTAGAGTGTCAGTCCTCTTGTATTTATGTCGGCATTGTGCCTTTTGAATTTAATTCCGATGCAATTTCTGTGTTTCATCGTCAATAAGAACGTCCAAGGTAGATACGAAACCTGAAGTCAAGCAACGGAATCTGAAACTGGACTCACAGGGGAGGTTCAAATCACAGAAAGTGCGAGTGTCAGTCCTCTTGTACTTAAGTCGGCATTGTGACTTTTGTATTAAATTCGGATGCAATTCCTGTGTTTCCTCGTCATTATGAAGGTCCAAGGGATACAGTAAACCGGAAGTGAAGCATCGGAATCTAAAACTGGACTCACAGGAGAGGTTAAAATCATAGAAAGTTAGAGTGTCAGTCCTCTTGAACTTAGGTCGGCATTGTGCCTTTAGTATTAAACTCGGATGCAATTTCTGTGTTTCATCGTCAATAAGAAGGTCCAAGGTATACAAGAATCCTGAAGTGAAGCATCGGAATCTGAAACTGGACTCACAGGAGAGGTTCAAATCATAGAAAGTGAGAGTGTCAGTCCTCTTCTACTTAATTCGGCATTGTGCCTTTTGTATCAAATTCGGATGCAATTTCTGTGTTTCAGGTTCAATAAGACGGTCCAAGGGATACAGTAAACCTGAAGTGAAGCATCGGAATCTAAAACTGGGCTCACAGGAGAGGTTCAAATCATAGAAAGTTAGAGTGTCAGTCCTCCTGTACTGAAGTCGGCATTGTGCCATTTGAATTTAATTCCGATGCAAATTCTGTGTTTGATCGTCAATAAAAAGGTCCGAGGTATACAGTAAACTTGAAGTGAAGCATCGGAATCCAAAACTGGACTTACAGGAGAGATTGAAATCATAGAAAGTTTGAGTGTCAGTCCTCTTGTACTTAAGTCGCCATTGTGCCTTTTGTATTAAATTCGGATGCAATTTCTGTGTTTCATCATCGATAAGAAGGTCCAAGGGATACAGTAAACCTGACGTGAAGCATCGGAATCCAAAACTGGGCTCACAGGAGAGGTTCAAATCATAGAAAGTTAGAGTGTCAGTCCTCTTGTACTTAAGTCGGCATTGTGCCTTTTGGATTAAATTCGGATGCAATTTCTGTGTTTCATCGTCAATAAGAATGTCCAAGGGATACAGGAAACCTGAAGTGAAGCATCGGAATCTAAAACTGGACTCACAGGAGAGGTTCACATCATAGAAAGGTAGAGTGTCAGTCCTCTTGTATTTATGTCGGCATTGTGCCTTTTGAATTTAATTCCGATGCAATTTCTGTGTTTCATCGTCAATAAGAACGTCCAAGGTAGATACGAAACCTGAAGTCAAGCAACGGAATCTGAAACTGGACTCACAGGGGAGGTTCAAATCACAGAAAGTGCGAGTGTCAGTCCTCTTGTACTTAAGTCGGCATTGTGACTTTTGTATTAAATTCGGATGCAATTCCTGTGTTTCCTCGTCATTATGAAGGTCCAAGGGATACAGTAAACCGGAAGTGAAGCATCGGAATCTAAAACTGGACTCACAGGAGAGGTTCAAATCATAGAAAGTTAGAGTGACAGTCCACTTGTACTTAAGTCGGCATTGTGCCTTTTGAATTTTTATTCCGATGCAATTACTGTGTTTCATCATCATTAAGAAATTCCAAGGTATACAGTAAACCTGTAGTGAAGCATCGGAATCTAATACTGGACCCACAGGAGAGTTTCAAATCATAGAAAGTTAGAGTGACAGTCCTCTTGTACTTAAGTCGGCATTGTGCATTTTGTATTAAATTCCGATGCAATTGCTGTGTTTCATCGTTAATAAGAAGGTTCAAGGGATACAGTAAACCTGAAGTGAAGCATCGGAATCTAAACCTGGACCCACAGGAGAGGTTCAAATCATAGAAAGTGAGAGTGTCAGTCCTCTAGTACTTATGTCGGCATTGTGCCTTTTGAATTAAATTCGGATGCAATTTCTGTGCTTCATCGTCAATAAGAAATTCCAAGGTACACAGGAAACCTGAAGTGAAGCATTGGAGTCTAAAAGTGGACTCACAGAAGAGGTAGAAATCATAGAAAGTTAGAGAGTAAGTCCTCTTGTACTTATGTCGGCATTGTGCCTTTTGAATTTAATTCGGATGCAATTACTGTGTTTCATCGTCAATAAGAAGGTCCAAGGGATACAGTAAACCTGAAGTGAAGCAACGGAATGTAAAACTGGACTCACAGGAGAGGTTCAAATCATAGAAAGTGGGAGTGTCAGTCCGCTTGTACTTAAGTTGGCATTGTGCCTTTTGTATTAAATTCGGATGCAATTTCTGTGTTTCATCGATAACAAGAGGGTCCAAGGGATACAGTAAACCTGAAGTGAAGCATCGGAATCTAAAACTGGACTCACAGGAGAGGTAAAAACATAGAAAGGTAGAGTGTCAGTCTTCTTGTACTTGAGTCGGCACTGTGCCTTTTGAATTTAATTCCGATGCAATTTCTGTGCTTCATCGTCAAAAAGAAGGTCCAACGGATACAGTAAATCTGATGTGAAAAATCTGAATCTATGACTGGACTCACAGGAGAGGTTCAAACCATAGAAAGTGAGAGTGTCAGTCCTCTTGTACTTAAGTCGGCATTGTGACTTTTGTATTAAATTCGGATGCAATTTCTGTGTTTCCTCGTCATTATGAAGGTCCAAGGGATACAGTAAACCGGAAGTGAAGCATCGGAATCTAAAACTGGACTCACAGGTGAGGTTCAAATCATAGAAAGTTAGAGTGTCAGTCCACTTGTACTTAAGTCGGCATTGTGCCTTTTGAATTTTTATTCCGATGCAATTACTGTGTCTCATCATCATTAAGAAATTCCAAGGTATACAGTAAACCTGTAGTGAAGCATCGGAATCTAATACTGGTCCCACAGGAGAGTTTCAAATCATAGAAAGTTAGAGTGACAGTCCTCTTGTACTTAAGTCGGCATTGTGCATTTTGTATTAAATTCCGATGCAATTGCTGTGTTTCATCGTTAATAAGAAGGTTCAAGGGATACAGTAAACCTGAAGTGAAGTATCGGAATCTAAACCTGGACCCACAGGAGAGGTTCAAATCATAGAAAGTGAGAGTGTCAGTCCTCTAGTACTTATGTCGGCATTGTGCCTTTTGAATTAAATTCGGATGCAATTTCTGTGCTTCATCGTCAATAAGAAGGTCCAAGGGATACAGTAATCCTGAAGTGACGCATCGGAAACTAAAACTGGACTCACTGGAGAGGTTCAAATCATAGAAAGTTAGAGTGTCAGTCCTCTTGTACGTAAGTCGGCATTGTGCCTTTTGTATTAAATTCGGATGCAATTTCTGTGTTTTATCGTCAATAAGAACGGCTAAGCTATACAGGAAACCTGAAGTGAAGCATCGGAATCTGAAACTGGACTCAACGGAGTGCTTCAAATCATAGAGAGTGAGAGTGTCAGTCCTCCTGTACTTAAGTCGGCATTGTGCCTTTTGTATTAAAATCGGATGCAATTTCTGTGTTTCATCGTCATTAAGAAGGTCCAAGGTATACAGGAAACCGGAAGTGAAGCATCGGAATCTAAAACTGGACTCACAGGAGAGGTTCAAATCACAGAAATTGAGAGTGTCAGTCCTCTTGTACTTAAGTCGGCATTGTGCCTTTTGTATTAATTTCGGATGCAATTTCTGTGTTTCATCGTCAATAAGAAGGTCCAAGGGATACAGTAAACCTGAAGTGAAGCATCGGAATCTAAAACTGGACTCACAGGAGAGGTTCAAATCATAGAAAGTTAGAGTGTCAGTCCTCTTGTACTGAAGTCGGCATTGTGCCTTTTGAATTTAATTCCGATGCAATTTCTGTGTTTCATCGTCAATAAGAAGGTCCAAGGTATACAGTAAACTTGAAGTGAAACATCGGAATCCAAAACTGGACTTACAGGAGAGATTGAAATCATAGAAAGTTAGAGTGTCAGTCCTCTTGTACTTAAGTCGGCATTGTGCCTTTTGTATTAAACTCCGATGCAATTTCTGTGTTTCATCGTCAATATGAAGGTTCAAGGGATACAGTAAACCTGAAGTGAAGCATCGGAATCCAAACCTGGACCCACAGGAGAGGTTCAAATCTTAGAAAGTGAGAGTGTCAGTCCTCTTGTACTTAAGTCGGCATTGTGCCTTTTGGATTAAATTCGGATGCAATTTCTGTGTTTCATCGTCAATAAGAAGGTCCAAGGGATACAGTAAACCTGAAGTGAAGCATCGGAATCTAAAACTGGTCTCACAGGAGAGGTTCAAATCATAGAAAGTTAGAGTGTCAGTCCTCTTGAACTTAGGTCGGCATTGTGCCTTTAGTATTAAACTCGGATGCAATTTCTGTGTTTCATCGTCAATAAGAAGGTCCAAGGTATACAAGAATCCTGAAGTGAAGCATCGGAATCTGAAACTGGACTCACAGGAGAGGTTCAAATCATAGAAAGTGAAAGTGTCAGTCCTCTTCTACTTAATTCGGCATTGTGCCTTTTGTATCAAATTCGGATGCAATTTCTGTGTTTCAGGTTCAATAAGACGGTCCAAGGGATACAGTAAACCTGAAGTGAAGCATCGGAATCTAAAACTGGGCTCACAGGAGAGGTTCAAATCATAGAAAGTTAGAGTGTCAGTCCTCTTGTACTTAAGTCGGCATTGTGCCTTTTTAATTTATTTCGGTTGTAATTTCTGTGTTTCATCGTCAAAAAGAAGTTCCAAGGAACACAGGAAACCTGAAGTGAAGCATTGGAATCTAAAACTGGACTCACAGAAGAGGTTCAAATCATAGAAAGTGAGAGTGTCAGTCCTCTTGTACTTAAGCCGGCCTTGTGCCTTTAGTATTAAAATCGGATGCAATTTCTGTGTTTCATCGTCAATAAGAAGGTCCAAGGTATACAGGAAACCGGAAGTGAAGCATCGGAATCTAAACCTGGACTCACAGGAGAGGTTCAAATCATAGAAAGAGAGAGTGTCAGTCCTCTTGTACTTAAGTCGGCATTGCGCCTTTTGTATTAAATTCGGATGCAATTTCTGTGTTTCATCGTCAATAAGAAGGTCCAAGGGATACAGTAAACCTGAAGTGAGGAATCGGAATTTAAAACTGGACTCACAGGAGAGGTTCAAAACATAGAAAGTTAGAGTGTCAGTCCTCTTGTACTGAAGTCGGCATTGTGCCATTTGAATTTAATTCCGATGCAATTTCTGTGTTTCATCGTCAATAAGAGGGACCAAGGTACACAGTAAACTTTACGTGAAGAATCGGAATCTAAAACTTAACTCACAGGAGAGATTCAAAGCATAGAAAGTTAGAGTGTCAGTCCTCTTTTACTTAAGTCGGCACTTTGCCTTTTGTATTAAATTCGGATGCAATTTCTGTGTTTCATCGTCAATAAGAAGGTCCAAGGGATATAGTGAACAAGAAGTGAAGCATCGGAATCTAAAACTGGACTCCCAGGAGAGGTTCAAATCATAGAATGTTAGAGTCTCAGTCCTCTTCTACTTATGTCGGCATTGTGCCTTTTGAATTGAATTCCGATGCAATTTCTGTGTTTCATCGGCAATACGAAGGTCCAAGGTATACAGTAAACCTGAAGTGAATCATCGGATTCTAAAACTGGACTCACAGGACAGTTTCAAATCATAGACAATTAGAGCGTCAGTTATCTTGTACTTAAGTCGGCATTGTGCCTTTTCGATATCATTCCGATGCAATTTCTGTGCTTCATCGTCAATAAGAAGGTCCAAGGGATACAGTAATCCTGAAGTGACGCATCGGAAACTAAAACTGGACTCACTGGAGAGGTTCAAATCATAGAAAGTTAGAGTGTCAGTCTTCTTGTACTTAAGTCGGCGTTGTGCCTTTTGTATTAAATTCGGATGCAATTTCTGTGTTTCATCATCAATAAGAAGGTACAAGGGATACAGTAAACCTGAAGTGAAGCATCGGAATCTAAAACTGGACTCACAGGAGAGGTTCAAATCATAGAAAGTTAGAGTGTCAGTCCTCTTGTACTGAAGTCGGCATTGTGCCTTTTGAATTTAATTCCGATGCAATTTCTGTGTTTCATCGTCAATAAGAAGGTCCAAGGTATACAGTAAACTTGAAGTGAAACATCGGAATCCAAAACTGGACTTACAGGAGAGATTGAAATCACAGAAAGTTAGAGTGTCAGTCCTCTTGTACTTAAAACGGCATTGTGCCTTTTGTATTAAACTCCGATGCAATTTCTGTGTTTCATCGTCAATAAGAAGGTTCAAGGGATACAGTAAACCTGAAGTGAAGCATCGGAATCTAAACCTGGACCCACAGGAGAGGTTCAAATCTTAGAAAGTGAGAGTGTCAGTCCTCTTGTACTTAAGTCGGCATTGTGCCTTTTGGATTAAATTCGGATGCAATTTCTGTGTTTCATCGTAAATAAGAAGGTCCAAGGGATACAGTAAACCTGAAGTGAAGCATCGGAATCTAAAACTGGACTCACAGGAGAGGTTCAAATCATAGAAAGTTAGAGTGTCAGTCCTCTTAAACTTAGGTCGGCATTGTGCCTTTAGTATTAAACTCGGATGCAATTTCTGTGTTTCATCGTCAATAGGAAGGTCCAAGGTATACAAGAATCCTGAAGTGAAGCATCGGAATCTGAAACTGGACTCACAGGAGAGGTTCAAATCATAGAAAGTGATAATGTCAGTCCTCTTCTACTTAATTCGGCATTGTGCCCTTTGAATCAAATTCGGATGCAATTTCTGTGTTTCAGGTTCAATAAGACGGTCCAAGGGATACAGTAAACCTGAAGTGAAGCATCGGAATCTAAAACTGGGCTCACAGGAGAGGTTCAAATCATAGAAAGTTAGAGTGTCAGTCCTCTTGTACTTAAGTCGGCATTGTGCCTTTTGAATTTGTTTCGGATGTAATTTCTGTGTTTCATCGTCAATAAGAAGTTCCAAGGTACACAGGAAACCTGAAGTGAAGCATTGGAATCTAAAACTGGTCTCACAGAAGAGGTTCAAATCATAGGAAGTGAGAGTGTCAGTCCTCTTGTACTTAAGCCGGCATTGTGCTTTTAGTATTAAAATCGGATGCAATTTCTGTGTTTCATCGTCAATAAGAAGGTCCAAGGTATACAGGAAACCGGAAGTGAAGCATCGGAATCTAAACCTGGACTCACAGGAGAGGTTCAAATCATAGAAAGAGAGAGTGTCAGTCCTCTTGTACTTAAGTCGGCAATGCGCCTTTTGTATTAAATTCGGATGCAATTTCTGTGTTTCATCGTCAATAAGAAGGTCCAAGGGATACAGTAAACCTGAAGTGAGGCATCGGAATCCAAAACTGGACTCACAGGAGAGGTTCAAATCATAGAATGTTAGAGTCTCAGTCCTCTTCTACTTAAGTCGGCATTGTGCCTTTTGAATTGAATTCCGATGCAATTTCTGTGTTTCATCGGCAATACGAAGGTCCAAGGTATACAGTAAACCTGAAGTGAATCATCGGATTCGAAAACTGGACTCACAGGACAGGTTCAAATCATAGACAATTAGAGCGTCAGTCATCTTGTACTTAAGTCGGCATTGTACCTTTTCGATATCATTCCGATGCAATTTCTATGCTTCATCGTCAATAAGAAGGTCCAAGGGATACAGTAATCCTGAAGTGACGCATCGGAAACCAAAACTGGACTCACTGGAGAGGTTCAAATCATAGAAAGTTAGAGTGTCAGTCCTCTTGTACTTAAGTCGGCATTGTGCCTTTTGTATTAAATTCGGATGCAATTTCTGTGTTTTATCGTCAATAAGAAGGTCTAAGCTATACAGGAAACCTGAAGTGAAGCATCGGAATCTGAAACTGGACTCACAGGAGTGCTTCAAATCATAGAGAGTGAGAGTGTCAGTCCTCTTGTACTTAAGTCGGCATTGTGCCTTTTGTATTAAAATCGGATGCAATTTCTGTGTTTCATCGTCATTAAGAAGGTCCAAGGTATACAGGAAACCGGAAGTGAAGCAACGGAATCTAAAACTGGACTCACAGGAGAGGTTCAAATCACAGAAATTGAGAGTGTCAGTCCTCTTGTACTTAAATCGGCATTGTGCCTTTTGTATTAAATTCGGATGCAATTTTTGTGTTTCATCGTCAATAAGAAGGTCCAAGGGATACAGTAATCCTGAAGTGAGGCATCAGAATCTAAAACTGGACTCACAGGAGAGGTTCAAATCATAGAAAGTTAGAGTGTCAGTCTTCTTGTACTTAAGTCGGCATTGTGCCTTTTGTATTAAATTCGGATGCAATTTCTGTGTTTCATCATCAATAAGAAGGTACAAGGGATACAGTAAACCTGAAGTGAAGCATCGGAATCTAAAACTGGACTCACAGGAGAGGTTCAAATCATAGAAAGTTAGAGTGTCAGTCCTCTTGTACTGAAGTCGGCATTGTGCCTTTTGTATTAAACTCCGATGCAATTTCTGTGTTTCATCGTCAATAAGAAGGTTCAAGGGATACAGTAAACCTGAAGTGAAGCATCGGAATCTAATCCTGGACCCACAGGAGAGGTTCAAATCTTAGAAAGTGAGAGTGTCAGTCCTCTTGTACTTAAGTCGGCATTGTGCCTTTTGGATTAAATTCGGATGCAATTTCTGTGTTTCATCGTCAATAAGAAGGTCCAAGGGATACAGTAAACCTGAAGTGAAGCATCGGAATCTAAAACTGGACTCACAGGAGAGGTTCAAATCATAGAAAGTTAGAGTATCAGTCCTCTTGAAATTAGGTCGGCATTGTGCCTTTAGTATTAAACTCGGATGCAATTTCTGTGTTTCATCGTCAATAAGAAGGTCCAAGGTATACAAGAATCCTGAAGTGAAGCATCGGAATCTGAAAGTGGACTCACAGGAGAGGTTCAAATCATAGAAAGTGAGAGTGTCAGTCCTCTTCTACTTAATTCGGCATTGTGCTTTTTGTATCAAATTCGGATGCAATTTCTGTGTTTCAGGTTCAATAAGACGGTCCAAGGGATACAGTAAACCTGAAGTGAAGCATCGGAATCTAAAACTGGGCTCACAGGAGAGGTTCAAATCATAGAAAGTTAGAGTGTCAGTCCTCTTGTACTTTAGTCGGCATTGTGCCTTTTGAATTTATTTCGGATGTAATTTCTGTGTTTCATCGTCAATAAGAAGTTCCAAGGTTCACAGGGAACCTGAAGTGAAGCATTGGAATCTAAAACTGGACTCACAGAAGAGGTTCAAATCATAGAAAGTGAGAGTGTCAGTCCTCTTGTACTTAAGCCGGCATTGTGCCTTTAGTATTAAAATCGGATGCAATTTCTGTGTTTCATCGTCAATAAGAAGGTCCAAGGTATACAGGAAACCGGAAGTGAAGCATCGGAATCTAAACCTGGACTCACAGGAGAGGTTCAAATCATGGAAAGAGAGAGTGTCAGTCCTCTTGTACTTAAGTCGGCATTGCGCCTTTTGTATTAAATTCGGATGCAATTTCTGTGTTTCATCGTCAATAAGAAGGTCCAAGCGATACAGTAAACCTGAAGTGAGGCATCGGAATCTAAAACTGGACTCACAGGAGAGGTTCAAAACATAGAAAGTTAGAGTGTCAGTTCTCTTGTACTGAAGTCGGCGTTGTGCCTTTTGAATTTAATTCCGATGCAATTTCTGTGTTTCATCGTCAATAAGAAGGACCAAGGTACACAGTAAACTTTACGTGAAGCATCGGAATCTAAAACTTAACTCACAGGGGAGACTCAAAGCATAGAAAGTTAGAGTGTCAGTCCTCTTGTACTTTAGTCGGCCTTGTGCCTTTTGAATTTAATTCCGATGCAAAATCTGTGTTTCATCGTCAATAAGATGGTCCAAGGGATACAGTAAACCTGAAGTGAAGCATCGGATTCTAAAACTGGACTTACAGGAGAGGTTCAAACCATAGAAAGTTAGAGTGTCAGTCCTCTTGTACTTAAGTCGGCATTGTGCCTTTTGTATTACATTCGGATGCAATTTCTGTGTTTCATCGTCAATAAGAAGGTCCAAGGGATACAGTAAACCAGAAGTAAATCATCGAATTCTAAAACTGGACTCACATAACAGGTTCAAATCATAGAAAATTTAAGCGTCAGTCATTTTGTACTTAAGTCCGCATCGTGCCTTTTCAATTTCATTCCGAAGTAATTGCTGTGCTTCATCGTCATTAAGAAGGTCCATGGTATACAGTAAACCTGAAGTGTAGAATCGGAATCAAAAACTGGACTCAAAGGAGAGGTTCATATCATAGAAAGGTAGAGTGTCAGTTCAACTGTACTGTTGTCGGCATGTGCCTTTTGAATGTAATTCCGATGCAATTTCTGTGTTTCATCGTCAATAAGAAGATCGAAGGCATACAGTAAATTTGAAGTGAAGCATCGGAATCTAAAACTGGACTCACAGGAGAGATTCAAATCATAGAAAGTTAGAGTGTCAGTCCTTTTGTACTTAAGTCGTCATTGTTTCTTTTGTATTAAATTCGGATGCAATTTCTGTGTTTCATCGTCAATAAGAAGGTCCAAGGGGTATAGTGATCAAGAAGTGAAGATCGGAATCTAAAACTGGACTCCCAGGAGAGGTTTAAATCATCGAAAGTTAGAGTCTCAGTCCCCTTCTTCTTAAGTCGGCATTGTGCCTTTTGAATTGAATTCCAATGCAATTTCTGTGATTCATCGGCAATACGAAGGTCCAAGGTATACAGTGAACCTGATGTGAAGCATCGGAATCTAAAACTAGACTCACAGGAGAGGTTCAAATCATAGGAAGTTAGAGTGACAGTCCTCTTGTACTTAAGTTGGCATTGTGACTTTTGTATTGAATTCGGATGCAATTTCTGTGTTTCCTCGTCAATAAGAAGGTCCAAGGGATACAGTAAACCAGAAGTGAAGCGTCGGAATCATAAACTGGACTCACAGGAGAGGTTCAAATCATAGAAAGTTAGACTGTCGGTCCTTATGTACTTAAGTCGGCATTGTGCTTTTTGAACTTTTATTCCGATGCAATTACTGTGTTTCATTGTCAATTAGAAGGTCCAAGGGATACAGTAAACCAGAAGTGAAGCATCGGAATCTAAAACTGGACTCACAGGAGATGTTCATATCATAGAAAGTTAGGGTGTCAGTCCCCTTGTACTGAAGTCGGCATTGTGCCTTTTGTATTATATTCGGATGCAGTTTCTTTGTTTCATTGTCAATAAAAAGGTCCAAGGTGTACAGGAAACCGGAAGTGAAGCATCGGAATCTAAAACTGGACTCACAGGAGAGGTTCAAATCATAGAAAGTTAGAGTGTCTGTCCTCTTGTACTTAAGTCGACATTGTGCCTTTTGTACTAAATTCGGATGCAATTTCTGTGTTTCATCGTCAATAAGAAGGTTCGAGGGATACAGTAAACCTGAAGTGAAGCATCGGAATCTAAACCTGGACCCACAGCAGAGGTTCAAATCTTAGAAAGTGAGAGTGTCAGTCCTCTTGTACTTAAGTCGGCATTGTGCCTTTTGGATTAAATTCGGATGCAATTTCTGTGTTTCATCGTCAATAAGAAGGTCCAAGGGATACAGTAAACCTGAAGTGAAGCATCGGAATCTAAAACTGGACTCACAGGAGAGGTTCAAATCATAGAAAGTTAGAGTGTCAGTCCTCTTGAACTTAGGTCGGCATTGTGCCTTTTGTATTAAACTCGGATGCAATTTCTGTGTTTCATCGTCAATAAGAAGGTCCAAGGTATACAAGAATCCTAAAGTGAAGCATCGGAATCTGAAACTGAACTCACAGGAGGGGCTCAAATCATAGAAAGTGAGAGTGTCAGTCCTCTTCTACTTAATTCGGCATTGTGCCTTTTGTATCAAATTCGGATGCAATTTCTGTGTTTCAGGTTCAATAAGACGGTCCAAGGGATACAGTAAACCTGAAGTGAAGCATCGGAATCTAAAACTGGGCTCACAGGAGAGGTTCAAATCATAGAAATTTAGAGTGTCAGTCCTCTTGTACTTAAGTCGGCATTGTGCCTTTTGAATTTATTTCGGATGTAATTTCTGTGTTTCATCGTCAATAAGAAGTTCCAAGGTACACAGGAAACCTGAAGTGAAGCATTGGAATCTAAAACTGGACTCACAGAAGAAGTTCAAATCATAGAAAGTGAGAGTGTCAGTCCTCTTGTACTTAAGCCGGCATTGTGCCTTTAGTATTAAAATCGGATGCAATTTCTGTGTTTCATCGTCAATAAGAAGGTCCAAGGTATACAGGAAACCGGAAGTGAAGCATCGGAATCTAAACCTGGACTCACAGGAGAGGTTCAAATCATAGAAAGAGAGAGTGTTAGTCCTCTTGTACTTAAGTCGGCATTGCGCCTTTTGTATTAAATTCGGATGCAATTTCTGTGTTTCATCGTCAATAAGAAGGTCCAAGGGATACAGTAAACCTGAAGTGAGGCATCGGAATCTAAAACTGGACTCACAGGAGAGGTTGAAAACATAGAAAGTTAGAGTGTCAGTCCTCTTGTACTAAGGTCGGCATTGTGCCTTTTGAATTTAATTCCGATGCAATTTCTGTGTTTCATCGTCAATAAGAAGGACCAAGGTACACAGTAAACTTTACGTGAAGCATCGGAATCTAAAACTTAACTCACAGGAGAGATTCAAAGCATAGAAAGTTAGAGTGTCAGTCCTCTTTTACTTAAGTCGGCACTTTGCCTTTTTTATTAAATTCGGATGCAATTTCTGTGTTTCATCGTCAATAAGAAGGTCCAAGGGATATAGTGAACAAGAAGTGAAGCATCGGAATCTAAAACTGGACTCCCAGGAGAGGTTCAAATCATAGAATGTTAGAGTCTCAGTCCTCTTCTACTTAAGTCGGCATTGTGCCTTTTGAATTGAATTCCGATGCAATTTCTGTGTTTCATCGGCAATACGAAGGTCCAAGGTATACAGTAAACCTGAAGTGAATCATCGGATTCTAAAACTGGACTCACAGGACAGGTTCAAATCATAGACAATTAGAGCGTCAGTCATCTTGTACTTAAGTCGGCATTGTGCCTTTTCGATATCATTCCGATGCAATTTCTGTGCTTCATCGTCAATAAGAAGGTTCATGGTATACAGTAAACCTGAAGTGTAGCATCGGAATCTAAAACTGGACTCAAAGGAGAGGTTCAAATCATATAAAGTTAGAGTGTCAGTCCTCTTGTACTGAAATCGGCATTGTGCCTTTTGAATTTAATTCCGATGCAATTTCTGTGTTTCATCGTCAATAAGAAGGACCAAGGTACACAGTAAACTTTACGTGAAGCATCGGAAGCTAAAACTTAACTCACAGGAGAGATTCAAAGCATAGAAAGTTAGAGTGTCAGTCACCTTCTACTTAAGTCGGCATTGTGCCTTTTGTATTAAATTCG
Organism: Schistocerca americana; assembly: GCF_021461395.2. Lineage (NCBI taxonomy): Eukaryota > Metazoa > Arthropoda > Insecta > Orthoptera > Acrididae > Schistocerca > Schistocerca americana. The sequence goes on along the minus strand of NW_025725917.1, from coordinate 3,881,463 downwards.
GATGCAATTTCTGTGTTTCATCATCAATAAGATGGTCCAACGGATACAGTAAACCTGAAGTGAAGCATCGGAATCTAGTACTGGACTCACAGGAGAGGTTCAAATCATAGAAAGTGAGAGTGTCAGTCCCCTTGTACTTAAGTCGGCATTGTGCCTTTTGTATTAAATTCCGATGCAATTTCTTTGTTTCATCGTCAATAAGAAGGTCCAAGGGATACATTAAACCTGAAGTGAGGCATCGGAATCTAAAACTGGACTCACAGGAGAGGTTCAAATCATAGAAAGTTAGAGTGTCAGTCTTCTTGTACTTAAGTCGGCATTGTGCCTTTAGTATGAAATTCGGATGCAATTTCTGCGTTTCATCATCAATAAGAAGGCACAAGGGATACAGTAAACCTGAGGTGAAGCAACGGATTCTAAAACAGGACTCACCGGAGAGGTTCAAATCATAGAAAGTTAGAGTGTCAGTCTTCTTGTACTTTAGTCGGCCTTGTGCCTTTTGAATTTAATTCCGATGCAATTTCTGTGTTTCATCGTCAATAAGATGGTCCAAGGGATACAGTAAACCTGAAGTGAAGCATCGGATTCTAAAACTGGACTTACAGGAGAGGTTCAAACCATAGAAAGTTGGAGTGTCAGTCCTCTTGTACTTAAGTCGGCATTGTGCCTTTTGTTTTACATTCGGATGCAATTTCTGTGTTTCATCGTCAATAAGAAGGTCCAAGGGATACAGTAAACCAGAAGTGAATCATCGAATTCTAAAACTGGACTCACATAACAGGTTCAAATCATAGAAAATTTAAGCGTCAGTCATTTTGTACTTAAGTCGGCATCGTGCCTTTTCAATTTCATTCCGAAGCAATTTCTGTGCTTCATCGTCATTAAGAAGGTCCATGGTATACAGTAAACCTGAAGTGTAGAATCGGAATCAGAAACTGGACTCAAAGGAGAGGTTCAAATCATAGAAAGGTAGAGTGTCAGTCCAACTGTACTGAAGTCGGCATGTGCCTTTTGAACTTAATTCCGATGCAATTTCTGTGTTTCATCGTCAATAAGAAGATCGAAGGCATACAGTAAATTTGAAGTGAAGCATCGGAATCTAAAACTGGACTCACAGGAGAGATTCAAATCATAGAAAGTTAGAGTGTCAGTCCTTTTGTACTTAAGTCGTCATTGTTCCTTTTGTATTAAATTCGGATGCAATTTCTGTGTTTCATCGTCAATAAGAAGGTCCAAGGGGTATAGTGAACAAGAAGTGAAGATCGGAATCTAAAACTGGATTCCCAGGAGAGGTTCAAATCATAGAAAGTTAGAGTCTCAGTCCCCTTCTTCTTAAGTCGGCATTGTGCCTTTTGAATTGAATTCCAATGCAATTTCTGTGTTTCATCGGCAATACGATGGTCCTAGGTATACAGTGAACCTGAAGTGAAGCATCGGAATCTAAAACTAGACTCACAGGAGAGGTTCAAATCATAGGAAGTTAGAGTGACAGTCCTCTTGTACTTAAGTTGGCATTGTGACTTTTGTATTAAATTCGGATGCAATTTCTGTGTTTCCTCGTCAATAAGAAGGTCCAAGGGATACAGTAAACCAGAAGTGAAGCGTCGGAATCAAAAACTGGACTCACAGGAGAGGTTCAAATCATAGAAAGTTAGACTGTCAGTCCTTATGTACTTAAGTCGGCACTGTGCTTTTTGAACTTTTATTCCGATGCAATTACTGTGTTTCATTGTCAATTAGAAGTTCCAAGGTATACAGTAAACCTGTAGTGAAGCATCGGAATCTAAAACTGGACTCACAGGAGAGTTTCAAATCATAGGAAGTTAGAGTGTCAGTCCTCTTGTACTTAAGTCGGCATTGTGCCTTTTGTATTAAATTCGGATGCAATTTCTGTGTTTCATCGTCAATAAGAAGGTTCAAGGGATACAGTAAACCTGAAGTGAAGCATCGGAATCTAAACCTGGACCCACAGGAGAGGTTCAAATCATAGAAAGTGAGAGTGTCAGTCCTCTTGTACTTAAGTCGGCATTGTGCCCTTTGTATTAATTTCGAATGCAATATCTGTGATTCATCGTCAATAAGAAGGTCCAAGGGATACAGTAAACCTGAAGTGAAGCATCGGAATCCAAAACTGGACTCACAGGAAAGGTTCAAATCATAGAAAGTTAGGGTGTCAGTCCTCTTGTACATAAGTCGTCATTGTGCCGTTTGTATTAAATTCGGATGCAACTTCTGAGTTTCATCATCAATAAGATGGTCCAAGGGATACAGTAAACCTGAGGTGAAGCATCGGAATGTAAAACTGGGCTAACAGGAGAGGTTCAAATCATAGAAAGTTAGAGTGTCAGTCCGCTTGTACTTAAGTCGGCATTGTGCCTTTTGTATTAAATTCGAATGCAATTTCTGTGTTTCGTCGTCAATAAGAAGGTTCAAGGGATACAGTTAACTGAGGTGAAGCATCGGAATCTAAACCTGGACCCACAGGAGAAGTTCTAATCATAGAAAGTGAGAGATTCAGTCCTCTTGTACTAAAGTCCGCATTGTGCCTTTTGTATTAAATTCGGATTCAATTTCTGTGTTTCATCGTCAATAAGAAGGTCCAAGGGATACAGTAAACCAGAAGTGAAGCATCGGAATCTAAAACTGGACTCACAGGAGAGGTTCATATCATAGAAAGTTAGGGTGTCAGTCCTCTTGTACTTAAGTCGGCATTGTGCCGTTTGTATTAAATTCGGATGCAATTACTGTGTTTCATCATCAATAAGAAGGTCCAAGGGTTACAGTAAACCTGAAGTGAAGCATCGGAATCTAAAACTGGGCTAACAGGTGAGGTTCAAATCATAGAAATTTAGAGCGTCAGTCCTCTTGTACTTAAGTCGGCATTGTGCCTTTTGAATTTAATTCGGATGCAATTTCTGTGTCTCATCGTCAATAAGAAGGTCCAAGGTATACAGGAAACCTGAAGTGAAGCATCGGAATCTAAACCTGGCCTCACAGGAGAGGTTCAAATCATAGAAAGAGAGAGTGTCAGTCCTCTTGTACTTAAGTCGGCATTGTGCCTTTTGAATTGAATTCCGATGCAATTTCTGTGTTTCATCGGCAATACGAAGGTCCAAGGTATACAGTAAACCTGAAGTGAATCATCGGATTCTAAAACTGGACTCACAGGACAGGTTCAAATCATAGACAATTAGAGCGTCAGTCATCTTGTACTTAAGTCGGCATTGTGCCTTTTCGATATCATTCCGATGCAATTTCTGTGCTTCATCGTCAATAAGAAGGTTCATGGTATACAGTAAACCTGAAGTGTAGCATCGGAATCTAAAACTGGACTCAAAGGAGAGGTTCAAATCATATAAAGTTAGAGTGTCAGTCCTCTTGTACTGACGTCGGCATTGTGCCTTTTGAATTTAATTCCGATGGAAATTCTGTGTTTCATCGTCAATAAGAAGGACCAAGGTACACAGTAAACTTTACGTGAAGCATCGGAATCTAAAACTTAACTCACAGGAGAGATTCAAAGCATAGAAAGTTAGAGTGTCAGTCACCTTCTACTTAAGTCGGCATTGTGCCTTTTGTATTAAATTCGGATGCAATTTCTGTGTTTCATCATCAATAAGATGGTCCAACGGATACATTAAACCTGAAGTGAGGCATCGGAATCTAAAACTTTACTCACAGGAGAGGTTCAAATCATAGAAAGTTAGAGTGTCAGTCTTCTTGTACTTAAGTCGGCATTGTGCCTTTAGTATGAAATTCGGATGCAATTTCTGCGTTTCATCATCAATAAGAAGGCACAAGGGATACAGTAAACCTGAGGTGAAGCATCGGATTCTAAAACAGGACTCACCGGAGAGGTTCAAATCATAGAAAGTTAGAGTGTCAGTCCTCTTGTACTTTAGTCGGCATTGTGCCTTTTGAATTTAATTCCGATGCAATTTCTGTGTTTCATCGTCAATAAGATGGTCCAAGGGATACAGTAAACCTGAAGTGAAGCATCGGATTCTAAAACTGGACTTACAGGAGAGGTTCAAAAACCATAGAAAGTTAGAGTGTCAGTCCTCTTGTACTTACGTCGGCATTGTGCCTTTTGTATTACTTTCGGATGCAATTTCTGTGTTTCATCGTCAATAAGAAGGTCCAAGGGATACAGTAAACCAGAAGTGAATCATCGAATTCTAAAACTGGATGCACATAACAGGTTCAAATCATAGAAAATTTAAGCGTCAGTCATTTTGTACTTAAGTCGGCATCGTGCCTTTTCAATTTCATTCCGAAGCAATTTCTGTGCTTCATCGTCATTAAGAAGGTCCATGGTATACAGTAAACCAGAAGTGAAGCGTCGGAATCAAAAACTGGACTCACAGGAGAGGTTCAAATCATAGAAAGTTAGACTGTCAGTCCTTATGTACTTAAGTCGGCATTGTGCTTTTTGAACTTTTATTCCGATGCAATTACTGTGTTTCATTGTCAATTAGAAGTTCCAAGGTATACAGTAAACCTGAAGTGAAGCATCGGAATCTAAAACTGGACTCACAGGAGAGTTTCAAATCATAGGAAGTTAGAGTGTCAGTCCTCTTGTACTTAAGTCGGCATTGTGCCTTTTGTATTAAATTCGGATGCAATTTCTGTGTTTCATCGTCAATAAGTAGGTTCAAGGGATACAGTGAACCTGAAGTGAAGCATCGGAATCTAAACCTGGACCCACAGGAGAGGTTCAAATCATAGAAAGTGAGAGTGTCAGTCCTCTTGTACTTAAGTCGGCATTGTGCCCTTTGTATTAATTTCGAATGCAATATCTGTGATTCATCGTCAATAAGAAGGTCCAAGGGATACAGTAAACCTGAAGTGAAGCATCGGAATCCAAAACTGGACTCACAGGAGAGGTTCAAATCATAGAAAGTTAGGGTGTCAGTCCTCTTGTACATAAGTCGTCATTGTGCCGTTTGTATTAAATTCGGATGCAACTTCTGAGTTTCATCATCAACAAGAAGGTCCAAGGGATACAGTAAACCTGAGGTGAAGCATCGGAATGTAAAACTGGGCTAACAGGAGAGGTTCAAATCATAGAAAGTTAGAGTGTCAGTCCTCTTGTACTTAAGTCGGCATTGTGCCTTTTGTATTAAATTCGAATGCAATTTCTGTGTTTCGTCGTCAATAAGAAGGTTCAAGGGATACAGTTAACTGAGGTGACGCATCGGAATCTAAACCTGGACCCACAGGAGAAGTTCTAATAATAGAAAGTGAGAGATTCAGTCCTCTTGTACTAAAGTCCGCATTGTGCCTTTTGTATTAAATTCGGATGCAATTTCTGTGTTTCATCGTCAATAAGAAGGTCCAAGGGATACAGAAAACCAGAAGTGAAGCATCGGAATCTAAAACTGGACTCACAGGAGAGGTTCATATCATAGAAAGTTAGGGTGTCAGTCCTCTTGTACTTAAGTCGGCATTGTGCCGTTTGTATTAAATTCGGATGCAATTTCTGTGTTTCATCATCAATAAGAAGGTCCAAGGGATACAGTAAACCTGAAGTGAAGCATCGGAATCTAAAACTGGGCTAACAGGTGAGGTTCAAATCATAGAAATTTAGAGTGTCAGTCCTCTTGTACTTAAGTCGGCATTGTGCATTTTGAATTTAATTCGGATGCAATTTCTGTGTCTCATCGTCAATAAGAAGGTCGAAGGTATACAGGAAACCTGAAGTGAAGCATCGGAATCTAAAACTGGACTCACAGGAGAGGTTCAAATCATAGAAAATGAGAGTGTCAGTCCTCTTGTACTTAAGTCGGCATTGTGCCTTTTGTATAATATTCGGATGCAGTTTCTTTGTTTCATTGTCAATAAAAAGGTCCAAGGTATACAGTAAACCTGAAGTGAAGCATCGGAATCTAAAACTGGGCTAACAGGTGAGGTTCAAATCATAGAAATTTAGAGTGTCTGTCCTCTTGTACTTAAGTCGACATTGTGCCTTTTGTACTAAATTCGGATGCAATTTCTGTGTTTCATCGTCAATATGAAGGTCCAAGGGATACAGTAAACCTGAAGTGAGGCATCGGAATCTAAAACTGGACTCACAGGAGAGGTTCAAATCATAGAAAGATAGAGTGTCAGTCTTCTTGTACTTAAGTCGGCATTGTGCCCTTTGTATTAAATTCGCATTCAATTTCTGTGTTTCATCATAAATAAGAAGGTACAAGGGATACAGTAAACCTGAAGTGAAGCGTCGGAATCTAAAACTGGACTCACCGGAGAGGTTCAAGTCATAGAAAAGTTAGAGTGTCAGTCCTCTTGTACTTTAGTCGGCCTTGTGCCTTTTGAATTTAATTGCGATGCAATTTCTGTGTTTCATCGTCAATAAGATGGTCCAAGGGATACAGTAAACCTGAAGTGAAGCATCGGATTCTAAAAGTGGACTTACAGGGGAGGTTCAAATCATAGAAAATTAGAGTGTCAGTCCTCTTGTACTTAAGTCGGCATTGTACCTTTTGTATTAAATTCGGATGCAATTTCTGTGTTTCATCGTCAATAAGAAGGTCCAAGGGATACAGTAAACCTGAAGTGAATCATCAGATTCTAAAACTGGACTCACAGGACAGGTTCAAATCATAGAAAATTAGAGCGTCAGTCATCTTGTACTTAAGTCGGCATTGTGCCTTTTCAATTTCATTCCGATGCAATTTATGTGCTTCATCGTCAATAAGAAGGTCCATGGTATACGGTAAACCTGAAGTGTATCATCGGAATCTAAAACTGGACTCAAAGTAGAGGTTCAAATCATAGAAATTTAGAAAGTCAGTCCTCTTGAACTGAAGTCGGAATTGTGCCTTTTGAATTTAATTCCGATGCTATTTCTGTGTTTCGTCGTCAATACGAAGGTCCAAGGTATACAGTAAACTTGAAGTGAAGCATCGGTATTCAAAACTGGACTCACAGGAGAGATTCAAATCTTAGAAAGTTAGAGTGTCAGTCCTTTTGTACTTAAGTCGTCATTGTGTCTTTTGTATTAAATTCGGATGAAATTTCTGTGTTTCATCGTCAATGAGAAGGTCCAAGGGATACAGTGAACCTGAAGTGAAGCATCGGAATCTAAAATAAACTCACAGGAGAGGTTCTAATCCTAGAAAGTTAGAGTGTCAGTCCTCTTTTACTTAAGTCGGCATTGTGCCTTTTGAATTGAATTCCGATGCAATTTCTGTGTTTCGTCGCAAATAAGAAGGTCCAAGGTATACAGTGAACCTGAAGTGAAGCATCGGAAACTAAAACTAGACTCACAGGAGAGATTCAAATCATAGAAAGTTAGAATGTCAGACCTCTTGTACTTAAGTCGGCATTGTGACATTTGTATTAAATTCGGACGCAATTTCTGTGTTTCCTCGTCAATAAGGTGGTCCAAGGGATACAGTAAACCTGAAGTGAAGCATCGGAATCTAAAACTGGACTCACCGGAGAGGTTCAAATCATAGAAAGTTAGGGTGTCTGTCCTCTTGTACTTAAGTCGGCATTAAGCCGTTTGTATTACATTCGGATGCAATTTCTGTGTTTCATCATCAATAAGAAGGTCCAAGGGATACAGTAAACCTGAAGTGAAGTATCGGAATCTAAAACTGGGCTAACAGGAGAGGTTCAAATCATAGAAAGTTAGAGTGTCCGTCCTCTTGTACTGAAGTTGGCATTGTGCCTTTTGAATTTAATTCCGATGCAATTTTTGTGTTTCATCGTCAATAAGAAGAGCGAAGGTATACAGTAAATTTGATGTGAAGCATCGGAATCTAAAACTGGACTCACAGGAGAGATTCAAATCATAGAAAGTTAGAGTGTCAGTCCCTTTGTACTTAAGTCGTCATTGTTCCTTTTGTATTAAATTCGGATGCAATTTCTGTGTTTCATCGTCAATTAGAAGGTCCAAGGGATACAGTAAACCGGAAGTGAAGCGTCGGAATCAAAAACTGGACTCACAGGAGCGGTTCAAATCATAGAAAGTTAGTGTGTCATTCCTTATGTACTTAAGTCGGCATTGTGCTTTTTGAACTTTTATTCCGATGCAATTACTGTGTTTCATTGTCAATTAGAAGTTCCAAGGTATACAGTAAACCTAAAGTGAAGCGTCGGAATCTAAAACTGGACTCACCGGAGAGGTTCAAATCATAGAAAGTTAGAGTGTCAGTCCTCTTGTACTTTAGTCGGCCTTGTGCCTTTCGAATTTAATTGCGATGCAATTTCTGTGTTTCATCGTCAATAAGATGGTCCAAGGGATACATGTAAACCTGAAGTGAAGTATCGGATTCTAAAAGTGGACTTACAGGGGAGGTTCAAATCATAGAAAATTAGAGTGTCAGTCCTCTTGTACTTAAGTCGGCATTGTACCTTTTGTATTAAAATCGGAAGCAATTTCTGTGTTTCATCGTCAATAAGAAGGTCCAAGGGATACAGTAACCCTGAAGTGAATCATCGGATTCTAAAACTGGACTCACAGGACAGGTTCAAATCATAGAAAATTAGAGCGTCAGTCATCTTGTACTTAAGTCGGCATTGTGCCTTTTCAATTTCATTCCGATGCAATTTATGTGCTTCATCGTCAATAAGAAGGTCCATGGTATACGGTAAACCTCAAGTGTAGCATCGGAATCTAAAACTGAACTCAAAGGAGAGGTTCAAATCATAGAAATTTAGAAAGTCAGTCCTCTTGAACTGAAGTCGGAATTGTGCCTTTTGAATTAAATTCCGATGCTATTTCTGTGTTTCGTCGTCAATACGAAGGTCCAAGGTATACAGTAAACTTGAAGTGAAGCATCGGTATCTAAAACTGGACTCACAGGAGAGATTCAAATCATAGAAAGTTAGAGTGTCAGTCCTTTTGTACTTAAGTCGTCATTGTGTCTTTTGTATTAAATTTGGATGAAATTTCTGAGTTTCATCGTCAATAAGAAGGTCCAAGGGATACAGTGAACCTGAAGTGAAGCATCGGAATCTAAAACAAAACTCACAGGAGAGGTTCTAATCCTAGAAAGTTAGAGCGTCAGTCCTCTTCTACTTAAGTCGGCATTGTGCCTTTTGTATTGAATTCCGATGCAATTTCTGTGTTTCGTCACAAATAAGAAGGTCCAAGGTATACAGTGAACCTGAAGTGAAGTATCGGAATCTAAAACTAGACTCACAGGAGAGATTCAAATCATAGAAAGTTTGAATGTCAGTCCTCTTGTACTTAAGTCGGCATTGTGACATTTGTATTAAATTCGGATGCAATTTCTGTGTTTCCTCGTCAATAAGGAGGTCCAAGGGATACAGTAAACCTGAAGTGAAGCATCGGAATCTAAAACTGGACTCACCGGAGAGGTTCAAATCATAGAAAGTTAGGGTGTCTGTCCTCTGGTACTTAAGTCGGCATTGTGCCGTTTGTATTACATTCGGATGCAATTTCTGTGTTTCATCATCAGTAAGAAGGCCCAAGGGATACAGTAAACCTGAAGTGAAGTATCGGAATCTAAAACTGGGCTAACAGGAGAGGTTCAAATCATAGAAAGTTAGAGTGTCAGTTCTCTTGTACTGAAGTTGGCATTGTGCCATTTGAATTTAATTCCGATGCAATTTCTGTGTTTCATCGTCAATAAGAAGATCGAAGGTATACAGAAATTTTGAAGTGAAGCATCGAAATCTAAAACTGGACTCACAGGAGAGATTCAAATCATAGAAAGTTAGAGTGTCAGTCCCTTTGTACTTAAGTCGTCATTGTTCCTTTTGTATTAAATTCGGATGCAATTTCTGTGTTTCATCGCCAATAAGAAGGTCCAAGGGATATAGTGAACAAGAAGTGAAGATCGGAATCTAAAACTGGACTCCCAGGAGAGGTTCAAATCATACAATGTTAGAGTCTCAGTCCTCTTCTTCTTAAGTCGGCATTGTGCCTTTTGAATTGAATTCCGATGCAATTTCTGTGTTACATCGGCAATACGAAGATCCAAGGTATACAGTGAACCTGAAGTGAAGCATCGGAATCTAAAACTAGACTCACAGGAGAGGTTCAAATCATAGGAAGTTAGAATGACAGTCCTCTTGTACTTAAGTCGGCATTGTGACTTTTGTATTAAATTCGGATGCAATTTCTGTGTTTCCTCGTCAATAAGAAGGTCCAAGGGATACAGTAAACCGGAAGTGAAGCGTCGGAATCAAAAACTGGACTCACAGGAGCGGTTCAAATCATAGAAAGTTAGTGTGTCATTCCTTATGTACTTAATTCGGCATTGTGCTTTTTGAACTTTTATTCCGATGCAATTACTGTGTTTCATTGTCAATTAGAAGTTCCAAGGTATACAGTAAACCTGAAGTGAAGCGTCGGAATCTAAAACTGGACTCACCGGAGGGGTTCAAATCATAGAAAGTTAGAGTGTCAGTCCTCTTGTACTTTAGTCGGCCTTGTGCCTTTTGAATTTAATTGCGATGCAATTTCTGTGTTTCATCGTCAATATGAAGTGAAGCATCGGATTCTAAAAGTGTACTTACAGGGGAGGTTCAAATCATAGATAATTAGAGTGTCAGTCCTCTTGTACTTAAGTCGGCATTGTACCTTTTGTATTAAATTCGGATGCAATTTCTGTGTTTCATCGTCAATAGGAAGGTCCAAGGGATACAGTAAACCTGAAGTGAATCATCGGATTCTAAAACTGGACTCACAGGACAGGTTCAAATCATAGAAAATTAGAGCGTCAGTCATCTTGTACTTAAGTCGGCATTGTGCCTTTTCAATTTCATTCCGATGCAATTTATGTGCTTCATCGTCAATAAGAAGGTCCATGGTATACGGTAAACCTGAAGTGTAGCACCGGAATCTAAAACTGACTCAAAGGAGAGGTTCAAATCATAGAAATTTAGAAAGTCAGTCCTCTTGAACTGAAGTCGGAATTGTGCCTTTTGAATTTAATTCCGATGCTATTTCTGTGTTTCGTCGTCAATACGAAGGTCCAAGGTATACAGTAAACTTGAAGTGAAGCATCGGTATCTAAAACTGGACTCACAGGAGAGATTCAAATCATTGAAAGTTAGAGTGTCAGTCCTTTTGTACTTAAGTCGTCATTGTGTCTTTTGTATTAAATTCGGATGACATTTCTGTGTTTCATCGTCAATAAGAAGGTCCAAGGGATACAGTGAACCTGAAGTGAAGCATCGGAATCTAAAACTAAACTCACAGGAGAGGTTCTAATCCTAGAGAGTTAGAGTGTCAGTCCTCTTCTACATAAGTCGGCATTGTGCCTTTTGAATTGAATTCTGATGCAATTTCTGTGTTTCGTCGCAAATAAGAAGGTCCAAGGTATACAGTGAACCTGAAGTGAAGCATCGGAATCTAAAACTAGACTCACAGGAGAGGTTCAAATCATAGAAAGTTAGAATGTCAGTCCTCTTGTACTTAAGTCGGCATTGTGACATTTGTATTTAATTCGGATGCAATTTCTGTGTTTCCTCGTCAATAAGGAGGTCCAAGGGATACAGCAAACCTGAAGTGAAGCATCGGAATCTAAAACTGGACTCACCGGAGAGGTTCAAATCATAGAAAGTTAGGGTGTCTGTCCTCTTGTACTTAAGTCGGCATTGTGCCGTTTGTATTACATTCGGATGCAATTTCTGTGTTTCATCATCAATAAGAAGGTCCAAGGGATACAGTAAACCTGAAGTGAAGTATCGGAATCTAAAACTGGGCTAACAGGAGAGGTTCAAATCATAGAAAGTTAGAGTGTCAGTCCTCTTGTACTGAAGTTGGCATTGTGCCTTTTGAATTTAATTCCGATGTAATTTCTGTGTTTCATCGTCAATAAGAAGATCGAAGGTATACAGTAAATTTGAAGTGAAGAATCGGAATCTAAAACTGGACTCACAGGAGTGATTCAAATCATAGAAAGTTAGAGTGTCAGTCCTTTTGTACTTAAGTCGTCATTGTACCTTTTGTATTAAATTCGGATGCAATATCTGTGTTTCATCGTCAATAGGAAGGTCCAAGGGATATAGTGAACAAGAAGTGAAGATCGGAATCTAAAACTGGACTCCCAGGAGAGGTTCAAATCATAGAAAGTTAGAGTCTCAGTCCTCTTCTACTTAAGTCGGCATTGTGCCTTTTGAATTGAATTTCGATGAAATTTCTGTGTTTCGTCAGCAATACGAAGGTCCAAGGTATACAGTGAACATGAAGTGAAGCATCGGAATCTAAAACTGGACTCACAGGAGAGGTTCAAATCATAGAAAGTTAGGGTGTCAGTCCTCTTGTACTTAAGTCGTCATTGTGCCGTTTGTATTAAATTCGGATGCAACTTCTGAGTTTCATCATCAATAGGAAGGTCCAAGGGATACAGTAAACCAGAAGTGAAGCATCGGAATCTAAAACTGGGCTAACGGGAGAGGTTCAAATCATAGAAAGTTAGAGTGTCAGTCCTCTTGTACATAAGTCCGCATTGTGCCTTTTGTATTAAATTCGGATGCGATTTCAGTGTTTCATCGTCAATAAGAAGGTGCAAGGGATACAGTAAACCCGAAGTGAAGCATCGGAATCTAAAACTGGGCTAACAGGAGAGGTTCAAATCATAGAAATTTAGAGTGTCAGTCCTCTTGTACTTAAGTCGGCATTGTGCCTTTTGAATTTAATTCAGATGCAATTTCTGTGGCTCATCGTCAATAAGAAGATCCAAGGTATACAGGAAACCTGAAGTGAAGCATCGGAATCTAAAACTGGGCTCACAGGAGAGGTTCAAATCATAGAAAGTGAGAGTGTCAGTCCTCTTGTACTTAAGTCGGCATTGTGCCTTTTGTATTATATTCGGATGCAGTTTCTTTGTTTCATTGTCAATAAAAACGTCCAAGGTATACAGGAAACCGGAAGTGAAGCATCGGAATCTAAAACTGGACTCACAGGAGAGGTTCAAATCATAGAAAGTGAGGGTGTCTGTCCACTTGTACTTAAGTCGGCATTGTGCCTTTTGTATTAAGTTCGAATGCAATCTCTGTGGTTCTTCATCAATAAGAAGGTACAAGGGATACAGTTAACCTGAAGTGAAATGTCGGAATCTAAAACTGGACTCACCGGAGAGGTTCAAATCATAGAAAGTTTGAGTGTCAGTCCTCTTGTACTTTAGTCGGCCTTGTGCCTTTTGAATTTAATTGGGATGCAATTTCTGTGTTTCATCGTCAATGAGATGGTGCAAGGGATACAGTAAACCTGAAGTGAAGCATCGGATTCTAAAACTGGACTTACAGGATAGGTTCAAATCATAGAAAATTAGAGTGTCAGTCCTCTTGTACTTAAGTCGGCATTGTGCTTTTTGTATTAAATTCGGATGCAATTTCTGTGTTTCATCGTCAATAAGAGGTTACAAGGAATACAATAAACCTAAAGTGAAGCATCGGAATCTAAAACTGGACTCACAGGAGAGGTTCAAATCGTAGAAAGTTAGAGTGTCAGTCCTCTTGTACTTAAGTCGGCATTGTGCCTTTTGAATTTAATTCGGATGCAATTTCTGTGGCTCATCGTCAATAAGAAGGTCCAAGGTATACAGGAAACCTGAAGTGAAGCATCGGAATCTAAAACTGGACTCACAGGAGAGGTTCAAATCATAGAAAGTGAGAATGTCAGTCCTCTTGTACTTAAGTCGGCATTGTGCCTTTTGTATTATATTCGGATGCAGTTTCTTTGTTTCATTGTCAATAAAAACGTCCAAGGTATACAGGAAACCGGAAGTGAAGCATCGGAATCTAAAACTGGACTCACAGGAGAGGTTCAAATCATAGAAAGTGAGAGTGTCTGTCCACTTGTACTTAAGTCGGCATTGTGCCTTTTGTATTAAGTTCGAATGCAATTTCTGTGTTTCTTCATCAATAAGAAGGTACAAGGGATACAGTAAACCTGAAGTGAAATGTCGGAATCTAAAACTGGACTCACCGGAGAGGTTCAAATCATAGAAAGTTAGAGTGTCAGTCCTCTTGTACTTTAGTCGGCCTTGTGCCTTTTGAATTTAATTGCGATGCAATTTCTGTGTTTCATTGTCAATGAGATGGTCCAAGGGATACAGTAAACCTGAAGTGAAGCATCGGATTCTAAAACTGGACTTACAGGAGAGGTTCAAATCATAGAAAATTAGAGTCTTTGTCCTCTTGTACTTAAGTCGGCATTGTGCTTTTTGTATTAAATTCGGATGCAATTTCTGTGTTTCATCGTCAATAAGAGGTTACAAGGAATACAATAAACCTAAAGTGAAGCATCGGAATCTAAAACTGGACTCACAGGAGAGGTTCAAATCGTAGAAAGTTAGAGTGTCAGTCCTCTTGTACTTAAGTCGGCATTGTGACTTTTGAATTTAATTCCGATGCAATTTCTGTGTTTCATCGTCAATAAGAAGGTCCATGGGATACAGTAAACCTGAAGTGAAGCATCGGAATCTAAAACTGGACTCACAGGAGAGGTTCAAATCATAGAAAGTTAGAGTGTCAGTCCTCTTGTAGTTAAGTCGGCATTGTGCCTTTTTAAGTTAATTCCGATGCAATTTCTGTGTTTCATTGTCAATAAGAAGGTCCAAGGGATACAGTAAACCTGAAGTGATGCATCGGAATCTAAAACTTGACTCACAGGAGAGGTTCAAATCATAGAAAGTTAGAGTGTCAGTCCTCCTGTACTTAAGTTGGCATTGTGCGTTTTGTATTTAATTCCGATGCAATTTCTGTGTTTCATCGTCAATAAAAATGTCCAAGGGATACAGTAAACCTGAAGTCAAGCATCGGAATCTAAAACTAGACTCACAGGAGAGGTTCAAATCATAGGAAGTTAGAGTGACAGTCCTCTTGTACTTAAGTCGGTATTGTGACTTTTGTATTAAATTCGGATTCAATTTCTGTGTTTCCTCGTCAATAAGAAGGTCCAAGGGATACAGTAAACCGGAAGTGAAGCGTCGGAATAAAAAACTGGACTCACAGGAGAGGTTCAAATCATAGAAAGTAAGAGTGTCAGTCCTTATGTACTTAAGTCGGCATTGTGCTTTTTGAACTTTTATTCCGATGCAATTACTGTGTTTCATTGTCAATTAGAAGTTGCAAGGTATACAGTAAACCTGTAGTGAAGCATCGGAATCTAAAACTGGACTCACAGGAGACTTTCAAATCATAGGAAGTTAGAGTGCCAGTCCTCTTGTACTTAAGTCGGCATTGTGCCTTTTGTATTAAATTCGGATGCAATTTCTGTGTTTCATCGTCAATAAGAAGGTTCAAGGGATACAGTAAACCTGAAGTGAAGCATCGGAATCCAAACCTTGACCCACAGGAGAGGTTCAAATCATAGAAAGTGAGAGTGTCAGTCCTCTTGTACTTAAGTCGGCATTGTGCCCTTTGTATTAATTTCGAATGCAATATCTGTGATTCATCGTCAATAAGAAGGTCCAAGGGATACAGTAAACCTGAAGTGAAGCGTCGGAATCTAAAACTGGACTCACCGGAGAGGTTCAAATCATAGAAAGTTAGAGTGTCAGTCCTCTTGTACTTTAGTCGGCCTTGTGCATTTTGAATTTAATTCCGATGCTATTTCTGTGTTTCATCGTCAATACGAAGGTCCAAGGTATACAGTAAACTTGAAGTGAAGCATCGGTATCTAAAACTGGACTTACAGGAGAGATTCAAATCATAGATAGTTAGAGTGTCAGTCCTTTTGTACTTAAGTTGTCATTGTGTCTTTTGTATTAAATTCGGATGAAATTTCTGTGTTTCATCGTCAATAAGAAGGTCCAAGGGATACAGTGAACCTGAAGTGAAGCATCGGAATCGAACACTAAACTCACAGGAGAGGTTCAAATCCTAGAAAGTTAGAGTGTCAGTCCTCGTGTTTTTTAGTCGGCCTTGTTCCTTTCGAATTTAATTCCGATGCAACTTCTGTGTTTCATCGTCAATAAGATGCTCCAAGGGATACAGTAAACCTGAAGTGAAGCTTCGGAATCTAAAACTGGACTCACAGGAGAGGTTCAAATCATAGAAAGTTAGAGTGTCAGTCCTCTTGTACTTAAGTCGGCATTGTGCCTTTTATATTAAATTCGGATGCAATTTCTGTATTTCATCGTCAATAAGAAGGTTCAAGGGATACAGTAAACCTGAAGTGAAGCATCGGAATCTAAACCTGGACCCACAGGAGAGGTTCAAATCATAGAAAGTGAGAGAGTCAGACCTCTTGTACTAAAGTCGGCAATGTGCCTTTTGTATTAAATTCGGATGCAGTTTCTGTGTTTCATCGTCAATAAGACGGTCCAAGGTATACAGGAAACCGGAAGTGAAGCATCTGAATCTAAAACTGGACTCACAGGAGAGGTTAAAATAATAGAAAGTGAGAGTGTCTGTCCTCTTGTACTGAAGTCGGCATTGTGCCTTTTGTATTAAATTCGGATGCAATTTCTGTGTTTCATCATCAGTATGAAGGTCCAAGGGATACAGTAAACCTGAAGTGAATCATCGGAATCTAAAACTGGAGTCACAGGAGAGTTTTAAATCATAGAAAGTTAGAGTGTCAGTCTTCTTGTACTTAAGTCGGCATTGTGCCCTTTGTATGAAATTTGGACGTAATTTCTGTGTTTCATCATCAATAAGAAGGTACAAGGGATACAGTAAACCTGAACTGAAGCATCTGAATCTAAAACTGGACTCACAGGAGATGTTCAAATCATAGAAAGTTAGAGTGTCAGTCCACTTGTACTTAAGTCGGCATTGTGCCTTTTATATTAAATTCGGATGCAATTTCTGTGTTTCATCGTCAATAAGAGGGTCCAAGGGATACAATAAACCTGAAGTGAAGCATCGGAATCTAAAACTGGACTCACAGGAGAGGTTCAAATCGTAGAAAGTTAGAGTGTCAGTCCTCTTCTACTTATGTCGGCATTGTGCCTTTTCAATTTCATTCCGATGCAATTTATGTGCTTCATCGTCAATAAGAAGGTCCATGGGATACAGTAAACCTGAAGTGAAGCATCGGAATCTAAAACTGGACTCACAGGAGAGGTTCAAATCATAGAAAGTTAGAGTGTCAGTCCTCTTGTAGAAAAGTCGGCATTGTGCGTTTTTAAGTTAATTCCGATGCAATTTCTGTGTTTCATTGTCAATAAGAAGGTCCAAGGGATACAGTAAACCTGAAGTGATGCATCGGAATCTAAAACTTGACTCACAGGAGAGGTTCAAATCATAGAAAGTTAGAGTGTCAGTCCTCCTGTACTTAAGTTGGCATTGTGCGTTTTGTATTTAATTCCGATGCAATTTCTGTGTTTCATCGTCAATAAGAAGGTCCAAGGTATACAGGAAACCTGAAGTGAAGCATCGGAATCTAAAACTGGACTCACAGGAGAGGTTCAAATCGTAGAAAGTTAGAGTGTCAGTCCTCTTGTACTTAAGTCGGCATTGTGCCTTTTGAATTTAATTCGGATGCAATTTCTGTGGCTCATCGTCAATAAGAAGGTCCATGGGATACAGTAAACCTGAAGTGAAGCATCGGAATCTAAAACTGGACTCACAGGAGAGGTTCAAATCGTAGAAAGTTAGAGTGTCAGTCCTCTTCTACTTATGTCGGCATTGTGCCTTTTCAATTTCATTCCGATGCAATTTATGTGCTTCATCGTCAATAAGAAGGTCCATGGGATACAGTAAACCTGAAGTGAAGCATCGGAATCTAAAACTGGACTCACAGGAGAGGTTCAAATCATAGAAAGTTAGAGTGTCAGTCCTCTTGTAGAAAAGTCGGCATTGTGCGTTTTTAAGTTAATTCCGATGCAATTTCTGTGTTTCATTGTCAATAAGAAGGTCCAAGGAATACAATAAACCTAAAGTGAAGCATCGGAATCTAAAACTGGACTCACAGGAGAGGTTCAAATCGTAGAAAGTTAGAGTGTCAGTCCTCTTGTACTTAAGTCGGCATTGTGCCTTTTGAATTTAATTCGGATGCAATTTCTGTGGCTCATCGTCAATAAGAAGGTCCAAGGTATACAGGAAACCTGAAGTGAAGCATCGGAATCTAAAACTGGACTCACAGGAGAGGTTCAAATCATAGAAAGTGAGAGTGTCAGTCCTCTTGTACTTAAGTCGGCATTGTGCCTTTTGTATTATATTCGGATGCAGTTTCTTTGTTTCATTGTCAATAAAAACGTCCAAGGTATACAGGAAACCGGAAGTGAAGCGTCGGAATAAAAAACTGGACTCACAGGAGAGGTTCAAATCATAGAAAGTAAGAGTGTCAGTCCTTATGTACTTAAGTCGGCATTGTGCTTTTTGAACTTTTATTCCGATGCAATTACTGTGTTTCATTGTCAATTAGAAGTTGCAAGGTATACAGTAAACCTGTAGTGAAGCATCGGAATCTAAAACTGGACTCACAGGAGACTTTCAAATCATAGGAAGTTAGAGTGCCAGTCCTCTTGTACTTAAGTCGGCATTGTGCCTTTTGTATTAAATTCGGATGCAATTTCTGTGTTTCATCGTCAATA
Organism: Schistocerca americana; assembly: GCF_021461395.2. Classification (NCBI taxonomy): domain Eukaryota; kingdom Metazoa; phylum Arthropoda; class Insecta; order Orthoptera; family Acrididae; genus Schistocerca; species Schistocerca americana. The sequence goes on along the minus strand of NW_025725917.1, from coordinate 3,862,990 downwards.
AGAAGGTTCAAGGGATACAGTAAACCTGAAGTGAAGCATCGGAATCCAAACCTTGACCCACAGGAGAGGTTCAAATCATAGAAAGTGAGAGTGTCAGTCCTCTTGTACTTAAGTCGGCATTGTGCCCTTTGTATTAATTTCGAATGCAATATCTGTGATTCATCGTCAATAAGAAGGTCCAAGGGATACAGTAAACCTGAAGTGAAGCGTCGGAATCTAAAACTGGACTCACCGGAGAGGTTCAAATCATAGAAAGTTAGAGTGTCAGTCCTCTTGTACTTTAGTCGGCCTTGTGCATTTTGAATTTAATTCCGATGCTATTTCTGTGTTTCATCGTCAATACGAAGGTCCAAGGTATACAGTAAACTTGAAGTGAAGCATCGGTATCTAAAACTGGACTTACAGGAGAGATTCAAATCATAGATAGTTAGAGTGTCAGTCCTTTTGTACTTAAGTTGTCATTGTGTCTTTTGTATTAAATTCGGATGAAATTTCTGTGTTTCATCGTCAATAAGAAGGTCCAAGGGATACAGTGAACCTGAAGTGAAGCATCGGAATCGAACACTAAACTCACGGGAGAGGTTCAAATCCTAGAAAGTTAGAGTGTCAGTCCTCGTGTTTTTTAGTCGGCCTTGTTCCTTTCGAATTTAATTCCGATGCAACTTCTGTGTTTCATCGTCAATAAGATGCTCCAAGGGATACAGTAAACCTGAAGTGAAGCTTCGGAATCTAAAACTGGACTCACAGGAGAGGTTCAAATCATAGAAAGTTAGAGTGTCAGTCCTCTTGTACTTAAGTCGGCATTGTGCCTTTTATATTGAATTCGGATGCAATTTCTGTATTTCATCGTCAATAAGAAGGTTCAAGGGATACAGTAAACCTGAAGTGAAGCATCGGAATCTAAACCTGGACTTACAGGAGAGGTTCAAATCATAGAAAGTGAGAGAGTCAGACCTCTTGTACTAAAGTCGGCAATGTGCCTTTTGTATTAAATTCGGATGCAGTTTCTGTGTTTCATCGTCAATAAGACGGTCCAAGGTATACAGGAAACCGGAAGTGAAGCATCTGAATCTAAAACTGGACTCACAGGAGAGGTTAAAATAATAGAAAGTGAGAGTGTCTGTCCTCTTGTACTGAAGTCGGCATTGTGCCTTTTGTATTAAATTCGGATGCAATTTCTGTGTTTCATCATCAGTATGAAGGTCCAAGGGATACAGTAAACCTGAAGTGAATCATCGGAATCTAAAACTGGAGTCACAGGAGAGTTTTAAATCATAGAAAGTTAGAGTGTCAGTCTTCTTGTACTTAAGTCGGCATTGTGCCCTTTGTATGAAATTTGGACGTAATTTCTGTGTTTCATCATCAATAAGAAGGTACAAGGGATACAGTAAACCTGAACTGAAGCATCGGAATCTAAAACTGGACTCACAGGAGATGTTCAAATCATAGAAAGTTAGAGTGTCAGTCCACTTGTACTTAAGTCGGCATTGTGCCTTTTATATTAAATTCGGATGCAATTTCTGTGTTTCATCGTCAATAAGAGGGTCCAAGGGATACAATAAACCTGAAGTGAAGCATCGGAATCTAAAACTGGACTCACAGGAGAGGTTCAAATCGTAGAAAGTTAGAGTGTCAGTCCTCTTCTACTTATGTCGGCATTGTGCCTTTTCAATTTCATTCCGATGCAATTTATGTGCTTCATCGTCAATAAGAAGGTCCATGGGATACAGTAAACCTGAAGTGAAGCATCGGAATCTAAAACTGGACTCACAGGAGAGGTTCAAATCATAGAAAGTTAGAGTGTCAGTCCTCTTGTAGAAAAGTCGGCATTGTGCGTTTTTAAGTTAATTCTGATGCAATTTCTGTGTTTCATTTTCAATAAGAAGGTCCAAGGGATACAGTAAACCTGAAGTGATGCATCGGAATCTAAAACTTGACTCACAGGAGAGGTTCAAATCATAGAAAGTTAGAGTGTCAGTCCTCCTGTACTTAAGTTGGCATTGTGCGTTTTGTATTTAATTCCGATGCAATTTCTGTGTTTCATCGTCAATAAAAATGTCCAAGGGATACAGTAAACCTGAAGTCAAGCATCGGAATCTAAAACTAGACTCACAGGAGAGGTTCAAATCATAGGAAGTTAGAGTGACAGTCCTCTTGTACTTAAGTCGGCATTGTGACTTTTGTATTAAATTCGGATTCAATTTCTGTGTTTCCTCGTCAATAAGAAGGTCCAAGGGATACAGTAAACCGGAAGTGAAGCGTCGGAATAAAAAACTGGACTCACAGGAGAGGTTCAAATCATAGAAAGTAAGAGTGTCAGTCCTTATGTACTTAAGTCGGCATTGTGCTTTTTGAACTTTTATTCCGATGCAATTACTGTGTTTCATTGTCAATTAGAAGTTCCAAGGTATACAGTAAACCTGTAGTGAAGCATCGGAATCTAAAACTGGACTCACAGGAGAGTTTCAAATCATAGGAAGATAGAGTGCCAGTCCTCTTGTACTTAAGTCGGCATTGTGCCTTTTGTATTAAATTCGGATGCAATTTCTGTGTTTCATCGTCAATAAGAAGGTTCAAGGGATACAGTAAACCTGAAGTGAAGCATCGGAATCCAAACCTTGACCCACAGGAGAGGTTCAAATCATAGAAAGTGAGAGTGTCAGTCCTCTTGTACTTAAGTCGGCATTGTGCCCTTTGTATTAATTTCGAATGCAATATCTGTGATTCATCGTCAATAAGAAGGTCCAAGGTATACAGTAAACCTGAAGTGAAGCGTCGGAATCTAAAACTGGACTCACCGGAGAGGTTCAAATCATAGAAAGTTAGAGTGTCAGTCCTCTTGTACTTTAGTCGGCCTTGTGCATTTTGAATTTAATTCCGATGCTATTTCTGTGTTTCATCGTCAATACGAAGGTCCAAGGTATACAGTAAACTTGAAGTGAAGCATCGGTATCTTAAACTGTACTCACAGGAGAGATTCAAATCATAGATAGTTAGAGTGTCAGTCCTTTTGTACTTAAGTTGTCATTGTGTCTTTTGTATTAAATTCGGATGAAATTTCTGTGTTTCATCGTCAATAAGAAGGTCCAAGGGATACAGTGAACCTGAAGTGCAGCATCGGAATCGAAAACTAAACCCACAGGAGAGGTTCAAATCATAGACAGTTAGAATGTCAGTCCTCTTGTACTTAAGTCGGCATTGTGACATTTGTATTAAATTTGGATGCAATTTCTGTGTTTCCTCGTCAATAAGGAGGTCCAAGATGTACAGTAAACCTGAAGTGAAGCATCGGAATCTAAAACTGGACTCACCAGAGAGGTTCAAATCATAGAAAGTTAGGGTGTCAGTCCTCTTGTACTTAAGTCGGCATTGTGCCGTTTGTATTACATTCGGATGCAATTTCTGTGTTTCATCATTAATAAGAAGGTCCAAAGGGATACAGTAAACCTGAAGTGAAGCATAGGAATCTATACCTGGACCCACAGGAGAGGTTCAAATCATAGAAAGTGAGAGCGTCAGTCCTCTTGTACTTATGTCGGCAATGTGCCATTTGTATTGAATTCGGATGCAGTTTCTGTGTTTCATCGTCAATAAGACGGTCCAAGGTATACAGGAAACCGGAAGTGAAGCATCTGAATCTAAAACTGGACTCACAGGAGAGGTTCAAATCATAGAAAGTGAGAGTGTCTGTCCTCTTGTACTTAAGTCGGCATTGTGCCTTTTGTATTAAATTCGGACGCAATTTCTGTGTTTCAACATCAGTATGAAGGTCCAAGGGATACAGTAAACCTGAAGTGAATCATCGGAATCTAAAACTGGACACACAGGAGAGTTTCAAATCATAGAAAGTTAGAGTGTCAGTCTTCTTGTACTTAAGTCGGCATTGTGCCCTCTGTACTAAATTCGGATGTTATTTCTGTGTTTCATCATCAATAAGAAGGTACAAGGGATACAGTAAATCTGAACTGAAGCATCGGAATCTAAAACTGGACTCACCGGAGAGGTTCAAATCATAGAAAGTTAGAGTGTAAGTCCTCGTGTTTTTTAGTCGGCCTTGTTCCTTTCGAATTTAATTCCGATGCAATTTCTGTGTTTCATCGTCAATAAGATGCTCCAAGGGATACAGTAAACCTGAAGTGAAGCTTCGGAATCTAAAACTGGACTCACAGGAGAGGTTCAAATCATAGAAAGTTAGAGTGTCAGTCCTCTTGTACTTAAGTCGGCATTGTGCCTTTTATATTAAATTCGGATGCAATTTCTGTATTTCATCGTCAATAAGAAGGTTCAAGGGATACAGTAAACCTGAAGTGAAGCATCGGAATCTAAACCTGGACCCACAGGAGAGGTTCAAATCATAGAAAGTGAGAGAGTCAGACCTCTTGTACTAAAGTCGGCAATGTGCCTTTTGTATTAAATTCGGATGCAGTTTCTGTGTTTCATCGTCAATAAGACGGTCCAAGGTATACAGGAAACCGGAAGTGAAGCATCTGAATCTAAAACTGGACTCACAGGAGAGGTTAAAATCACAGAAAGTGAGAGTGTCATTCCTCTTGTACTGAAGTCGGCATTGTGCCTTTTGTATTAAATTCGGATGCAATTTCTGTGTTTCATCATCAGTATGAAGGTCCAAGGGATACAGTAAACCTGAAGTGAATCATCGGAATCGAAAACTGGAGTCACAGGAGAGTTTTAAATCATAGAAAGTTAGAGTGTCAGTCTTCTTGTACTTAAGTCGGCATTGTGCGCTTTGTATGAAATTCGGATGTAATTTCTGTGTTTCATCATCAATAAGAAGGTACAAAGGATACAGTAAACCTGAACTGAAGCATCGGAATCTAAAACTGGACTCACAGGAGAGGTACAAATCATAGAAAGTTAGAGTGTCAGTCCACTTGTACTTAAGTCGGCATTGTGCCTTTTATATTAAATTCGGATGCAATTTCTGTGTTTCATCGTCAATAAGAGGGTCCAAGGGATACAATAAACCTGAAGTGAAGCATCGGAATCTAAAACTGGACTCACAGGAGAGGTTCAAATCGTAGAAAGTTAGAGTGTCAGCCCTCTTCTACTTAAGTCGGCATTGTGCCTTTTCAATTTCATTCCGATGCAATTTATGTGCTTCATCGTCAATAAGAAGGTCCATGGTATACAGTAAACCTGAAGTGTAGCATCGGAATCTAAAACTGGACTCAAAGGAGAGGTTCAAATAATAGAAATTTAGAAAGTCAGTCCTCTTGAACTGAAGTCGGAATTGTGCCTTTTGAATTTAATTCCGATGCTATTTCTGTGTTTCATCGTCAATACGAAGGTCCAAGGTATACAGCAAACTTGAAGTGAAGCATCGGTATCTTAAACTGGACTCACAGGAGAGATTCAAATCATAGATAGTTAGAGTGTCAGTCCTTTTGTACTTAAGTTGTCATTGTGTCTTTTGTATTAAATTCGGATGAAATTTCTGTGTTTCATCGTCAATAAGAAGGTCCAAGGGATACAGTGAACCTGAAGTGCAGCATCGGAATCGAAAACTAAACCCACAGGAGAGGTTCAAATCATAGACAGTTAGAATGTCAGTCCTCTTGTACTTAAGTCGGCATTGTGACATTTGTATTAAATTTGGATGCAATTTCTGTGTTTCCTCGTCAATAAGGAGGTCCAAGATGTACAGTAAACCTGAAGTGAAGCATCGGAATCTAAAACTGGACTCACCAGAGAGGTTCAAATCATAGAAAGTTAGGGTGTCAGTCCTCTTGTACTTAAGTCGGCATTGTGCCGTTTGTATTACATTCGGATGCAATTTCTGTGTTTCATCATTAATAAGAAGGTCCAAAGGGATACAGTAAACCTGAAGTGAAGCATAGGAATCTATACCTGGACCCACAGGAGAGGTTCAAATCATAGAAAGTGAGAGCGTCAGTCCTCTTGTACTTAAGTCGGCAATGTGCCTTTTGTATTGAATTCGGATGCAGTTTCTGTGTTTCACCGTCAATAAGACGGTCCAAGGTATACAGGAAACCGGAAGTGAAGCATCTGAATCTAAAACTGGACTCACAGGAGAGGTTCAAATCATAGAAAGTGAGAGTGTCTGTCCTCTTGTACTTAAGTCGGCATTGTGCCTTTTGTATTAAATTCGGACGCAATTTCTGTGTTTCAACATCAGTATGAAGGTCCAAGGGATACAGTAAACCTGAAGTGAATCATCGGAATCTAAAACTGGACACACAGGAGAGTTTCAAATCATAGAAAGTTAGAGTGGCAGTCTTCTTGTACTTAAGTCGGCATTGTGCCCTCTGTACTAAATTCGGATGTTATTTCTGTGTTTCATCATCAATAAGAAGGTACAAGGGATACAGTAAATCTGAACTGAAGCATCGGAATCTAAAACTGGACTCACCGGAGAGGTTCAAATCATAGAAAGTTAGAGTGTAAGTCCTCCTGTTTTTTAGTCGGCCTTGTTCCTTTCGAATTTAATTCCGATGCAATTTCTGTGTTTCATCGTCAATAAGATGCTCCAAGGGATACAGTAAACTTGAAGTGAAGCTTCGGAATCTAAAACTGGACTCACAGGAGAGGTTCAAATCATAGAAAGTTAGAGTGTCAGTCCTCTTGTACTTAAGTCGGCATTGTGCCTTTTATATTAAATTCGGATGCAATTTCTGTATTTCATCGTCAATAAGAAGGTTCAAGGGATACAGTAAACCTGAAGTGAAGCATCGGAATCTAAACCTGGACCCACAGGAGAGGTTCAAATCATAGAAAGTGAGAGAGTCAGACCTCTTGTACTAAAGTCGGCAATGTGCCTTTTGTATTAAATTCGGATGCAGTTTCTGTGTTTCATCGTCAATAAGACGGTCCAAGGTATACAGGAAACCGGAAGTGAAGCATCTGAATCTAAAACTGGACTCACAGGAGAGGTTAAAATCATAGAAAGTGAGAGTGTCATTCCTCTTGTACTGAAGTCGGCATTGTGCCTTTTGTATTAAATTCGGATGCAATTTCTGTGTTTCATCATCAGTATGAAGGTCCAAGGGATACAGTAAACCTGAAGTGAATCATCGGAATCGAAAACTGGAGTCACAGGAGAGTTTTAAATCATAGAAAGTTAGAGTGTCAGTCTTCTTGTACTTAAGTCGGCATTGTGCGCTTTGTATGAAATTCGGATGTAATTTCTGTGTTTCATCATCAATAAGAAGGTACAAAGGATACAGTAAACCTGAACTGAAGCATCGGAATCTAAAACTGGACTCACAGGAGAGGTTCAAATCATAGAAAGTTAGAGTGTCAGTCCACTTGTACTTAAGTCGGCATTGTGCCTTTTATATTAAATTCGGATGCAATTTCTGTGTTTCATCGTCAATAAGAGGGTCCAAGGGATACAATAAACCTGAAGTGAAGCATCGGAATCTAAAACTGGACTCACAGGAGAGGTTCAAATCGTAGAAAGTTAGAGTGTCAGCCCTCTTCTACTTAAGTCGGCATTGTGCCTTTTCAATTTCATTCCGTTGCAATTTATGTGCTTCATCGTCAATAAGAAGGTCCATGGTATACAGTAAACCTGAAGTGTAGCATCGGAATCTAAAACTGGACTCAAAGGAGAGGTTCAAATAATAGAAATTTAGAAAGTCAGTCCTCTTGAACTGAAGTCGGAATTGTGCCTTTTGAATTTAATTCCGATGCTATTTCTGTGTTTCATCGTCAATACGAAGGTCCAAGGTATACAGTAAACTTGAAGTGAAGCATCGGTATCTAAAACTGGACTCACAGGAGAGATTCAAATCATAGAAAGTTAGAGTGTCAGTCCTTTTGTACTTAAGTCGTCATTGTGTCTTTTGTATTTAATTCGGATGAAATTTCAGTGTTTCATCGTCAGTAAGAAGGTCCAAGGGATACAGTGAACCTGAAGTGAAGCATCGGAATCTAAATCTAAACTCACAGGAGGGGTTCAAATCCTAGAAACTTAGAGTGTCAGTCCTCTTCTACTTAAGTCGGCATTGTGCCTATTGAATTGAATTCCGATGCAATTTCTGTGTTTCGTCGCAAATAAGAAGGTCAGGTATACAGTGAACCTGAAGTGAAGCATCGGAATCTAAAACTAGACTCACAGGAGAGGTTCAAATCATAGAAAGTGAGAGCGTCAGTCCTCTTGTACTTAAGTCGGCATTGTGCCTTTTGTATTAAATTCGGATGCAGTTTCTGTGTTTCATCGTCAATAAGACGGTCCAAGGTATACAGGAAACCGGAAGTGAAGCATCTGAATCTAAAACTGGACTCACAGGAGAGGTTCAAATCATAGAAAGTGAGAGTGTCAGTCCTCTTGTACTTAAGTCGGCATTGTGCCTTTTGTATTAAATTCGGATGCAATTCTGTGTTTCATCGTCAGTATGAAGGTCCAAGGGATACAGTAAACCTGAAGTGAATCATCGGAATCTAAAACTGGACTCACAGGAGAGGTTCAAATCATAGAAAGTGAGAGTGTCAGTCCTCTGCTACATAAGTCGTCATTGTGCCTTTTGAATTTAATTTAGAAGCAATATCTGTGTTTCATCGTCAATAAGAAGTTCCAAGGTATACAGTAAACCTGTAGTGAAGCATCGGAATCTAAAACTGGACTCACAGGAGAGTTTGAAATCATAGATAGTTAGAGTGTCAGTCCTCTTGTACTTAAGTCGGCATTGTGCCTTTTGAATTTAATTCTTTTGCAATTTCTGTGTTTCATTGTCAATGAGAAGGACCTAGGTATACAGGAAATCTGAAGTGAAGCATCAGAATCTAAAACTGGACTCACAGGAGAGGTACAAATCATATAAAGCGAGAGTGTCAGTCCTCTTGTTCTTAAGTCGGCATTGTGCCTTTTGTATTAAATTCGGATGCAATTTCCGTGTTTCATCATCAATAAGAAGGTACAAGGGTTACAGTAAACCGGAAGTGAAGCATCGGAATTTAAAACTGGACTCACCGGAGAGGTTCAAATCATAGAAAGTTAGAGTGTCAGTCCTCCTGTAATTTAGTCGGCCTTGTTCCTTTTGAATTTAATTCCGATGCAATTTCTGTGTTTCATCGTCAATAAGATGGTCCAAAGGATACAGTAAACCTGAAGTGAAGCATCGGATTCTAAAACTGGACTTACAGGAGAGGTTGAAATCATAGAAAGTTAGAGTGTCAGTCCTCTTGTACTTAAGTCGGCATTGTGCCTTTTGTATTAAATTCGGATGCAATTTCTGTATTTCATCGTCAATTAGAAGGTCCAAGGGATACAGTAAACCTGAAGTGAATCATCGGATTCTAAAACTGGACATACAGGACAGGTTCAAATCATAGAAAATTAGAGCGTCAGTCATCTTGTACTTATGTCGGCATTATGCCTTTTCAATTTCATTCCGACGCAATTTCTGTGCTTCGTCGTCAATAAGGAGATCCATGATATACAGTAAACCTGAATTGTAGCATCGGAATCTGAAACTGGACTCAAAGGAGAGGTTCAAATCATAGAAAGTTAGAGTGTCAGTCCTCTTGTACTGAAGTCAGCATTGTGCCTTTTGAATTTAATTCCGATGCAATTTCTGTGTTTCATCGTCAATAAGAAGGTCCAAGGTATACAGTAATCTTGAAGTGAAGCATCGGAATCCAAAACTGGACTCACAGGAGGGATTCAAATCATAGAAAGTTAGAGTGTCTGTCCTTTTGTACTTAAGTCGTCATTGTGCCTATTGTATTGAATTCGGATGCAATTTCTGTGTTTCATCGACAATAAGAAGGTCCAATGGATACTGTAAACCTGAAGTGAAGCATCGGAATGTAAAAGTGGACTCACAGTGGAGGTTCAAATCATACAAAGTTAGAGTGTCAGTCCTCTGCTACATAAGTCGTCATTGTGCCTTTTGAATTTAATTTAGAAGCAATATCTGTGCTTCATCGTCAATACGAAGGTCCATGGTATACAGTAAACCTGAAGTGAAGCATCGGAATCTAAAACTGGACTCACAGGAGAGGTTCAAATCATTGAAAGTTAGAGTGTCAGTCCTCATGTACTTAAGTCAGCATTGTGCCTTTTGAATATAATTCCGATGGAATTTCTGTGCTTCATCGTCAATACGAAGGTAAAAGGGATACAGTAAACCTGAAGTGAAGCATCGGAATCTAAAACTGGACTCACAGGAGAGGTTCAAATCATAGAAAGTGAGAGTGTAAGTCCTCTTGTACTTAAGTCGGCATTGTGCCTTTTGTATTAAATTCGGATGCAATTTCTGAGTTTCATCGTCAATAAGAAGGTCCAAGGGATACAGTAAACCTGAAGTGAAGCATCGGAATCTAAAACAGGACTCACGGGAGGGGTTCAAATCATAGAAAGTAAGAGTGTCAGTCCTCTCGTACTTAAGTCGGAATTGTGCCTTTTGAATTATTATTCCGATGCAATTACTGTGTTTCATCGTCAATAAGAAGTTCCAAGGTGTACAGTAAACCTGTAGTGAAGCATCGTAATCTATAACTGGACTCGCAGCAGAGTTTCAAATCATAGATAGTTAGAGTGTCAGTCCTCTTGTACTTTTGTCGGCATTGTGCCTTTTGTATTAAATTCGGATGCAATTTCTGTGTTTCATCGTCAATAAAAATGTCCAAGGGATACAGTAAACCTGAAGTGAGGCATCGGAATCTAAAACTGGACTCACAGGAGAGGTTAAAATCAAAGAAAGTGAGAGTGTCAGTCCTCTTGTACTTAAGTCGGCATTGTGACTTTTGAATTTAATTCCGATGCAATTTCTGTGTTTCATCGTCAATAAGAAGGTCCATGGGATACAGTAAACCTGAAATGAAGCATCGGAATCTAGAACTGGACTCACAGGAGAGGTTCAAATCATAGGAAGTTACAGTGTCAGTCCTCTTGTACTTATGTCGGCATTGTGCCTTTTGTATTAAATTCGGATGCAATTTCTGAGTTTCATCGTCAATAAGAAGGTCCAAGGGATACAGTAAACCTGAAGTGAAGCATCGGAATCTAAATCAGGACTCACAGGAGAGGTTCAAATCATAGAAAGTAAGAGTGTCAGTCCTCTCGTACTTAAGTCGGAATTGTGCCTTTTGAATTATTATTCCCATGCAATTACTGTGTTTCATCGTCAATAAGAAGTTCCAAGGTGTACAGTAAACCTGTAGTGAAGCATCGGAATCTATAACTGGACTCGCAGCAGAGTTTCAAATCATAGATGGTTAGAGTGTCAGTCGTCTTGTACTTAAGTCGGCATTGTGCCTTTTGTATTAAATTCGGATGCAATTTCTGTGTTTCATCGTCAATAAAAATGTCCAAGGGATACAGTAAACCTGAAGTGAAGCATCGGAATCTAAAACTGGACTCACAGGAGAGGTTAAAATCAAAGAAAGTGAGAGTGTCAGTCCTCTTGTACTTAAGTCGGCATTGCGACTTTTGAATTTTAATTCCGATGCAATTTATGTGCTTCATCGTCAATAAGAAGGTCCATGGTATACAGTAATCCTTAAGTGTAGCATCGGAATCTAAAACTGGACTCAAAGGAGAGGTTCAAATAATAGAAATTTAGAAAGTCAGTCCTCTTGAACTGAAGTCGGAATTGTGCCTTTTGAATTTAATTCCGATGCTATTTCTGTGTTTCATCGTCAATACGAAGGTCCAAGGTATACAGTAAACTTGAAGTGAAGCATCGGTATCTAAAACTGGACTCACAGGAGAGATTCAAATCATAGAAAGTTAGAGTGTCAGTCCTTTTGTACTTAAGTCGTCATTGTGTCTTTTGTATTTAATTCGGATGAAATTTCAGTGTTTCATCGTCAGTAAGAAGGTCCAAGGGATACAGTGAACCTGAAGTGAAGCATCGGAATCTAAATCTAAACTCACAGGAGGGGTTCAAATCCTAGAAACTTAGAGTGTCAGTCCTCTTCTACTTAAGTCGGCATTGTGCCTATTGAATTGAATTCCGATGCAATTTCTGTGTTTCGTCGCAAATAAGAAGGTCCAAGGTATACAGTGAACCTGAAGTGAAGCATCGGAATCTAAAACTAGACTCACAGGAGAGGTTCAAATCATAGAAAGTGAGAGCGTCAGTCCTCTTGTACTTAAGTCGGCATTGTGCCTTTTGTATTAAATTCGGATGCAGTTTCTGTGTTTCATCGTCAATAAGACGGTCCTAGGTATACAGGAAACCGGAAGTGAAGCATCTGAATCTAAAACTGGACTCACAGCAGAGGTTCAAATCATAGAAAGTGAGAGTGTCAGTCCTCTTGTACTTAAGTCGGCATTGTGCCTTTTGTATTAAATTCGGATGCAATTTCTGTGTATCATCGTCAGTATGAAGGTCCAAGGGATACAGTAAACCTGAAGTGAATCATCGGAATCTAAAACTGGACTCACCGGAGAGGTTCAAATCATGGAAAGGTAGAGTGTCAGTCCTCTTGTACTTAAGTCGGAATGTGCCTTTTGAATTTTTATTCCGATGCAATTACTGTGTTTCATCGTCAATAAGAAGTTCCAAGGTATACAGTAAACCTGTAGTGAAGCATCGGAATCTAAAACTGGACTCACAGGAGAGTTTGATATCATAGATAGTTAGAGTGTCAGTCCTCTTGTACTTAAGTCGGCATTGTGCCTTTTGAATTTAATTCTTATGCAATTTCTGTGTTTCATTGTCAATGAGAAGGACCTAGGTATACAGGAAATCTGAAGTGAAGCATCAGAATCTAAAACTGGACTCACAGGAGAGGTACAAATCATATAAAGCGAGAGTTTCAGTCCTCTTGCTCTTAAGTCGGCATTGTGCCTTTTGTATTAAATTCGGATGCAATTTCCGTGTTTCATCATCAATAAGAAGGTACAAGGGTTACAGTAAACCGGAAGTGAAGCATCGGAAATTAAAACTGGACTCACCGGAGAGGTTCAAATCATAGAAAGTTAGAGTGTCAGTCCTCCTGTAATTTAGTTGGCCTTGTTCCTTTTGAATTTAATTCCGATGCAATTTCTGTGTTTCATCGTCAATAAGATGGTCCAAGGGATACAGTAAACCTGAAGTGAAGCATCGGATTCTAAAACTGGACTTACAGGAGAGGTTGAAATCATAGAAAGTTAGAGTGTCAGTCCTCTTGTACTTAAGTCGGCATTGTGCCTTTTGTATTAAATTCGGATGCAATTTCTGTGTTTCATCGTCAATTAGAAGGTCCAAGGGATACAGTAAACCTGAAGTGAATCATCGGATTCTAAAACTGGACATACAGGACAGGTTCAAATCATAGAAAATTAGAGCGTCAGTCATCTTGTACTTATGTCGGCATTATGCCTTTTCAATTTCATTCCGACGCAATTTCTGTGCTTCGTCGTCAATAAGGAGATCCATGATAAACAGTAAACCTGAATTGTAGCATCGGAATCTGAAACTGGACTCAAAGGAGAGGTTCAAATCATAGAAAGTTAGTGTGTCAGTCCTCTTGTACTGAAGTCAGCATTGTGCCTTTTGTATTAAATTCGGATGCAATTTCTGTGTTTCATCGTCAATAAAAATGTCCAAGGGATACAGTAAACCTGAAGTGAAGCATCGGAATCTAAAACTGGACTCACAGGAGAGGTTAAAATCAAAGAAAGTGAGAGTGTCAGTCCTCTTGTACTTAAGTCGGCATTGCGACCTTTGAATTTAATTCCGATGCAATTTCTGTGTTTCATCGTCAATAAGAAGGTCCATGGGATACAGTAAACCTCAAGTGAAGCATCGGAATCTAAAACTGGACTCACAGGAGAGGTTCAAATCGTAGAAAGTTAGAGTGTCAGTCCTCTTGTAGTTAAGTTGGCATTGTGCCTTTCTAAGTTAATTCCGATGCAATTTCTGTGTTTCATTGTCAATATGAAGGTCCAAGGGATACAGTAAACCTGAAGTGATGCATCGGAATCTAAAACTCGACTCACAGGAGAGGATCAAATCATAGAAAGTTAGAGTGTCAGTCCTCCTGTACTTAAGTTGGCATTGTGCCTTTTGTATTTAATTCCGATGCAATTTCTGTGTTTCATCGTCAATAAAAATGTCCAGGGGATACAGTAAACCTGAAGTTAAGCATCGGCTTCTAAAACTAGACTCACAGGAGAGGTTCAAATCATAGGAAGTTAGAGTGACAGTCCTCTTGTACTTAAGTCGGCATAGTGACTTTTGTATTAAATTCGGATTCAATTTCTGTGTTTCCTTGTCAATATGAAGGTCCAAGGGATACAGTAAACCGGAAGTGAAGCGTCGGAATAAAAAACTGGACTCACAGGAGGGGTTCAAATCATAGAAAGTTAGAGTGTCAGTCCTTATGTACTTAAGTCGGCATTGTGCTTTTTGAACTTTTATTCCGATGCAATTACTGTGTTTCATTGTCAATTAGACGTTCCAAGGTATACAGTAAACCTGTAGTGAAGCATCGGAATCTAAAACTGGACTCACAGGAGAGTTTTAAATCATAGGAAGTTAGAGTGTCAGTCCTCTTGTACTTAAGTCGGCATTGTGCCTTTTGTATTAAATTCGGATGCAATTTCTGTGTTTCATCGTCAATAAGAAGGTTCAAGGGATACAGTAAACCTGAAGTGAAGCATCGGAATCTAAAACTGGACTCACAGGAGAGGTTAAAATCAAAGAAAGTGAGAGTGTCAGTCCTCTTGTACTTAAGTCGGCATTGCGACTTTTGAATTTAATTCCGATGCTATATCTGTGTTTCATCGTCAATACGAAGGTCCAAGGTATACAGTAAACTTGAAGTGAAGCATCGGTATCTAAAACTGGACTCACAGGAGAGATTCAAATCATAGAAAGTTAGAGTGTCAGTCCTTTTCTACTTAAGTTGTCATTGTGTCTTTTGTATTAAATTCGGATGAAATTTCTGTGTTGCATCGTCAATAAGAAGGACCAAGGGATACAGTGAACCTGAAGTGAAGCATCGGAATCGAAAACTAAACTCACAGGAGAGGTTCAAATCCTAGAAATTTAGAGTTTCAGTCCACTTCTACTTAAGTCGGCATTGTGCCTTTTGAATTGAATTCCGATGCAATTTCTGTGTTTCGTCGCAAATAAGAAGGTCCAAGGTATACAGTGAACCTGAAGTGAAGCATCGGAATCTAAAACTAAACCCACAGGAGAGGTTCAAATCATAGACAGTTAGAATGTCAGTCCTCTTGTACTTAAGTCGGCATTGTGACATTTGTATTAAATTTGGATGCAATTTCAGTGTTTCCTCGTCAATAAGGAGGTCCAAGGGATACAGTAAACCTGAAGTGAAGCATCGGAATCTAAAACTGGACTCACCGGAGAGGTTCAAATCATAGAAAGTTAGGGTGTCAGTCCTCTTGTACCTAAGTCGGCATTGTGCCGTTTGTATTACATTCGGATGCAATTTCTTTGTTTCATCATCAATAAGAAGGTCCAAAGGGATACAGTAAACCTGAAGTGAAGTATCGGAATCTAAAACTGGGCTAACAGGAGTGGTTCAAATCATAGAAAGGTAGAGTGTCAGTCCTCTAGAACTTAAGTCGGCATTGTGCCTTTTGTATTAAATTCGGATGCAATTTCTGTATTTCATCGTCAATAAGAGGGTTCAAGGGATACAGTAAACGTGAAGTGAAGCATCGGAATCTAAACCTGGACCCACAGGAGAGGTTCAAATCATAGAAAGTGAGAGCGTCAGTCCTCTTGTACTTAAGTCGGCAATGTGCCTTTTGTATTGAAATCGGATGCAGTTTCTGTGTTTCATCGTCAATAAGACGGTCCAAGGTATACAGGAAACCGGAAGTGAAGCATCTGAAACTAAAACTGGACTCACAAGAGAGGTTCAAATCATAGAAAGTGAGAGTGTCTGTCCTCTTGTACTTAAGTCGGCATTGTGCCCTTTGTATTAAATTCTGATGTAATTTCTGTGTTTCATCATCAATAAGAAGGTACAAGGGATACAGTAAATCTGAACTGATGCATCGGAATCTAAAACTCCACTCACCGGAGAGGTTCAAATCATAGAAAGTTAGAGTGTCAGTCCTCCAGTTCTTTAGTCGGCCTTGTTCCTTTCGAATTTAATTCCGATGCAATTTCTGTGTTTCATCGTCAATAAGATGCTCCAAGGGATACAGTAAACCTGAAGTGAAGCTTCGGAATCTAAAACTGGACTCACAGGAGAGTTTGAAATCATAAAAAGTTAGAGTGTCAGTCCTCTTGTACTTAAGTCGGCATTGTGCCTTTTATATTAAATTCGGATGCAATTTCTGTATTTCGTCGTCAATAAGAAGGTTCAAGGGATACAGTAAACCTGAAGTGAAGCATCGGAATCTAAACCTGCACCCACAGGAGAGGTTCAAATCATAGAAAGTGAGAGAGTCAGACCTCTTGTACTAAAGTCGGCAATGTGCCTTTTGTGTTAAATTCGGATGCAGTTTCTGTGTTTCATCGTCAATAAGACGGTCCAAGGTATACTGGAAACCGGAAGTGAAGCATCTGAATCTAAAGCTGGACTCACAGGAGAGGTTCAAATCATAGAAAGTGAGAGTGTCTGTCCTCTTGTACTTAAGTCATCATTGTGCCTTTTGTATTAAATTCGGATGCAATTTCTGTGTTTCATCAGTATGAAGGTCCAAGGGATACAGTAAACCTGAAGTGAATCATCGGAATCTAAAACTGGACTCACCGGAGAGGTTCAAATCATAGAAAGTTAGAGTGTAAGTCCTCTTGTACTTAAGTCGGAATTGTGCCTTTTGAATTTTTATTCCGATGCAATTACTGTGTTTCATTGTCAATAAGAAGTTCCAAGGTATACAGTAAACCTGTAGTGAAGCATTGGAATCTAAAACTGGACTCACAGGAGAGGTTCAAACCATAGAAAGTTAGAGTGTCAGTCCTCGTGTACTTAAGTCAGCATTGTGCCTTTTGAATATAATTCCGATGGAATTTCTGTGTTTCATCGTCAATACGAAGGTAAAAGGGATACAGTAAACCTGAAGTGAAGCATCGGAATCTAAAACTGGACTCACAGGAGAGGTTCAAATCATAGAAAGTGAGAGTGTCAGTCCTCTTGTACTTATGTCGGCATTGTGCCTTTTGTATTAAATTCGGATGCAATTTCTGAGTTTCATCGTCAATAAGAAGGTCCAAGGGATACAGTAAACCTGAAGTGAAGCGTCGGAATCTAAAACAGGACTCACAGGAGAGGTTCAAATCATAGAAAGTAAGAGTGTCAGTCCTCTCGTACTTAAGTCGGAATTGTGCCTTTTGAATTACTATTCTGATGCAATTACTGTGTTTCATCGTCAATAAGAAGTTCCAAGGTGTACAGTTAACCTGTAGTGAAGCATCGGAATCTATAACTGGACTCGCAGCAGAGTTTCAAATCATAGAAGTTAGAGTGTCAGTCCTCTTGTACTTAAGTCGGCATTGTGCCTTTTGTATTAAATTCGGATGCAATTTCTGTGTTTCATCATCAATAAGAAGGTCTAAGGGATACAGTAAACCTGAAGTGAAGCATCGGAATCTAAAACTGGACTCACAGGAGAGGTTCAAATCATAGAAAGTGAGAGTGTCAGTCCTCTTGTACTTAAGTCGGCATTGTGCCTTTTGTATTAAATTCGGATGCAGTTTCTGTGTTTCATCGTCAATAAGACGGTCCAAGGTATACAGGAAACCGGAAGTGAAGCATCTGAATCTAAAACTGGACTCATAGGAGAGGTTCAAATCATAGAAAGTGAGAATGTGAGTCCTCTTGTACTTAAGTCGGCATTGTGCCTTTTGTATTAAATTCGGATGCAATTTCTGTGTTTCATCATCAATAAGAAGGTCTAAGGGATACAGTAAACCTGAAGTGAAGCATCGGAATCTAAAACTGGACTCACAGGAGAGGTTAAAATCAAAGAAAGTGAGAGTGTCAGTCCTCTTGTACTTAAGTCGGCATTGCGACTTTTGAATTTAATTCCGATGCTATATCTGTGTTTCATCGTCAATACGAAGGTCCAAGGTATACAGTAAACTTGAAGTGAAGCATCGGTATCTAAAACTGGACTCACAGGAGAGATTCAAATCATAGAAAGTTAGAGTGTCAGTCCTTTTCTACTTAAGTTGTCATTGTGTCTTTTGTATTAAATTCGGATGAAATTTCTGTGTTGCATCGTCAATAAGAAGGTCCAAGGGATACAGTGAACCTGAAGTGAAGCATCGGAATCGAAAACTAAACTCACAGGAGAGGTTCAAATCCTAGAAATTTAGAGTTTCAGTCCACTTCTACTTAAGTCGGCATTGTGCCTTTTGAATTGAATTCCGATGCAATTTCTGTGTTTCGTCGCAAATAAGAAGGTCCAAGGTATACAGTGAACCTGAAGTGAAGCATCGGAATCTAAAACTAAACCCACAGGAGAGGTTCAAATCATAGACAGTTAGAATGTCAGTCCTCTTGTACTTAAGTCGGCATTGTGACATTTGTATTAAATTTGGATGCAATTTCAGTGTTTCCTCGTCAATAAGGAGGTCCAAGGGATACAGTAAACCTGAAGTGAAGCATCGGAATCTAAAACTGGACTCACCGGAGAGGTTCAAATCATAGAAAGTTAGGGTGTCAGTCCTCTTGTACCTAAGTCGGCATTGTGCCGTTTGTATTACATTCGGATGCAATTTCTTTGTTTCATCATCAATAAGAAGGTCCAAAGGGATACAGTAAACCTGAAGTGAAGTATCGGAATCTAAAACTGGGCTAACAGGAGTGGTTCAAATCATAGAAAGGTAGAGTGTCAGTCCTCTAGAACTTAAGTCGGCATTGTGCCTTTTGTATTAAATTCGGATGCAATTTCTGTATTTCATCGTCAATAAGAGGGTTCAAGGGATACAGTAAACGTGAAGTGAAGCATCGGAATCTAAACCTGGACCCACAGGAGAGGTTCAAATCATAGAAAGTGAGAGCGTCAGTCCTCTTGTACTTAAGTCGGCAATGTGCCTTTTGTATTGAAATCGGATGCAGTTTCTGTGTTTCATCGTCAATAAGACGGTCCAAGGTATACAGGAAACCGGAAGTGAAGCATCTGAAACTAAAACTGGACTCACAAGAGAGGTTCAAATCATAGAAAGTGAGAGTGTCTGTCCTCTTGTACTTAAGTCGGCATTGTGCCCTTTGTATTAAATTCTGATGTAATTTCTGTGTTTCATCATCAATAAGAAGGTACAAGGGATACAGTAAATCTGAACTGAAGCATCGGAATCTAAAACTGGACTCACCGGAGAGGTTCAAATCATAGAAAGTTAGAGTGTCAGTCCTCCAGTTCTTTAGTCGGCCTTGTTCCTTTCGAATTTAATTCCGATGCAATTTCTGTGTTTCATCGTCAATAAGATGCTCCAAGGGATACAGTAAACCTGAAGTGAAGCTTCGGAATCTAAAACTGGACTCACAGGAGAGGTTGAAATCATAAAAAGTTAGAGTGTCAGTCCTCTTGTACTTAAGTCGGCATTGTGCCTTTTATATTAAATTCGGATGCAATTTCTGTATTTCGTCGTCAATAAGAAGGTTCAAGGGATACAGTAAACCTGAAGTGAAGCATCGGAATCTAAACCTGCACCCACAGGAGAGGTTCAAATCATAGAAAGTGAGAGAGTCAGACCTCTTGTACTAAAGTCGGCAATGTGCCTTTTGTGTTAAATTCGGATGCAGTTTCTGTGTTTCATCGTCAATAAGACGGTCCAAGGTATACTGGAAACCGGAAGTGAAGCATCTGAATCTAAAGCTGGACTCACAGGAGAGGTTCAAATCATAGAAAGTGAGAGTGTCTGTCCTCTTGTACTTAAGTCATCATTGTGCCTTTTGTATTAAATTCGGATGCAATTTCTGTGTTTCATCAGTATGAAGGTCCAAGGGATATAGTAAACCTGAAGTGAATCATCGGAATCTAAAACTGGACTCACCGGAGAGGTTCAAATCATAGAAAGTTAGAGTGTAAGTCCTCTTGTACTTAAGTCGGAATTGTGCCTTTTGAATTTTTATTCCGATGCAATTACTGTGTTTCATTGTCAATAAGAAGTTCCAAGGTATACAGTAAACCTGTAGTGAAGCATTGGAATCTAAAACTGGACTCACAGGAGAGGTTCAAACCATAGAAAGTTAGAGTGTCAGTCCTCGTGTACTTAAGTCAGCATTGTGCCTTTTGAATATAATTCCGATGGAATTTCTGTGTTTCATCGTCAATACGAAGGTAAAAGGGATACAGTAAACCTGAAGTGAAGCATCGGAATCTAAAACTGGACTCACAGGAGAGGTTCAAATCATAGAAAGTGAGAGTGTCAGTCCTCTTGTACTTATGTCGGCATTGTGCCTTTTGTATTAAATTCGGATGCAATTTCTGAGTTTCATCGTCAATAAGAAGGTCCAAGGGATACAGTAAACCTGAAGTGAAGCGTCGGAATCTAAAACAGGACTCACAGGAGAGGTTCAAATCATAGAAAGTAAGAGTGTCAGTCCTCTCGTACTTAAGTCGGAATTGTGCCTTTTGAATTACTATTCTGATGCAATTACTGTGTTTCATCGTCAATAAGAAGTTCCAAGGTGTACAGTAAACCTGTAGTGAAGCATCGGAATCTATAACTGGACTCGCAGCAGAGTTTCAAATCATAGAAGTTAGAGTGTCAGTCCTCTTGTACTTAAGTCGGCATTGTGCCTTTTGTATTAAATTCGGATGCAATTTCTGTGTTTCATCATCAATAAGAAGGTCTAAGGGATACAGTAAACCTGAAGTGAAGCATCGGAATCTAAAACTGGACTCACAGGAGAGGTTCAAATCATAGAAAGTGAGAGTGTCAGTCCTCTTGTACTTAAGTCGGCATTGTGCCTTTTGTATTAAATTCGGATGCAGTTTCTGTGTTTCATCGTCAATAAGACGGTCCAAGGTATACAGGAAACCGGAAGTGAAGCATCTGAATCTAAAACTGGACTCATAGGAGAGGTTCAAATCATAGAAAGTGAGAATGTGAGTCCTCTTGTACTTAAGTCGGCATTGTGCCTTTTGTATTAAATTCGGATGCAATTTCTTTGTTTCATCGTCAGTATGAAGGTCCAACGGATACAGTAAACCTGAAGTGAATCATCAGAATCTAAAACTGGACTCACTGGAGAGGTTCAAATCATAGAAAGTTAGAGTGTCAGTCCTCTTGTACTTAAGTCGGAATTGTGCCTTTTGAATTTTTATTCCGATGCAATTACTGAGTTTCATCGTCAATAAGAAGTTCCAAGGTATACAGTAAACCTGTAGTGAAGCATCGGAATCTAAAACTGGACTCACAGGAGAGATTCAAATCATGGATAGTTAGAGTGTCAGTCCTCTTGTACTTAAGTCGGCATTGTGCCTTTTGAATTTAATTCTTATGCAATTTCTGTGTTTCATTGTCAATGAGAAGGACCTAGGTATACAGGAAACCTGAAGTGAAGCATCAGAATCTAAAACTGGACTCACAGGAGAGGTTCAAATCATATAAAGCGAGAGTGTCAGTCCTCTTGTACTTAAGTCGGCATTGTGCATTTTGTATTAAATTCGGATGCAATTTCTGTGTTTCATCGTCAATTAGAGGGTCCAAGGGATACAGTAAACCTGAAGTGAATCATCGGATTCTAAAACTGGACTGACAGGACAGGTTCAAATCATAGAAAATTAGAGCGTCAGTCGTCTTGTACTTATGTCGGCATTGTGCCTTTTCAATTTCATTCCGATGCAATTTCTGTGCTTCGTCGTCAATAAGGAGATCCATGATATACAGTAATCCTGAAATGTAACATCGGAATCTGAAACTGGACTCAAAGGAGAGGTTCAAATCATAGAAAGTTAGAGTGTCAGTCCTCTTGTACTGAAGTCAGCATTGTGCCTTTTGAATTTAATTCCGATGCAATTTCTGTGTTACATCGTCAATAAGAAGGTCCAAGGTATACAGTAATCTTGAAGTAAAGCATCGGAATCCAAAACTGTACTCACAGGAGGGATTCAAATCATAGAAAGTTAGAGTGTCTGTCCTTTTGTACTTAAGTCGTCATTGTGCCTATTGTATTGAATTCGGATGCAATTTCTGTGTTTCATCGACAATAAGAAGGTCCAATGGATACTGTAAACCTGAAGTGAAGCATCGAAATGTAAAACTGGACTCACAGTGGAGGTTCAAATCATACAAAGTTAGAGGGTCAGTCCTCTGCTACATAAGTCGTCATTGTGCCTTTTGCATTTAATTTAGAAGCAATATCTGTGCTTCATCGTCAATACGAAGGTCCATGGTATACAGTAAACCTGAAGTGAAGCATCGGAATCTAAAACTGGACTCACAGGAGAGGTTCAAATCATTGAAAGTTAGAGTGTCAGTCCTCATGTACTTAAGTCAGCATTGTGCCTTTTGAATATAATTCCGATGGAATTTCTGTGTTTCATCGTCAATACGAAGGTAAAAGGGATACAGTAAACCTGAAGTGAAGCATCGGAATCTAAAACTCGACTCACAGGAGAGGTTCAAATCATAGAAAGTGAGAGTGTCAGTCCTCTTGTACTTAAGTCGGCATTGTGCCTTTTGTATTAAATTCGGATGCAATTTCTGAGTTTCATCGTCAATAAGAAGGTCCAAGGGATACAGTAAACCTGAAGTGAAGCATCGGAATCTAAAACAGGACTCACAGGAGAGGTTCAAATCATAGAAAGTAAGAGTGTCAGTCCTCTCGTACTTAAGTCGGAATTGTGCCTTTTGAATTACTATTCTGATGCAATTACTGTGTTTCATCGTCAATAAGAAGTTCCAAGGTGTACAGTAAACCTGTAGTGAAGCATCGGAATCTATAACTGGACTCGCAGCAGAGTTTCAAATCATAGATAGTTAGAGTGTCAGTCCTCTTGTACTTGAGTCGGCATTGTGCCTTTTGTATTAAATTCGGATGCAATTTCTGTGTTTCATCATCAATAAGAAGGTCTAAGGGATACAGTAAACCTGAAGTGAAGCATCGGAATCTAAAACTGGACTCACAGGAGAGGTTCCAATCATTGAAAGTGAGAGTGTCAGTCCTCTTGTACTTAAGTCGGCATTGTGCCTTTTGTATTAAATTCGGATGCAGTTTCTGTGTTTCATCGTCAATAAGACGGTCCAAGGTATACAGGAAACCGGAAGTGAAGCATCTGAATCTAAAACTGGACTCATAGGAGAGGTTCAAATCATAGAAAGTGAGAATGTGAGTCCTCTTGTACTTAAGTCGGCATTGTGCCTTTTGTATTAAATTCGGATGCAATTTCTTTGTTTCATCGTCAGTATGAAGGTCCAACGGATACAGTAAACCTGAAGTGGATCATCAGAATCTAAAACTGGACTCACTGGAGAGGTTCAAATCATAGAAAGTTAGAGTGTCAGTCCTCTTGTACTTAAGTCGGAATTGTGCCTTTTGAATTTTTATTCCGATGCAATTACTGTGTTTCATCGTCAATAAGAAGTTCCAAGGTATACAGTAAACCTGTAGTGAAGCATCGGAATCTAAAACTGGACTCACAGGAGAGTTTCAAATCATAGATAGTTAGAGTGTCAGTCCTCTTGTACTTAAGTCGGCATTGTGCCTTTCGAATTCAATTCTTATGCAATTTCTGTGTTTCATTGTCAATGA
Source organism: Schistocerca americana (assembly GCF_021461395.2). Classification (NCBI taxonomy): domain Eukaryota; kingdom Metazoa; phylum Arthropoda; class Insecta; order Orthoptera; family Acrididae; genus Schistocerca; species Schistocerca americana. Next base: position 3,839,386 of record NW_025725917.1, on the reverse strand, counting down.
GAAGGACCTAGGTATACAGGAAACCTGAAGTGACGCATCAGAATCTAAAACTGGACTCACAGGAGAGGTTCAAATCATATAAAGCGAGAGTGTCAGTCCTCTTGTACTTAAGTCGGCATTGTGCCTTTTGTATTAAATTCGGATGCAATTTCTGTGTTTCATCGTCAATTAGAGGGTCCAAGGGATACAGTAAACCTGAAGTGAATCATCGGATTCTAAAACTGGACTCACAGGACAGGTTCAAATCATAGAAAATTAGAGCGTCAGTCGTCCTGTACTTATGTCGGCATTGTGCCTTTTCAATTTCATTCCGATGCAATTTCTGTGCTTCGTCGTCAATAAGGAGATCCATGATATACAGTAATCCTGAAATGTAACATCGGAATCTGAAACTGGACTCAAAGGAGAGGTTCAAATCATAGAAAGTTAGAGTGTCAGTCCTCTTGTACTGAAGTCAGCATTGTGCCTTTTGAATTTAATTCCGATGCAATTTCTGTGTTACATCGTCAATAAGAAGGTCCAAGGTATACAGTAATCTTGAAGTAAAGCATCGGAATCCAAAACTGTACTCACAGGAGGGATTCAAATCATAGAAAGTTAGAGTGTCTGTCCTTTTGTACTTAAGTCGTCATTGTGCCTATTGTATTGAATTCGGATGCAATTTCTGTGTTTCATCGACAATAAGAAGGTCCAATGGATACTGTAAACCTGAAGTGAAGCATCGAAATGTAAAACTGGACTCACAGTGGAGGTTCAAATCATACAAAGTTAGAGGGGCAGTCCTCTGCTACATAAGTCGTCATTGTGCCTTTTGCATTTAATTTAGAAGCAATATCTGTGCTTCATCGTCAATACGAAGGTCCATGGTATACAGTAAACCTTAAGTGAAGCATCGGAATCTAAAACTGGACTCACAGGAGAGGTTCAAATCATTGAAAGTTAGAGTGTCAGTCCTCATGTACTTAAGTCAGCATTGTGCCTTTTGAATATAATTCCGATGGAATTTCTGTGTTTCATCGTCAATACGAAGGTAAAAGGGATACAGTAAACCTGAAGTGAAGCATCGGAATCTAAAACTCGACTCACAGGAGAGGTTCAAATCATAGAAAGTGAGAGTGTCAGTCCTCTTGTACTTAAGTCGGCATTGTGCCTTTTGTATTAAATTCGGATGCAATTTCTGAGTTTCATCGTCAATAAGAAGGTCCAAGGGATACAGTATACCTGAAGTGAAGCATCGGAATCTAAAACAGGACTCACAGGAGAGGTTCAAATCATAGAAAGTAAGAGTGTCAGTCCTCTCGTACTTAAGTCGGAATTGTGCCTTTTGAATTACTATTCTGATGCAATTACTGTGTTTCATCGTCAATAAGAAGTTCCAAGGTGTACAGTAAACCTGTAGTGAAGCATCGGAATCTATAACTGGACTCGCAGCAGAGTTTCAAATCATAGATAGTTAGAGTGTCAGTCCTCTTGTACTTGAGTCGGCATTGTGCCTTTTGTATTAAATTCGGATGCAATTTCTGTGTTTCATCATCAATAAGAAGGTCTAAGGGATACAGTAAACCTGAAGTGAAGCATCGGAATCTAAAACTGGACTCACAGGAGAGGTTCCAATCATTGAAAGTCAGAGTGTCAGTCCTCTTGTACTTAAGTCGGCATTGTGCCTTTTGTATTAAATTCGGATGCAGTTTCTGTGTTTCATCGTCAATAAGACGGTCCAAGGTATACAGGAAACCGGAAGTGAAGCATCTGAATCTAAAACTGGACTCATAGGAGAGGTTCAAATCATAGAAAGTGAGAATGTGAGTCCTCTTGTACTTAAGTCGGCATTGTGCCTTTTGTATTAAATTCGGATGCAATTTCTTTGTTTCATCGTCAGTATGAAGGTCCAACGGATACAGTAAACCTGAAGTGGATCATCGGAATCTAAAACTGGACTTACTGGAGAGGTTCAAATCATAGAAAGTTAGAGTGTCAGTCCTCTTGTACTTAAGTCGGAATTGTGCCTTTTGAATTTTTATTCCGATGCAATTACTGTGTTTCATCGTCAATAAGAAGTTCCAAGGTATACAGTAAACCTGTAGTGAAGCATCGGAATCTAAAACTGGACTCACAGGAGAGTTTCAAATCATAGATAGTTAGAGTGTCAGTCCTCTTGTACTTAAGTCGGCATTGTGCCTTTTGAATTTAATTCTTATGCAATTTCTGTGTTTCATTGTCAATGAGAAGGACCTAGGTATACAGGAAACCTGAAGTGAAGCATCAGAATCTAAAACTGGACTCACAGGAGAGGTTCAAATCATATAAAGCGAGAGTGTCAGTCCTCTTGTACTTAAGTCGGCATTGTGCCTTTTGTATTAAATTCGGATGCAATTTCTGTGTTTCATCGTCAATTAGAGGGTCCAAGGGATACAGTAAACCTGAAGTGAATCATCGGATTCTAAAACTGGACTCACAGGACAGGTTCAAATCATAGAAAATTAGAGCGTCAGTCGTCTTGTACTTATGTCGGCATTGTGCCTTTTCAATTTCATTCCGATGCAATTTCTGTGCTTCGTCGTCAATAAGGAGATCCATGATATACAGTAATCCTGAAATGTAGCATCGGAATCTGAAACTGGACTCAAAGGAGAGGTTCAAATCATAGAAAGTTAGAGTGTCAGTCCTCTTGTACTGAAGTCAGCATTGTGCCTTTTGAATTTAATTCCGATGCAATTTCTGTGTTACATCGTCAATAAGAAGGTCCAAGGTATACAGTAATCTTGAAGTGAAGCATCGGAATCCAAAACTGGACTCACAGGAAGGATTCAAATCATAGAAAGTTAGAGTGTCTGTCCTTTTGTACTTAAGTCGTCATTGTGCCTATTGTATTGAATTCGGATGCAATTTCTGTGTTTCATCGACAATAAGAAGGTCCAATGGATACTGTAAACCTGAAGTGAAGCATCGAAATGTAAAACTGGACTCACAGTGGAGGTTCAAATCATACAAAGTTAGAGGGGCAGTCCTCTGCTACATAAGTCGTCATTGTGCCTTTTGCATTTAATTTAGAAGCAATATCTGTGCTTCATCGTCAATACGAAGGTCCATGGTATACAGTAAACCTGAAGTGAAGCATCGGAATCTAAAACTGGACTCACAGGAGAGGTTCAAATCATTGAAAGTTAGAGTGTCAGTCCTCATGTACTTAAGTCAGCATTGTGCCTTTTGAATATAATTCCGATGGAATTTCTGTGTTTCATCGTCAATACGAAGGTAAAAGGGATACAGTAAACCTGAAGTGAAGCATCGGAATCTAAAACTCGACTCACAGGAGAGGTTCAAATCATAGAAAGTGAGAGTGTCAGTCCTCTTGTACTTAAGTCGGCATTGTGCCTTTTGTATTAAATTCGGATGCAATTTCTGAGTTTCATCGTCAATAAGAAGGTCCAAGGGATACAGTAAACCTGAAGTGAAGCATCGGAATCTAAAACAGGACTCACAGGAGAGGTTCAAATCATAGAAAGTAAGAGTGTCAGTCCTCTCGTACTTAAGTCGGAATTGTGCCTTTTGAATTACTATTCTGATGCAATTACTGTGTTTCATCGTCAATAAGAAGTTCCAAGGTGTACAGTAAACCTGTAGTGAAGCATCGGAATCTATAACTGGACTCGCAGCAGAGTTTCAAATCATAGATAGTTAGAGTGTCAGTCCTCTTGTACTTGAGTCGGCATTGTGCCTTTTGTATTAAATTCGGATGCAATTTCTGTGTTTCATCATCAATAAGAAGGTCTAAGGGATACAGTAAACCTGAAGTGAAGCATCGGAATCTAAAACTGGACTCACAGGAGAGGTTCCAATCATTGAAAGTGAGAGTGTCAGTCCTCTTGTACTTAAGTCGGCATTGTGCCTTTTGTATTAAATTCGGATGCAGTTTCTGTGTTTCATCGTCAATAAGACGGTCCAAGGTATACAGGAAACCGGAAGTGAAGCATCTGAATCTAAAACTGGACTCATAGGAGAGGTTCAAATCATAGAAAGTGAGAATGTGAGTCCTCTTGTACTTAAGTCGGCATTGTGCCTTTTGTATTAAATTCGGATGCAATTTCTTTGTTTCATCGTCAGTATGAAGGTCCAACGGATACAGTAAACCTGAAGTGGATCATCAGAATCTAAAACTGGACTCACTGGAGAGGTTCAAATCATAGAAAGTTAGAGTGTCAGTCCTCTTGTACTTAAGTCGGAATTGTGCCTTTTGAATTTTTATTCCGATGCAATTACTGTGTTTCATCGTCAATAAGAAGTTCCAAGGTATACAGTAAACCTGTAGTGAAGCATCGGAATCTAAAACTGGACTCACAGGAGAGTTTCAAATCATAGATAGTTAGAGTGTCAGTCCTCTTGTACTTAAGTCGGCATTGTGCCTTTTGAATTTAATTCTTATGCAATTTCTGTGTTTCATTGTCAATGAGAAGGACCTAGGTATACAGGAAACCTGAAGTGAAGCATCAGAATCTAAAACTGGACTCACAGGAGAGGTTCAAATCATATAAAGCGAGAGTGTCAGTCCTCTTGTACTTAAGTCGGCATTGTGCCTTTTGTATTAAATTCGGATGCAATTTCTGTGTTTCATCGTCAATTAGAATTTCCAAGGTATACAGGAAACCGGAAGTGAGGCATCGGAATCTAAAACTGGACTCACAGGAGATGTTCAAATCATAGAAAGTGAGAGTGACAGTCCTCTTGTACTTAAGTCGGCGTTGTGCCTTTTGTATTAAATTCGGATGCAATTTCTGTGTTTCATCGTCAATAAGAAGGTCCGACGTATATTCGAAACCTGAAGTGAAGCATCGGAATCTACGAGGGTCGGTCAAAAAGTAATGCCTCCCATTTTTTTTCTACTTAAAGAAATTAAGTTAAGTGAAAAATTTGAATTTGGCGCCATTCCTCAAACCTTCTTCTGCAATCCACTGCAGTAGTAACTTTCTGTGTCAACAGGTGGCAGCACAGCAGAAGTTTGTAAGATGGCCGACATCGATGTTCGTTTGAGACAGCGTTGTGTGATTGAATTCTTGAATGCAGAAGGTGAAACGCCCATACGCATTCATGAAAGACTGAAGAAGGTGTATGGTGTTGTGACAGTGGATGTCAGCACTGTTAGACGATGGGTTCGTCGTTGTAAGGAAGCTGAAGGGCAAACACCGTTGGCTGACGAAAAGCGGAGCGGCAGGCCGGTGTGTGCAGTGACTCCACACAACATTCAGCAAGTTGATGACATCATTCGTGGTGACCGTCAGGTGACTGCAGATGAAGTGTGTCGCATTATTTCTCTAAGTAAAGGCAGTGTGATCACGATTATTAAACAATTGGGGTACTCAAAAGTTTGTGCATGGTGGGTTCCAAGAATGTTAACCGATCAGAATAAAGAGGCAAGGACAACAATAGCCTCCCAACACTTGCAGCGCTTCCGTTTGGAGGGAGATGAGTATCTGAAAAAAATTGTGACCGGGGACGAAACATGGGTGCATTTTTTTGAACCCGAATTTAAGAGGCAGTCAATGGAGTGGCGTCACACAAGCTCGCCGAGGAAGAAAAAATTCAAAACTGTGCGATGGGCAGGGAAAGTTATGGCAACAGTTTTCTGGGATACAGAGGGTGTGATTCTGGTTGATTTTTTGGATCAGGGATGCACAATAAATTCTGTTCAATACGTCACAACCCTCAACAAACTTAAAGCACGCCTTCAGCGAGTTCTCCCAACAAAATCAATGGCAGATGTTCTTCTTTTGCATGACAATGCAAGACCACACACCAGTCGTCACACCTCTGACGAGATTGTCAAAATTGGATGGGAAGTTTTGCCTCATCCCCCATACAGCCCTGACCTGGCACCATCAGACTTCCATCTGTTCGGGCCACTAAAAGAAGCTGATCGTGGGATTCATTTTGAAGATGAGGGGGCCGTCAAAACATCCGTGCGTCAATGGCTTAGGAAGCAGAGCTGTGATTTTTACCGTGCTGGGATACATGCCCTTGTTCAAAGATGGACCAAAACTGTAGAGATGGGCGGCGATTACATTGAAAAATGACAAAATGATCCTCAATGTTGTGGTTTTCAACCTATGTAATTGCATGTAAATATCCTGACAATTAAACGTAGAAAAAAAAATAGGAGGCATTACTTTTTGACTGACCCTCGTAAAACTGGACTCACAGGAGAGGTTCAAATCATAGAAAGTGAGAGTGACAGTCCTCTTGTAATTAAATCGGCATTGTGCCTTTTGTATTAAATTCGGATGCAATTTATGTGATTCACCGTCAATAAGAAAGTCCAAGGGATACAGTACACCTAAAGTGAAGCATCGGAATCTAAAACTGGACTCACAGGACAGGTTCGAATCATAGAAAGTAAGAGTGTCAGTCCTCTTGTACTTAAGTCGGCATTGTGCCTTTTGTGTTGAATTCGGATGCAATTTCTGTATTTCATCGTCAATAAGAAGGTCCAAGGCATACAGTAATCCGGAAGTGAAGCATCGGAATCTAAAACTGGACTCACAGGGGAGGTTCAAATCATAGAAAGTTAGAGTATCAGTCCACTTGTACTTAAGTCGGCATTGTGCCTTTTGAATTTAATTCCGAAACAATTTCTGTGCTTCATCGTCAATAAGAAGGTCCAAGGTATACAGTGAACCTAAAGTGAAGCATCCGAATCTAAAACTGGACTCACAAGAGAGGTTCAAATCATAGAAAGTTAGAATGTCATTCCTCTTGTACTTAAGTCGGCATTGTGACATTTGTATTAAATTCGGATGCAATTTCTGTGTTTCCTCCTCAATAAGGAGGTCCAAGGGATACAGTAAACCTGAAGTGAAGCATCGGAATCTAAAACTGGACTCACCGGAGAGGTTCAAATCATAGAAAGTTAGGGTGTCAGTCCTCTTGTACTTAACTCGGCATTGTGCCGTTTGTATTACATTCGGATGCAATTTCTGTGTTTCATCATCAATAGGAAGGTCCAAGGGATACAGTAAACCTGAAGTGAAGCATCGGAATCTAAAACTGGACTCACAGGAGAGATTGACTTCATAGAAAGTGAGAGTGTCAGTCCTCTTGTACTTAAGTCGTCATTGTGCATTTTGTATTAAATTCGGATGCAAGTTCTGTGTTTCATCATCAATAAGAAGGTCCAAAGGATACAGTAAAGCTGAAGTGAAGCATCGGAATCTAAAACTGGGCTCACTGGAGAGGTTCAAATCATAGAAAGTTAGAGTGTCAGTCCTCTTGTACTTAAGTCGGCATTGTGTCTTTTGAATTTAATTCGGATGAAATTTCTGTGTTTCGTCGTCAATAAGAAGATCCAAGGTATACAGGAAACCTGAAGTGAAGCATCGGAATCTAACACTGGACTCACAGGAGAGGTTCAAATCATAGAAAGTGAGAGTGTCAGTCCTCTTGTACTTCAGTCGGCATTGTGCCTTTTGAATTAAATTCGGATGCAATTTCTGTGTTTCATCGTCAATTACAATTTCCAAGGTATACAGGAAACCGGAAGTGAGGCATCGGAATCTAAAACTGGACTCACAGGAGAGGTTCAAATCATAGAAAGTGAAAGTGACAGTCCTCTTGTACTTAAGTCGGCATTGTGCCTTTTGTATTAAATTCGGATGCAATTTCTGTGTTTCATCGTCAATAAGAAGGTCCGACGTATATTCTAAACCTGAAGTGAAGCATCGGAATCTACGAGGGTCGGTCAAAAAGTAATGCCTCCCATTTTTTTTCTACTTAAAGAAATTAAGTTAAGTGAAAAATTTGAATTTGGCGCCATTCCTCAAACCTTCTTCTGCAATCCACTGCAGTAGTAACTTTCTGTGTCAACAGGTGGCAGCACAGAAGAAGTTTGTAAGATGGCCGACATCGATGTTCGTTTGAGACAGCGTTGTGTGATTGAATTCTTGAATGCAGAAGGTGAAACGCCCATACGCATTCATGAAAGACTGAAGAAGGTGTATGGTGTTGTGACAGTGGATGTCAGCACTGTTAGACGATGGGTACGTCGTTGTAAGGAAGCTGAAGGGCAAACACCGTAGACTGACGAAAAGCGGAGCGGCAGGCCGGTGAGTGCAGTGACTCCACACAACATTCAGCAAGGTGATGACATCATTCGTGGCGACCGTCGGGTGACTGTAGATGAAGTGTGTCGCATTATTTCTGTTAGTAAAGGCAGTGTGATCACGATTATTAAACAATTGGGGTACTCAAAAGTTTGTGCACGGTGGGTTCCAAGAATGTTAACCGATCAGAATAAAGAGGCAAGGAAAACAATAGCCTCCCAACACTTGCAGCGCTTCCGTTTGGAGGGAGATGAGTTTCTGAAAAAAATTGTGACCGGGGACGAAACATGGGTGCATTTTTTTGAACCCGAATTAAAGAGGCAGTCAATGGAGTGGCGTCACACAAGCTCGCCGAGGAAGAAAAAATTCAAAACTGTGCGATCGGCAGGGAAAGTTATGGCAACAGTTTTCTGGGATACAGAGGGTGTGATTCTGGTTGATTTTTTGGAGCAGGGATGCACAATAAATTCTGTTCAATACGTCACAACCCTCAACAAACTTAAAGCACGCCTTCAGCGAGTTCGCCCAACAAAATCAATGGCAGATGTTCTTCTTTTGCATGACAATGCAAGACCACACACCAGTCGTCACACCTCTGACGAGATTGTCAAAATTGGATGGGAAGTTTTGCCTCATCCCCCATACAGCCCTGACCTGCCACCACCATCAGACTTCCATCTGTTCGGGCCACTAAAAGAAGCTCATCGTGGGATTCATTTTGAAGATGAGGGGGCCGTCAAAACATCTGTGCGTCAATGGCTTAGGAAGCAGAGCTGTGATTTTTACCGTGCTGGGATACATGCCCTTGTTCAAAGATGGACCAAAACTGTAGAGATGGGCGGCGATTACATTGAAAAATGACAAAATGATCCTCAATGTTGTGGTTTTCAACCTATGTAATTGCATTTAAATTTCCTGACAATTAAACGTAGAAAAAAAAATAGGAGGCATTACTTTTTGACTGACCCTCGCAAAACTGGACTCACAGGAGAGGTTCAAATCATAGAAAGTGAGAGTGTCAGTCCTCTTGTACTTAAGTCGGCATTGTGCCTTTTGTATTAAATTCGGATGCAATTTCTGTGTTTCATCATCAATAAGAAGGTCCAAGGGATACAGTAAACCTAAAGTGAAGCATCGGAATCTAAAACTGGACTCACAGGAGAAGTTCAAATCATAGAAAGTTGGAGTGTCAGTCCTCTTGCACTTAAGTCGGCATTGTGCGCTTTGAATTTACTTCGGATGCAATTTCTGTGTTTCATCGTCAATAAGAAGGTCCTAGATATACAGGAAACCTGAAGTGAAGCATCGGAATCTAAAACTGGGCTCACAAGAGAGGTTCAAATCATAGAAAGTGAGAGTGTCAGTCCTCTTGTACTTAAGTCGGCATTGTGACTTTTGTATTAAATTCGGATGCAATTTCTGTGATTTCTCATCAATAAGAAGGTCCAAGGGTTACAGTAAACCAGAAGTGAAGCATCTGAATCTAAAACTGGACTCACAGGAGAGGTTCAAATCATAGAAAGTTAGAGTGTCAGTCTTCTTGTACTTAAGTCGGCATTGTGACTTTTGAATTTTTATTCAGATGCAATTACTGTGTTTCATCGTCAATAAGAAGTTCCAAGGTATACAGTAAACCTGTAGTGAAGCATTGGAATCTAAAACTGGACTCACAGGAGAGTTTCAAATCATAGATAGTTAGAGTGTCAGTCCTCTTGTACTTAAGTCGGCATTGTGCCTTTTGAATTTAATTCGGATGCAATTTCTGTGTTTCATTGTCAATAAGAAGGTCCTAGGTATACATTAAACCTGAAGTGAAGCATCAGAATCTAAAACTGGACTCACAGGAGAGGTTGAATTCATAGAAAGTGAGAGTGTCAGTCCTCTTGTACTTAAGTCGTCATTGTGCATTTTGTATTAAATTCGGATGCAAGTTATGTGTTTCATCATCAATAAGAAAGTCCATGGGATACAGTAAAGCTGAAGTGAAGCATCGGAATCTAAAACTGGGCTCACTGGAGAGGTTCAAATCATAGAAAGTTAGAGTGTCAGTCCTCTTGTACTTAAGTCGGCATTGTGTCTTTTGAATTTAATTCGGATGAAATTTCTGTGTTTCGTCGTCAATAAGAAGGTCCAAGGTATACAGGAAACCTGAAGTGAAGCATCGGAATCTAACACTGGACTCACAGGAGAGGTTCAAATCATAGAAAGTGAGAGTGTCAGTCCTCTTGTACTGATGTCGGCATTGTGCCTTTTGAATTAAATTCGGATGCAATTTCTGTGTTTCATCGTCAATTAGAATTTCCAAGGTATACAGGAAACCGGAAGTGAGGCATCGGAATCTAAAACTGTACTCACAGGAGAGGTTCAAATCATAGAAAGTGAGAGTGACAGTCCTCTTGTACTTAAGTCGGCATTGTGCCTTTTGTATTAAATTCGGATGCAATTTATGTGTTTCACCGTCAATAAGAAAGTCCAAGGGATACAGTACACCTAAAGTGAAGCATCGGAATCTAAAAGTGGACTCACAGGAGAGATTCAAATCATAGAAAGTTAGAGTGTCAGTCGTTTTGTACTTAAGTCGTCATTGTGCCATTTGTAATAAATTCGAATGCAATTTCTGTGTTTCATCGTCAATAAGAAGGTCCAAGGGAAACATTAAACCTGAAGTGAAGCATCGCAAACTAAAACTGGACTCACAGGAGACATTCAAATCATAGAAAGTTAGAGTGTCAGTCCTCTGCTACTTAAGTCGGCATTGTGCCTTTTGAATTTAATTCCGAAACAATTTCTGTGCTTCATCGTCAATAAGAAGGTCCAAGGTATACAGTGAACCTAAAGTGAAGCATCCGAATCTAAAACTGGACTCAGAAGAGAGGTTCAAATAATAGAAAGTTAGAATGTCAGTCCTCTTGTACTTAAGTCGGCATTGTGACATTTGTATTAAATTCGGATGCAATTTCTGTGTTTCCTCGTCAATAAGGAGGTCCAAGGGATACTGTAAACCTGAAGTGAAGCATCGGAATCTAAAACTGGACTCACCGGAGAGGTTCAAATCATAGAAAGTTAGGGTGTCAGTCCTCTTGTACTTAAGTCGGCATTGTGCCGTTTGTATTACATTCGGATGCAATTTCTGTGTTTCATCATCAATAAGAAGGTCCAAGGGATACGGTAAACCTGAAGTGAAGTATCGGAATCTAAAACTGGGCTAACAGGAGAGGTTCAAATCATAGAATGTTAGAGTGTCAGTCCTCTTGAACTTAAGACGGCATTGTGCCTTTTGTATTAAATTCGGATGCTATTTCTGTATTTCATCGTCAATAAGAAGGTTCAAGGGATACAGTAAACGTGAAGTGTGGCATCGGAATCTAAACCTGGACCCACAGGAGAGGTTCAAATCATAGTAAGTGAGAGCGTCAGTCCTCTTGTACTTACGTCGCTATTGTGCCTTTTGTATTAAATTCGGATGCAGTTTCTGTGTTTCATCGTCAACAAGAAGGTCCAAGGTATACAGGAAACCGGAAGTGAAGCATCTGAATCTAAAACTGGACTCACAGGAGAGGTTCAAATCATAGAAAGTGAGAGTGTCAGTCCACTTGTACTTAAGTCGGCATTGTGCCTTTTGTATTAAATTCGGATGCAATTTCTGTGTTTCATCGTCAGAATGAAGGTCCAAGGGATACAGTAAACCTGAAGTGAATCATCGGAATCTAAAACTGGACTCACAGGAGAGTTTCAAATCATAGAAAGTTAGAGTGTCAGTCTTCTTGTACTTAAGTCGGCATTGTGCCCTTTGTATTATATTCGGATGTAATTTCTGTGTTTCATCATCAATAAGAAGGTACTAGGGATACAGTAAACCTGAACTGAAGCATCGGAATCTAAAACTGGACTCACCGGAGAGGTTCAAATCATAGAAAGTTTGAGTGTCAGTCCTCCTGTACTTAAGTCGGCCTTGTTCCTTTCGAATTTAATTCCGATGCAATTTCTGTGTTTCATCGTCAATGAGATGGTCTAAGGGATACAGTAAACCTGAAGTGAAACTTCGGAATTTAAAACTGGACTCACAGGAGAGGTTCAAATCATAGAAAGTTAGAGTGTCAGTCCTCTTCTACTTAAGTCGGCATTGTGCCTTTTGTATTAAATTCGGATGCAATTTCTGTATTTCATCGTCAATAAGAAGGTTCAAGGGATACAGTAAACCTGAAGTGTGGCATCGGAATCTAAACCTGGACCCACAGGAGAGGTTCAAATCATAGAAAGTGAGAGCGTCAGTCCTCTTGTACTTACGTCGCCATTGTGCCTTTTGTATTAAATTCGGATGCAGTTTCTGTGTTTCATCGTCATTAAGGAGGTCCAAGGTGTACAGGAAACCGGAAGTGAAGCATCTGAATCTAAAACTGGACTCACAGGAGAGGTTCAAATCATAGAACGTGAGAGTGTCAGTCCACTTGTACTTAAGTCGGCATTGTGCCTTTTGTATTAAATTCGGATGCAAGTTCTGTGTTTCATCGTCAGTATGAAGGTCCAAGGGATACGGTAAACCTGAAGTGAATCATCGGAATCTAAAACTGGACTCACAGGAGAGTTTCAAATCATAGAAAGTTATGGTGTCAGTCTTCTTGTACTTAAGTCGGCATTGTGCCCATTGTATTAAATTCGGATGTAATTTCTGTTTTTCATCATCAATAAGAAGGTACAAGGGATACAGTAAACCTGAACTGAAGCATCTGAATCTAAATCTGGACTCACAGGAGAGGCTCAAATCGTAGAAAATTAGAGTGTCAGTCCTCTTGCCCTTAAGTCGGCATTGTGACTTTTGAATTTAATTCCGATGCAATTTCTGTGTTTCATCGTCAATAAGAAGGTCCATGGGATACAGTAAACCTGAAATGAAGCATCGGAATCTAAAACTGGACTCACAGGAGAGGTTCAAATCATAGAAAGTTAGAGTGTCAGTCCTCTTGTACTGAAGTCAGCATTGTGCCTTTTGAATTTAATTCCGATGCAATGCTGTGTTTCATCGTCAATAAGAAGGTCATAGATATAAAGGAAACCTGAAGTGAAGCATCGGAATCCAAAACTGGACTCACAGGAGGGATTCAAATCATAGAAAGTTAGAGTGTCTGTCCTTTTGTACTTAAGTCGTCATTGTGCCTATTGTATTGAATTCGGATGCAATTTCTGTATTTCATCGACAATAAGAAGGTCCAATGAATACTGTAAACCTGAAGTGAAGCATCGGAATCTAAAACTGGACTCACAGTGGAGGTTCAAATCATACAAAGTTAGAGTGTCAGTCCTCTGCTACATAAGTCGGCATTGTCCCTTTTGAATTTAATTTAGAAGCAATTTCTGGGCTTCATCGTCAATAAGAAGGTCCAAGGTATACAGTAAACCTGAAGTGAAGCATCGGAATCTAAAACTGGACTCACAGGAGAGTTTCAAATCATAGAAAGTTTGAGTGTCAGTGCTCATGTACTTAAGTCAGCATTGCGCCTTTTGAATATAATTCCGATGGAATTTCTGTGTTTCATCGTCAATACGAAGGTAAAAGGGATACAGTAAACCTGAAGTGAAGCTTCGGAATCTAAAACTGGACTCACAGGAGAGGTTCACATCATAGAAAGTTAGAGTGTCAGTCCTCTTGTTCTTAAGTCGGCATTGTGACTTTTGAATTTAATTCCGATGCAATTTCTGTGTTTCATCGTCAATAAGAAGGTCCATGGGATACAGTAAACCCGAAGTGAAGAATCGGAATCTAAAACTGGACTCACAGGAGAGGTTCAAATCATAGAAAGTTAGAGTGTCAGTCCTCTTGTACTTAAGTCGGAATTGTGCCTTTTGAATTATTATTCCGATGCAATTATTGTGTTTCATCGTCAATAAGAAGTTCCAAGGTATACAGTAAACCTGTAGTGAAGCATCGGAATCTAAAACTGGACTCACAGGAGAGTTTCAAATCATAGATAGTTAGAGTGTCAGTCCTCTTGTACTTAAGTCGGCATTGTGCCTATTGTATTAAATTCGGATGCAATTTCTGTGTTTCATCATCAATAAGAAGGTCCAAGGGATACAGTAAACCAGAAGTGAAGCATCGCAATCTAAAACTGGACTCACAGGAGACGTTCAAATCATAGAAAGTTGGAGTGTCAGTCCTCTTGCACTTAAGTCGGCATTGTGCCTTTTGAATTTAATTCCGATGCATTTCTGTGTTTCATCGTCAATAAGAAGGTCAATGGGATACAGTAAACCTGAAGTGAAGCATCGGAATCTAAAACTGGACTCACAGGAAAGGTTCAAATCATAGAAAGTTAGAGTGTCTGTCCTCTTGTACTGAAGTCAGCATTGTGCCTTTTGAATTTAATTCCGATGAAATTTCTGTGTTTCATCGTCAATAAGAAGGTCCTAGATATACAGGAAACCTGAAGTGAAGCATCGGAATCCAAAACTGGACTCACAGGAGGGATTCAAATCATAGAAAGTTAGAGTGTCTGTCCTTTTGTACTTAAGTCGTCATTGTGCCTATTGTATTGAATTCGGATGCAATTTCTGTGTTTCATCATCAATAAGATGGTCCAAGGGGTAAAGTAAACCTGAAGTGAAGCATCGGAATCTAAAACTGGACTCACAGGAGAGGTTCAAATCATAGAAAGTTGGAGTGTCAGTCCTCTTGCACTTAAGTCGGCATTGTGCCTTTTGAATTTACTTCGGATGCAATTTCTGTGTTTCATCGTCAATAAGAAGGTCCTAGATATACAGGAAACCTGAAGTGAAGCATCGGAATCTAAAACTGGGCTCACAAGAGAGGTTCCAATCATAGAAAGTGAGAGTGTCAATCCTCTTGTACTTAAGTCGACATTGTGACTTTTGTATTAATTTCGGATGCAATTTCTGTGTTTTCTCGTCAATGAGAAGGTCCAAGTGTTACAGTAAACCAGAAGTGAAGCATCGGAATCTAAAACTGGACTCACAGGAGAGGTTGAATTCATAGAAAGTGAGTGTGTCAATCCTCTTGTACTTAAATCGTCATTGTGCCTTTTGTATTAAATTCGGATGCAAGTTCTGTGTTTCATCATCAATAAGAAGGTCCAAGGGATACAGTAAAGCTGAAATGAAGCATCGGAATCTAAAACTGGGCTCACAGGAGAGGTTCAAATCATAGAAAGTTAGAGTGTAAGTCCTCTTGTACTTAAGTCGGCATTGTGCCTTTTGAATTTAATTCGGATGAAATTTCTGTGTTTCGTCGTCAATAAGATGGTCCAAGGTATACAGGAAACCTGAAGTGAAGCATCGGAATCTAACACTGGACTCACAGGAGGGGTTCAAATCATAGAAAGTGAGAGTGTCAGTACTCTTGTACTGATGTCGGCATTGTGCCTTTTGAATTAAATTCGGATGCAATTTCTGTGTTTCATCGTCAATTAGAATTTCCAAGGTATACAGGAAACCGGAAGTGAGGCATCGGAATCTAACACTGGACTCACAGGAGAGGTTCAAATCATAGAAAGTGAGAGTGACAGTCCTCTTGTACTTAAGTCGGCATTGTGCCTTTTGTATTAAATTCGGATGCAATTTCTGTGTTTCAACGTCAATAAGAAGGCCCAAGTTAAATATTAAACCTGAAGTGAAGCATCGCAATCTAAAACTGGACTCACAGGAGAGATTCAAATCATAGAAAATTAGAGTGTCAGTCCTTTTGTACTTAAGTCGTCATTGTGGCTTTTGAATTTAATTCCGAAACAATTTCTGTGCTTCATCGTCAATAAGATGGTCCAAGGTATACAGTGAACCTGAAGTGAAGCATCCAAATCTGAAACCGGACTCACAAGAGAGGTTCAAATCATAGACAGTTAGAGTGTCAGTCCGCTTGTACTTGAGTCGGAATTGTGCCTTTTTAATTTAATTCCGATGCAATTTCTGTGTTTCATCGTCAATAAGAAGGTCCAAGGTATACGGTGAACCTGATGGTAGGCATCAGAATCCAAAACTGGACTCACAGGAGAGGTTCAAATCACAGAAAATTAGAGTGTCAGTCCTTTTGTACTTAAGTCGTCATTGTGGCTTTTGCATTAAATTCGGATGCAATATCTGTGTTTCATCGTCAATAAGAAGGTCCAAGGGATACAGTAAACCTGAAGTGAAGCATCGGAATCTAAAACTGGACTCACAGGAGAGGTTCAAATCATTGAAAGTTAGAGTGTCAGTCCTCTTGTACTTAAGTTGGCATTGTTCCTTTTGATTTTAATTCCGTAGCAATTTCTGTGCTTCATCGTCAATAAGAAGGTCCAAGGTATACAGTAAACCTGAAGTGAAGCATCCGAATCTAAAACTTGACTCACAGGAGAGGTTCAAATCATAGAAAGTTAGAGTGTCAGTCCTCTTGAACTTAAGTCGGCATTGTGGCTTTTGAATTTAATTCCGATGCAATTTCTGTGTTTCATCGTCAACAAGAAGGTCCAAGGGATACAGTAAACCTGAAGTGAAGCATCGTAATCTAAGACTGGACTCACAGGAGAGGTTCAAATCATAGAAAGTGAGAGTGTCAGACCTCTTGTACTTATGTCGGCATTGTGCCTTTTGTGTTAAATTCAGATGCAATTTCTGTGTTTCATCGTCAATAAGAAGGTCCAAGGTATACAGGAAACCTGATATGAAGCATCGGAATCTAAAACTGGACTCACAGGTGAGGTTCAAATCATAGAAAGTGAGAGTGTAAGTCCTCTTGTACTTAAGTCGGCATTGTGCCTTCTGTATTACATTCGAATGCAATTTCTGTGTTTCATCATCAATAAGAATGTCCAAGGGATACAGTAAACCTGAAATGAATCATCGGAATCTAAAACTGGACTAACAGGAGAGGTTCAAATCATAGAAAGTTAGAGAGTCTGTCCCCTTGTACTTAAGTCGGCATTGTGCCTTTTCAATTTAATTCTGATACAATTTCTTTGTTTCATCGTCAATAAGAAGGTCCAAGGTATACAGGAAACCTGAAGTGAAGCATCGGAATCTAAAACTGGACTTACAGGAGAGGTTGAATTCATAGAAAGTGAGAGTGTCAGTCCTCTTGTACTTAAGTCGCCATTGTGCCTTATGTATTAAATTTGGATGCAAGTTCTGTGTTTCATCATCAATAAGAAGGTCCAAGGGATACAGTGAACCTGAAGTGAAGCATCGGAATCTAAAACTGGGCTCACAGGAGAGGTTCAAATCATAGAAGGTTAGAGTGTCAGTCCTCTTGTACTTATGTCGGCACTGTGCCTTTTGAATTTAATTCGGATGAAATTTCTGTGTTTCATCGTCAATAAGATGGTCCAAGAGATACAGTAAACCTGAAGTGAAGCATCGGAATCTAAACCTGGACTCACAGTGGAGGTTCAAATCATAGAAAGTTAGAGTGTCAGTTCTCTGCTACTTAAGTCTGCATTGTGCCTTTTGAATTTAATTCCGAAGCAATTTCTGTGCTTCATCGTCAATTAGAAGATCCAAGGTGTACAGTAAACCTGAAGTGAAGCATCCGAATCTAAAAGTAGACTCACAGGAGAGGTTCAAATCATAGAAAGTTTGAGTGTCAGTCCTCTTGTACTTAAGTCGGCATTGTGCCTTTTGAATGTAATTCCGAAGCAATATCTGTGCTTCTTCGTCAATAGGCAGGTCCAAGGAATACAGTAAACCTAAAGTGAAGCATCCGAATCTAAAACTGGGCTCACAAAAGAGGTACAAATCATAGAAAGTTAGAGTGTCAGCCCTCTTGTACTTATGTCGGCATTGTGCCTTTTGTATTAAATTCGGATGCAATTTCTGTGTTTCATCGTCAATAAGAAGGTCCAAGGTATACAGGAAACCTGATATGAAGCATCGGAATCGAAAACTGGACTCACAGGTGAGGTTCAAATCACAGAAAGTGAGAGTGTAAGTCCTCTTGTACTTAAGTCGGCATTGTGCCTTCTGTATTAAATTCGGATGCAATTTCTGTGTTTCATCATCAATAAGAATGTCCAAGGGATACAGTAAACCTGAAATGAATCATCGGAATCTAAAACTGGACTAATAGGAGAGGTTCAAAACATAGAAAGTTAGAGAGTCAGTCCCCTTGTACTTAAGTCGGCATTGTGCCTTTTCAATTTAATTCGGATGCAATTTCTGTGTTTCTTCGTCAATAAGAAGGTCCAAGGTCTACAGGAAACCTGAAGTGAAGCATCGGAATCTAAAACTGGACTCACAGGAGAGGTTGAATTCATAGAAAGTGAGAGTGTCAGTCCTCTTGTACTCAAGTCGGCATTGTGCCTTTTGTATTAAATTTGGATGCAAGTTCTGTGTTTCATCATCAATAAGAAGGTCCAAGGGATACAGTGAACCTGAAGTGAAGCATCGGAATCTAAAACTGGGCTCACAGGAGAGGTTCAAATCATAGAAAGTTAGAATGTCAGTCCTCTTGTACTTATGTCGGCACTGTGCCTTTTGAATTTAATTCGGATGAAATTTCTGTGTTTAATCGTCAATAAGATGGTCCAAGGGATACAGTAAACCTGAAGTGAAGCATCGGAATCTAAACCTGGACTCACAGTGGAGGTTCAAATAATAGAAAGTTAGAGTGTCAGTTCTCTGCTACTTAAGTCGGCATTGTGCCTTTTGAATTTAATTCCGAAGCAATTTCTGTGCTTCATCGTCAATAAGAAGATCCAAGGTGTACAGTAACCCTGAAGTGAAGCATCCGAATCTAAAAGTAGACTCACAGGAGAGGTTCAAATCATAGAAAGTTTGAGTGTCAGTCCTCTTGTACTTAAGTCGGCATTGTGCCTTTTGAATTTAATTCCGAAGCAATATCTGTGCTTCTTCGTCAATAAGAAGGTCCAAGGAATACAGTAAACCTAAAGTGCAGCATCCGAATGTAAAACTGGGCTCACAAAAGAGGTACAAATCATAGAAAGTTAGAGAGTCAGTCCTCTAGTACTTAAGTCGGCATTGTGCCTTTTGAAATTAATTCCGATGCAATTTCTGTGTTTCATCGTCAATAAGAAGGTCCAAGGTATACAGGAAACCTGAAGTGAAGCATCGGAATCTAAAACTGGACTCACAGGAGAGGTTCAAATCATAGAAAGTGAGAGTGTCAGTCCTCTTTTACTTAAGTCGGCATTGTGCCTTTTGAATTTAATTCCGATGCAATTTCTGTGTTTCATCGTCAATAAGAAGGTGCAAGTGATGTAGTAGACCTGAAGTGAAGCATCGGAATCTAAAACTTGACTCACAGGAGATGTTCAAGTCATAGAAAGTGAGAGTCTCAGTCGTCCTCTTCTTAAGTCGACATTGTGCTTTTGTATTAAATTCGGATGCAATTTCTGTGTATCATCGTCAATAAGAAAGTCCAAGGGATACAGTAAACCTGAAGTGAATCATCGGAATCTAAAACTGGACTAACAGGAGAGGTTCCAAACTTAGAAAGTTAGAGAGTCAGTCCCCTTGTACTTAAGTCGGCATTGTGCCTTTTCAATTTAATTCGGATGCAATTTCTGTGTTTCATCGTCAATAAGAAGGTCCAAGGTATTCAGGAAACCTGATATGAAGCATCGGAATCTAAAACTGGACTCACAGGTGAGGTTCAAATCATAGAAAGTGAGAGTGTAAGTCCTCTTGTACTTAAGTCGGCATTGTGCCTTCTGTATTAAATTCGGATGCAATTTCTGTGTTTCATCATCAATAAGAATGTCCAAGGGATACAGTAAACCTGAAATGAATCATCGGAAACTAAAACTGGACTAATAGGAGAGGTTCAAAACATAGAAAGTTAGAGAGTCAGTCCCCGTGTACTTAAGTCGGCATTGTGCCTTTTCAATTTAATTCGGATGCAATTACTGCGTTTCATCGTCAATAAGAAGGTCCAAGGTCTACAGGAAACCTGAAGTGAAGCATCGGAATCTAAAACTGGACTCACAGGAGAGGTTGAATTCATAGAAAGTGAGAGGGTCAGTCCCCTTGTACTTAAGTCGGCATTGTGCTTTTGAATTAAATTCGGATACAATTTCTGTGTATCATCGTCAATAAGAAAGTCCAAGGGATACAGTAAACCTGAAGTGAATCATCGGAAACTAAAACTGGACTCACAGAAGAGGTTCAAATCATAGAAAGTTAGAGAGTCAGTCCTCTTGTACTTAAGTCGGCATTGTGCCTTTTGAATTTAATTCCATTGCAATTTCCGTGTTTCATCGCCACTAGAAGGTCCTAGGTATACAGGAAACCTGAAGTGAAGCATCGGAATCTAAAACTGGACTCACAGGAGAGGTTAATATCATAGAAAGTGAGAGTGTCAGTCCTCTTTTACTTATGTCGGCATTGTGCCTTTTGAATTTAATTCCGATGCAATTTCTGTGTTTCATTGTCAATAAGAAGGTCCAAGGTATACAGTGAACCTGAAGTGAAGCATCGGAATCTAAAACTGGACTCACAGTGGAGGTTCAAATCATAGAAAGTTAGAGTGTCAGTTCTCTGCTACTTAAACGGCATTGTGCCTTTTGAATGTAATTACGAAGCAATTTCTGTGTTTCATCGTCAATAAGAAGGTCCAAGGTATACAGTAAACCTGAAGTGAAGCATCCGAATCTAAAACTAGACTCACAGGAGAGATTCAAATCATAGAAAGTTAGAGTGTAGTCCTCTTCTACTTAAGTCGGCATTGTGCCTTTCGAATTTAATTATGATGCAATTTCTGTGTTTCATCGTCAATAAGAAGGTCCAAGGTATACAGTGAACCTGAGGTGAAGAATCGGAATCTAAAACTGCACTCACAGGAGAAGTTCAAATCACAGAAAGTTAGAGTGTCAGTCCTTTTGTACTTAAGTCGTCATTTTGCCTTTTGTATTAAATTCGGATGCATTTTCGGTGTTTCATCGTCAATAAGAAGGTCCAAGGTATACAGGAAACCTGAAGTGAAGCATCGGAATGTAAAACTGGACTCACAGGAGAGGTTATAATTATAGAAAGTGAGAGTGTCAGTCCTCTTTTACTTAAGTCGGCATTGTGCCTTTTGAATGTAATTCCGATGCAATTTCTGTGTTTCATCGTCAATAAGAAGGTGCAAGTGATATAGTAGACCTGAAGTGAAGCATCGCAATCTAAAACTTGACTCACAGGAGAAGTTCAAATCATTGGAAGTGAAAGTGTCCATTCTCTTGTACTTAAGTCGGCATTGTGCCTTTTGTATTAAATTCGGATGCAATTCCTGTGTTTCATCGTCAATATGAACGTCCAAGTAATACACGAAACCTGAAGTGAAGCATCGGAATGTAAAACTGGACTCACAGGAGAGGTTAAAATCATAGAAAGTGAGAGGGTCAGTCCTCTTGTACTTAAGTCGGCATTGTGCTTTTGAATGAAATTCGGATGCAATTTCTGTGTATCATCGTCAATAAGAAAGTCCAAGGGATACAGTAAACCTGAAGTGAATCATCGGAAACTAAAACTGGACTCACAGAAGAGGTTTAAATCATAGAAAGTTAGAGAGTCAGTCCTCTTGTACTTAAGTCGGCATTGTGCCTTTTGAATTTAATTCCATTGCAATTTCCGTGTTTCATCGCCACTAGAAGGTCCTAGGTATACAGGAAACCTGAAGTGAAGCATCGGAATCTAAAACTGGACTCACAGGAGAGGTTAATATCATAGAAAGTGAGAGTGTCAGTCCTCTTTTACTTATGTCGGCATTGTGCCTTTTGAATTTAATTCCGATGCAATTTCTGTGTTTCATCGTAATTAAGAAGGTCCAAGGTATACAGTGAACCTGAGGTGAAGCATCGGAATCTAAAACTGCACTCACAGGAGAAGTTCAAATCACAGAAAGCTAGAGTGTCAGTCCTTTTGTACTTAAGTCGTCATTTTGCCTTTTGTATTAAATTCGGATGCATTTTCGGTGTTTCATCGTCAATAAGAAGGTCCAAGGTATACAGGAAACCTGAAGTGAAGCATCGGAATGTAAAACTGGACTCACAGGAGAGGTTATAATTATAGAAAGTGAGAGTGTCAGTCCTCTTTTGCTTAAGTCGGCATTGTGCCTTTTGAATGTAATTCCGATGCAATTTCTGTGTTTCATCGTCAATAAGAAGGTGCAAGTGATATAGTAGACCTGAAGTGAAGCATCGCAATCTAAAACTTGACTCACAGGAGAAGTTCAAATCATTGGAAGTGAGAGTGTCTGTTCTCTTGTACTTAAGTCGGCATTGTGCCTTTTGTATTAAATTCGGATGCAATTCCTGTGTTTCATCGTCAATATGACCGTCCAAGGAATACACAAACCTGAAGTGAAGCATCGGAATCTAAAACTGGACTCACAGGAGAGGTTAAAATCATAGAGGGTGAGAGGGTCAGTCCTCTTGTACTTAAGTCGGCATTGTGCTTTTGTATTAAATTCGGATGCAATTTCTGTGTTTCATCGTCATTAAGAAAGTCCAAGGGATACAGTAAACCTGAAGTGAATCATCGGAATCTAAAACTGGACTCACAGAAGGGGTTCAAATCTTAGAAAGTTAGAGTGTCATTTCTCTGCTACTTAAACGGCATTGTGCCTTTTGAATTTAATTCCGAAGCAATTTCTGTGCTTCATCGTCAATAAGAAGGTCCAAGGTGTACAGTAAACATGAAGTGAAGCATCCGAATCTAAAACTAGACTCACAGGAGAGGTTCAAATCATAGAAAGTTAGAGTGTCAGTCCTCTTGTACTTAAGTCGGCATTGTGCCTTATGAATTTAATTCCGATGCATTTTCTGTGTTTCATCGTCAATAAGAAGGTCCAAGGTATACAGTGAACCTGAAGTGAAGCTCCGGAATCTAAAACAGGACTCACAGGAGAAGTTCAAATCACAGAAAGTTAGCGTGTCAGTCCCTTTGTACTTAAGTCGTCATTGTGCCTTTTGTATTAAATTCGGATGCAATTTCTGGGTTTCATCGTCAATAAGAAAGTCCAAGGAACACAGTTAACCTGAAGTGAAGCATCCGAATCTATATCTGGGCTCACAGGAGAGGTGCAAATCATAGAAAGTTAGAGAGACAGTCCTCTAGTACTTAAGTCGGCATTGTGCCTTTTCAATTTAATTCCGATGCTATTTCTGTGTTTCATCGTCAATAAGAAGGTCCAAGGTATACAGGAAACCTGAAGTGAAGCATCGGAATCTAAAACTTTACTCACAGTGGAGGTTCAAATCATAGAAAGTTAGAGTGTCAGTTCTCTGCTACTTAAGTCGGCATTGTGCGTTTTGAATTTCATTCCGAAGCAATTTCTGTGCTTCATCGTCAATAAGAAGGTCCAAGGTGTACAGTAAACCTGAAGTGAAGCATCGGAATCTAAAACTGGACTCACAGGAGAGGTTAAAATCATAGAAAGTGAGAGTGTCAGTCCTCTTTTACTTATGTCGCCGTTGTGCCTTTTGAATTTAATTCCGATGCATTTTCTGTGTTTCATCGTCAATAAGGAGGTCCAAGGTATAGAGTGAACCTGAAGTGAAGCATCGGAATCCAAAACTGGACACACAGTGGAGGTTCAAAACATAGAAAGTTAGAGTGTCAGTTCTCTGCTACTTAAACGGCATTGTGCCTTTTGAATGTAATTCCGAAGCAATTTCTGTGTTTCATCGTCAATAAGAAGGTCCAAGGTATACAGTAAACCTGAAGTGATGCATCCGAATCTAAAACTAGACTCACAGGAGAGATTCAAATCATAGAAAGTTAGAGTGTCAGTCCTCTTCTACTTAAGTCGGCATTGTGCCTTTTGAATTTAATTATGATGCAATTTCTGTGTTTCATCGTCAATAAGAAGGTCCAAGGAATACAGTGAACCTGAGGAGAAGCATCGGAATCTAAAACTGGACTCACAGGAGAAGTTCAAATCACAGAAAGTTAGAGTGTCAGTCCCTTTGTACTTAAGTCGTCATTTTGCCTTTTGTATTAAATTCGGATGCATTTTCGGTGTTTCATCGTCAATAAGAAGTTCCAAGGGATACAGTAAACCTGAAGTGAAGCATCGGAATCTAAAACTGAACTCACAGGAGAGGTTAAAATCAAAGAAATTTAGAGTATCGGTCCTCTTGTACCTAAGTCGATATTGTGCCTTTTGAATTTAATTCCGAAGCAATTTCTGTGCTTCTTCGTCAATATGAATGGCCAAGGTATACAGTAAACCTGAAGTAAAGCATCCGAATCTAAAACTGGGCTCATAAAAGAGGACAAATCTTAGAAAGTTAGAGAGTCGGTCCTCTAGTACTTAAGTCGGCATTGTGCCTTTTGAATTTATTTCCGATGCAATTTCTGTGTTTCATCGTCAATAAGAAGTTCCAAGGTATACAGGAAACCTGAAGTGAAGCATCGGAATCTAAAACTGGACTCACAGGAGAGGTTAAAATCACAGAAAGTGAGAGTGTCAGTCCTCTTTTACTTAAGTCGGCATTGTGCCTTTTGAATGTAATTCCGATGCAATTTCTGTGTTTCATCGTCAATAAAAAAGGTGCAAGTGATATAGTGGACCTGAAGTGATCCATCGCAATCTAATACTTGACTGACAGGAGATGTTCAAATCATAGGAAGTGAGAGTGTTCGTTCTCTTGTACTTAAGTCGGCATTGTGCCTTTTGTATTAAATTCGGATGCAATTCCTGTGTTTCATCGTCAATATGAACGTCAAAGGAATACACAAACCTGAAGTGAAGCATCGGAAACTAATACTGGACTCACAGGAGAGGTTAAAATCATAGAAAGTGAGAGGGTCAGTCCTCTTGTACTTAAGTCGGCATTGGGCTTTTGTATTAAATTCGGATGCAATTTCTGTGTTTCATCGTCAATAAGAAAGTCCAAGGGATACAGTAAACCTGAAGTGAATCATCGGAATCTAAAACTGGACAAACAGAAGGGGTTCAAATCATAGAAAGTTAGAGTGTCATTTCTCTGCTACTTTAACGGCATTGTGCCTTTTGAATTTAATTCCGAAGCAATTTCTGTGCTTCATCGTCAATAAGAAGGTCCAAGGTGTACAGTAAACCTGAAGTGAAGCATCCGAATCTAAAACTGGGTTCACAGGAGAGGTACAAATCATAGAAAGTTAGAGTGTCTGTCCTCTTGTACCGAAGACGGTATTGTGCCTTTTGTATTATATTCGGATGCAATTTCTGTGCTTCATCGTCAATAAGAAGGTGCATGTGATATAGTAGACTTGAAGTGAAGCATCGGAATCTAAAACTTGACTCACAGGAGATGTTCAAATCATAGAATGTGAGTGTGTCAGTCCTCTTGCACTTAAGTCGGCATTGTGCCTTTTGTATTAAATTCGGACGCAATTTCTGTGTTTCAACATCAATAAGAATGTCCAAGTGATACTGTAAACCTAAAATGAATCATCGGAATCTAAAACTGGACTAACAGGAGAGGTTCAAATCATAGAAAGCTAGAGAGTCAGTCCTCTTGTACTTAAGTCGGCATTGCGCCTTTTGAATTTAATTCGGATGCAAATTCCGTGTCTCATCGTCCATAAGAATGTCCAAGGTATACAGGAAATCTGAAGTGATGCATCGGAATGTAAAACTGGACTCACAGTGGAGGTTCAAATCATAGAAAGGTAGAGTGTCAGTTCTCTGCTACTTAAGTCGGCATTGTGCATTTTGAATTTAATTCCGAAGCAATTTCTGTGCTTCATCGTCAATAAGAAGGTCCAAGGTGTACAGTTAACCTGAAGTGAAGCATCCGAATCTAAAACTAGACTCACAGGAGAGGTTCAAATCATAGAAAGTTAGAGTGTCAGTCCTCTTGTACTTAAGTCGGCATTGTGCCTTATGAATTTAATTCCTATGCATTTTCTGTGTTTCATCGTCAATAAGAAGGTCCAAGGTATACAGTGAACCTGAAGTGAAGCACCGGAATCTAAAACAGGACTCACAGGAGAGGTTCAAATCACAGAAAGTTAGCGTGTCAGTCCCTTTGTACTTAAGTCGTCATTGTGCCTTTTGTATTAAATTCGGATGGAATTTCTGTGTTTCATCGTCAATAAGAAAGTCCAAGGAACACACTAAACCTGAAGTGAAGCATCCGAATCTAAATCTGGGCTCACAGGAGAGGTACAAATCATAGAAAGTTAGAGAGTCAGTCCTCTAGTACTTAAGTCGGCATTGTGCCTTTTGAATTTATTTCCGACGCTATTTCTGTGTTTCATCGTCAATAAGAAGGTCCACGGTATACAGGAAACCTGAAGTGAAGCATCGGAAACTAAAACTTTACTCACAGTGGAGGTTCAAATCATAGAAAGTTAGAGTGTCAGTTCTCTGCTACTTAAGTCGGCATTGTGCGTTTTGAATTTCATTCCGAAGCAATTTCTGTGCTTCATCGTCAATAAGAAGGTCCAAGGTGTACTGTAAACCTGAGGTGAAGCATCCGAATCTAAAACTAGACTCACTGGAGACGTTCAAATCATAGATAGTTAGAGTGTCAGTCCTCTTGTGCTTAAGTCGGCATTGTGCCTTTTGAATTTAATTCGGATGCAATTTCTGTGTTTCATTGTCAATAAGAAGGTCCTAGGTATACAGGAAACCTGAAGTGAAGCATCAGAATCTAAAACTGGACTCACAGGAGAGGTTCAAATCATATAAAGCGAGAGTGTCAGTCCTCTTGTACCTAAGTCTGCCATGTGCCTTTTGTATTAAATTCGGATGCAATTTCTGTGTTTCATCATCAATAAGAAGGTACAACGGATACAGTAAACCTGAAGTGAAGCATCGGAATCTAAAACTGGACTCACCGGAGAGGTTCAAATCATAGAAAGTTAGTGTCAGTCCTCTTGTACTTAAGCCGGCATTGTGCCTTTTCTATTAAATTCGGATGCTATTTCTGTGTTCCATCGTCAATAAGAAGGTCCAAGATATACAGTAAACCTGAAGTGAGTTATCGGATTCTAAAGCTGGACTCACAAGAGAGGTTGAATTCATAGAAAGTGAGTGTGTCAGTCCTCTTGTACTTAAGTCGTCATTGTGCCTTTTGTATTAAATTCGGATGCAAGTTCTGTGTTTCATCATCAATAAGAAGGTCCAAGGGATACAGGAAACCTGAAGTGAAGCATCGGAATCTAAAACTGGGCTCACAGGAGAGATTGAATTCATAGAAAGTGAGAGTGTCAGTCCTCTTGTACTTAAGTCGTCATTGTGCATTTTGTATTAAATTCGGATGCAAGTTCTGTGTTTCATCATCAATAAGAAGGTCCAAAGGATACAGTAAAGCTGAAGTGAAGCATCGGAATCTAAAACTGGTCTCACTGGAGAGGTTCAAATCATAGAAAGTTAGAGTGTCAGTCCTCTTGTACTTATGTCGGCATTGTGTCTTTTGAATTTAATTCGGATGAAATTTCTGTGTTTCGTCGTCAATAAGAAGGTCCAAGGTATACAGGAAACCTGAAGTGAAGCATCGGAATCTAACACTGGACTCACAGGAGAGGTTCAAATCATAGAAAGTGAGAGTGTCAGTCCTCTTGTACTTCAGTCGGCATTGTGCCTTTTGAATTAAATTCGGATATAATTTCTGTGTTTCATCGTCAATTAGAATTTCCAAGGTATACAGGAAACCGGAAGTGAGGCATCGGAATCTAAAACTGGACTCACAGGAGAGGTTCAAATCATAGAAAGTGAGAGTGACAGTCCTCTTGTACTTAAGTCGGCATTGTGCCTTTTGTATTAAATTCGGATGCAATTTCTGTGTTTCATCGTCAATAAGAAGGTCCGACGTATATTCTAAACCTGAAGTGAAGCATCGGAATCTACGAGGGTCGGTCAAAAAGTAATGCCTCCCATTTTTTTTCTACTTAAAGAAATTAAGTTAAGTGAAAAATTTGAATTTGGCGCCATTCCTCAAACCTTCTTCTGCAATCCACTGCAGTAGTAACTTTCTGTGTCAACAGGTGGCAGCACAGAAGAAGTTTGTAAGATGGCCGACATCGATGTTCGTTTGAGACAGCGTTGTGTGATTGAATTCTTGAATGCAGAAGGTGAAACGCCCATACGCATTCATGAAAGACTGAAGAAGGTGTATGGTGTTGTGACAGTGGATGTCAGCACTGTTAGACGATGGGTTCGTCGTTGTAAGGAAGCTGAAGGGCAAACACCGTAGACTGGCGAAAAGCGGAGCGGCAGGCCGGTGAGTGCAGTGACTCCACACAACATTCAGCAAGTTGATGACATCATTCGTGGCGACCGTCGGGTGACTGCAGATGAAGTGTGTCGCATTATTTCTGTTAGTAAAGGCAGTGTGATCACGATTATTAAACAATTGGGGTACTCAAAAGTTTGTGCACGGTGGGTTCCAAGAATGTTAACCGATCAGAATAAAGAGGCAAGGAAAACAATAGCCTCCCAACACTTGCAGCGCTTCCGTTTGGAGGGAGATGAGTTTCTGAAAAAAATTGTGACCGGGGACGAAACATGGGTGCATTTTTTTGAACCCGAATTAAAGAGGCAGTCAATGGAGTGGCGTCACACAAGCTCGCCGAGGAAGAAAAAATTCAAAACTGTGCGATCGGCAGGGAAAGTTATGGCAACAGTTTTCTGGGATACAGAGGGTGTGATTCTGGTTGATTTTTTGGAGCAGGGATGCACAATAAATTCTGTTCAATACGTCACAACCCTCAACAAACTTAAAGCACGCCTTCAGCGAGTTCGCCCAACAAAATCAATGGCAGATGTTCTTCTTTTGCATGACAATGCAAGACCACACACCAGTCGTCACACCTCTGACGAGATTGTCAAAATTGGATGGGAAGTTTTGCCTCATCCCCCATACAGCCCTGACCTGGCACCATCAGACTTCCATCTGTTCGGGCCACTAAAAGAAGCTCATCGTGGGATTCATTTTGAAGATGAGGGGGCCGTCAAAACATCTGTGCGTCAATGGCTTAGGAAGCAGAGCTGTGATTTTTACCGTGCTGGGATACATGCCCTTGTTCAAAGATGGACCAAAACTGTAGAGATGGGCGGCGATTACATTGAAAAATGACAAAATGATCCTCAATGTTGTGGTTTTCCACCTATGTAATTGCATTTAAATTTCCTGACAATTAAACGTAGAAAAAAAAATAGGAGGCATTACTTTTTGACTGACCCTCGCAAAACTGGACTCACAGGAGAGGTTCAAATCATAGAAAGTGAGAGTGTCAGTCCTCTTGTACATAAGTCGGCATTGTGCCTTTTGTATTAAATTCGGATGCAATTTCTGTGTTTCATCATCAATAAGAAGGTCCAAGGGATACAGTAAACCTGAAGTGAAGCATCGGAATCTAAAACTGGACTCACAGGAGAAGTTCAAATCATAGAAAGTTGGAGTGTCAGTCCTCTTGCACTTAAGTCGGCATTGTGCGCTTTGAATTTACTTCGGATGCAATTTCTGTGTTTCATCGTCAATAAGAAGGTCCTAGATATACAGGAAACCTGAAGTGAAGCATCGGAATCTAAAACTGGGCTCACAAGAGAGGTTCAAATCATAGAAAGTGAGAGTGTCAGTCCTCTTGTACTTAAGTCGGCATTGTGACTTTTGTATTAAATTCGGATGCAATTTCTGTGTTTTCTCGTCAATAAGAAGGTCCATGGGTTACAGTAAACCAGAAGTGAAGCATCTGAATCAAAAACTGGACTCACAGGAGAGGTTCAAATCATAGAAAGTTAGAGTGTCAGTCTTCTTGTACTTAAGTCGGCATTGTGCATTTTGAATTTAATTCGGATGCAATTTCTGTGTTTCATTGTCAATAAGAAGGTCCTAGGTATACAGGAAACCTGAAGTGAAGCATCAGAATCTAAAACTGGACTCACAGGAGAGGTTGAATTCATAGAAAGTGAGAGTGTCAGTCCTCTTGTACTTAAGTCGTCATTGTGCATTTTGTATTAAATTCGGATGCAAGTTATGTGTTTCATCATCAATAAGAAGGTCCATGGGATACAGTAAAGCTGAAGTGAAGCATCGGAATCTAAAACTGGGCTCACTGGAGAGGTTCAAATCATAGAAAGTTAGAGTGTCAGTCCTCTTGTACTTAAGTCGGCATTGTGTCTTTTGAATTTAATTCGGATGAAATTTCTGTGTTTCGTCGTCAATAAGAAGGTCCAAGGTATACAGGAAACCTGAAGTGAAGCATCGGAATCTAACACTGGACTCACAGGAGAGGTTCAAATCATAGAAAGTGAGAGTGTCAGTCCTCTTGTACTGATGTCGGCATTGTGCCTTTTGAATTAAATTCGGATGCAATTTCTGTGTTTCATCGTCAATTAGAATTTCCAAGGTATACAGGAAACCGGAAGTGAGGCATCGGAATCTAAAACTGTACTCACAGGAGAGGTTCAAATCATAGAAAGTGAGAGTGACAGTCCTCTTGTACTTAAGTCGGCATTGTGCCTTTTGTATTAAATTCGGATGCAATTTCTGTGTTTCATCGTCAATAAGATGGTCCGACGTATATTCTAAACCTGAAGTGAAGCATCGGAATCTACGAGCAAAACTGGACTCACAGGAGAGGTTCAAATCATAGAAAGTGAGAGTGTCAGTCCTGTTGTACTAAAGTCTGCATTGTGCCTTTTGTATTAAATTCGGATGCAATTTATGTGTTTCACCGTCAATAAGAAAGTCCAAGGGATACAGTACACCTAATGTGAAGCATCGGAATCTAAAAGTGGACTCACAGGAGAGATTCAAATCATAGGAAGTTAGAGTGTCAGTCGTTTTGTACTTAAGTCGTCATTGTGCCATTTGTAATAAATTCGAATGCAATTTCTGTGTTTCATCGTCTATAAGAAGGTCCAAGGGAAACATTAAACCTGAAGTGAAGCATCGCAATCTAAAACTGGACTCACAGGAGACATTCAAATCATAGAAAGTTAGAGTGTCAGTCCTCTGCTACTTAAGTCGGCATTGTGCCTTTTGAATTTAATTCCGAAACAATTTCTGTGCTTCATCGTCAATAAGAAGGTCCAAGGTATACAGTGAACCTAAAGTGAAGCATCCGAATCTAAAACTGGACTCAGAAGAGAGGTTCAAATAATAGAAAGTTAGAATGTCAGTCCTCTTGTACTTAAGTCGGCATTGTGACATTTGTATTAAATTCGGATGCAATTTCTGTGTTTCCTCGTCAATAAGGAGGTCCAAGGGATACTGTAAACCTGAAGTGAAGCATCGGAATCTAAAACTGGACTCACCGGAGAGGTTCAAATCATAGAAAGTTAGGGTGTCAGTCCTCTTGTACTTAAGTCGGCATTGTGCCGTTTGTATTACATTCGGATGCAATTTCTGTGTTTCATCATCAATAAGAAGGTCCAAGGGATACGGTAAACCTGAAGTGAAGTATCGGAATCTAAAACTGGGCTAACAGGAGAGGTTCAAATCATAGAAAGTTAGAGTGTCAGTCCTCTTGAACTTAAGACGGCATTGTGCCTTTTGTAATAAATTCGGATGCTATTTCTGTATTTCATCGTCAATAAGAAGGTTCAAGGGATACAGTAAACCTGAAGTGTGGCATCGGAATCTAAACCTGGACCCACAGGAGAGGTTCAAATCATAGAAAGTGAGAGCGTCAGTCCTCTTGTACTTACGTGGCCATTGTGCCTTTTGTATTAAATTCGGATGCAGTTTCTGTGTTTCATCGTCAATAAGAAGGTCCAAGGTATACAGGAAACCGGAAGTGAAGCATCTGAATCTAAAACTGGACTCACAGGAGAGGTTCAAATCATAGAAAGTGAGAGTGTCAGTCCACTTGTACTTAAGTCGGCATTGTGCCTTTTGTATTAAATTCGGATGCAATTTCTGTGTTTCATCGTCAGTATGAAGGTCCAAGGGATACAGTAAACCTGAAGTGAATCATCGGAATCTAAAACTTGAGTCACAGTAGAGTTTCAAATCATAGAAAGTTAGAGTGTCAGTCTTCTTGTACTTAAGTCGGCATTGTGCCCTTTGTATTATATTCGGATGTAATTTCTGTGTTTCATCATCAATAAGAAGGTACAAGGGATACAGTAAACCTGAACTGAAGCATCGGAATCTAAAACTGGACTCACCGGAGAGGTTCAAATCATAGAAAGTTTGAGTGTCAGTCCTCCTGTACTTAAGTCGGCCTTGTTCCTTTCGAATTTAATTCCGATGCAATTTCTGTGTTTCATCGTCAATGAGATGGTGTAAGGGATACAGTAAACCTGAAGTGAAGCTTCGGAATCTAAAACTGGACTCACAGGAGAGGTTCAAATCATAGAAAGTTAGAGTGTCAGTCCTCTTGTACTTAAGTCGGCATTGTGCCTTTTGTATTAAATTCGGATGCAATTTCTGTATTTCATCGTCAATAAGAAGGTTCAAGGGATACAGTAAACCTGAAGTGTGGCATTGGAATCTAAACCTGGACCCACAGGAGAGGTTCAAATCATAGAAAGTGAGAGCGTCAGTCCTCTTGTACTTACGTCGCCATTGTGCCTTTTGTATTAAATTCGGATGCAGTTTCTGTGTTTCATCGTCATTAAGGAGGTCCAAGGTATACAGGAAACCGGAAGTGAAGCATCTGAATCTAAAACTGGACTCACAGGAGAGGTTCAAATCATAGAACGTGAGAGTGTCAGTCCACTTGTACTTAAGTCGGCATTGTGCCTTTTGTATTAAATTCGGATGCAAGTTCTGTGTTTCATCGTCAGTATGAAGGTCCAAGGGATACAGTAAACCTGAAGTGAATCATCGGAATCTAAAACTGGACTCACAGGAGAGTTTCAAATCATAGAAAGTTAGAGTGTCAGTCTTCTTGTACTTAAGTCGGCATTGTGCCCATTGTATTAAATTCGGATGTAATTTCTGTTTTTCATCATCAATAAGAAGGTACAAGGGATACAGTAAACCTGAACTGAAGCATCTGAATCTAAATCTGGACTCACAGGAGAGGCTCAAATCGTAGAAAGTTAGAGTGACAGTCCTCTTGCCCTTAAGTCGGCATTGTGACTTTTGAATTAAATTCCGATGCAATTTCTGTGTTTCATCGTCAATAAGAAGGTCCATGGGATACAGTAAACCTGAAATGAAGCATCGGAATCTAAAACTGGACTCACAGGAGAGGTTCAAATCATAGAAAGTTAGAGTGTCAGTCCTCTTGTACTGAAGTCAGCATTGTGCCTTTTGAATTTAATTCCGATGCAATTTCTGTGTTTCATCGTCAATAAGAAGGTCATAGATATACAGGAAACCTGAAGTGAAGCATCGGAATCCAAAACTGGACTCACAGAAGGGATTCAAATCATAGAAAGTTAGAGTGTCTGTCCTTTTGTACTTAAGTCGTCATTGTGCCTATTGTATTGAATTCGGATGCAATTTCTGTATTTCATCGACAATAAGAAGGTCCAATGAATACTGTAAACCTGAAGTGAAGCATCGGAATCTAAAACTGGACTCACAGTGGAGGTTCAAATCATACAAAGTTAGAGTGTCAGTCCTCTGCTACGTAAGTCGGCTTTGTCCCTTTTGAATTTAATTTAGAAGCAATTTCTGGGCTTCATCGTCAATACGAAGGTCCAAGGTATACAGTAAACCTGAAGTGAAGCATCGGAATCTAAAACTGGACCCACAGGAGAGTTTCAAATCATAGAAAGTTTGAGTGTCAGTGCTCATGTACTTAAGTCAGCATTGCGCCTTTTGAATATAATTCCGATGGAATTTCTGTGTTTCATCGTCAATACGAAGGTAAAAGGGATACAGTAAACCTGAAGTGAAGCTTCGGAATCTAAAACTGGACTCACAGGAGAGGTTCACATCATAGAAAGTTAGAGTGTCAGTCCTCTTGTACTTAAGTCGGCATTGTGACTTTTGAATTTAATTCCGATGCAATTTCTGTGTTTCATCGTCAATAAGAAGGTCCATGGGATACAGTAAACCCGAAGTGAAGAATCGGAATCTAAAACTGGACTCACAGGAGAGGTTGAAATCATAGAAAGTTAGAGTGTCAGTCCTCTTGTACTTAAGTCGGAATTGTACCTTTTGAATTATTATTCCGATGCAATTATTGTGTTTCATCGTCAATAAGAAGTTCCAAGGTATACAGTAAACCTGAAGTGAAGCATCGGAATCTAAAACTGGACTCACAGGAGAGTTTCAAATCTTAGAAAGTTTGAGTGTCAGTGCTCATGTACTTAAGTCAGCATTGCGCCTTTTGAATATAATTCCGATGGAATTTCTGTGTTTCATCGTCAATACGAAGGTAAAAGGGATACAGTAAACCTGAAGTGAAGCTTCGGAATCTAAAACTGGACTCACAGGAGAGGTTCAAATCATAGAAAGTTAGAGTGTCAGTCCTCTTGTACTTAAGTCGGAATTGTGCCTTTTGAATTATTATTCCGATGCAATTATTGTGTTTCATCGTCAATAAGAAGTTCCAAGGTATACAGTAAACCTGTAGTGAAGCATCGGAATCTAAAACTGGACTCACAGGAGAGGTTCAAATCATAGAAAGTTAGAGTGTCTGTCCTCTTGTACTGAAGTCAGCATTGTGCCTTTTGAATTTAATTCCGATGCAATTTCTGTGTTTCATCGTCAATAAGAAGGTCCTAGATATACAGGAAACCTGAAGTGAAGCATCGGAATCCAAAACTGGACTCACAGGAGGGATTCAAATCATAGAAAGTTAGAGTGTCTGTCCTTTTGTACTTAAGTCGTCATTGTGCCTATTGTATTGAATTCGGATGCAATTTCTGTGTTTCATCATCAATAAGATGGTCCAAGGGGTAAAGTAAACCTGAAGTGAAGCATCGGAATCTAAAACTGGACTCACAGGAGAGGTTCAAATCATAGAAAGTTGGAGTGTCAGTCCTCTTGC
Source organism: Schistocerca americana (assembly GCF_021461395.2). Lineage (NCBI taxonomy): Eukaryota > Metazoa > Arthropoda > Insecta > Orthoptera > Acrididae > Schistocerca > Schistocerca americana. The sequence continues at coordinate 3,804,479 of NW_025725917.1, read as the reverse complement.
ACTTAAGTCGGCATTGTGCCTTTTGAATTTACTTCGGATGCAATTTCTGTGTTTCATCGTCAATAAGAAGGTCCTAGATATACAGGAAACCTGAAGTGAAGCATCGGAATCTAAAACTGGGCTCACAAGAGAGGTTCCAATCATAGAAAGTGAGAATGTCAATCCTCTTGTACTTAAGTCGGCATTGTGACTTTTGTATTAATTTCGGATGCAATTTCTGTGTTTTCTCGTCAATGAGAAGGTCCAAGTGTTACAGTAAACCAGAAGTGAAGCATCGGAATCTAAAACTGGACTCACAGGAGAGGTTCAAATCATAGAAAGTTAGAGTGTCAGTCCTCTTGTACTTAAGTCGGAATTGTGCCTTTTGAATTTTTATTCCGATGCAATTACTGTGTTTCGTCGTCAATAAGAAGTTCCAAGGTATAAAGTAAACCTGTAGTGAAGCATCGGAATCTAAAACTGGACTCACAGGAGAGTTTCAAATCACAGATAGTTAGGGTGTCAGTCGTCTTGTACTTAAGTCGGCATTGTGCCTTTTGAATTTAATTTGGATGCAATTTCTGTGTTTCATTGTCAATAAGAAGGTCCTAGGTATACAGGAAACCTGAAGTGAAGCATCAGAATCTAAAACTGGACTCACAGGAGAGGTTCAAATCATATAAAGCGAGAGTGTCAGTCCTCTTGTACTTAAGTCGGCATTGTGCCTTTTGAATTTAATTTGGATGCAATTTCTGTGTTTCATTGTTAATAAGAAGTTCCAAGGTATACAGTAAACCTGTAGTGAAGCATCGGAATCTAAAACTGGACTCACAGGAGAGTTTCAAATCATAGATAGTTAGAGTGTCAGTCCTCTTGTACTTAAGTCGGCATTGTGCCTTTTGTATTAAATTCGGATGCAATTTCTGTGTTTCATCATCAATAAGATGATCCAAGGGATACAGTAAACCTGAAGTGAACCATCGGAATCTAAAACTGGACTCACCGGAGAGGTTCAAATCATAGAAAATTAGTGTCAGTCCTCTTGTACTTAAGTCGGCATTGTGCCTTTTCTATTAAATTTGGATGCTATTTCTGTGTTCCATCGTCAATAAGAAGGTCCAAGATATACAGTAAACCTGAAGTGAGTTATCGGATTCTAAAACTGGACTCACAGGAGAGGTTGAATTCATAGAAAGTGAGTGTGTCAATCCTCTTGTACTTAAATCGTCATTGTGCCTTTTGTATTAAATTCGGATGCAAGTTCTGTGTTTCATCATCAATAAGAAGGTCCAAGGGATACAGTAAAGCTGAAATGAAGCATCGGAATCTAAAACTGGGCTCACAGGAGAGGTTCAAATCATAGAAAGTTAGAGTGTAAGTCCTCTTGTACTTAAGTCGGCATTGTGCCTTTTGAATTTAATTCGGATGAAATTTCTGTGTTTCGTCGTCAATAAGAAGGTCCAAGGTATACAGGAAACCTGAAGTGAAGCATCGGAATCTAACACTGGACTCACAGGAGGGGTTCAAATCATAGAAAGTGAGAGTGTCAGTACTCTTGTACTGATGTCGGCATTGTGCCTTTTGAATTAAATTCGGATGCAATTTCTGTGTTTCATCGTCAATTAGAATTTCCAAGGTATACAGGAAACCGGAAGTGAGGCTTCGGAATCTAACACTGGACTCACAGGAGAGGTTCAAATCATAGAAAGTGAGAGTGACTGTCCCCTTGTACTTAAGTCGGCATTGTGCCTTTTGTATTAAATTCGGATGCAATTTCTGTGTTTCATCGTCAATAAGAAGGCCCAAGTCAAATATTAAACCTGAAGTGAAGCATCGCAATCTAAAACTGGACTCACAGGAGAGATTCAAATCATAGAAAATTAGAGAGTCAGTCCACTGCTACTTATGTCGGCATTGTGCCTTTTGAATTTAATTCCGAAACAATTTCTGTGCTTCATCGTCAATAAGATGGTCCAAGGTATACAGTGAACCTGAAGTGAAGCATCCAAATCTAAAACCGGACTCACAAGAGAGGTTCAAATCATAGACAGTTAGAGTGTCAGTCCGCTTGTACTTGAGTCGGAATTGTGCCTTTTTAATTTAATTCCGATGCAATTTCTGTGTTTCATCGTCAATAAGAAGGTCCAAGGTATACGGTGAACCTGATGGGAGGCATCAGAATCCAAAACTGGACTCACAGGAGAGGTTCAAATCACAGAAAATTAGAGTGTCAGTCCTTTTGTACTAAAGTCGTCATTGTGGCTTTTGCATTAAATTCGGATGCAATATCTGTGTTTCATCGTCAATAAGAAGGTCCAAGGGATACAGTAAACCTGAAGTGAAGCATCGTAATCTAAGACTGGACTCACAGGAGAGGTTCAAATCATAGAAAGTGAGAGTGTCAGACCTCTTGTACTTATGTCGGCATTGTGCCTTTTGTATTAAATTCGGATGCAATTTCTGTGTTTCATCGTCAATAAGAAGATCCAAGGTATACAGGAAACCTGATATGAAGCATCGGAATCTAAAACTGGACTCACAGGTGAGGTTCAAATCATAGAAAGTGAGAGTGTAAGTCCTCTTGTACTTAAGTCGGCATTGTGCCTTCTGTATTACATTCGAATGCAATTTCTGTGTTTCATCATCAATAAGAATGTCCAAGGGATACAGTAAACCTGAAATGAATCATCGGAATCTAAAACTGGACTAACAGGAGAGGTTCAAATCATATAAAGTTAGAGAGTCAGTCCCCTTGTACTTAAGTCGGCATTGTGCCTTTTGAATTTAATTCGGATGCAATTTCTTTGTTTCATCGTCAATAAGAAGGTCCAAGGTATACAGGAAACCTGAAGTGAAGCATCGGAATCTAAAACTGGACTTACAGGAGAGGTTGAATTCATAGAAAGTGAGAGTGTCAGTCATCTTGTACTTAAGTCGCCATTGTGCCTTTTGTATTAAATTTGGATGCAAGTTCTGTGTTTCATCATCAATAAGAAGGTCCAAGGGATACAGTGAACCTGAAGTGAAGCATCGGAATCTAAAACTGGGCTCACAGGAGAGGTTCAAATCATAGAAAGTTAGAGTGTCAGTCCTCTTGTACTTATGTCGGCACTGTGCCTTTTGAATTTAATTCGGATGAAATTTCTGTGTTTCATCGTCAATAAGATTGTCCAAGAGATACAGTAAACCTGAAGTGAAGCATCGGAATCTAAACCTGGACTCACAGTGGAGGTTCAAATCATAGAAAGTTAGAGTGTCAGTTCTCTGCTACTTAAGTCGGCATTGTGCCTTTTGAATTTAATTCCGAAGCAATTTCTGTGCTTCATCGTCAATTAGAAGATCCAAGGTGTACAGTAAACCTGAAGTGAAGCATCCGATTCTAAAAGTAGACTCACAGGAGAGGTTCAAATCATAGAAAGTTTGAGTGTCAGTCCTCTTGTACTTAAGTCGGCATTGTGCCTTTTGAATTTAATTCCGAAGCAATATCTGTGCTTCTTCGTCAATAAGAAGGTCCAAGGAATACAGTAAACCTAAAGTGAAGCATCCGAATCTAAAACTGGGCTCACAAAAGAGGTACAAATCATAGAAAGTTAGAGTGTCAGTCCTCTTGTACTTATGTCGGCATTGTGCCTTTTGTATTAAATTCGGATGCAATTTCTGTGTTTCATCGTCAATAAGAAGGTCGAAGGTATACAGGAAACCTGATATGAAGCATCGGAATCGAAAACTGGACTCACAGGTGAGGTTCAAATCATAGAAAGTGAGAGTGTAAGTCCTCTTGTACTTAAGTGGCATTGTGCCTTCTGTATTAAATTCGGATGCAATTTCTGTGTATCATCGTCAATAAGAAAGTCCAAGGGATACAGTAAACCTGAAGTGAATCATCGGAATCTAAAACTGGACTAACAGGAGAGGTTCAAAACATAGAAAGTTAGAGAGTCAGTCCCCTTGTACTTAAGTCGGCATTGTGCCTTTTCAATTTAATTCGGATGCAATTTCTGTGTTTCATCGTCAATAAGAAGGTCCAAGGTATACAGGAAACCTGAAGTGAAGCATCGGAATCTAAAACTGGACTCACAGGAGAGGTTGAATTCATAGAAAGTGAGAGTGTCAGGCCTCTTGTACTTAAGTCGCCATTGTGCCTTTTGTATTAAATTTGGATGCAAGTTCTGTGTTTCATCATCAATAAGAAGGTCCAAGGGATACAGTGAACCTGAAGTGAAGCATCGGAATCTAAAACTGGGCTCACAGGAGAGGTTCAAATCATAGAAAGTTAGAGTGTCAGTCCTCTTGTATTTATGTCGGCACTGTGCCTTTTGAATTTAATTCGGATGAAATTTCTTTGTTTCATCGTCAATAAGATGGTCCAAGAGATACAGTAAACCTGAAGTGAAGCATCGGAATCTAAACCTGGACTCACAGTGGAGGTTCAAATCATAGAAAGTTAGAGTGTCAGTTCTCTGCTACTTAAGTCGGCATTGTGCCTTTTAAATTTAATTCCGAAGCAATTTCTGTGCTTCATCGTCAATAAGAAGATGCAAGGTGTACAGTAAACCTGAAGTGAAGCATCCGAATCTAAAAGTAGACTCGCAGGAGAGGTTCAAATCATAGAAAGTTTGAGTGTCAGTCCTCTTGTACTTAAGTTGGCATTGTGCCTTTTGAATTTAATTCCGAAGCAATATCTGTGCTTCTTCGTCAATAAGAAGGTCCAATGAATACAGTAAACCTAAAGTGAAGCATCCGAATCTAAAACTGGGCTCACAAAAGAGGTACAAATCATAGAAAGTTAGAGTGTCAGTCCTCTTGTACTTATGTCGGCATTGTGCCTTTTGTATTAAATTCGGATGCAATTTCAGTGTTTCATCGTCAATAAGAAGGTCCAAGGTATTCAGGAAACCTGATATGAAGCATCGGAATCTTAAACTGGACTCACAGGTGAGGTTCAAATCATAGAAAGTGAGAGTGTAAGTCCTCTTGTACTTAAGTCGGCATTGTGCCTTCTGTATTAAATTCGGATGCAATTTCTGTGTTTCATCATCAATAAGAATGTCCAAGGGATACAGTAAACCTGAAATGAATCATCGGAAACTAAAACTGGACTAATAGGAGAGGTTCAAAACATAGAAAGTTAGAGAGTCAGTCCCCTTGTACTTAAGTCGGCATTGTGCCTTTTCAATTTAATTCGGATGCAATTTCTGCGTTTCATCGTCAATAAGAAGGTCCAAGGTCTACAGGAAACCTGAAGTGAAGCATCGGAATCTAAAACTGGACTCACAGGAGAGGTTGAATTCATAGAAAGTGAGAGTGTCAGTCCTCTTGTACTCAAGTCGGCATTGTGCCTTTTGAATTTAATTCCGATGCAATTTCTGTGTTTCGTCGTCAATAAGAAGGTCCAAGGTATACAGTGAACCTGAAGTGAAGCATCGGAATCTAAAACTGGACTCACAGTGGAGGTTCAAATCATAGAAAGTTAGAGTGTCAGTTCTCTGCTACTTAAACGGCATTGTGCTTTTTGAATTTAATTCCGAAGCAATTTCTGTGTTTCATCGTCAATAAGAAGGTCCAAGGTATACAGTAAACCTGAAGTGAAGCATCCGAATCTAAAACTAGACTCACAGGAGAGGTTCAAATCATAGAAAGTTAGAGTGTTAGTCCTCTTCTACTTAAGTCGGCATTGTGCCTTTTGAATTTAATTATGATGCAATTTCTGTGTTTCATCGTCAATAAGAAGGTCCAAGGTATACAGTGAACCTGAGGTGAAGCATCGGAATCTAAAACTGGACTCACAGGAGAAGTTCAAATCACAGAAAGTTAGAGTGTCAGTCCCATTGTACTTAAGTCGTCATTTTGCCTTTTGTATTAAATTCGGATGCAATTTCGGTGTTTCATCGTCAATAAGAAGTTCCAAGGGATACAATAAACCTGAAGTGAAGCATCGGAATCTAAAACTGGAATCCCAGGAGAGGTTAAAATCAAAGAAATTTAGAGTGTCGGTCCTCTTGTACCTAAGTCGGTATTGTGCCTTTTGAATTTAATTCCGAAGCAATTTCTGTGCTTCTTCGTCAATATGAAGGTCCAAGGTATACAGTATACCTGATGTAAAGCATCCGAATCTAAAACTGGGCTCATAAAAGAGGACAAATCATAGAAAGTTAGAGGGTCGGTCCTCTAGTACTTAATTCGGCATTGTGCCTTTTGAATTTAATTCCGATGCAATTTCTGTGTTTCATCGTCAATAAGAAGGTCCAAGGTATACAGGAAACCTGAAGTGAAGCATCGGAATCTAAAACTGGACTCACAGGAGAGGTTAAAATCATAGAAAGTGAGAGTGTCAGTCCTCTTTTACTTAAGTCGGCATTGTGCCTTTTGAATGTAATTCCGATGCAATTTCTGTGTTTCATCGTCAATAAGGAGGTGCAAGTGATATAGTAGACCTGAAGTGAAGCATCGGAAACTAAAATTTGACTCACAGGAGATGTTCAAATCATAGATGGTGAGAGTGTCCGTTCTCTTGTACTTAAGTCGGCATTGTGCCTTTTGTATTGAATTCGGATGCAATTCCTGTGTTTCATCGTCAATATGAACGTCCAAGGAATACACAAAACCTGAAGTGAAGCATCGGAATGTAAAACTGGACTCACAGGAGAGGTTAAAATCATAGAATGTGAGAGGGTCAGTGCTCTTGTACTTAAGTCGGCATTGTGCTTTTGAATTAAATTCGGATACAATTTCTGTGTATCATCGTCAATAAGAAAGTCCAAGGGATACAGTAAACCTGAAGTGAATCATCGGAAACTAAAACTGGACTCACAGAAGAGGTTCAAATCATAGAAAGTTAGAGAGTCAGTCCTCTTGTACTTAAGTCGGCATTGTGCCTTTTGAATTTAATTCCATTGCAATTTCCGTGTTTCATCGCCACTAGAAGGTCCTAGGTATACAGGAAACCTGAAGTGAAGCATCGGAATCTAAAACTGGACTCACAGGAGAGGTTAATATCATAGAAAGTGAGAGTGTCAGTCCTCTTTTACTTATGTCGGCATTGTGCCTTTTGAATTTAATTCCGATGCAATTTCTGTGTTTCATTGTCAATAAGAAGGTCCAAGGTATACAGTGAACCTGAAGTGAAGCATCGGAATCTAAAACTGGACTCACAGTGGAGGTTCAAATCATAGAAAGTTAGAGTGTCAGTTCTCTGCTACTTAAACGGCATTGTGCCTTTTGAATGTAATTACGAAGCAATTTCTGTGTTTCATCGTCAATAAGAAGGTCCAAGGTATACAGTAAACCTGAAGTGAAGCATCCGAATCTAAAACTAGACTCACAGGAGAGATTCAAATCATAGAAAGTTAGAGTGTCAGTCCTCTTCTACTTAAGTCGGCATTGTGCCTTTCGAATTTAATTATGATGCAATTTCTGTGTTTCATCGTCAATAAGAAGGTCCAAGGTATACAGTGAACCTGAGGTGAAGAATCGGAATCTAAAACTGGACTCACAGGAGAAGTTCAAATCACAGAAAGTTAGAGTGTCAGTCCCTTTGTACTTAAGTCGTCATTTTGCCTTTTGTATTAAATTCGGATGCATTTTCGGTGTTTCATCGTCAATAAGAAGTTCCAAGGGATACAGTAAACCTGAAGTGAAGCATCGGAATCTAAAACTGGACTCACAGGAGTGGTTAAAATCAAAGAAATTTAGAATGTCGGTCCTCATGTACCTAAGTCGATATTGTGCCTTTTGAATTTAATTCCGAAGCAATTTCTGTGCTTCTTCGTCAATATGAAGGTCCAGGGTATACAGTAAACCTGAAGTAAAGCATCCGAATCTAAAACTGGGCTCATAAAAGAGGACAAATCATAGAATGTTAGAGAGTCGGTCCTCTAGTACTTAAGTCGGCATTGTGCCTTTTGAATTTAATTCCGATGCAATTTCTGTGTTTCATCGTCAATAAGAAGTTCCAAGGTATACAGTGAACCTGAAGTGAAGCATTGGAATCTAAAACTGGACTCACAGAAGGGGTTCAAATCATAGAAAGTTAGAGTGTCATTTCTCTGCTACTTAAACGGCATTGTGCCTTTTGAATGTAATTCCGATGCAATTTCTGTGTTTCATCGTCAATAAGAAGGTGCAAGTGATATAGTAGACCTGAAGTGAAGCATCGCAATCTAAAACTTGACTCACAGGAGAAGTTCAAATCATTGGAAGTGAGAGTGTCCGTTCTCTTGTACTTAAGTCGGCATTGTGCCTTTTGTATTAAATTCGGATGCAATTCCTGTGTTTCATCGTCAATATGAACGTCCAAGGAATACACAAACCTGAAGTGAAGCATCGGAATCTAAAACTGGACTCACAGGAGAGGTTAAAATCATAGAGAGTGAGAGGGTCAGTCCTCTTGTACTTAGGTCGGCATTGTGCTTTTGTATTAAATTCGGATGCAATTTCTGTGTTTCATCGTCATTAAGAAAGTCCAAGGGATACAGTAAACCTGAAGTGAATCATCGGAATCTAAAACTGGACTCACAGAAGGGGTTCAAATCATAGAAAGTTAGAGTGTCATTTCTCTGCTACTTAAACGGCATTGTGCCTTTTGAATTTAATTCCGAAGCAATTTCTGTGCTTCATCGTCAATAAGAAGGTCCAAGGTGTACAGTAAACATGAAGTGAAGCATCAGAATCTAAAACTAGACTCACAGGAGAGGTTCAAATCATAGAAAGTTAGAGTGTCAGTCCTCTTGTACTTAAGTCGTCATTGTGCCTTTTGTATTAAATTCGGATGCAATTTCTGGGTTTCATCGTCAATAAGAAAGTCCAAGGAACACAGTAAACCTGAAGTGAAGCATCCGAATCTATATCTGGGCTCACAGGAGAGGTGCAAATCATAGAAAGTTAGAGAGACAGTCCTCTAGTACTTAAGTCGGCATTGTGCGTTTTGAATTTCATTCCGAAGCAATTTCTGTGCTTCATCGTCAATAAGAAGGTCCAAGGTGTACAGTAAACCTGAAGTGAAGCATCGGAATCTAAAACTGTACTCACAGGAGAGGTTAAAATCAAAGAAATTTAGAGTGTCGGTCCTCTTGTACCTAAGTCGATATTGTGCCTTTTGAATTTAATTCCGAAGCAATTTCTGTGCTTCTTCGTCAATATGAAGGTCCAAGGTATACAGTAAACCTGAAGTAAAGCATCCGAATCTAAAACTGGGCTCATAAAAGAGGACAAATCTTAGAAAGTTAGAGAGTCGGTCCTCTAGTACTTAAGTCGGCATTGTGCCTTTTGAATTTAATTCCGATGCAATTTCTGTGTTTCATCGTCAATAAGAAGTTCCAAGGTATACAGGAAACCTGAAGTGAAGCATCGGAATCTAAAACTGGACTCACAGGAGAGGTTAAAATCACAGAAAGTGAGAGTGTCAGTCCTCTTTTACTTAAGTCGGCATTGTGCCTTTTGAATGTAATTCCGATGCAATTTCTGTGTTTCATCGTCAATAAAAAAGGTGCAAGTGATATAGTGGACCTGAAGTGAGGCATCGCAATCTAAAACTTGACTCACAGGAGATGTTCAAATCATAGGAAGTGAGAGTGTCCGTTCTCTTGTACTTAAGTCGGCATTGTGCCTTTTGTATTAAATTCGGATGCAATTCCTGTGTTTCATCGTCAATATGAACGTCAAAGGAATACACAAACCTGAAGTGAAGCATCGGAAACTAATACTGGACTCACAGGAGAGGTTAATATCATAGAAAGTGAGAGGGTCAGTCCTCTTGTACTTAAGTCGGCATTGGGCTTTTGTATTAAATTCGGATGCAATTTCTGTGTTTCATCGTCAATAAGAAAGTCCAAGGGATACAGTAAACCTGAAGTGAATCATCGGAATCTAAAACTGGACTCACAGAAGGGGTTCAAATCATAGAAAGTTAGAGTGTCATTTCTCTGCTACTTTAACGGCATTGTGCCTTTTGAATTTAATTCCGAAGCAATTTCTGTGCTTCATCGTCAATAAGAAGGTCCAAGGTGTACAGTAAACCTGAAGTGAAGCATCCGAATCTAAAACTGGGTTCACAGGAGAGGTACAAATCATAGAAAGTTAGAGTGCCTGTCCTCTTGTACCGAAGTCGGTATTGTGCCTTTTGTATTATATTCGGATGCAATTTCTGTGCTTCATCGTCAATAAGAAGGTGCATGTGATACTGTAAACCTAAAATGAATCATCGGAATCTAAAACTGGACTAACAGGAGAGGTTCAAATCATAGAAAGCTAGAGAGTCAGTCCTCTTGTACTTAAGTCGGCATTGCGCCTTTTGAATTTAATTCGGATGCAAATTCCGTGTCTCATCGTCCATAAGAATGTCCAAGGTATACAGGAAATCTGAAGTGATGCATCGGAATGTAAAACTGGACTCACAGTGGAGGTTCAAATCATAGAAAGTTAGAGTGTCAGTTCTCTGCTACTTAAGTCGGCATTGTGCATTTTGAATTTAATTCCGAAGCAATTTCTGTGCTTCATCGTCAATAAGAAGGTCCAAGGTGTACAGTTAACCTGAAGTGAAGCATCCGAATCTAAAACTAGACTCACAGGAGAGGTTCAAATCATAGAAAGTTAGAGTGTCAGTCCTCTTGTACTTAAGTCGGCATTGTGCCTTATGAATTTAATTCCTATGCATTTTCTGTGTTTCATCGTCAATAAGAAGGTCCAATGAATACAGTAAACCTAAAGTGAAGCATCCGAATCTAAAACTGGGCTCACAAAAGAGGTACAAATCATAGAAAGTTAGAGTGTCAGTCCTCTTGTACTTATGTCGGCATTGTGCCTTTTGTATTAAATTCGGATGCAATTTCTGTGTTTCATCGTCAATAAGAAGGTCCAAGGTATTCAGGAAACCTGATATGAAGCATCGGAATCTAAAACTGGACTCACAGGTGAGGTTCAAATCATAGAAAGTGAGAGTGTAAGTCCTCTTGTACTTAAGTCGGCATTGTGCCTTCTGTATTAAATTCGGATGCAATTTCTGTGTTTCATCATCAATAAGAATGTCCAAGGGATACAGTAAACCTGAAATGAATCATCGGAAACTAAAACTGGACTAATAGGAGAGGTTCAAAACATAGAAAGTTAGAGAGTCAGTCCCCTTGTACTTAAGTCGGCATTGTGTCTTTTCAATTTAATTCGGATGCAATTTCTGCGTTTCATCGTCAATAAGAATTTCCAAGGTCTACAGGAAACCTGAAGTGAAGCATCGGAATCTAAAACTGGACTCACAGGAGAGGTTGAATTCATAGAAAGTGAGAGTGTCAGTCCTCTTGTACTCAAGTCGGCATTGTGCCTTTTGTATTAAATTTGGATGCAAGTTTTGTGTTTCATCATCAATAAGAAGGTCCAAGGGATACAGTGAACCTGAAGTGAAGCATCGGAATCTAAAACTGGGCTCACAGGAGAGGTTCAAATCATAGAAAGTTTGAGAGTCAGTCCTCTTGTACTTAAGTCGGCATTGTGCCTTTTGAATTTAATTCCATTGCAATTTCTCTGTTTCATCGCCACTAGAAGGTCCTAGGTATACAGGAAACCTGAGGTCAAGCATCGGAATCTAAAACTGGACTCACAGGAGAGGTTAAAATCATAGAAAGTGAGAGTGTCAGTCCTCTTTTACTTATGTCGGCATTGTGCCTTTTGAATTTAATTCCGATGCAATTTCTGTGTTTCATCGTCAATAAGAAGGTCCAAGGTATACAGTGAAACTGAGGTGAAGCATCGGAATCTAAAACTGGACTCACAGGAGAAGTTCAAATCACAGAAAGTTAGAGTGTCAGTCCCATTGTACTTAAGTCGTCATTTTGCCTTTTGTATTAAATTCGGATGCAATTTCGGTGTTTCATCGTCAATAAGAAGTTCCAAGGGATACAATAAACCTGAAGTGAAGCATCGGAATCTAAAACTGGAATCACAGGAGAGGTTAAAATCAAAGAAATTTAGAGTGTCGGTCCTCTTGTACCTAAGTCGGTATTGTGCCTTTTGAATTTAATTCCGAAGCAATTTCTGTGCTTCTTCGTCAATATGAAGGTCCAAGGTATACAGTATACCTGATGTAAAGCATCCGAATCTAAAACTGGGCTCATAAAAGAGGACAAATCATAGAAAGTTAGAGGGTCGGTCCTCTAGTACTTAATTCGGCATTGTGCCTTTTGAATTTAATTCCGATGCAATTTCTGTGTTTCATCGTCAATAAGAAGGTCCAAGGTATACAGGAAACCTGAAGTGAAGCATCGGAATCTAAAACTGCACTCACAGGAGAGGTTAAATTCATAGAAAGTGAGAGTGTCAGTCCTCATTTACTTAAGTCGGCATTGTGCCTTTTGAATGTAATTCCGATGCAATTTCTGTGTTTCATCGTCAATAAGAAGGTGCGAGTGATATAGTAGACCTGAAGTGAAGCATCGGAAACTAAAATTTGACTCACAGGAGATGTTCAAATCATAGATAGTGAGAGTGTCCGTTCTCTTGTACTTAAGTCGGCATTGTGCCTTTTGTATTGAATTCGGATGCAATTCCTGTGTTTCATCGTCAATATGAACGTCCAAGGAATACACGAAACCTGAAGTGAAGCATCGGAATGTAAAACTGGACTCGCAGGAGAGGTTAAAATCATAGAAAGTGAGAGGGTCAGTCCTCTTGTACTTAAGTCGGCATTGTGCTTTTGAATTAAATTCGGATACAATTTCTGTGTATCATCGTCAATAAGAAAGTCCAAGGGATACAGTAAACCTGAAGTGAATCATCGGAAACTAAAACTGGACTCACAGAAGAGGTTCAAATCATAGAAAGTTAGAGAGTCAGTCCTCTTGTACTTAAGTCGGCATTGTGCCTTTTGAATTTAATTCCATTGCAATTTCCGTGTTTCATCGCCACTAGAAGGTCCTAGGTATACAGGAAACCTGAAGTGAAGCATCGGAATCTAAAACTGGACTCACAGGAGAGGTTAATATCTTAGAAAGTGAGAGTGTCAGTCCTCTTTTACTTATGTCGGCATTGTGCCTTTTGAATTTAATTCCGATGCAATTTCTGTGTTTCATTGTCAATAAGAAGGTCCAAGGTATACAGTGAACCTGAAGTGAAGCATCGGAATCTAAAACTGGACTCACAGTGGAGGTTCAAATCATAGAAAGTTAGAGTGTCAGTTCTCTGCTACTTAAACGGCATTGTGCCTTTTGAATGTAATTACGAAGCAATTTCTGTGTTTCATCGTCAATAAGAAGGTCCAAGGTATACAGTAAACCTGAAGTGAAGCATCCGAATCTAAAACTAGACTCACAGGAGAGATTCAAATCATAGAAAGTTAGAGTGTCAGTCCTCTTCTACTTAAGTCCGCATTGTGCCTTTCGAATTTAATTATGATGCAATTTCTGTGTTTCATCGTCAATAAGAAGGTCCAAGGTATACAGTGAACCTGAGGTGAAGAATCGGAATCTAAAACTGGACTCACAGGAGAAGTTCAAATCACAGAAAGTTAGAGTGTCAGTCCCTTTGTACTTAAGTCGTCATTTTGCCTTTTGTATTAAAATTCGGATGCATTTTCGGTGTTTCATCGTCAATAAGAAGTTCCAAGGGATACAGTAAACCTGAAGTGAAGCTTCGGAATCTAAAACTGGACTCACAGGAGAGGTTAAAATCAAAGAAATGTAGAATGTCGGTCCTCATGTACCTAAGTCGATATTGTGCCTTTTGAATTTAATTCCGAAGCAATTTCTGTGCTTCTTCGTCAATATGAAGGTCCAAGGTATACAGTAAACCTGAAGTGATGCATCCGAATCTAAAACTAGGACTCACAGGAGAGGGATTCAAATCATAGAAAGTTAGAGTGTCAGTCCTCTTCTACTTAAGTCTGCATTGTGCCTTTTGAATTTAATTATGATGCAATTTCTGTGTTTCATCGTCAATAAGAAGGTCCAAGGAATACAGTGAACCTGAGGAGAAGCATCGGAATCTAAAACTGGACTCACAGGAGAAGTTCAAATCATAGAAAGTTAGAGTGTCAGTCCCTTTGTACTTAAGTCGTCATTTTGCCTTTTGTATTAAATTCGGATGCATTTTCGGTGTTTCATCGTCAATAAGAAGTTCCAAGGGATACAGTAAACCTGAAGTGAAGCATCGGAATCTAAAACTGGACTCACAGGAGAGGTTAAAATCATAGAGAGTGAGAGGGTCAGTCCTCTTGTACTTAAGTCGGCATTGTGCTTTTGTATTAAATTCGGATGCAATTTCTGTGTTTCATCGTCATTAAGAAAGTCCAAGGGATACAGTAAACCTGAAGTGAATCATCGGAATCTAAAACTGGACTCACAGAAGGGGTTCAAATCATAGAAAGTTAGAGTGTCATTTCTCTGCTACTTAAACGGCATTGTGCCTTTTGAATTTAATTCCGAAGCAATTTCTGTGCTTCATCGTCAATAAGAAGGTCCAAGGTGTACAGTAAACATGAAGTGAAGCATCCGAATCTAAAACTAGACTCACAGGAGAGGTTCAAATCATAGAAAGTTAGAGTGTCAGTCCTCTTGTACTTAAGTCGTCATTGTGCCTTTTGTATTAAATTCGGATGCAATTTCTGGGTTTCATCGTCAATAAGAAAGTCCAAGGAACACAGTAAACCTGAAGTGAAGCGTCCGAATCTATATCTGGGCTCACAGGAGAGGTGCAAATCATAGAAAGTTAGAGAGACAGTCCTCTAGTACTTAAGTCGGCATTGTGCCTTTTCAATTTAATTCCGATGCTATTTCTGTGTTTCATCGTCAATAAGAAGGTCCAAGGTATACAGGAAACCTGAAGTGAAGCATCGGAATCTAAAACTTTACTCACAGTGGAGGTTCAAATCATAGAAAGTTAGAGTGTCAGTTCTCTGCTACTTAAGTCGGCATTGTGCGTTTTGAATTTCATTCCGAAGCAATTTCTGTGCTTCATCGTCAATAAGAAGGTCCAAGGTGTACAGTAAACCTGAAGTGAAGCATCGGAATCTAAAACTGGACTCACAGGAGAGGTTAAAATCATAGAAAGTGAGAGTGTCAGTCCTCTTTTACTTATGTCGCCATTGTGCCTTTTGAATTTAATTCCGATGCATTTTCTGTGTTTCATCGTCAATAAGAAGGTCCAAGGTATAGAGTGAACCTGAAGTGAAGCATCGTAATCTAAAACTGGACACACAGTGGAGGTTCAAATCATAGAAAGTTAGAGTGTCAGTTCTCTGCTACTTAAACGGCATTGTGCCTTTTGAATGTAATTCCGAAGCAATTTCTGTGTTTCATCGTCAATAAGAAGGTCCAAGGTATACAGTAAACCTGAAGTGATGCATCCGAATCTAAAACTAGACTCACAGGAGAGATTCAAATCATAGAAAGTTAGAGTGTCAGTCCTCTTCTACTTCAGTCAGCATTGTGCCTTTTGAATTTAATTATGATGCAATTTCTGTGTTTCATCGTCCATAAGAAGGTCCAAGGAATACAGTGAACCTGAGGAGAAGCATCGGAATCTAAAACTGGACTCACAGGAGAAGTTCAAATCACAGAAAGTTAGAGTGTCAGTCCCTTTGTACTTAAGTCGTCATTTTGCCTTTTGTATTAAATTCGGATGCATTTTCGGTGTTTCATCGTCAATAAGAAGTTCCAAGGGATACAGTAAACCTGAAGTGAAGCATCGGAATCTAAAACTGGACTCACAGGAGAGGTTAAAATCAAAGAAATTTAGAGTGTCGGTCCTCTTGTACCTAAGTCGATATAGTGCCTTTTGAATTTAATTCCGAAGCAATTTCTGTGCTTCTTCGTCAATATGAAGGTCCAAGGTATACAGTAAACCTGAAGTAAAGCATCCGAATCTAAAACTGGGCTCATAAAAGAGGACAAATCTTAGAAAGTTAGAGAGTCGGTCCTCTAGTACTTAAGTCGGCATTGTGCCTTTTGAATTTAATTCCGATGCAATTTCTGTGTTTCATCGTCAATAAGAAGTTCCAAGGTATACAGGAAACCTGAAGTGAAGCATCGGAATCTAAAACTGGACTCACAGGAGAGGTTAAAATCACAGAAAGTGAGAGTGTCAGTCCTCTTTTACTTAAGTCGGCATTGTGCCTTTTGAATGTAATTCCGATGCAATTTCTGTGTTTCATCGTCAATAAAAAAGGTGCAAGTGATATAGTGGACCTGAAGTGAGGCATCGCAATCTAAAACTTGACTCACAGGAGATGTTCAAATCATAGGAAGTGAGAGTGTCCGTTCTCTTGTACTTAAGTCGGCATTGTGCCTTTTGTATTAAATTCGGATGCAATTCCTGTGTTTCATCGTCAATATGAACGTCAAAGGAATACACAAACCTGAAGTGAAGCATCGGAAACTAATACTGGACTCACAGGAGAGGTTAAAATCATAGAAAGTGAGAGGGTCAGTCCTCTTGTACTTAAGTCGGCATTGGGCTTTTGTATTAAATGCGGATGCAATTTCTGTGTTTCATCGTCAATAAGAAAGTCCAAGGGATACAGTAAACCTGAAGTGAATCATCGGAATCTAAAACTGGACTCACAGAAGGGGTTCAAATCATAGAAAGTTAGAGTGTCATTTCTCTGCTACTTTAACGGCATTGTGCCTTTTGAATTTAATTCCGAAGCAATTTCTGTGCTTCATCGTCAATAAGAAGGTCCAAGGTGTACAGTAAACCTGAAGTGAAGCATCCGAATCTAAAACTGGGTTCACAGGAGAGGTACAAATCATAGAAAGTTAGAGTGCCTGTCCTCTTGTACCGAAGTCGGTATTGTGCCTTTTGTATTATATTCGGATGCAATTTCTGTGCTTCATCGTCAATAAGAAGGTGCATGTGATATAGTAGACCTGAAGTGAAGCATCGGAATCTAAAACGTGACTCACAGGAGATGTTAAAATCATAGAATGTGAGTGTGTCAGTCCTCTTGCACTTAAGTCGGCATTGTGCTTTTTTTATTAAATTCGGACGCAATTTCTGTGTTTCAACATCAATAAGAATGTCCAAGTGATACTGTAAACCTAAAATGAATCATCGGAATCTAAAACTGGACTAACAGGAGAGGTTCAAATCATAGAAAGCTAGAGAGTCAGTCCTCTTGTACTTAAGTCGGCATTGCGCCTTTTGAATTTAATTCGGATGCAAATTCCGTGTCTCATCGTCCATAAGAATGTCCAAGGTATACAGGAAATCTGAAGTGATGCATCGGAATGTAAAACTGGACTCAAAGTGGAGGTTCAAATCATAGAAAGTTAGAGTGTCAGTTCTCTGCTACATAAGTCGGCATTGTGCATTTTGAATTTAATTCCGAAGCAATTTCTGTGCTTCATCGTCAATAAGAAGGTCCAAGGTGTACAGTTAACCTGAAGTGAAGCATCCGAATCTAAAACTAGACTCACAGGAGAGGTTCAAATCATAGAAAGTTAGAGTGTCAGTCCTCTTGTACTTAAGTCGGCATTGTGCCTTATGAATTTAATTCCTATGCATTTTCTGTGTTTCATCGTCAATAAGAAGGTCCAAGGTATACAGTGAACCTGAAGTGAAGCACCGGAATCTAAAACAGGACTCACAGGAGAGGTTCAAATCACAGAAAGTTAGCGTGTCAGTCCCTTTGTACTTAAGTCGTCATTGTGCCTTTTGTATTAAATTCGGATGGAATTTCTGTGTTTCATCGTCAATAAGAAAGTCCAAGGAACACAGTAAACCTGAAGTGAAGCATCCGAATCTAAATCTGGGCTCACAGGAGAGGTACAAATCATAGAAAGTTAGAGAGTCAGTCCTCTAGTACTTAAGTCGGCATTGTGCCTTTTGAATTTATTTCCGACGCTATTTCTGTGTTTCATCGTCAATAAGAAGGTCCACGGTATACAGGAAACCTGAAGTGAAGCATCGGAATCTAAAACTTTACTCACAGTGGAGGTTCAAGTCATAGAAAGTTAGAGTGTCAGTTCTCTGCTACTTAAGTCGGCATTGTGCGTTTTGAATTTCATTCCGAAGCAATTTCTGTGCTTCATCGTCAATAAGAAGGTCCAAGGTGTACTGTAAACCTGAGGTGAAGCATCCCAATCTAAAACTAGACTCACTGGAGAAGTTCAAATCATAGAAAGTTAGAGTGTCAGTTCTCTTGTACTTAAGTCGGCATTGTGCCTTATGGATTTAATTCCGATGCAATTTCTGTGTTTCATCGTCAATAAGAAGGTCCAATTTATACAGTGAACCTGAAGTGAAGCATCGGAATCTAAAACTGGACTCACAGGAGAGATTCAAATCACAGAAAGTTAGCGTGTCAGTCCCATTGTACTTAAGTCGTCATTGTGCCTTTTGTATTAAATTCGGATGCAATTTCTGTGTTTCATCGTCAATAAGAAAGTCCAAGGAATACGGTAAACCTGAAGTGAAGCATCCGAATCTAAATCTGGCCACACAGGAGAGGTACAAATCATAGAAAGTTAGAGAGTCAATCCTCTAGTACTTAAGTCGGCATTGTGCCATTTGAATTTAATTCCGATGCTATTTCTGTGTTTCATCGTCAATAAGAAGGTCCAAGGTATGCAGGAAACCTGAAGTGCAGCATCGGAATCTAAGACTGGACTCACAGGAGAGGTTAAAATCATAGAAAGTGAGAGTGTCAGTCCTCTTTTGCTTAAGTCGGCATTGTGTCTTTTGAATTTAATTCCGATGCAATTTCTGTGTTTCATCGTCAATAAGAAGGTGCAAGTGATATAGTAGACCTGAAGTGAAGCATCGGAATCTAAAACTTGACTCACAGGAGATGTTCAAATCATAGCAAGTGAGAGTGTCAGTCCTCTTGTACTTAAGTCGGCATTGTGCCCTTTGTATTAAATTCGGATGCAAAATCTGTGTTTCATCGTCAATAAGAACGTCCAAGGTATACACAAAACCTGAAGTCAAGCATCGGAATCTAAAACTGGACTCACATGAGAGGTTCAAATCATAGAAAGCGAGAGTCTCAGTCCTTTTGTACTTAAGTCGGCATTGTGCTTTTGTATTAAATTCGGATGCAATTTCTGTGTTTCATCGTCAATAAGAAAGTCCAAGGAATACAGTAAACCTGAAGTGAAGCATCCGAATCTAAATCTGGCCTCACAGGAGAGGTACAAATCATAGAAAGTTAGAGAGTCAGTCCTCTAGTACTGAAGTCGGCATTGTGCCCTTTTATATTAAATTCGGATGCAATATCTGTGTTTCACCGTCAATAAGAACGTCCAAGGTATACACAAAACCTGAAGTCAAGCATCGGAATCTAAAACTGGACTCACATGAGAGGTTCAAATCATAGAAAGCGAGAGTCTCAGTCCTTTTGTACTTAAGTCGGCATTGTGCCTTTTGAATTTAATTCCGAAGCAATATCTGTGCTTCATCGTCAATACGACGGTCCAAGGTGTACAGTAAACCTGAAGTGAAGCATCCGAATCTAAAACTAGACTCACAGGAGAGGTTCAAATCATAGAAAGTTAGAGTGTCAGTTCTCTTGTACTTAAGTCCGCATTGTGCCTTATGGATTTAATTCCGATGCTATTTCTGTGTTTCATCGTCAATAAGAAGGTCCAAGGTATACAGTGAACCTGAAGTGAAGCTTCGGAATCTAAAACTGGACTCATAGGAGAGGTTCAAATCACAGAAAGTTAGCGTGTCAGTCCCTTTTTACTTAAGTCGTCATTGTGCCTTTTGTATTAAATTCGAATGCAATTTCTGTGTTTCATTGTCAATACGAAGGTCCAAGGGAGACAGTAAACCTGAAGTGAAGCATCGGAATCTAAAACTGGACCCACAGGAGAGGTTAAAATCAAAGAAAGTTAGGGTTAAAATCAAAGAAAGTTAGAGTGTCGGTCCTCTTGTACTTAAGTCGGCATTGTGCCTTTTGAATTTAATTCCGAAGCAAGTACTGTGATTCTCCGTCAATAAGAAGGTCCACGGTATACAGTAAACCCGAAGTGAAGTATCCGAAACTAAAACTGGGCTCACAGGAGAGGTACAAATTATAGAAAGTTAGAGTGTTAGTCCTCTTGTACTTAAGTCGGCATTGTGCCTTTTGAATTTAAATCCGATGCAATATCTGTGTTTCATCGTCAATAAGAAGGTCCAAGGTGTACAGTAAACCTGAAGCGAAGCATCGGAATCTAAAACTGAACTCACAGGAGAGGTTCAAATCATTGAAACTTAGAGTGTCTGTCCTCTTGTACTTAAGTCAGCATTGTGCCTTTTGTATTAAATTCGGATGCAATTTCTGTGCTTCATCGTCAATAAGAAGGTGCAAGTGATATAGTAGACCTGAAGTGAAGCATCGGAATCTAAAACTTGACTCACAGGAGATGTTCAAATCATAGAAAGTGAGAGTGTCAGTCCTCTTGTACTTAAGTCAGCATTGTGCTTTTGTATTAAATTCGGAAGCAATTTCTGTGTTTCATCGTCAATAAGAAAGTCCAAGAGATACAGTAAACCTGAAGTGAATCATCGGAATCTAAAACTGGACTCACAGAAGAGGTTCAAATCATAGAAAGTTAGAGAGTCAGTCCTCTTGTACTTAAGTCGGCATTGTGCCTTTTGAATTTAATTCCGATGCAATTTCTGTGTTTCATCGTCAATAAGAAGGTGCAAGTGATATAGTAGGCGTGAAGTGAAGCATCGGAATCTAAAACTGGCCTCACAGGAGAGGTTAAAATCATAGAAAGTGAGAGTGTCAGTCCTCTTTTACTTAAGTCGGCATTGTGCCTTTTGTATTAAATTCGGATGCAATTTCCGTGTTTCGTCGTCAATTAGAAGGTCCAACGTATACAGGAAACCTGAAGTGAAGCATCGGAATCTAAAACTGGACTCTCAGGAGAGTTTCAAATCATAGAAAGTGAGAGTGTCAGGCCTCTTGTACTTAAGTCGGCATTGTGACTTTTGTATTAAATTCGGTTGCAATTTCTGTGTTTCATCGTCAATAAGGAGGTCCAAAGTATACAGTGAATCTGAAGTGAAGCATCGGAATCTAAAACTTGACTCACAGGAGAGGTTAAAATCAAAGAAAGTGAGAGTGTCAGTCCTCTTTTACTTAAGTCGGCATTGTGTCTTTTGAATCTAATTCCGATGCAATTTCTGTGTTTCATCGTCAATAAGAAGGTGCAAGTGATATAGTAGACCTGAAGTGAAGCATCGGAATCTAAAACTTGACTCACAGGAGATGTTCAAATCATAGCAAGTGAGAGTGTCAGTCCTCTTGTACTTAAGTCGGCATTGTGCCCTTTGTATTAAATTCGGATGCAATATCTGTGTTTCATCGTCAATAAGAACGTCCAAGTTATACACAAAACCTGAAGTCAAGCATCGGAATCTAAAACTGGACTCACATGAGAGGTTCAAATCATAGAAAGCGAGAGTCTCAGTCCTTTTGTACTTAAGTCGGCATTGTGCTTTTGTATTAAATTCGGATGCAATTTCTGTGTTTCATCGTCAATAAGAAAGTCCAAGGAATACAGTAAACCTGAAGTGAAGCATCCGAATCTAAATCTGGCCCCACAGGAGAGGTACAAATCATAGAAAGTTAGAGAGTCAGTCCTCTAGTACTTAAGTCGGCATTGTGCCCTTTGTATTAAATTCGGATGCAATATCTGTGTTTCATCGTCAATAAGAACGTCCAAGGTATACACAAAACCTGAAGTCAAGCATCGGAATCTAAAACTGGACTCACATGAGAGGTTCAAATCATAGGAAGCGAGAGTCTCAGTCCTTTTGTACTTAAGTCGGCATTGTGCCTTTTGAATTTAATTCCGAAGCAATATCTGTGGTTCATCGTCAATACGACGGTCCAAGGTGTACAGTAAACCTGAAGTGAAGCATCCGAATCTAAAACTAGACTCACAGGAGAGGTTCAAATCATAGAAAGTTAGAGTGTCAGTTCTCTTGTACTTAAGTCGGCATTGTGCCTTATGGATTTAATTCCGATGCTATTTCTGTGTTTCATCGTCAATAAGAAGGTCCAAGGTATACAGTGAACCTGAAGTGAAGCTTCGGAATCTAAAACTGGACTCATAGGAGAGGTTCAAATCACAGAAAGTTAGCGTGTCAGTCCCTTTTTACTTAAGTCGTCATTGTGCCTTTTGTATTAAATTCGGAAGCAATTTCTGTGTTTCATCGACAATAAGAAAGTCCAAGAGATACAGTAAACCTGAAGTGAAGCATCGGAATCTAAAACTGGACTCACAGAAGAGGTTCAAATCATAGAAAGTTAGAGAGTCAGTCCTCTTGTACTTAAGTCGGCATTGTGCCTTTTGAATTTAATTCCGATGCAATTTCTGTGTTTCATCGTCAATAAGAAGGTCCAAGGTATACAGGAAACCTGAAGTGAAGCATCGGAATCTAAAACTGGACTCACAGGAGAGGTTAAAATCATAGAAAGTGAGAGTGTCAGTCCTCTTTTACTTAAGTCGGCATTGTGCCTTTTGTATTAAGTTCGGATGCAATTTCTGTGTTTCGTCGTCAATTAGAAGGTCCAACGTATACAGGAAACCTGAAGTGAAGCATCAGAATCTAAAACTGGACTCACAGGAGAGTTTCAAATCATAGAAAGTGAGAGTGTCAGGCACCTTGTACTTAAGTCGGCATTGTGACTTTTGTATTAAATTCGGTTGCAATTTCTGTGTTTCATCGTCAATAAGGAGGTCCAAAGTATACAGTGAATCTGAAGTGAAGCATCGGAATCTAAAACTGGACTCACAGGAGAGGTTAAAATCAAAGAAAGTTAGAGTGTTGGTCCTCTTGTACTTAAGTCGGCATTGTGCCTTTTGAATTTAATTCCGAAGCAATTTCTGTGCTTCTTCGTCAATAAGAAGGTCCAAGGTGTACAGTAAACCTGAAGTGAAGCATCCGAATCTAAAACTGGGTTCACAGAAGACGTACAAATCATAGAAATTTAGAGTGTCTGTCCTCTTGTACTTAAGTCAGCACTGTGCCGTTTGTATTAAATTTGGATGCAATTTCTGTGCTTCATCGTCAATAAGAAGGTGCAAGTCATATAGAAGACCTGAAGTGAAGAATCGGAATCTAAAACTTGACTCACGTCAGATGTTCAAATCATAGAAAGTGAGAGTGTCAGTCCTCTTGTACTTAAGTCGGCATTGAGATTTTTGTATTAAAATCGGATGCAATTTCTGTGTTTCATCATCAATAAAAATGTCCAAGGGATACTGTAAACCTGATATGAATCATCGGAATCTAAAACTAGACTAACAGCAGAGGTTCAAATCATAGAAAGTTAGAGAGTCAGTCCTCTTGTACTAAAGTCGGCAATGTGCCTTTTGAATTTAATTCGGATGCAATTTCCGTGTTTCATCGTCAATAAGAAGGTCCAAGGTATACAGGAAACCTAAAGTGAAGCATCGGAATCTAAAACTGGACTCACAGGAGATGTCAAATCATAGAAAGTGAGAGTGTCAGTCCTCTTGTACTTAAGTCGGCATTGTGCCTTTTGTATTAAATTCGGATACAATTTCTGTGTTTCATCATCAATAAGAATGTCCAAGGGATACTGTAAACCTGATATGAATCATCGGAATCTAAAACTGGACTGACAGGAGAGGTTCAAATCATAGAAAGTTAGAGAGTCAGTCCTCTTGTACTTAAGTCGGCATTGTGCCTTTTGAATTTAATTCGGATGCAAATTCCGTGTTTCATCGTCAATGAGAAGGTCCAAGGTATACAGGAAACCTGAAGTGAAGCATCGGAATCTAAAACTGGACTCACAGGAGAGGTTGAATTCATAGAAAGTAAGAGTGTCAGTCCTCTTGTACTTAAGTCGGCATTGTGCCTTTTGTATTCAATTCGGATGCAAGTTCTGTGTTTCATCATCAATAGGAAGGTCCATGGGACACAGTGAACCTGAAGTGAAGCATCGGAATCTAAAACTGGGCTCACAGGAGAGGTTAAAATCATTGAAAGTTAGAGTGTCAGTCCTCTTGTACTTAAGTCGGCTTTGTGCCTTTTGAATTTAATTCCCAAGCAATTTCTGTGCTTCATCGTCAATAAGAAGGTCCAAGGTGTACAGTAAACCTGAAGTAAAGCATCCGAATCTAAAACTAGACTCACAGGAGAGGTTCAAATCATAGAAGGTTAGAGTGTCAGTTCTCTTGTACTTAAGTAAGCATTGTGCCTTTTGAATTTAATTCCGATGCAATTTCTGTGTTTCATCGTCAATAAGAAGGTCCAAGGTATACACTGAAACTGAAGTGAAGCTTCGGAATCTAATACTGGACTCACGGGAGAGGCTCAAATCACAGAAAGTTAGCGTGTCAGTCCCTTTGTACTTAAGTCGTCATTGTGCCTTTTGTATTAGATTCGGATGCAATTTCTGTGTTTCATCGTCAATAAGAAGGTCCAAGGTATACAGGAAACCTGAAGTGAAGCATCGGAATCTAAAACTGGACTCACAGGAGAGGTTAAAATCATAGAAATTGAGAGTGTCAGTCCTCTTTTACTTAAGTCGGCATTGTGCCTTTTGAATTTACTTCCGATGCAATTTCTGTGTTTAATCGACAATAAGATGGTGCAAGTGATATAGTAGACCTGAAGTGAAGCATCGGAATCTAAAACTTGACTCACAGGAGATGTTCAAATCATAGAAAGTGAGAGTGTCAGTCCTCTTGTACTTAAGCCGGCATTGTGCCTTTTCTATTATATTCGGATGCAATTTCTGTGTTTCATCGTCAATAAGAACGTCCAAGGTATACTAGAAACCTGAAGTCAAGCATCGGAAACTAAAACTGGAATCACAGGAGAGGTTCAAATCATAGAAAGTGAGAGTGTCAGTCCGCTTGTACTTAAGTCAGCATTGTGCATTTTCTATTAAATTCGGATGCAATTTCTGTGTTTCATCGTCAATAAGAAGGTCCAAGGGATACAGTAAACCTGAAGTGAAGCATCGGAGTCTAAAACTGGACTCACAGGAGAGGTTAATATCATAGAAAGTGAGAGTGTCAGTCCCCTTTTACTTATGTCGGCATTGTGCCTTTTGAATTTAATTCCGATGCAATTTCTGTGTTTTATCGTCAATACGAAGGTCCAGGGTATACAGTGAACCTGAAGTGAAGTATCGGAATCTAAAACTAGACTCACAGGAGAGGTTCAAATCATAGAAAGTTAGAGTGTAAGTCCGCTTGTACTTAAGTCAGCAATGTGCATTTTGTATTAAATTCGGATGCAATTTTTGTGTTTCATCGTCAATAAGAAGGTCCAAGGGATACAGTAAACCTGAAGTGAAGCATCGGAATCTAAAACTGGACTCACAGTGGAGGTTGAAATCATAGAAAGTTAGAGTATCAGTTCTCTGCTACTTAAACGGCATTGTGCCATTTGATTTTAATTGCGAAGCAATTTCTGTGCTTCATCGTCAATAAGAAGGTCCAAGGTGTACAGTAAACCTGAAGTGAAGCATCCGAATCTAAAACTAGACTCACAGGAGAGGTTCAAATCATAGTAAGTTAGAGTGTCAGTCCTCTTGTACTTAAGTCTGCATTGTGCCTTTTGAATTTAATTCCGATGCAATTTCTGTCTCATCGTCAATAAGAAGGTCCAAGGTATACAGTGAACCTGAAGTGAAGCATCAGAATCTAAAACTGGACTCACAGGAGAGGTTCAAATCACAGTAAGTTAGAGTGTCAGTCCCTTTCTACTTAAGTCGTCATTTTACCTTTTGTATTATATTCGGATGCAATTTCTGTGTTTCATCGTCAATAAGAAGTTCCAAGGGATACAGTAAACCTGAAGTGAAGCATCGGAATCTAAAACTGGACTCACAGGAGAGGTTAAAATCAAAGAAAGTTAGAGAGTCGGTCCTCTTGTACTTATGTCGGCATTGTGCCTTTTGTATCAAATTCGGATGCAATTTCTGTGCTTCATCGTCTATAAGAAGGTGCTAGTGATATAGTAGACCTGAAGTGAAGCATCGGAATCTAAAACTTGACTCACAGGAGATGTTCAAATCATAGAAAGTGAGAGTGTCAGTCCTCTTGTACTTAAGTCGGCATTGTGCCTTTTGAATTTAAATCCGATGCTATATCTGTGTTTCATCGTCAATAAGAAGGTCCAAGGTGTACAGTAAACCTGAAGCGAAGCATTGGAATCTAAAACTGAACACACAGGAGAGGTT
The DNA here is from genome assembly GCF_021461395.2 of Schistocerca americana. Lineage (NCBI taxonomy): Eukaryota > Metazoa > Arthropoda > Insecta > Orthoptera > Acrididae > Schistocerca > Schistocerca americana. Next base: position 3,778,357 of record NW_025725917.1, on the reverse strand, counting down.
CAAATCATTGAAACTTAGAGTGTCTGTCCTCTTGTACTTAAGTCAGCATTGTGCCTTTTGTATTAAATTCAGATGCAATTTCTGTGCTTCATCGTCAATAAGAAGGTGCAAGTGATATAGTAGACCTGAAGTGAAGCATCGGAATCTAAAACTGGACTGACAGGAGAGGTTCAAATCATAGAAAGTTAGAGAGTCAGTCCTCTTGTACTTAAGTCGGCATTGTGCCTTTTGAATTTAATTCGGATGCAAATTCCGTGTTTCATCGTCAATGAGAAGGTCCAAGGTATACAGGAAACCTGAAGTGAAGCATCGGAATCTAAAACTGGACTCACAGGAGAGGTTGAATTCATAGAAAGTAAGAGTGTCAGTCCTCTTGTACTTAAGTCGGCATTGTGCCTTTTGTATTCAATTCGGATGCAAGTTCTGTGTTTCATCATCAATAGGAAGGTCCATGGGACACAGTGAACCTGAAGTGAAGCATCGGAATCTAAAACTGGGCTCACAGGAGAGGTTAAAATCATTGAAACTTAGAGTGTCTGTCCTCTTGTACTTAAGTCAGCATTGTGCCTTTTGTATTAAATTCAGATGCAATTTCTGTGCTTCATCGTCAATAAGAAGGTGCAAGTGATATAGTAGACCTGAAGTGAAGCATCGGAATCTAAAACTTGACTCACAGGAGATGTTCAAATCATAGAAAGTGAGAGTGTCAGTCCTCTTGTACTTAAGTCGGCATTGTGCCTTTTGTATTAAATTCGGATGCAATTTCCGTGTTTCATCGTCTATAAGAACGTCCAAGGTATACACGAAACCTGAAGTCAAGCATCGGAATCTAAAACTGGACTCACATGAGAGGTTCAAATCATAGAAAGCGAGAGTCTCAGTCCTTTTGTACTTAAGTCGGCATTGTGCTTTTGTATTAAATTCGGATGCAATTTCTGTGTTTCATCGTCAATAAGAAAGTCCAAGGAATACAGTAAACCTGAAGTGAAGCATCCGAATCTAAATCTGGCCCCACAGGAGAGGTACAAATCATAGAAAGTTAGAGAGTCAGTCCTCTAGTACTTAAGTCGGCATTGTGCCCTTTGTATTAAATTCGGATGCAATATCTGTGTTTCATCGTCAATAAGAACGTCCAAGGTATACACAAAACCTGAAGTCAAGCATCGGAATCTAAAACTGGACTCACATGAGAGGTTCAAATCATAGGAAGCGAGAGTCTCAGTCCTTTTGTACTTAAGTCGGCATTGTGCCTTTTGAATTTAATTCCGAAGCAATATCTGTGCTTCATCGTCAATACGACGGTCCAAGGTGTACAGTAAACCTGAAGTGAAGCATCCGAATCTAAAACTAGACTCACAGGAGAGGTTCAAATCATAGAAAGTTAGAGTGTCAGTTCTCTTGTACTTAAGTCGGCATTGTGCCTTATGGATTTAATTCCGATGCTATTTCTGTGTTTCATCGTCAATAAGAAGGTCCAAGGTATACAGTGAACCTGAAGTGAAGCTTCGGAATCTAAAACTGGACTCATAGGAGAGGTTCAAATCACAGAAAGTTAGCGTGTCAGTCCCTTTTTACTTAAGTCGTCATTGTGCCTTTTGTATTAAATTCGGAAGCAATTTCTGTGTTTCATCGACAATAAGAAAGTCCAAGAGATACAGTAAACCTGAAGTGAAGCATCGGAATCTAAAACTGGACTCACAGAAGAGGTTCAAATCATAGAAAGTTAGAGAGTCAGTCCTCTTGTACTAAAGTCGGCATTGTGCCTTTTGAATTTAATTCGGATGCAATTTCCGTGTTTCATCGTCAATAAGAAGGTCCAACGTATACAGGAAACCTGAAGTGAAGCATCAGAATCTAAAACTGGACTCACAGGAGAGTTTCAAATCATAGAAAGTGAGAGTGTCAGGCCCCTTGTACTTAAGTCGGCATTGTGACTTTTGTATTAAATTCGGTTGCAATTTCTGTGTTTCATCGTCAATAAGGAGGTCCAAAGTATACAGTGAATCTGAAGTGAAGCATCGGAATCTAAAACTGGACTCACAGGACAGGTTAAAATCAAAGAAAGTTAGAGTGTTGGTCCTCTTGTACTTAAGTCGGCATTGTGCCTTTTGAATTTAATTCCGAAGCAATTTCTGTGCTTCTTCGTCAATAAGAAGGTCCAAGGTGTACAGTAAACCTGAAGTGAAGCATCCGAATCTAAAACTGGGTTCACAGAAGACGTACAAATCATAGAAATTTAGAGTGTCTGTCCTCTTGTACTTAAGTCAGCACTGTGCCGTTTGTAATAAATTTGGATGCAATTTCTGTGCTTCATCGTCAATAAGAAGGTGCAAGTCATATAGAAGACCTGAAGTGAAGAATCGGAATCTAAAACTTGACTCACGTCAGATGTTCAAATCATAGAAAGTGAGAGTGTCAGTCCTCTTGTACTTAAGTCGGCATTGAGCCTTTTGTATTAAAATCGGATGCAATTTCTGTGTTTCATCATCAATAAAAATGTCCAAGGGATACTGTAAACCTGATATGAATCATCGGAATCTAAAACTGGACTAACAGCAGAGGTTCAAATCATAGAAAGTTAGAGAGTCAGTCCTCTTGTACTAAAGTCGGCATTGTGCCTTTTGAATTTAATTCGGATGCAATTTCCGTGTTTCATCGTCAATAAGAAGGTCCAAGGTATACAGGAAACCTAAAGTGAAGCATCGGAATCTAAAACTGGACTCACAGGAGATGTCAAATCATAGAAAGTGAGAGTGTCAGTCCTCTTGTACTTAAGTCGGCATTGTGCCTTTTGTATTAAATTCGGATACAATTTCTGTGTTTCATCATCAATAAGAATGTCCAAGGGATACTGTAAACCTGATATGAATCATCGGAATCTAAAACTGGACTAACAGGAGAGGTTCAAATCATAGAAAGTTAGAGAGTCAGTCCTCTTGTACTTAAGTCGGCATTGTGCCTTTTGAATTTAATTCGGATGCAAATTCCGTGTTTCATCGTCAATGAGAAGGTCCAAGGTATACAGGAATCCTGAAGTGAAGCATCGGAATCTAAAACTGGACTCACAGGAGAGGTTGAATTCATAGAAAGTAAGAGTGTCAGTCCTCTTGTACTTAAGTCGGCATTGTGCCTTTTGTATTCAATTCGGATGCAAGTTCTGTGTTTCATCATCAATAGGAAGGTCCATGGGATACAGTGAACCTGAAGTGAAGCATCGGAATCTAAAACTGGGCTCACAGGAGAGGTTAAAATCATTGAAAGTTAGAGTGTCAGTCCTCTTGTACTTAAGTCGGCTTTGTGCCTTTTGAATTTAATTCCCAAGCAATTTCTGTGCTTCATCGTCAATAAGAAGGTCCAAGGTGTACAGTAAACCTGAAGTAAAGCATCCGAATCTAAAACTAGACTCACAGGAGAGGTTCAAATCATAGAAGGTTAGAGTGTCAGTTCTCTTGTACTTAAGTAAGCATTGTGCCTTTTGAATTTAATTCCGATGCAATTTCTGTGTTTCATCGTCAATAAGAAGGTCCAAGGTATACACTGAAACTGAAGTGAAGCTTCGGAATCTAATACTGGACTCACGGGAGAGGCTCAAATCACAGAAAGTTAGCGTGTCAGTCCCTTTGTACTTAAGTCGTCATTGTGCCTTCTGTATTAGATTCGGATGCAATTTCTGTGTTTCATCGTCAATAAGAAGGTCCAAGGTATACAGGAAACCTGAAGTGAAGCATCGGAATCTAAAACTGGACTCACAGGAGAGGTTAAAATCATAGAAATTGAGAGTGTCAGTCCTCTTTTACTTAAGTCGGCATTGTGCCTTTTGAATTTACTTCCGATGCAATTTCTGTGTTTAATCGACAATAAGATGGTGCAAGTGATATAGTAGACCTGAAGTGAAGCATCGGAATCTAAAACTTGACTCACAGGAGATGTTCAAATCATAGAAAGTGAGAGTGTCAGTCCTCTTGTACTTAAGCCGGCATTGTGCCTTTTCTATTATATTCGGATGCAATTTCTGTGTTTCATCGTCAATAAGAACGTCCAAGGTATACTAGAAACCTGAAGTCAAGCATCGGAAACTAAAACTGGAATCACAGGAGAGGTTCAAATCATAGAAAGTGAGAGTGTCAGTCCGCTTGTACTTAAGTCAGCATTGTGCATTTTCTATTAAATTCGGATGCAATTTCTGTGTTTCATCGTCAATAAGAAGGTCCAAGGGATACAGTAAACCTGAAGTGAAGCATCGGAGTCTAAAACTGGACTCACAGGAGAGGTTAATATCATAGAAAGTGAGAGTGTCCGTCCCCTTTTGCTTATGTCGGCATTGTGCCTTTTGAATTTAATTCCGATGCAATTTCTGTGTTTAATCGTCAATACGAAGGTCCAGGGTATACAGTGAACCTGAAGTGAAGTATCGGAATCTAAAACTAGACTCACAGGAGAGGTTCAAATCATAGAAAGTTAGAGTGTAAGTCCGCTTGTACTTAAGTCAGCAATGTGCGTTTTGTATTAAATTCGGATGCAATTTTTGTGTTTCATCGTCAATAAGAAGGTCCAAGGGATACAGTAAACCTGAAGTGAAGCATCGGAATCTAAAACTGGACTCACAGTGGAGGTTGAAATCATAGAAAGTTAGAGTATCAGTTCTCTGCTACTTAAACGGCATTGTGCCATTTGATTTTAATTGCGAAGCAATTTCTGTGCTTCATCGTCAATAAGAAGGTCCAAGGTGTACAGTAAACCTGAAGTGAAGCATCCGAATCTAAAACTAGACTCACAGGAGAGGTTCAAATCATAGTAAGTTAGAGTGTCAGTCCTCTTGTACTTAAGTCTGCATTGTGCCTTTTGAATTTAATTCCGATGCAATTTCTGTGTCTCATCGTCAATAAGAAGGTCCAAGGTATACAGTGAACCTGAAGTGAAGCATCAGAATCTAAAACTGGACTCACAGGAGAGGTTCAAATCACAGTAAGTTAGAGTGTCAGTCCCTTTCTACTTAAGTCGTCATTTTACCTTTTGTATTATATTCGGATGCAATTTCTGTGTTTCATCGTCAATAAGAAGTTCCAAGGGATACAGTAAACCTGAAGTGAAGCATCGGAATCTAAAACTGGACTCACAGGAGAGGTTAAAATCAAAGAAAGTTAGAGAGTCGGTCCTCTTGTACTTATGTCGGCATTGTGCCTTTTGTATCGAATTCGGATGCAATTTCTGTGCTTCATCGCCTATAAGAAGGTGCAAGTGATATAGTAGACCTGATGTGAAGCATCGGAATCTAAAACTTGACTCACAGGAGATGTTCAAATCATAGAAAGTGAGAGTGTCAGTCCTCTTGTACTTAAGTCGGCATTGTGCCTTTTGAATTTAAATCCGATGCTATATCTGTGTTTCATCGTCAATAAGAAGGTCCAAGGTGTACAGTAAACCTGAAGCGAAGCATTGGAATCTAAAACTGAACACACAGGAGAGGTTCAAATCATTGAAACTTAGAGTGTCTGTCCTCTTGTACTTAAGTCAGCATTGTGCCTTTTGTATTAAATTCAGATGCAATTTCTGTGCTTCATCGTCAATAAGAAGGTGCAAGTGATATAGTAGACCTGAAGTGAAGCATCGGAATCTAAAACTTGACTCACAGGAGATGTTCAAATCATAGAAAGTGAGAGTGTCAGTCCTCTTGTACTTAAGTCGGCATTGTGCCTTTTGTATTAAATTCGGATGCAATTTCTGTGTTTCATCGTCTATAAGAACGTCCAAGGTATACACGAAACCTGAAGTCAAGCATCGGAATCTAAAACTGGACTCACATGAGAGGTTCAAATCATAGAAAGCGAGAGTCTCAGTCCTTTTGTACTTAAGTCGGCATTGTGCCTTTTGAATTTAATTCCGAAGCAATATCTGTGCTTCATCGTCAATACGACGGTCCAAGGTGTACAGTAAACCTGAAGTGAAGCATCGGAATCTAAAACTGGACCCACAGGAGAGGTTAAAATCAAAGAAAGTTAGAGTGTCAGTCCTCTTGTACTTAAGTCGGCATTGTGCCTTTTGAATTTAATTCCGAAGCAATTACTGTGCTTCTCCATCAACAAGAAGGTCCACGGTATACAGTAAACCCGAAGTGAAGTATCCGAAACTAAAACTGGGCTCACAGGAGAGGTACAAATTACAGAAAGTTAGAGTGTTAGTCCTCTTGTACTTAAGTCGGCATTGTGCCTTTTGAATTTAAATCCGATGCAATATCTGTGTTTCATCGTCAATAAGAAGGTCCAAGGTGTACAGTAAACCTGAAGCAAAGCATCGGAATCTAAAACTGAACTCACAGGAGAGGTTCAAATCATTGAAACTTAGAGTGTCTGTCCTCTTGTACTTAAGTCAGCATTGTGCCTTTTGTATTAAATTCGGATGCAATTTCTGTGCTTCATCGTCAATAAGAAGGTGCAAGTGATATAGTAGACCTGAAGTGAAGCATCGGAATTTAAAACTTGACTCACAGGAGATGTTCAAATCATAGAAAGTGAGAGTGTCAGTCCTCTTGTACTTAAGTCGGCATTGTGCCTTTTGTATTAAATTCGGATGCAATTTCTGTGTTTCATCGACTATAAGAACGTCCAAGGTATACACGAAACCTGAAGTCAAGCATCGGAATCTAAAACTGGACTCACAGAAGAGGTTCAAATCATAGAAAGTTAGAGAGTCAGTCCTCTTGTACTTAAGTCGGCATTGTGCCTTTTGTATTAAATTCGGATGCAATTTCTGTGTTTCGTCGTCAATTAGAAGGTCCAACGTATACAGGAAACCTGAAGTGAAGCATCAGAATCTAAAACTGGACTCAGAGGAGAGTTTCAAATCATAGAAAGTGAGAGTGTCAGGCCTCTTGTACTTAAGTCGGCATTGTGACTTTTGTATTAAATTCGGTTGCAATTTCTGTGTTTCATCGTCAATAAGGAGGTCCAAAGTATACAGTGAATCTCAAGTGAAGCATCGGAATCTAAAACTGGACTCACAGGAGAGGTTAAAATCAAAGAAAGTTAGAGTGTTGGTCCTCTTGTACTTAAGTCGGCATTGTGCCTTTTGAATTTAATTCCGAAGCAATTTCTGTGCTTCTTCGTCAATAAGAAGGTCCAAGGTGTACAGTAAACCTGAAGTGAAGCATCCGAATCTAAAACTGGGTTCACAGAAGACGTACAAATCATAGAAAGTTAGAGTGTTAGTCCTCTTGTACTTATGTCGGCATTGTGCCTTTTGAATTTAATTCCGATGCAATTTCTGTGTTTCATCGACAATAAGAATGTCCAAGGGATACTGTAAACCTGATATGAATCATCGGAATCTAAAACTGGACTAACAGGAGAGGTTCAAATCATAGAAAGTTAGAGAGTCAGTCCTCTAGTACTTAAGTCGGCATTGTGCCTTTTGAATTTAATTGGGATGCAAATTCCGTGTTTCATCGTCAATGAGAAGGTCCAAGGTATACAGGAAACCTGAAGTGAAGCATCGGAATCTAAAACTGGACTCACAGGAGAGGTTGAATTCATAGAAAGTAAGAGTGTCAGTCCTCTTGTACTTAAGTCGGCATTGTGCCTTTTGTATTCAATTCGGATGCAAGTTCTGTGTTTCATCATCAATAAGAAGGTCCATGGGATACAGTGAACCTGAAGTGAAGCATCGGAATCTAAAACTGGGCCCACAGGTGAGGTTAAAATCATTGAAAGTTCGAGTGTCAGTCCTCTTGTACTTAAGTCGGCTTTGTGCCTTTTGATTTTAATTCCCAAGCAATTTCTGTGCTTCATCGTCAATAAGAAGGTCCAAGGTGTACAGTAAACCTGAAGTAAATCATCCGAATCTGAAACTAGACTCACAGGAGAGGTTCAAATCATAGAAGGTTAGAGTGTCAGTTCTCTTGTACTTAAGTAAGCATTGTGCCTTTTGAATTTACTTCCGATGCAATTTCTGTGTTTAATCGACAATAAGATGGTGCAAGTGATATAGTAGACCTGAAGTGAAGCATCGGAATTTAAAACTTGACTCACAGGAGATGTTCAAATCATAGAAAGTGAGAGTGTCAGTCCTCTTGTACTTAAGCCGGCATTGTGCCTTTTCTATTATATTCGGATGCAATTTCTGTGTTTCATCGTCAATAAGAACGTCCAAGGTATACTAGAAACCTGAAGTCAAGCATCGGAAACTAAAACTGGAATTACAGGAGAGGTTCAAATCATAGAAAGTGAGAGTGTCAGTCCGCTTGTACTTAAGTCAGCATTGTGCATTTTCTATTAAATTCGGATGCAATTTCTGTGTTTCATCGTCAACAAGAAAGTCCAAGAGATACAGTAAACCTGAAGTGAAGCATCGGAGTCTAAAACTGGACTCACAGGAGAGGTTAATATCATAGAAAGTGAGAATGTCAGTCCCCTTTTACTTATGTCGGCTTTGTGCCTTTTGAATTTAATTCCGATACAATTTCTGTGTTTTATCGTCAATACGAAGGTCCAGGGTATACAGTGAACCTGAAGTGAAGTATCGTAATCTAAAACTAGACTCACAGGAGCGGTTCAAATCATAGAAAGTTAGAGTGTCAGTCCGCTTGTACTTAAGTCAGCATTGTGCATTTTGTAATTAATTCGGATGCAATTTTTGTGTTTCATCGTCAATAAGAAGGTCCAAGGGATACAGTAAACCTGAAGTGAAGCATCGGAATCTAAAACTGGACTCACAGTGGAGGTTGAAATCATAGAAAGTTAGAGTATCAGTTCTCTGCTACTTAAACGGCATTGTGCCATTTGATTTTAATTGCGAAGCAATTTCTGTGCTTCATCGTCAATAAGAAGGTCCAAGGTGTACAGTAAACCTGAAGTGGAGCATCCGAATCTAAAACTAGACTCACAGGAGAGGTTCAAATCATAGTAAGTTAGAGTGTCAGTCCTCTTGTACTTAAGTCTGCATTGTGCCTTTTGAATTTAATTCCGATGCAATTTCTGTGTCTCATCGTCAATAAGAAGGTCCAAGGTATACAGTGAACCTGAAGTGAAGCATCAGAATCTAAAACTGGACTCACAGGAGAGGTTCAAATCACAGTAAGTTAGAGTGTCAGTCCCTTTCTACTTAAGTCGTCATTTTACCTTTTGTATTATATTCGGATGCAATTTCTGTGTTTCATCGTCAATAGGAAGTTCCAAGGGATACAGTAAACCTGAAGTGAAGCATCGGAATCTAAAACTGGACTCACAGGAGAGGTTAAAATCAAAGAAAGTTAGAGAGTCGGTCCTCTTGTACTTATGTCGGCATTGTGCCTTTTGTATCAAATTCGGATGCAATTTCTGTGCTTCATCGTCTATAAGAAGGTGCAAGTGATATAGTAGACCTGAAGTGAAGTATCGGAATCTAAAACTTGACTCACAGGAGATGTTCAAATCAAAGAAAGTGAGAGTGTCAGTCCTCTTGTACTTAAGTCGGCATTGTGCCTTTTGTATTAAATTCGGATGCAATTTCTGTGTTTCATCGTCTATAAGAACGTCCAAGGTATACACGAAACCTGAAGTCAAGCATCGGAATCTAAAACTGGACTCACAGGAGAGGTTCAAATCATAGAAAGTGAGAGTGTCAGTCCTCTTGTACTTAAGTCGGCATTGTGCTTTTGCAATAATTTCGGAAGCAATTTCTGTGTATCATCGTCAATAAGAAAGTCCAAGAGATACAGTAAACCTGAAGTGATTGATCGGAATCTAAAACTGGACTCACAGAAGAGGTTCAAATCATAGAAAGTTAGAGAGTCAGTCCCCTTGTACTTAAGTCGGCATTGTGCATTTTGAATTTAATTCCGATGCAATTTCTGTGTTTCATCGTCAATACGAAGGTCCAAGGTATACAGGAAACCTGAAGTGAAGCATCGGAATCTAAAACTGGACTCACAGGAGAGGTTAAAATCATAGAAAGTGAGTGTGTCAGTCCTCTTTTACTTAAGTCGGCATTGTGCCTTTTGTATTAAATTCGGATGCAATCTCTGTGTTTCGTCGTCAATTAGAAGGTCCAACGTATACATTAAACCTGAAGTGAAGCATCGGAATCTAAAACTGGACTCACAGGAGAGGTTCAAATCATAAAAAGTGAGAGTGTCAGGCCTCTTGTACTTAAGTCGGCATTGTGACTTTTGTATTAAATTCGGTTGCAATTTCTGTGTTTCATCGTCAATAAGGAGGTATAAAGTATACAGTGAATCTGAAGTGAAGCATCGGAATCTAAAACTGGGCTCACAGGAGAGGTTAAAATCGAAGAGAGTTAGAGTGTTGGTCCTCTTGTACTTAAGTCAGCATTGTGCCTTTTGAATTTAATTCCGAAGCAATTTCTGTGCTTCTTCGTCAATAAGAAGGTCCAAGGTATACAGTAAATCAGAATTGAAGCATCCGAATCTAAAACTGGGTACACAGGAGAGGTAAAAATCATAGAAAGTTAGAGTGTTAGTCCCCTTGAACTTAAGTCGGCATTGTGCCTTTTGAATTTAATTCCGATGCAATTTCTGTGTTTCATCGTCAATAAGAAGGTCCAAGGTATACAGGAAACCTGAAGTGAAGCATCGGAATCTAAAACTGGCCTCACAGGAGAGGTTAAAATCATAGAAAGTGAGAGTGTCAGTCCTCTTTTACTTAAGTCGGCATTGTGCCTTTTGTATTAAATTCGGATGCAATTTCCGTGTTTCGTCGTCAATTAGAAGGTCCAACGTATACAGGAAACCTGAAGTGAAGCATCGGAATCTAAAACTGGACTCTCAGGAGAGTTTCAAATCATAGAAAGTGAGAGTGTCAGGCCTCTTGTACTTAAGTCGGCATTGTGACTTTTGTATTAAATTCGGTTGCAATTTCTGTGTTTCATCGTCAATAAGGAGGTCCAAAGTATACAGTGAATCTGAAGTGAAGCATCGGAATCTAAAACTTGACTCACAGGAGAGGTTAAAATCAAAGAAAGTGAGAGTGTCAGTCCTCTTTTACTTAAGTCGGCATTGTGTCTTTTGAATTCAATTCCGATGCAATTTCTGTGTTTCATCGTCAATAAGAAGGTGCAAGTGATATAGTAGACCTGAAGTGAAGCATCGGAATCTAAAACTTGACTCACAGGAGATGTTCAATTCATAGCAAGTGAGAGTGTCAGTCCTCTTGTACTTAAGTCGGCATTGTGCCCTTTGTATTAAATTCGGATGCAATATCTGTGTTTCATCGTCAATAAGAACGTCCAAGTTATACACAAAACCTGAAGTCAAGCATCGGAATCTAAAACTGGACTCACATGAGAGGTTCAAATCATAGAAAGCGAGAGTCTCAGTCCTTTTGTACTTAAGTCGGCATTGTGCTTTTGTATTAAATTCGGATGCAATTTCTGTGTTTCATCGTCAATAAGAAAGTCCAAGGAATACAGTAAACCTGAAGTGAAGCATCCGAATCTAAATCTGGCCCCACAGGAGAGGTACAAATCATACAAAGTTAGAGAGTCAGTCCTCTAGTACTTAAGTCGGCATTGTGCCCTTTGTATTAAATTCGGATGCAATATCTGTGTTTCATCGTCAATAAGAACGTCCAAGGTATACACAAAACCTGAAGTCAAGCATCGGAATCTAAAACTGGACTCACATGAGAGGTTCAAATCATAGGAAGCGAGAGTCTCAGTCCTTTTGTACTTAAGTCTACATTGTGCCTTTTGAATTTAATTCCGAAGCAATATCTGTGCTTCATCGTCAATACGACGGTCCAAGGTGTACAGTAAACCTGAAGTGAAGCATCCGAATCTAAAACTAGACTCACAGGAGAGGTTCAAATCATAGAAAGTTAGAGTGTCAGTTCTCTTGTACTTAAGTCGGCATTGTGCCTTATGGATTTAATTCCGATGCTATTTCTGTGTTTCATCGTCAATAAGAAGGTCCAAGGTATACAGTGAACCTGAAGTGAAGCTTCGGAATCTAAAACTGGACTCATAGGAGAGGTTCAAATCACAGAAAGTTAGCGTGTCAGTCCCTTTTTACTTAAGTCGTCATTGTGCCTTTTGTATTAAATTCGGAAGCAATTTCTGTGTTTCATCGACAATAAGAAAGTCCAAGAGATACAGTAAACCTGAAGTGAAGCATCGGAATCTAAAACTGGACTCACAGAAGAGGTTCAAATCATAGAAAGTTAGAGAGTCAGTCCTCTTGTACTAAAGTCGGCATTGTGCCTTTTGAATTTAATTCGGATGCAATTTCCGTGTTTCATCGTCAATAAGAAGGTCCAACGTATACAGGAAACCTGAAGTGAAGCATCAGAATCTAAAACTGGACTCACAGGAGAGTTTCAAATCATAGAAAGTGAGAGTGTCAGGCCCCTTGTACTTAAGTCGGCATTGTGACTTTTGTATTAAATTCGGTTGCAATTTCTGTGTTTCATCGTCAATAAGGAGGTCCAAAGTATACAGTGAATCTGAAGTGAAGCATCGGAATCTAAAACTGGACTCACAGGAGAGGTTAAAATCAAAGAAAGTTAGAGTGTTGGTCCTCTTGTACTTAAGTCGGCATTGTGCCTTTTGAATTTAATTCCGAAGCAATTTCTGTGCTTCTTCGTCAATAAGAAGGTCCAAGGTGTACAGTAAACCTGAAGTGAAGCATCCGAATCTAAAACTGGGTTCACAGAAGACGTACAAATCATAGAAATTTAGAGTGTCTGTCCTCTTGTACTTAAGTCAGCACTGTGCCGTTTGTAATAAATTTGGATGCAATTTCTGTGCTTCATCGTCAATAAGAAGGTGCAAGTCATATAGAAGACCTGAAGTGAAGAATCGGAATCTAAAACTTGACTCACGTCAGATGTTCAAATCATAGAAAGTGAGAGTGTCAGTCCTCTTGTACTTAAGTCGGCATTGAGCCTTTTGTATTAAAATCGGATGCAATTTCTGTGTTTCATCATCAATAAAAATGTCCAAGGGATACTGTAAACCTGATATGAATCATCGGAATCTAAAACTGGACTAACAGCAGAGGTTCAAATCATAGAAAGTTAGAGAGTCAGTCCTCTTGTACTAAAGTCGGCATTGTGCCTTTTGAATTTAATTCGGATGCAATTTCCGTGTTTCATCGTCAATAAGAAGGTCCAAGGTATACAGGAAACCTAAAGTGAAGCATCGGAATCTAAAACTGGACTCACAGGAGATGTCAAATCATAGAAAGTGAGAGTGTCAGTCCTCTTGTACTTAAGTCGGCATTGTGCCTTTTGTATTAAATTCGGATACAATTTCTGTGTTTCATCATCAATAAGAATGTCCAAGGGATACTGTAAACCTGATATGAATCATCGGAATCTAAAACTGGACTAACAGGAGAGGTTCAAATCATAGAAAGTTAGAGAGTCAGTCCTCTTGTACTTAAGTCGGCATTGTGCCTTTTGAATTTAATTCGGATGCAAATTCCGTGTTTCATCGTCAATGAGAAGGTCCAAGGTATACAGGAATCCTGAAGTGAAGCATCGGAATCTAAAACTGGACTCACAGGAGAGGTTGAATTCATAGAAAGTAAGAGTGTCAGTCCTCTTGTACTTAAGTCGGCATTGTGCCTTTTGTATTCAATTCGGATGCAAGTTCTGTGTTTCATCATCAATAGGAAGGTCCATGGGATACAGTGAACCTGAAGTGAAGCATCGGAATCTAAAACTGGGCTCACAGGAGAGGTTAAAATCATTGAAAGTTAGAGTGTCAGTCCTCTTGTACTTAAGTCGGCTTTGTGCCTTTTGAATTTAATTCCCAAGCAATTTCTGTGCTTCATCGTCAATAAGAAGGTCCAAGGTGTACAGTAAACCTGAAGTAAAGCATCCGAATCTAAAACTAGACTCACAGGAGAGGTTCAAATCATAGAAGGTTAGAGTGTCAGTTCTCTTGTACTTAAGTAAGCATTGTGCCTTTTGAATTTAATTCCGATGCAATTTCTGTGTTTCATCGTCAATAAGAAGGTCCAAGGTATACACTGAAACTGAAGTGAAGCTTCGGAATCTAATACTGGACTCACGGGAGAGGCTCAAATCACAGAAAGTTAGCGTGTCAGTCCCTTTGTACTTAAGTCGTCATTGTGCCTTTTGTATTAGATTCGGATGCAATTTCTGTGTTTCATCGTCAATAAGAAGGTCCAAGGTATACAGGAAACCTGAAGTGAAGCATCGGAATCTAAAACTGGACTCACAGGAGAGGATAAAATCATAGAAATTGAGAGTGTCAGTCCTCTTTTACTTAAGTCGGCATTGTGCCTTTTGAATTTACTTCCGATGCAATTTCTGTGTTTCATCGTCAATAAGAAGGTCCAAGGTATACAGGAAACCTAAAGTGAAGCATCGGAATCTAAAACTGGACTCACTGGAGAGGTTAAAATCATAGAAAGTGAGAGTGTCAGTCCTCTTTTACTTAAGTCGGCATTGTGCCTTTTGTATTAAATTCGGATGCAATTTCTGTGTTTCGTCGTCAATTAGAAGGTCCAACGTATACAGGAAACCTGAAGTGAAGCATCAGAATCTAAAACTGGACTCAGAGGAGAGTTTCAAATCATAGAAAGTGAGAGTGTCAGGCCTCTTGTACTTAAGTCGGCATTGTGACTTTTGTATTAAATTCGGTTGCAATTTCTGTGTTTCATCGTCAATAAGGAGGTCCAAAGTATACAGTGAATCTCAAGTGAAGCATCGGAATCTAAAACTGGACTCACAGGAGAGGTTAAAATCAAAGAAAGTTAGAGTGTTGGTCCTCTTGTACTTAAGTCGGCATTGTGCCTTTTGAATTTAATTCCGAAGCAATTTCTGTGCTTCTTCGTCAATAAGAAGGTCCAAGGTGTACAGTAAACCTGAAGTGAAGCATCCGAATCTAAAACTGGGTTCACAGAAGACGTACAAATCATAGAAAGTTAGAGTGTTAGTCCTCTTGTACTTATGTCGGCATTGTGCCTTTTGAATTTAATTCCGATGCAATTTCTGTGTTTCATCGACAATAAGAATGTCCAAGGGATACTGTAAACCTGATATGAATCATCGGAATCTAAAACTGGACTAACAGGAGAGGTTCAAATCATAGAAAGTTAGAGAGTCAGTCCTCTAGTACTTAAGTCGGCATTGTGCCTTTTGAATTTAATTGGGATGCAAATTCCGTGTTTCATCGTCAATGAGAAGGTCCAAGGTATACAGGAAACCTGAAGTGAAGCATCGGAATCTAAAACTGGACTCACAGGAGAGGTTGAATTCATAGAAAGTAAGAGTGTCAGTCCTCTTGTACTTAAGTCGGCATTGTGCCTTTTGTATTCAATTCGGATGCAAGTTCTGTGTTTCATCATCAATAAGAAGGTCCATGGGATACAGTGAACCTGAAGTGAAGCATCGGAATCTAAAACTGGGCCCACAGGTGAGGTTAAAATCATTGAAAGTTCGAGTGTCAGTCCTCTTGTACTTAAGTCGGCTTTGTGCCTTTTGATTTTAATTCCCAAGCAATTTCTGTGCTTCATCGTCAATAAGAAGGTCCAAGGTGTACAGTAAACCTGAAGTAAATCATCCGAATCTGAAACTAGACTCACAGGAGAGGTTCAAATCATAGAAGGTTAGAGTGTCAGTTCTCTTGTACTTAAGTAAGCATTGTGCCTTTTGAATTTAATTCCGATGCAATTTCTGTGTTTAATCGTCAATAAGAAGGTCCAAGGTATACACTGAACCTGAAGTGAAGCTTCGGAATCTAATACTGGACTCACGGGAGAGGCTCAAATCACAGAAAGTTAGCGTGTCAGTCCCTTTGTACTTAAGTCGTCATTGTGCCTTTTGTATTAGATTCGGATGCAATTTCTGTGTTTCATCGTCAATAAGAAGGTCCAAGGTATACAGGAAACCTGAAGTGAAGCATCGGAATCTAAACCTGGACTCACAGGAGAGGTTAAAATCATAGAAATTGAGAGTGTCAGTCCTCTTTTACTTAAGTCGGCATTGTGCCTTTTGAATTTACTTCCGATGCAATTTCTGTGTTTAATCGACAATAAGATGGTGCAAGTGATATAGTAGACCTGAAGTGAAGCATCGGAATTTAAAACTTGACTCACAGGAGATGTTCAAATCATAGAAAGTGAGAGTGTCAGTCCTCTTGTACTTAAGCCGGCATTGTGCCTTTTCTATTATATTCGGATGCAATTTCTGTGTTTCATCGTCAATAAGAACGTCCAAGGTATACTAGAAACCTGAAGTCAAGCATCGGAAACTAAAACTGGAATTACAGGAGAGGTTCAAATCATAGAAAGTGAGAGTGTCAGTCCGCTTGTACTTAAGTCAGCATTGTGCATTTTCTATTAAATTCGGATGCAATTTCTGTGTTTCATCGTCAACAAGAAAGTCCAAGAGATACAGTAAACCTGAAGTGAAGCATCGGAGTCTAAAACTGGACTCACAGGAGAGGTTAATATCATAGAAAGTGAGAATGTCAGTCCCCTTTTACTTATGTCGGCTTTGTGCCTTTTGAATTTAATTCCGATACAATTTCTGTGTTTTATCGTCAATACGAAGGTCCAGGGTATACAGTGAACCTGAAGTGAAGTATCGTAATCTAAAACTAGACTCACAGGAGAGGTTCAAATCATAGAAAGTTAGAGTGTCAGTCCGCTTGTACTTAAGTCAGCATTGTGCATTTTGTAATTAATTCGGATGCAATTTTTGTGTTTCATCGTCAATAAGAAGGTCCAAGGGATACAGTAAACCTGAAGTGAAGCATCGGAATCTAAAACTGGACTCACAGTGGAGGTTGAAATCATAGAAAGTTAGAGTATCAGTTCTCTGCTACTTAAACGGCATTGTGCCATTTGATTTTAATTGCGAAGCAATTTCTGTGCTTCATCGTCAATAAGAAGGTCCAAGGTGTACAGTAAACCTGAAGTGGAGCATCCGAATCTAAAACTAGACTCACAGGAGAGGTTCAAATCATAGTGAGTTAGAGTGTCAGTCCTCTTGTACTTAAGTCTGCATTGTGCCTTTTGAATTTAATTCCGATGCAATTTCTGTGTCTCATCGTCAATAAGAAGGTCCAAGGTATACAGTGAACCTGAAGTGAAGCATCAGAATCTAAAACTGGACTCACAGGAGAGGTTCAAATCACAGTAAGTTAGAGTGTCAGTCCCTTTCTACTTAAGTCGTCATTTTACCTTTTGTATTATATTCGGATGCAATTTCTGTGTTTCATCGTCAATAGGAAGTTCCAAGGGATACAGTAAACCTGAAGTGAAGCATCGGAATCTAAAACTGGACTCACAGGAGAGGTTAAAATCAAAGAAAGTTAGAGAGTCGGTCCTCTTGTACTTATGTCGGCATTGTGCCTTTTGTATCAAATTCGGATGCAATTTCTGTGCTTCATCGTCTATAAGAAGGTGCAAGTGATATAGTAGACCTGAAGTGAAGTATCGGAATCTAAAACTTGACTCACAGGAGATGTTCAAATCAAAGAAAGTGAGAGTGTCAGTCCTCTTGTACTTAAGTCGGCATTGTGCCTTTTGTATTAAATTCGGATGCAATTTCTGTGTTTCATCGTCTATAAGAACGTCCAAGGTATACACGAAACCTGAAGTCAAGCATCGGGATTCCGATGCAATTTCTGTGTTTCATCGTCAATAAGAAGGTCCAAGGTATATAGTGAACCTGAAGTATAGCATCGGAATCTAAAACTGGACTCACAGGAGAGGTTCAAATCATCGAAAGTTGGAGAGTCAGTCCTCTTGTACTTAAGTCGGCATTGTGCCTTTTGAATTTAATTCGCATGCAATTTCTGTGTTTCATCGTCAATAAAAAGGTCCAATGGATACAGTAAACCTGAAGTGAAGCATCGGAATCTAAAACTGGACTCACAGGAGATGTTCAAATCATAGAAAGTGAGAGTGGCAGTCCTCTTGTACTTAAGTCGGCATTGTGCCTTTTGTATTAAATTCGGATGCAATTTCTGTGTTTCATCATCAATAAGAATGTCCAAGGGATACTGTAAACCTGATATGAATCATCGGAATCTAAAACTTAACTCACAGGAGAGGTTCGAATCATAGAAAGTTAGATTGTCAGTCCATTTGTACTTAAGTCAGCACTGTGCCTTTTGTATTAAATTCGGATGCAATTTCTGTGCTTCATCGTCAACAATAAGGTGCAAGTGATATAGAGGACCTGAAGTGAAGAATCGGAATCTAAAACTTGACTCACAGGAGATGTTAAAATCATAGAAAGTGAGAGTGTCAGTCCACTTGTACTTAAGTCGGCATTGTGCCTTTTGTATTAAATTCGGATGCAATCTCTGTGTTTCATCATCAATACGAATGTCCAAGGGATACTGTAAACCTGAAATGAATCATTGGAATCTAAAACTGGACTATCAGGAGAGGTTCAAATCATAGAAAGTTAGAGAGTCAGTCCTCTTGTACTTAAGTCGGCATTGTGCCTTTTGAATTTAATTCGGATGCAATATCTGTGTTTCATCGGCAATAAGAAGGTCCAAGGGATACAGTAAACCTGAAGTGAAGCATCGGAATCTAAAACTGGACTCACAGGAGATGTTCAAATCATAGAAAGTGAGAGTGTCAGTCCTCTTGTACTTAAGTCGGCATTGTGCCTTTTGTATTAAATTCGGATGCAATTTCTGTGTTTCATCATCAATAAGAATGTCCAAGGGATACTGTAAACCTGATATGAATCATCGGAATCTGAAACTGGACTAACAGGAGAGGTTCAAATTATAGAAAGTTAGAGAGTCAGTCCTCTTGTACTTAAGTCGGCATTGTGCCTTTTGAATTTAATTCGGATGCAAATTCCGTGTTTCATCGTCAATAAGAAGAACCATGGTATACAGGAAACCTGAAGTGAAGCATCGGAATCTAAAACTGGACTATCAGGAGAGGTTGAATTCATAAAAAGTGAGAGTGTCAGTCCTCTTGTACTTAAGTCGGCATTGTGTCTTTTGTATTCAATTCGGATGCAAGTTCTGTGTTTCATCATCAATAAGAAGGTCCATGGGATACAGTGAACCTGCAGTGAAGCATCGGAATCTAAAACTCGGCTCACAGGAGAGGTTAAAACCATTGAAAGTTAGAGTGTCAGTCCTCTTGTACTTAAGTCGGCTTTGTGCCTTTTGAATTTAATTCCCAAGCAATTTCTGTGCTTCATCGTCAATAAGAAGGTCCAAGGTGTACAGTAAACCTGAAGTAAAGCATCCGAATCTAAAACTAGACTCACAGGAGAGGTTCAAATCATACAAAGTTAGAGTGTCAGTTCCTTCGTACTTAAGTAAGCATTGTGCCTTTTGAATTTAATTCCGATGCAATTTCTGTGTTTCATCGTCAATAAGAAGGTCCAAGGTATACACTGAACCTGAAGTGAAGCATCGGAATCTAATACTGGACTCACGGGAGAGGCTCAAATCACAGAAAGTTAGCGTGTCAGTCCCTTTGTACTTAAGTCGTCATTGTGCCTTTTGTATTAGATTCGGATGCAATTTCTGTGTTTCATCGTCAATAAGGAAGTACAAGGAATACAGTAAACCTGAAGTGAAGCATCGAATCTAAAACTGGGCTCACAGGAGAGGTACAAATCATAGAAAGTTAGAGAGTCAGTCCTCTAGTACTTAAGTCGGCTTTGTGCCTTTTGAATTTAATTCCGATGCAATTTCTGTGTTTCATCGTCAATAAGAAGGTCCAAGGTATACAGGAAACCTGAAGTGAAGCATCGGAATCTAAAACTGGACTCACAGGAGAGGGTAAAATCATAGAAATTGAGAGTGTCAGTCCTCTTTTACTTAAGTCGGCATTGTGCCTTTTGAATTTAATTCCGATGCAATTTCTGTGTTTAATCGACAATAAGAAGGTGCAAGTGATATAGTAGACCTGAAGTGAAGAATCGGAATCTAAAACTTGACTCACAGGAGATGTTCAAATCATAGAAAGTGAGAGTGACAGTCCTCTTGTTCTTAAGTCGGCATTGTGCCTCTTGTATTATATTCGGATGCAATTTCTGTGTTTCATCGTCAATAAGAACGTCCAAGGTATACAAGAAACCTGAAGTCAAGCATCGGAAACTAAAACTGGAATCACAGGAGAGGTTCAAATCATAGAAAGTGAGAGTGTCAGTCCTCTTGTACTTAAGTCGGCATTGTGCTTTTGTATTAAATTCGGATGCAATTACTGTGTTTCATCATCAATTTGAAAGTCCAAGGGATACAGTAATCCTGAAGTGAATCATCGGAATCTAAAACTGGACTCACAGGAGAGGTTAATATCATAGAGAGTGTCAGTCCCCTTTTACTTATGTCGGCATTGTGCCTTTTGAATTTAATTGGGATGCAAATTCCGTGTTTCATCGTCAATGAGAAGGTCCAAGGTATACAGGAAACCTGAAGTGAAGCATCGGAATCTAAAACTGGACTCACAGGAGAGGTTGAATTCATAGAAAGTAAGAGTGTCAGTCCTCTTGTACTTAAGTCGGCATTGTGCCTTTTGTATTCAATTCGGATGCAAGTTCTGTGTTTCATCATCAATAAGAAGGTCCATGGGATACAGTGAACCTGAAGTGAAGCATCGGAATCTAAAACTGGGCCCACAGGTGAGGTTAAAATCATTGAAAGTTCGAGTGTCAGTCCTCTTGTACTTAAGTCGGCTTTGTGCCTTTTGATTTTAATTCCCAAGCAATTTCTGTGCTTCATCGTCAATAAGAAGGTCCAAGGTGTACAGTAAACCTGAAGTAAATCATCCGAATCTGAAACTAGACTCACAGGAGAGGTTCAAATCATAGAAGGTTAGAGTGTCAGTTCTCTTGTACTTAAGTAAGCATTGTGCCTTTTGAATTTAATTCCGATGCAATTTCTGTGTTTAATCGTCAATAAGAAGGTCCAAGGTATACACTGAACCTGAAGTGAAGCTTCGGAATCTAATACTGGACTCACGGGAGAGGCTCAAATCACAGAAAGTTAGCGTGTCAGTCCCTTTGTACTTAAGTCGTCATTGTGCCTTTTGTATTAGATTCGGATGCAATTTCTGTGTTTCATCGTCAATAAGAAGGTCCAAGGTATACAGGAAACCTGAAGTGAAGCATCGGAATCTAAACCTGGACTCACAGGAGAGGTTAAAATCATAGAAATTGAGAGTGTCAGTCCTCTTTTACTTAAGTCGGCATTGTGCCTTTTGAATTTACTTCCGATGCAATTTCTGTGTTTAATCGACAATAAGATGGTGCAAGTGATATAGTAGACCTGAAGTGAAGCATCGGAATTTAAAACTTGACTCACAGGAGATGTTCAAATCATAGAAAGTGAGAGTGTCAGTCCTCTTGTACTTAAGCCGGCATTGTGCCTTTTCTATTATATTCGGATGCAATTTCTGTGTTTCATCGTCAATAAGAACGTCCAAGGTATACTAGAAACCTGAAGTCAAGCATCGGAAACTAAAACTGGAATTACAGGAGAGGTTCAAATCATAGAAAGTGAGAGTGTCAGTCCGCTTGTACTTAAGTCAGCATTGTGCATTTTCTATTAAATTCGGATGCAATTTCTGTGTTTCATCGTCAACAAGAAAGTCCAAGAGATACAGTAAACCTGAAGTGAAGCATCGGAGTCTAAAACTGGACTCACAGGAGAGGTTAATATCATAGAAAGT
Organism: Schistocerca americana; assembly: GCF_021461395.2. Classification (NCBI taxonomy): domain Eukaryota; kingdom Metazoa; phylum Arthropoda; class Insecta; order Orthoptera; family Acrididae; genus Schistocerca; species Schistocerca americana. The sequence continues at coordinate 3,756,735 of NW_025725917.1, read as the reverse complement.
GAGAATGTCAGTCCCCTTTTACTTATGTCGGCTTTGTGCCTTTTGAATTTAATTCCGATACAATTTCTGTGTTTTATCGTCAATACGAAGGTCCAGGGTATACAGTGAACCTGAAGTGAAGTATCGTAATCTAAAACTAGACTCACAGGAGAGGTTCAAATCATAGAAAGTTAGAGTGTCAGTCCGCTTGTACTTAAGTCAGCATTGTGCATTTTGTAATTAATTCGGATGCAATTTTTGTGTTTCATCGTCAATAAGAAGGTCCAAGGGATACAGTAAACCTGAAGTGAAGCATCGGAATCTAAAACTGGACTCACAGTGGAGGTTGAAATCATAGAAAGTTAGAGTATCAGTTCTCTGCTACTTAAACGGCATTGTGCCATTTGATTTTAATTGCGAAGCAATTTCTGTGCTTCATCGTCAATAAGAAGGTCCAAGGTGTACAGTAAACCTGAAGTGGAGCATCCGAATCTAAAACTAGACTCACAGGAGAGGTTCAAATCATAGTAAGTTAGAGTGTCAGTCCTCTTGTACTTAAGTCTGCATTGTGCCTTTTGAATTTAATTCCGATGCAATTTCTGTGTCTCATCGTCAATAAGAAGGTCCAAGGTATACAGTGAACCTGAAGTGAAGCATCAGAATCTAAAACTGGACTCACAGGAGAGGTTCAAATCACAGTAAGTTAGAGTGTCAGTCCCTTTCTACTTAAGTCGTCATTTTACCTTTTGTATTATATTCGGATGCAATTTCTGTGTTTCATCGTCAATAGGAAGTTCCAAGGGATACAGTAAACCTGAAGTGAAGCATCGGAATCTAAAACTGGACTCACAGGAGAGGTTAAAATCAAAGAAAGTTAGAGAGTCGGTCCTCTTGTACTTATGTCGGCATTGTGCCTTTTGTATCAAATTCGGATGCAATTTCTGTGCTTCATCGTCTATAAGAAGGTGCAAGTGATATAGTAGACCTGAAGTGAAGTATCGGAATCTAAAACTTGACTCACAGGAGATGTTCAAATCAAAGAAAGTGAGAGTGTCAGTCCTCTTGTACTTAAGTCGGCATTGTGCCTTTTGTATTAAATTCGGATGCAATTTCTGTGTTTCATCGTCTATAAGAACGTCCAAGGTATACACGAAACCTGAAGTCAAGCATCGGGATTCCGATGCAATTTCTGTGTTTCATCGTCAATAAGAAGGTCCAAGGTATATAGTGAACCTGAAGTATAGCATCGGAATCTAAAACTGGACTCACAGGAGAGGTTCAAATCATCGAAAGTTGGAGAGTCAGTCCTCTTGTACTTAAGTCGGCATTGTGCCTTTTGAATTTAATTCGCATGCAATTTCTGTGTTTCATCGTCAATAAAAAGGTCCAATGGATACAGTAAACCTGAAGTGAAGCATCGGAATCTAAAACTGGACTCACAGGAGATGTTCAAATCATAGAAAGTGAGAGTGGCAGTCCTCTTGTACTTAAGTCGGCATTGTGCCTTTTGTATTAAATTCGGATGCAATTTCTGTGTTTCATCATCAATAAGAATGTCCAAGGGATACTGTAAACCTGATATGAATCATCGGAATCTAAAACTTAACTCACAGGAGAGGTTCGAATCATAGAAAGTTAGATTGTCAGTCCATTTGTACTTAAGTCAGCACTGTGCCTTTTGTATTAAATTCGGATGCAATTTCTGTGCTTCATCGTCAACAATAAGGTGCAAGTGATATAGAGGACCTGAAGTGAAGAATCGGAATCTAAAACTTGACTCACAGGAGATGTTAAAATCATAGAAAGTGAGAGTGTCAGTCCACTTGTACTTAAGTCGGCATTGTGCCTTTTGTATTAAATTCGGATGCAATCTCTGTGTTTCATCATCAATACGAATGTCCAAGGGATACTGTAAACCTGAAATGAATCATTGGAATCTAAAACTGGACTATCAGGAGAGGTTCAAATCATAGAAAGTTAGAGAGTCAGTCCTCTTGTACTTAAGTCGGCATTGTGCCTTTTGAATTTAATTCGGATGCAATATCTGTGTTTCATCGGCAATAAGAAGGTCCAAGGGATACAGTAAACCTGAAGTGAAGCATCGGAATCTAAAACTGGACTCACAGGAGATGTTCAAATCATAGAAAGTGAGAGTGTCAGTCCTCTTGTACTTAAGTCGGCATTGTGCCTTTTGTATTAAATTCGGATGCAATTTCTGTGTTTCATCATCAATAAGAATGTCCAAGGGATACTGTAAACCTGATATGAATCATCGGAATCTGAAACTAGACTAACAGGAGAGGTTCAAATTATAGAAAGTTAGAGAGTCAGTCCTCTTGTACTTAAGTCGGCATTGTGCCTTTTGAATTTAATTCGGATGCAAATTCCGTGTTTCATCGTCAATAAGAAGAACCATGGTATACAGGAAACCTGAAGTGAAGCATCGGAATCTAAAACTGGACTATCAGGAGAGGTTGAATTCATAAAAAGTGAGAGTGTCAGTCCTCTTGTACTTAAGTCGGCATTGTGTCTTTTGTATTCAATTCGGATGCAAGTTCTGTGTTTCATCATCAATAAGAAGGTCCATGGGATACAGTGAACCTGCAGTGAAGCATCGGAATCTAAAACTCGGCTCACAGGAGAGGTTAAAATCATTGAAAGTTAGAGTGTCAGTCCTCTTGTACTTAAGTCGGCTTTGTGCCTTTTGAATTTAATTCCCAAGCAATTTCTGTGCTTCATCGTCAATAAGAAGGTCCAAGGTGTACAGTAAACCTGAAGTAAAGCATCCGAATCTAAAACTAGACTCACAGGAGAGGTTCAAATCATACAAAGTTAGAGTGTCAGTTCCTTCGTACTTAAGTAAGCATTGTGCCTTTTGAATTTAATTCCGATGCAATTTCTGTGTTTCATCGTCAATAAGAAGGTCCAAGGTATACACTGAACCTGAAGTGAAGCATCGGAATCTAATACTGGACTCACGGGAGAGGCTCAAATCACAGAAAGTTAGCGTGTCAGTCCCTTTGTACTTAAGTCGTCATTGTGCCTTTTGTATTAGATTCGGATGCAATTTCTGTGTTTCATCGTCAATAAGGAAGTACAAGGAATACAGTAAACCTGAAGTGAAGCATCGAATCTAAAACTGGGCTCACAGGAGAGGTACAAATCATAGAAAGTTAGAGAGTCAGTCCTCTAGTACTTAAGTCGGCTTTGTGCCTTTTGAATTTAATTCCGATGCAATTTCTGTGTTTCATCGTCAATAAGAAGGTCCAAGGTATACAGGAAACCTGAAGTGAAGCATCGGAATCTAAAACTGGACTCACAGGAGAGGGTAAAATCATAGAAATTGAGAGTGTCAGTCCTCTTTTACTTAAGTCGGCATTGTGCCTTTTGAATTTAATTCCGATGCAATTTCTGTGTTTAATCGACAATAAGAAGGTGCAAGTGATATAGTAGACCTGAAGTGAAGAATCGGAATCTAAAACTTGACTCACAGGAGATGTTCAAATCATAGAAAGTGAGAGTGACAGTCCTCTTGTTCTTAAGTCGGCATTGTGCCTCTTGTATTATATTCGGATGCAATTTCTGTGTTTCATCGTCAATAAGAACGTCCAAGGTATACAAGAAACCTGAAGTCAAGCATCGGAAACTAAAACTGGAATCACAGGAGAGGTTCAAATCATAGAAAGTGAGAGTGTCAGTCCTCTTGTACTTAAGTCGGCATTGTGCTTTTGTATTAAATTCGGATGCAATTACTGTGTTTCATCATCAATTTGAAAGTCCAAGGGATACAGTAATCCTGAAGTGAATCATCGGAATCTAAAACTGGACTCACAGGAGAGGTTAATATCATAGAGAGTGTCAGTCCCCTTTTACTTATGTCGGCATTGTGCCTTTTGAATTTAATTCCGATGCAATTACTGTGTTTTATCGTCAATAAGAAGGTCCAGGGTATACAGTGAACCTGAAGTGAAGCATCGGAATCTAAAACTAGACTCACATGAGAGGTTCAAATCATAGAAAGTTAGAGTGTCAGTCCGCTTGTACTTAAGTCAGCATTGTGCATTTTGTATTAAATTCGGAAGCAATTTCTGTGTTTCATCGTCAATAAGAAGGTCCAAGGGATACAGTAAACCTGAAGTGAAGCATCGGAATCTGAAACTGGACTCACAGTGGAGGTTGAAATCATAGAAAGTTAGAGTATCAGTTCTCTGCTACTTAAACGGCATTGTGCCATTTGATTTTAATTGCGAAGCAATTTCTGTGCATCATCGTCAATAAGAAGGTCCAAGGCGTACAGTAAACCTGAAGTGAAGCATCCGAATCTAAAACTAGACTCACAGGAGAGGTTCAAATCATAGTAAGTTAGAGTGTCAGTCCTCTTGTACTTAAGTCTGCATTGTGCCTTTTGAATTTAATTCCGATGCAATTTCTGTGTCTCATCGTCAATAAGAAGGTCCAAGGTATACAGTGAACCTGAAGTGAAGCATCAGAATCTAAAACTGGACTCACAGGAGAGGTTCAAATCACAGTAAGTTACAGTGTCAGTCCCTTTCTACTTAAGTCGTCATTTTACCTTTTGTATTAAATTCGGATGCAATTTCTGTGTTTCATCGACAATAAGAAGTTCCAAGGGATACAGTAAACCTGAAGTGAAGCACCGGAATCTAAAACTGGACTCACAGAAAAGGTTCAAATCACAAAAAGTGAGAGTGTCAGGCCTCTTGTACTTAAGTCGGCATTGTGACTTTTGTATTAAATTCGGTTGCAATTTCTGTGTTTCATCGTCAATAAGAAGGTCCAAGGTATTCAGTGAACCTGAAGTGTAGCATCGGAATCTAAAACTGGACTCACAGGAGAGGTTCAAATCATAGAAAGTGAGAGTGTCAGTCCTCTTGTACTTAAGTCGGCATTGTGCTTTTGCATTAAATTCGGAAGCAATTTCTGTGTTTCATCGTCAATAAGAAAGTCCAAGAGATACAGTAAACCTGAAGTGAAGCATCGGAATCTAAAACTGGACTCACAGAAAAGGTTCAAATCATAGAAAGTTAGAGAGTCAGTCCTCTTGTACTTAAGTCGGCATTGTGCCTTTTGAATTTAATTCCGATGCAATTTCTGTGTTTCATCGTCAATAAGAAGGTCCAAGGTATACAGGAAACCTGAAGTGAAGCATCGGAATCTAAAACTGGACTCACAGGAGAGGTTAAAATCATAGAAAGTGAGAGTGTCAGTCCTCTTTTACTTAAGTCGGCATTGTGCCTTTTGTATTAAATTCGGATGCAATCTCTGTGTTTCGTCGTCAATTAGAAGGTCCAACGTATACAGGAAACCTGAAGTGAAGCATCGGAATCTAAAACTGGACTCACAGGAGAGGTTCAAATCACAAAAAGTGAGAGTGTCAGGCCTCTTGTACTTAAGTCGGCATTGTGACTTTTGTATTAAATTCGGTTGCAATTTCTGTGTTTCATCGTCAATAAGAAGGTCCAAGGTATTCAGTAAACCTGAAGTGTAGCATCGGAATCTAAAACTGGACTCACAGGAGAGGTTCAAATCATAGAAAGTTGGAGATTCAGTCCTCATGTACTTAAGTCGGCATTGTGCCTTTTGAATTTAATTCGCATGCAATTTCTATGTTTCATCGTAAATAAGAAGGTCCAAGGGATACAGTAAACCTGAAGTGAAGCATCGGAATCTAAAACTGGACTCACAGGAGATGTTCAAATCATAGAAAGTGAGAGTGTCAGTCCTCTTGTACATAAGTCGGCATTGTGCTTTTGTATTAAATTCGGATGCAATTTCTGTGTTTCATCATCAATAAGAATGTCCAAGGGATACTGTAAACCTGATATGAATCATCGGAATCTAAAACTGGACTAACAGGAGAGGTTCAAATCACAGAAAGTTAGAGAGTCAGTCCTCCTGTACTTAAGTCGGCATTGTGCCTTTTGAATTTAATTCGGATGCAAATTCCGTGTTTCATCGTCAATAACAAGGTCCAAGGTATACAGGAAACCTGAAGTGTAGCATCGGAATCTAAAACTGGACTCACAGGAGAGGTTGAATTCATAGAAAGCGAGAGTGTCAGTCCTCTTGTACTTAAATCGGCATTGTGCCTTTTGTATTCAATTCGGATGCAAGTTCTGTGTTTCATCATCAATAAGAAGGTCCAAGGGATACAGTGAACCTGAAGTGAAGCATCGGAATCTGAAACTGGGCTCACAGGAGAGGTTAAAATCATTGGAAGTTAGAGTGTCAGTCCTCTTGGACTAAAGTCGGCATTGTGCCTTTTGAATTTAATTCGGATGAAATTTCTGTGTTTCATCGTCAATAAGAAGGTCCAAGGGAAACAGTAAAGCTGAAGTGAAGCATCGGAATCTAAAACTGGACTCACAGTGGAGGTTCAAATCATAGAAATTTAGAGTGTCAGTTCTCTGCTACTTAAGTCGGCATTGTGCCTTTTGAATTTAATTCCCAAGCAATTTCTGTGCTTCATCGTCAATAAGAAGGTCCAAGGTGTACAGTAAACCTGAAGTGAAGCATCCGAATCTGAAACTAGACTCAAAGGAGAGGTTCAAATCATAGAAAGTTAGAGTGTCAGTTCTCTTGTACTTAAGTAAGCATTGTGCCTTTTGAATTTAATTCCGATGCAATTTCTGTGTTTCATCGTCAATAAGAAGGTCCAAGGTATACACTGAACCTGAAGTGAAGCAACGGAATCTAATACTGGACTCACGGGAGAGGCTCAAATCACAGAAAGTTAGCGTGTCAGTCCCTTTGTACTTAAGTCGTCATTGTGCCTTTTGTATTAAATTCGCATGCAATTTCTGTGTTTCATCGTCAATAAGAAAGTACAAGGAATACAGTAAACCTGAAGGGAAGCGTCCGAGTCTAAAACTGGGCTCACAGGAGAGGTGCAAATCATAGAAAGTTAGAGAGTCAATCCTCTAGTACTTAAGTCGGCATTGTGATTTTTGAATTTAATTTCGATGCAATTTCTGTGTTTCATCGTCAATAAGAAGGTCCAAGGTATACAAGAAACCTGAAGTCAAGCATCGGAAACTAAAACTGGAATCACAGGAGAGGTTCAAATCATAGAAAGTGAGAGTGTCAGTCCTCTTGTACTTAAGTCGGCATTGTGCTTTTGTATTAAATTCGGATGCAATTACTGTGTTTCATCGTCAATATGAAAGTCCAAGGGATACAGTAAACCTGAAGTGAATCATCGGAATCTAAAACTGGACTCACAGGAGAGGTTAATATCATAGAAAGTGAGAGTGTCAGTCCTCTTTTCTTTATGTCGGCATTGTGCCTTTTGAATTTAATTCCGATGCAATTTCTGTGTTTCATCGTCAATAAGAAGGTCCAAGGTATACAGTGAATCTGAAGTGAAGCATCGGAATCTAAAACTGGACTCATAGGACAGGTTCAAAACACAGTAAGTTAGAGTGTCAGTCCCTTTCTACTTAAGTCGTCATTTTGCCTTTTGTATTAAATTCGGATGCAATTTCTGTGTTTCATCGTCAATAAGAAGTTCCAAGAGATACAGTAAGCCTGAAGTGAAGCATCGGAATATAAAACTGGACTCACAGGAGAGGTTAAAATCAAAGAAAGTGAGAGTGTCAGTCCTCTTTTCCTTATGTCGGCATTGTGCTTTTTGAATTTAATTCCGATGCAATTTCTGTGTTTCATCGTCAATAAGAAGGTCCAAGGTATACAGTGAACCTGAAGTGAAGCATCGGAATCTAAAACTGGACTGACAGGAGAGGTTAAAATCATAGAAAGTGAGAGTGTCAGTCCTCTTTTACTTAAGTCGGCATTGTGCCTTTTGTATTAAATTCGGATGCAATTTCTGTGTTTCCTCGTCAATTGGAAGGTCAAAGGTATACAGCAAACCTGAAGTGAAGCATCGGAATCTAAAACTGGACTCACAGAAGAGGTTCAAATCATAGGAAGTGAGAGTGCCAGTCCTCTTTTACTTAAGTCGGCATTGTGCCCTTTGTATTAAATTCGTATGCAATTTCTGTGTTTCATCGTCAATAAGAAGTTCCAAGGAATACAGTAAACCTAAAGTGAAGCATCGGAATCTAAAACAGGACTCACAGTAGAGGATCAAATCATAGAAAGTTAGAGTGTCGGTCCACTTGTACCTAAGTCGGCATTGTGCCTTTTGAATTAAATTCCGAAGCAATATCTGTGCTTCTTCGTCAATAAGAAGGTCCAAGGTATACAGTAAACCTGAAGTGAAGCATCCGAATCTATAACTGGGCTCACAGGAGAGGTACAAATCATAGAAAGTTAGAGTGTCAGTCCTCTTGTACTTATGTCGGCATTGTGCCTTTTTAATTTAATTCCGATGCTATTTCTGTGTTTCATCGTCATTAGGAAGGTCCAAGGTATACAGTGAACCTGAAGTGAAGCGTCGGAATCTAAAACTGGACTCACAGGAGAGGTTCAAATCATAGAAAGTTAGAGTGTCTGACCTCTTGTACTTAAGTCAGCATTTTGCCCTTTGTATTAAACACTGATGCAATATCTGTGTTTCATCGGCAATAAGAACGTCCAAGGTATACACGAAACCTGAAGTCAAGCATCAGAATCTAAAACTGGACTCACAGGAGAGGTTCAAATCATAGAAAGTGAGAGTGTCACTCCTCTTCGGATGCAATTTCTGTGTTTCATCGACAATAAGAAAGTCCAAGAGATAAAGTAAACCTGAAGTGAATCATCGGAATCTAAACTGGACTCACAGAAGAGGTTCAAATCATAGAAAGTTTGAGAGTCAGTCCTCTTGTACTTATATCGGCATTGTGCCTTTTGAATTTATTTCGGATGCAATTTCTGTGTTTCATCGTCAATAAGTAGGTCCAAGGTATACAGGAAACCTGAAGTGAAGCATCGGAATCTAAAGCTGGACTCACAGGAGAGGTTAAAATCATAGAAAGTGAGAGTGTCAGTCCTCTTTTACTTAAGTCAGCATTGTGATTTTTGTATTAAATTCTGATGCAATTTCTGTGTTTCGTCGTCAATAAGAACGTCCAAGGTATACAGGAAACCTGAAGTGAAGCATCGGAACTTAAAACTGGACTCACAGGAGAGGTTCAAATCATAGAAAGTTAGAGTGTCTGCCCTCTTGTATTTAAGTCAACAATGTGCCATTTGTATTAAATTCGGATGCAATTTCTGTGCTGCATCGTCAATAAGAAGGTGCAAATGATACAGTAGACCTGAAGTGAAGCATTGGAATCTAAAACTTGACTCACTAGAGTTGTTCAAATCATAGAAAGTGAAAGTGTCAGTCCTCTTGTACTTAAGTCAGCATTGTGAATTTTGTATTAAACTCGGATGCAATTCCTGTGTGTCATCGTCAATAAGAACGTAAAAGGTATACACGAAACCTGAAGTCAAGCATCGGAATCTAAAACTGGACTCACAGGAGAGGTTCAAATCATAGAAAGTGAGAGTGTCAGTCCTCTTTTACATAAGTCGGCATTGTGCCTTTTGTATTAAATTCGGATGCAATTTCCGTGTTCCATCGTCTGTAAGAAGGTCCAACGGATACAGTAGACCTGAAGTGAAGCATCGGAATCTAAAACTGGACTCATAGGAGAGGTTCAAATCATAGAAAGTGAGAGTGTCAGTCCTCTTGTACTTAAGTCGGCATTGTGCCTTTTGTATTAAATTCGGATACAATTTCTGTGTTTCATCGACATTAAGAAGGTCCAAGGGATACAGTAAACCTGAAGTGAAGCATTGGAATCTAAAACTGGACTGACAGGAGAGGTTCATATCATAGAAAGGGAGAGCGTCAGTCCTCTTGTACTTAAGTCGGCATTGTGCCTTTTGTATTAAATTCGGATGCAATTTCTGTGTTTCATCGTCAATAAGAAGGTCCAAGGTATACAGTAAACCTGAAGTGAAGCATCGGAATCTAAAACTGGACTCACAGGGGAGGTTCAATAAATAGAAAGTGAAAGTGTCAGTCCTCTTGTACTTAAGTCGGCATTGTGCCTTTTGTATTAAATTCGGATGCAATTGCTGTGTTTCATCGTCAATAAGAATGTCCAAGGTATACTGGAAAGCAGAAGTGAAGCATCGGAATCTAAAACTGGGCTCACAGAAGAGGTTCAAACCATAGAAAGTGAGAGTGTCTATCCTTTCGTACTTAAGTCGGCCTTATGCTTTTTGTATTAAATTCGGATGCGATTTCTGTGTTTTATCATCAATAAGAGGGTCCAGGGGATACAGTAAACCTGAAGTGAAGCATCGGAAACAAAAACTGGACTCACAGGAGAGGTTCAAATCATAGAAAGATAGAGTGTCAGTCCTCTTGTACTTAAGTCGGCATTGTGCCTTTTGAATTAAATTCCCATGCAATTTCTGAGCTTCATCGTCAAAAAGAAGGTCCAACGGATACAGTAAACCTGAAGTGAAAAATCGGAAACTAAAACTGGACTCACAGGAGAGGTTCAAATCATAGAAAGTGAGATTGTCAGTCCTCTTGTACTTATGTCGGCATTATGCCTTTTGTACTACATTCGGATGCAATTTCTGTGGTTCATCGTCAATAAGAAGGTGCAAGTGATACGGTAGACCTGAAGTGAAGCATCGGAATCTAAAACTTGACTCACAGGAGTTGTTCAAATCATAGAAATTGAGAGTGTCAGTCCTCTTGTACTTAAGTCAGCATTGTGCCATTTTATTAAACTCGGATGCAATTTCTGTGTCTCATCGTCAATAAGAACGTCCAAGGTATACACGAAACCTGAAGTCAAGCATCGGAATCTAAAACTGGACTCACAGGACAGGATCAAATCATAGAAAGTGAGAGTGTCAGTCCTGTTGTACTTAAGTCAGCATTGTGCCATTTTTATTAAACTCGGATGCAATATCTGTGTTTCATCGACAATAAGAAAGTCCAACGGATACAGTAAACCTGAAGTGAATCATCGGAATCTAAAACTGGACTCGCAGAAGAGGTTCAAATCATAGAAAGTTAGAGAGTCAGTCCTCTTGTACTTATGTCGGCATTGTGCCTTTTGAATTTAATTCGGATACAATTTCTGTGTTTCATCGTCAATAAGAAGGTGCAAGGTATACAGTAAACCTGAAGTGAAGCATCGGAATCTAAAACTGGACTCACAGGGGAGGTTCAATTCATAGAAAGAGAAAGTGACAGTCCTCTTGTACTTAAGTCGGCATTGTGCCTTTTGTATTAGATTCGGATGCAATTTCTGTGTTTCATCGTCAATAAGAAGGTTCAAGGGATACAGTTAACTGAGGTGAAGCATCGGAATCTAAACCTGGACCCACAGGAGAAGTTCTAATCATAGAAAGTGAGAGTGTCAGTCCTCTTGTACTTAAGTCCGCATTGTGCCTTTTGTATTAAATTCGGATGCAATTTCTGTGTTTCATCGTCAATAAGAAGGTCCAAGGGATACAGTAGACCTGAAGTGAAGCATCGGAATCTAAAACTGGACTCACAGGAGAGGTTCAAATCATAGAAAGTTAGAGTGTCAGTCCTCTTGTACTTAAGTCGGCATTGTGCCTTCTGTATTATATTCGAATGCAGTTTCTTTGTTTCATTGTCAATAAAAAGGTCCAAGGTATACAGGAAACCGGAAGTGAAGCATCGGAATCTAAAACTGGACTCACAGGAGAGGTTCAAATCATAGAAAGTGAGAGTGTCTGTCCTCTTATAATTAAGTCGGCATTGTGCCTTTTGTATTAATTCCAGATGCAATTTCTGTGTTTCATCGTCAATATGAAGGTCCAAGGGATACAGTAAACCTGAAGTGAGGCATCGGAATCTAAAACTGGACTCACAGGAGAGGTTCAAATCATAGAAAGATAGAGTGTCAGTCTTCTTGTACTTAAGTCGGCATTGTGCCCTTTGTATTACATTCACATGCAATTTCTGTGTTTCATCATCAATAAGAAGGTACAAGGTATACAGTAAACCTGAAGTGAAGCGTCGGAATCTGAAACTGGACTCACCGGAGAGGTTCAAATCATAGAAAGTTAGAGTGTCAGTCCTCTTGTACTTTAGTCGTCATTGTGTCCTTTGTATTAAATTCGGATGAAAGTTCTGTGTTTCATCGTCAATAAGAAGGTCCAAGGGATACAGTGAACCTGAAGTGAAGCGTCGGAATCGAAAACTAAACTCACAGGAGAGGTTCAAATCCTAGAAAGTTAGAGTGTCAGTCCACTTCTACTTAAGTCGGCATTGTACCTTTTGAATTGAATTCCGATGCAATTTCTGTGTTTCGTCGCAAATAAGAAGGTCCAAGGTATACAGTGAACCTGAAGTGAAGCATCGGAATCTAAAACTAAACTCACAGAAGAGGTTCAAATCATAGACAGTTAGAATGTCAGTCCTCTTGTACTTAAGTCGGCATTGTGACATTTGTATTAAATTTGGATGCAATTTCTGTGTTTCCTCGTCAATAAGGAGGTCCAAGGGATACAGTAAACCTGAAGTGAAGCATCGGAATCTAAAACTGGACTCACCGGAGAGGTTCAAATCATAGAAAGTTAGGGTGCCAGTCCTCTTGTACTTAAGTCGGCATTGTGCCGTTTGTATTACATTCGGATGCAATTTCTGTGTTTCATCATCAATAAGAAGGTCCAAAGGGATACAGTAAACCTGAAGTGAAGTATCGGAATCTAAAACTGGGCTAACAGGATAGGTTCAAATCATAGAAAGGTAGAGTGTCAGTCCTCTTGAACTTATTTTGGCATTGTGCCTTTTGTATTAAATTCGGATGCAATTTCTGTATTTCATCGTCAATAAGAAGGTTCAAGGGATACAGTAAACCTGAAGTGAAGCATCGGAATCTATACCTGGACCCACAGGAGAGGTTCAAATCATAGAAAGTGAGAGCGTCAGTCCTCTTGTACTTAAGTCGGCAATGTGCCTGTTGTATTGAATTCGGATGCAGTTTCTGTGTTTCATCGTCAATAAGACGGTCCAAGGTATACAGGAAACCGGAAGTGAAGCATCTGAATCTAAAACTGGACTCACAGGAGAGGTTCAAATCATAGAAAGTGAGAGTGTCTGTCCTCTTGTACTTAAGTCGGCATTGTGCCTTTTGTATTAATTCCAGATGCAATTTCTGTGTTTCATCGTCAATATGAAGGTCCAAGGGATACAGTAAACCTGAAGTGAGGCATCAGAATCCAAAACTGGACTCACAGGAGAGGTTCAAATCATAGAAAGATAGAGTGTCAGTCTTCTTGTACTTAAGTCGGCATTGTGCCCTTTGTATTAAATTCGCATGCAATTTCTGTGTTTCATCATCAATAAGAAGGTACAAGGGATACAGTAAACCTGAAGTGAAGCGTCGGAATCTAAAACTGGGCTCACCGGAGAGGTTCAAATCATAGAAAGTTAGTGTGTCAGTCCTCTTGTACTTTAGTCGGCCTTGTGCATTTTGAATTTAATTCCGATGCTATTTCTGTGTTTCATCGTCAATACGAAGGTCCAAGGTATACAGTAAACTTGAAGTGAAGCATCGGTATCTAAAACTGGACTCACAGCAGAGATTCAAATCATAGAAAGTTAGAGTGTCAGTGCTTTTGTACCTAAAACGTCATTGTGTCTTTTGTATTAAATTCGGATGAAAGTTCTGTGTTTCATCGCCAATAAGAAGGTCCAAGGGATACAGTGAACCTGAAGTGAAGCATCGGAATCTAAAACTAAACTCACAGGAGAGGTTCAAATCATAGAAAGTTAGGGTGTCTGTCCTCTTGTACTTAAGTCGGCATTGTGCCGTTTGTATTACATTCGGATGCAATTTCTGTGTTTCATCATCAATAAGAAGGTCCAAAGGGATACAGTAAACCTGAAGTGAAGTATCGGAATCTAAAACTGGGCTAACAGGAGAGGTTCAAATCATAGAAAGGTAGAGTGTCAGTCCTCTTGAACGTAAGTCGGCATTGTGCCTTTTGTATTAAATTCGGATGCAATTTCTGTATTTCATCGTCAATAAGAAGGTTCAAGGGACACAGTAAACCTGAAGTGAAGCATCGGAATCTAAACCTGGACCCACAGGAGAGGTTCATATCATAGAAAGGGAGAGCTTCAGTCCTCTTGTACTTAAGTCGGCATTGTGCCTTTTGTATTAAATTCGGATGCAATTTCTGTGTTTCATCGTCAATGAGCAGGTCCAAGGTATACAGTAAACCTGAAGTGAAGCATCGGAATCTAAAACTGGACTCACAGGGGAGGTTCAATAAATAGAAAGTGAAAGTGTCAGTCCTCTTGTACTTAATTTGGCATTGTGCCTTTTGTATTAAATTCGGATGCAATTGCTGTGTTTCATCGTCAATAAGAACGTCCAAGGTATACAGGAAAGCAGAAGTGAAGCATCGGAATCTAAAACTGGGCTCACAGAAGAGGTTCAAATCATAGAAAGTGAGAGTGGCTATCCTTTCGTACTTAAGTCGGCCTTATGCCTTTTGCATTAAATTCGGATGCGATTTCTGTGTTTCATCGTCAATAACAGGGTCCAGGGGATACAGTAAACCTGAAGTGAAGCATCGGAAACAAAAACTGGACTCACAGGAGAGGTTCAAATCATTGAAAGATAGAGTGTCAGTCCTCCTGTACTTAAGTCGGCATTGTGCCTTTTGAATTAAATTCCGATGCAATTTCTGAGCTTGATCGTCAAAAAGAAGGTCCAACGGATACAGTAAACCTGAAGTGAAAAATCAGAAACTAAAACTGAACTCACAGGAGAGGTTCAAATCATAGAAAGTGAGATTGTCAGTCCTCTTGTACTTATGTCGGCATTATGCCTTTTGTACTACATTCGGATGCAATTTCTGTGGTTCATCGTCAATAAGAAGGTGCAAGTGATACGGTAGACCTGAAGTGAAGCATCGGAATCTAAAACTTGACTCACAGGAGTTGTTCAAATCATAGAAATTGAGAGTGTCAGTCCTCTTGTACTTAAGTCAGCATTGTGCCATTTTATTAAACTCGGATGCAATTTCTGTGTCTCATCGTCAATAAGAACTTCCAAGGTATACACGAAACCTAAAGTCAAGCATCGGAATCTAAAACTGGACTCACAGGAGAGGTTCAAATCATAGAAAGTGAGAGTGTCAGTCCTCTTGTACTTAAGTCGGCTTTGTGCCTTTTGTATTAAATTCGGATGCAAAATCTGTGTTTCATCGACAACACGAAAGTCCAAGGGATACAGTAAACCTGAAGTGAATCATCGGAATCTAAAACTGGACTCACAGGACAGGATCAAATCATAGAAAGTGAGAGTGTCAGTCCTGTTGTACTTAAGTCAGCATTGTGCCATTTGTATTAAACTCGGATGCAATATCTGTGTTTCATCGACAATAAGAAAGTCCAACGGATACAGTAAACCTGAAGTGAATCATCGGAATCTAAAACTGGACTCGCAGAAGACGTTCAAATCATAGAAAGTTAGAGAGTCAGTCCTCTTGTACTTATGTCGGCATTGTGCCTTTTGAATTTAATTCGGATACAATTTCTGTGTTTCATCGTCAATAAGAAGGTGCAAGGTATACAGGAAACCTGAAGTGAAGCATCGGAATCTAAAACTGGACTCACGGGAGAGGTTCAAATCATAGAAAGTGAGAGTGTCAGTCCTCTTTTCCTTAAGTCGGCATTGCGCCTTTTGTATTAAATTCGGATGCAATTTCTGTGTTTCATTGTCAATAAGAAGGTCCAAGGTATACAGGAAACCTGATGTGAAGCATCGGAATCTAAAACTGGACTCACAGGAGAGGTTCAAATCATAGAAAGTGAGAGTGTCAGTCCTCTTGTACTTAAGTCGGCATTGTGCCTTTTGTATTAAATTCGGATGCAATTTCTGTGTTTCATCGTCAATAAGAAGGTCCAAGGTATACAGTAAACCTGAAGTGAAGCATCGGAATCTAAAACTGGACTCACAGGGGAGGTTCAATTCATAGAAAGTGAAAGTGTCAGTCCTCTTGTACTTATGTCGGCATTGTGCCTTTTGTATTAAATTCGGATGCAATTGCTGTGTTTCATCGTCAATAAGAATGTCCAAGGTATACTGGAAACCAGAAGTGAAGCATCGGAATCTAAAACTGGGCTCACAGGAGAGGTTCAAATCATAGAAAGACAGAGTGTCAGTCTTCTTGTACTTAAGTCGTCATTGTGCCCATTGTATTAAATTCGCATGCAATTTCTGTGTTTCATCATCAATAAGAAGGTACAAGGGATACAGTAAACCTGAAGTGAAGCGTCGGAATCTAAAACTGGACTCACCGGAGAGGTTCAAATCATAGAAAGTTAGAGTGTCAGTCCTTTTGTACTTAAGTCGTCATTGTGTCTTTTGTATTAAATTCGGATGAAAGTTCTGTGTTTCATCGTCAATAAGAAGGTCCCAGGGATACAGTGAACCTGAAGTGAAGCATCGGAATCGAAAACTAAACTCACAGGAGAGGTTCAAATCCTAGAAATTTAGAGTGTCAGTCCACTTCTACTTAAGTCGGCATTGTGCCTTTTGAATTGAATTCCGATGCAATTTCTGTGTTTCGTCGCAAATAAGAGGGTCCAAGGTATACAGTGAACCTGAATTGAAGCATCGGAATCTAAAACTAAACTCACAGGAGACGTTCAAATCATAGACAATTAGAATGTCAGTCCTCTTGTACTTAAGTCGGCATTGTGTCATTTGTATTAAATTTGGATGCAATTTCTGTGTTTCCTCGTCAATAAGGAGGTCCAAGGTATACAGTAAACCTGAAGTGAAGCATCGGAATCTAAAACTGGACTCACCGGAGAGGTTTAAATCATAGAAAGTTAGGGTGTCAGTCCTCTTGTACTTAAGTCGGCATTGTGCCGTTTGTATTACATTCGGATGCAATTTCTGTGTTTCATCATCAATAAGAAGGTCCAAAGGGATACAGTAAACCTGAAGTGTAGTATCGGAATCTAAAACTGGGCTAACAGGAGAGGTTCAAATCATAGAAAGGTAGAGTGTCAGTCCTCTTGAACTTAAGTCGGCATTGTGCCTTTTGTATTAAATTCGGATGCAATTTCTGTATTTCATCGTCAATAAGAAGGTTCAAGGGATACAGTAAACCTGAAGTGAAGCATCGGAATCTAAACCTGGACCCACAGGAGAGGTTCAAATCATAGAAAGTGAGAGTGTCAGTCCTCTTGTACTTTAGTCGGCCTTGTGCATTTTGAATTTAATTCCGATGCTATTTCTGTGTTTCATCGTCAATACGAAGGTCCAAGGTATACAGTAAACTTGAAGTGAAGCATCGGTATCTAAAACTGGACTCACAGCAGAGATTCAAATCATAGAAAGTTAGAGTGTCAGTCCTTTTGTACTTAAGTCGTCATTGTGTCTTTTGAATTAAATTCGGATGAAAGTTCTGTGTTTCATCGTCAATAAGAAGGTCCAAGGGATACAGTGAACCTGAAGTGAAGCATCGGAATCGAAAACTAAATTCACAGGAGAGGTTCAAATCCTAGAAAGTTAGAGTGTCAGTCCACTTCTACTTAAGTCGGCATTGTGCCTTTTGAATTGAATTCCGATGCAATTTCTGTGTTTCGTCGCTAATAAGAAGGTCCAAGGTATACAGTGAACCTAAAGTGAAGCATCGGAATCTAAAACTAAACTCACAGGAGAGGTTCAAATCATAGACAGTTAGAATGTCAGTCCTCTTGTACTTAAGTCGGCATTGTGTCATTTGTATTAAATTTGGATGCAATTTCTGTGTTTCCTCGCCAATAAGGAGGTCCAAGGGATACAGTAAACCTGAAGTGAAGCATCGGAATCGAAAACTGGACTCACCGGAGAGGTTTAAATCATAGAAAGTTAGGGTGTCAGTCCTCTTGTACTTAAGTCGGCATTGTGCCGTTTGTATAACATTCGGATGCAATTTCTGTGTTTCATCATCAATAAGAAGGTCCAAAGGGATACAGTAAACCTGAAGTGAAGTATCGGAATGTAAAACTGGGCTAACAGGAGAGGTTCAAATCATAGAAATGTAGAGTGTCAGTCCTCTTGAACTTAAGTCGGCATTGTGCCTTTTGTATTAAATTCGGATGCAATTTCTGTATTTCATCGTCAATAAGAAAGTTAAAGGGATCCAGTAAACCTGAAGTGAAGCATCGGAATCTAAACCCGGACCCACAGGAGAGGTTCAAATCATAGAAAGTGAGAGCGTGAGTCCTCTTGTACTTAAGTCGGCAATGTGCCTTTTGTATTGAATTCGGATGCAGTTTCTGTGTTTCATCGTCAATAAGACGGTCCAAGGTATACAGGAAACCGGAAGTGAAGCATCTGAATCTAAAACTGGACTCACAGGAGAGGTTCAAATCATAGAAAGTGAGAGTGTCTGTCCTCTTGTATATAAGTCGGCATTGTGCCTTTTGTATTAATTCCAGATGCAATTTCTGTGTTTCATCGTCAATATGAAGGTCCAAGGGATACAGTAAACCTGAGGTGAGGCATCGGAATCTAAAACTGGACTCACAGGAGAGGTTCAAATCATAGAAAGATAGAGTGTCAGTCTTCTTGTACTTAAGTCTTCATTGTGCCCTTTGTATTAAATTCGCATGCAATTTCTGTGTTTCATCATCAATAAGAAGGTACAAGGGATACAGTAAACCTGAAGTGAAGCGTCGGAATCTAAAACTGGACTCACCGGAGAGGTTCAAATCATAGAAAGTTAGAGTGTCAGTCCTCTTGTACTTTAGTCGGCCTTGTGCATTTTGAATTTAATTCCGATGCTATTTCTGTGTTTCATCGTCAATACGAAGGTCCAAGGTATACAGTAGACTTGAAGTGAAGCATCGGTATCTAAAACTGGACTCACAGCAGAGATTCAAATCATAGAAAGTTAGAGTGTCAGTCCTTTTGTACTTAAGTCGTCATTGTGTCTTTTGTATTAAATTCGGATGAAAGTTTTGTGTTTCATCGTCAATAAGAAGGTCCAAGGGATACAGTGAACCTGAAGTGAAGCATCGGAATCGAAAACTAAACTCACAGGAGAGGTTCAAATCCTAGAAAGTTAGAGTGTCAGTCCACTTCTACTTAAGTCGGCATTGTGCCTTTTGAATTGAATTCCGATGCAATTTCTGTGTTTCGTCGCAAATAAGAAGGTCCAAGGTATACAGTGAACCTGAAGTGAAACATCGGAATCTAAAACTAAACTCACAGGAGAGGTTCAAATCATAGACAGTTAGAATGTGAGTCCTCTTGTACTTAAGTCGGCATTGTGACATTTGTATTAAATTTGGATGCAATTTCTGTGTTTCCTCGTCAATAAGGAGGTCCAAGGGGTACAGTAAACCTGAAGTGAAGCATCGGAATCTAAAACTGGACTCACCGGAGAGGTTCAAATCATAGAAAGTTAGGGTGTCAGTCCTCTTGTACTTAAGTCGGCATTGTGCCGTTTGTATTACATTCGGATGCAATTTCTGTGTTTCATCATCAATAAGAAGGTCCAAAGGGATACAGTAAACCTGAAGTGAAGTATCGGAATCTAAAACTGGGCTAACAGGAGAGGTTCAAATCATAGAAAGGTAGAGGGTCAGTCCTCTTGAACGTAAGTCGGCATTGTGCCTTTTGTATTAAATTCGGATGCAATTTCTGTATTTCATCGTCAATAAGAAGGATCAAGGGATACAGTAAACATGAAGTGAAGCATCGGAATCTAAACCTGGACCCACAGGAGAGGTTCAAATCATAGAAAGTGAGAGCGTCAGTCCTCTTGTACTTAAGTCGGCAATGTGCCTTTTGTATTGAATTCGGATGCAGCTTCTGTGTTTCATCGTCAATAAGACGGTCCAAGGTATACAGGAAACCGGAATTGAAGCATCTGAATCTAAAACTGGACTCACAGGAGAGGTTCAAATCATAGAAAGTGAGAGTGTCTGTCCGCTTGTACTTAAGTCGGCATTGTGCCTTTTGTATTAAATTCGGATGCAATTTCTGTGTTTCAACATCAGTATGAAGTTCCAAGGGATACAGTAAACCTGAAGTGAATCATCGGAATCTAAAACTGGACTCACAGGAGAGTTTCAAATCATAGAAAGTTAGAGTGTCAGTATTCTTGTAGTTAAGTCGGCATTGTGCCCTTTGTATTAAATTCGGATGTAATTTCTGTGTTTCATCATCTATAAGAAGGTACAAGGGATACAGTAAATCTGAACTGAAGCATCGGAATCTAAAACTGGACTCACCGGAGAGGTTCAAATCATAGAAAGTTAGAGTGTCAGTCCTCCTGTAATTTAGTCGGCCTTGTACCTTTCGAATTTATTTCCGATGCAATTTCTGTGTTTCATCGTCAATAAGATGCTCCAAGGGATACAGTAAACCTGAAGTGAAGCTTCGGAATCTAAAACTGGACTCACAGGAGAGGTTCAAATCATAGAAAGTTAGAGTGTCAGTCCTCTTGTACTTAAGTCGGCATTGTGCCTTTTATATTAAATTCGGATGCAATTTCTGTGTTTCATCGTCAATAAGAGGGTCCAAGGGATACAATAAACCTGAAGTGAAGCATCGGAATCTAAAACTGGACTCACAGGAGAGGTTCAAATCATAGAAAGTTAGAGTGTCAGTCCTCTTGTACTTAAGTCGGCATTATGCCTTTTATATTAAATTCGGATGCAATTTCTGTGTTTCATAGTCAATACGAAGGTCCAAGGTATACAGTAAACTTGAAGTGAAGCATCGGTATCTAAAACTGGACTCACAGGAGTGATTCAAATCATAGAAAGTTAGAGTGTCAGTCCTTTTGTACTTAAGTCGTCATTGTGTCTTTTGTATTAAATTCGGATTAAATTTCTGTGTTTCATCGTCAATAAGAAGGTCGAAGGGATACAGTGAACCTGAAGTGAAGCATCGGAATCTAAAACTAAACTCACAGGAGGGGTTCAAATCCTAGAAACTTAGAGTGTCAGTCCTATTCTACTTAAGTCGGCATTGTGCCTATTGAATTGAATTCCGATGCAATTTCTGTGTTTCGTCGCAAATAAGAAGGTCCAAGGTATACAGTGAACCTGAAGTGAAGCATCGGAATCTAAAACTAGACTCACAGGAGAGGTTCAAATCATAGACAGTTAGAATGTCAGTCCTCTTGTACTTAAGTCGGCATTGTGACATTTGTATTAAATTTGGATGCAATTTCTGTGTTTCCTCGTCAATAAGGAGGTCCCAGGGATACAGTAAACCTGAAGTGAAGCATCGGAATCTAAAACTGGACTCACCGGAGAGGTTCAAATCATAGAAAGTTAGGGTGTCAGTCCTCTTGTACTTAAGTCGGCATTGTGCCGTTTGTATTACATTCGGATGCAATTTCTGTGTTTCATCATCAATAAGAAGGTCCAAAGGGATACAGTAAACCTGAAGTGAAGTATCGGAATCTAAAACTGGGCTAACAGGAGAGGTTCAAATCATAGAAAGGTAGAGTGTCAGTCCTCTTGAACGTAAGTCGGCATTGTGCCTTTTGTATTAAATTCGGATGCAATTTCTGTATTTCATCGTCAATAAGAAGGTTCAAGGGATACAGTAAACCTGAAGTGAAGCATCGGAATCTAAACCTGGACCCACAGGAGAGGTTCAAATCATAGAAAGTGAGAGCGTCAGTCCTCTTGTACTTAAGTCGGCAATGTGCCTTTTGTATTGAATTCGGATGCAGCTTCTGTGTTTCATCGTCAATAAGACGGTCCAAGGTATACAGGAAACCGGAATTGAAGCATCTGAATCTAAAACTGGACTCACAGGAGAGGTTCAAATCATAGAAAGTGAGAGTGTCTGTCCGCTTGTACTTAAGTCGGCATTGTGCCTTTTGTATTAAATTCGGATGCAATTTCTGTGTTTCAACATCAGTATGTAGTTCCAAGGGATACAGTAAACCTGAAGTGAATCATCGGAATCTAAAACTGGACTCACAGGAGAGTTTAAATCATAGAAAGTTAGAGTGTCAGTATTCTTGTAGTTAAGTCGGCATTGTGCCCTTTGTATTAAATTCGGATGTAATTTCTGTGTTTCATCATCTATAAGAAGGTACAAGGGATACAGTAAATCTGAACTGAAGCATCGGAATCTAAAACTGGACTCACCGGAGAGGTTCAAATCATAGAAAGTTAGAGTGTCAGTCCTCCTGTAATTTAGTCGGCCTTGTACCTTTCGAATTTATTTCCGATGCAATTTCTGTGTTTCATCGTCAATAAGATGCTCCAAGGTATACAGTGAACCTGAAGTGAAGCATCGGAATCTAAAACTAGACTCACAGGAGAGGTTCAAATCATAGACAGTTAGAATGTCAGTCCTCTTGTACTTAAGTCGGCATTGTGCCTTTTGTATTAAATTCGGATGCAGTTTCTGTGTTTCATCGTCAATAAGACGGTCCAAGGTATACAGGAAACCGGAAGTGATGCATCTGAATCTGAAACTGGACTCACAGGAGACGTTCAAATCATAGAAAGTGAGAGTGTCAGTCCTCTTGTACTTAAGTCGGCATTGTGCCTTTTGTATTATATTCGGATGCAACTTCTGTGTTTCATCGTCAATAAGAGGGTCCAAGGGATACAATAAACCTGAAGTGAAGCATCGGTATCTAAAACTGGACTCACAGGAGAGAGATTAAAATCATAGAAAGTTAGAGTGTCAGTCCTTTTGTACTTAAGTCGTCATTCTGTCTTTTGTATTAAATTCGGATGAAATTTCTGTGTTTCATCGTCAATAAGAAGGTCCAAGGGATACAGTGAACCTGAAGTGAAGCATCGGAATCTAAAACTAAACTCACAGGAGGGGTTCACATCCTAGAAACTTAGAGTGTCAGTCCTCTTCTACTTAAGTCGGCATTGTGCCTATTGAATTGAATTCCGATGCAATTTCTGTGTTTCGTCGCAAATAAGAAGGTCCAAGGTATACAGTGAACCTGAAGTGAAGCATCGGAATCTAAAACTAGACTCACAGGAGAGGTTCAAATCATAGACAGTTAGAATGTCAGTCCTCTTGTACTTAAGTCGGCATTGTGACATTTGTATTAAATTTGGATGCAATTTCTGTGTTTCCTCGTCAATAAGGAGGTCCAAGGGATACAGTAAACCTGAAGTGAAGCATCGGAATCTAAAACTGGACTCACCAGAGAGGTTCAAATCATAGGAAGTTAGGGTGTCAGTCCTCTTTTACTTAAGTCGGCATTGTGCCGTTTGTATTACATTCGGATGCAATTTCTGTGTTTCATCATCAATAAGAAGGTCCAAAGGGATACAGTAAACCTGAAGTGAAGTATCGGAATCTAAAACTGGGCTAACAGGAGAGGATCAAATCATAGAAAGTTAGAGTGTCAGTCGTATTGAACTTAAGTCGGCATTGTGCCTTTTGTATTAAATTCGGATGCAATTTCTGTATTTCATCGTCAATAAGAAGGTTCAAGGGATACAGTAAACCTGAAGTGAAGCATCGGAATCTAAACCTGGACCCGCAGGAGAGGTTGAAATCATAGAAAGTGAGAGCGTCAGTCCTCTTGTTATAAAGTCGGCAATGTGCCTTTTGTATTAAATTCGGATGCAGTTTCTGTGTTTCATCGTCAATAAGACGGTCCAAGGTATACAGGAAACCGGAAGTGAAGCATCTGAATCTAAAACTGGACTCACATGAGAGGTTCAAATCATAGAAAGTGAGAGTGTCAGTCCTCCTGTACTTTAGTCGGCCTTGTACCTTTTGAATTTAATTCCGATGCAATTTCTGTGTTTCATCGTCAATAAGATGGTCCAAGGGATACAGTAAACCTGAAGTGAAGCATCGGATTCTAAAACTGGACTTACAGGAGAGGTTCAAATCATAGAAAGTTAGAGTGTCAGACCTCTTGTACTTAAGTCGGCATTGTGCCTTTTGTATTAAATTCGGATGCAATTTCTGTGTTTCATCGTCAATAAGATGGTCCAAGGGATACAGTAAACCTGAAGTGAATCATCGAATTCTAAAACTGGACTCACAGGACAGGTTCAAATCATAGAAAATTAGAGCGTCAGTCATCTTGTACTTATGTCGGCATTGTGCCTTTTCAATTTCATTCCGATGCAATTTCTGTGCTTCGTCGTCAATAAGGAGGTCCATGATATACAGTAAACCTGAAGTGTAGCATCGGAATCTGAAACTAGACTCAAAGGAGAGGTTCAAATCATAGAAAGTTAGAGTGTCAGTCCTCTTGTACTGAAGTCAGCATTGTGCCTTTTGAATTTAATTCCGATGCAATTTCTGTGTTTCATCGTCAATAAGAACGTCCAAGGTATACAGTAATCTTGAAGTGAAGCATCGGAATCCAAAACTGGACTCACAGGAGGGATTCAAATCATAGAAATTTAGAGTGTCTGTCCTTTTGTACTTAAGTCGTCATTGTGCCTATTGTATCGAATTCGGATGCAATTTCTGTGTTTCATCGACAATAAGAAGGTCCAATGGATACTGTAAACCTGAAGTGAAGCATCGGAATCTAAAACTGGACTCACAGTGGAGGTTCAAATCATAAAAAGTTAGAGTGTCAGTCCTCTGCTACATAAGTACTTAAGTCGGCATTGTGCCTATTGTATTAAATTCGGATGCAATTTCTGTGTTTCATCATCAGTATGAAGGTCAAAGGGATACAGTAAACCTGAAGTGAAGCATCCGAATCTAAAACAGGACTCACAGGAGAGGTTCAAATCATAGAAAGTAAGAGTGTCAGACCTCTTGTACTTAAGTCGGCATTGTGCCTTTTGTATTAAATTCGGATGCAATGTCGGTGTTTCGTCGTCAATAAGAAGGTCCAAGGGATACAGTAAACCAGAAGTGAAGCATCGGAATCTAAAACTAGACTCACAGGAGCGGTTCAAATCATAGAAAGTTAGAGTGTCAGTCCTCTCGTACTTAAGTCGGAATTGTGCCTTTTGAATTATTATTCCGATGCAATTACTGTGTTTCATCGTCAAAAAGAAGTTCCAAGGTATACAGTAAACCTGTAGTGAAGCATCGGAATCTATAACTGACTCACAGGAGAGTTTCAAATCATAGGTAGTTAGAGTGTCAGTCCTCTTGTACTAAAGTCGGCATTGTGCCTTTTGTATTAAATTCGGATGCAATTTCTGTGTTTCATCATCAATAAGAAGGTCCAAGGGATACAGTAAACCTGAAGTGAAGCATCGGAATCTAAAACTGGACTCACAGGAGAGGTTCAAATCATAGAAAGTTGGAGTGTCAGTCCTCTTGCACTTAAGTCGGCATTGTGCCTTTTGAATTTACTTCGGATGCAATTTCTGTGTTTCATCGTCAATAAGAAGGTCCTAGATATACAGGAAACATGAAGTGAAGCATCGGAATCTAAAACTGGGCTCACAAGAGAGGTTCAAATCATAGAAAGTGAGAGTGTCAGTCCTCTTGTACTTAAGTCGGCATTGTGACTTTTGTATTAAATTCGGATGCAATTTCTGTGTTTTCTCGTCAATAAGAAGGTCCAAGGGTTACAGTAAACCAGAAGTGAAGCATCGGAATCTGAAACTGAACTCACAGGAGTGGTTCAAATCATAGAAAGTTAGAGTGTCAGTCATCTTGTACTTAAGTCGGAATTGTGCCTTTTGAATTTTTATTCCGATGCAATAACTGTGTTTCATCGTCAATAAGAAGTTCCAAGGTATACAGTAAACCTGTAGTGAAGCATCGGAATCTAAAACTGGACTCACAGGAGAGTTTCAAATCATAGATAGTTAGAGTGTCAGTCCCCTTGTACTTAAGTCGGCATTGTGCCTTTTGAATTTAATTCGGATGCAATTTCTGTGTTTCATTGTCAATAAGAAGGTCCTAGGTATACAGGAAACCTGAAGTGAAGCATCAGAAACTAAAACTGGACTCACAGGAGAGGTTCAAATCATATAAAGCGAGAGTGTCAGTCCTCTTGTACTTAAGTCGGCATTGTGCCTTTTGTATTAAATTCGGATGCATTTTCTGTGTTTCATCATCAATAAGAAGGTACAAGGGATACAGTAAACCTGAAGTGAAGCATCGGAATCTAAACCTGGACTCACCGGAGAGGTTCAAATCATAGAAAGTTAGTGTCAGTCCTCTTGTACTTAAGTCGGCATTGTGCCTTTTCTATTAAATTTGGATGCTATTTCTGTGTTCCATCGTCAATAAGAAGGTCCAAGATATACAGTAAACCTGAAATGAGTTATCGGATTCTAAAACTGGACTCACAGGAGAGGTTGAATTCATAGAAAGTGAGTGTGTCAGTCCTCTTGTACTTAAGTCGTCATTGTGCCTTTTGTATTAAATTCGGATGCAAGTTCTGTGTTTCATCATCAATAAGAAGGTCCAAGGGATACAGTAAAGCTGAAGTGAAGCATCGGAATCTAAAACTGGGCTCACTGGAGAGGTTCAAATCATAGAAAGTTAGAGTGTCAGTCCTCTTGTACTTAAGTCGGCATTGTGTCTTTTGAATTTAATTCGGATGAAATTTCTGTGTTTCGTCGTCAATAAGAAGGTCCAAGGTATACAGGAAACCTGAAGTGAAGCATCGGAACCTAACACTGGACTCACAGGAGAGGTTCAAATCATAGAAAGTGAGAGTGACAGTCCTCCTGTACTTAAATCGGCATTGTGAATTTTGTATTAAATTCGGGTGCAATTTATGTGTTTCACCGTCAATAAGAAAGTCCAAGGGATACAGTACACCTAAAGTGAAGCATCGGAATCTAAAACTGGACTCACAGGACAGGTTCGAATCATAGAGAGTAAGAGTTGGTTGGTTGGTTTGGGGAAGGAGACCAGACAGCGTGGTCATCGGTCTCATCGGATTAGGGAAGGATTGGGAAGGAAGTCGGCCGTGCCCTTTCAGAGGAACCATCCCGGCATTTGCCAGGAGTGATTTAGGGAAATCACGGAAAACCTAAATCAGGATGGCCGGACGCGGGATTGAACCGTCGTCCTCCCGAATGCGAGTCCAGTGTCTAACCACTGCGCCACCCCGCTCGGTGAGAGTAAGAGTGTCAGTCCTCTTGTACTTAAGTCGGCATTGTGCCTTTTGTATTGAATTCGGATGCAATTTCTGTATTTCATCGTCAATAAGAAGGTCCAAGGCATACAGTAATCCCGAAGTGAAACATCGGAATCTAAAACTGGACTCACAGGGGAGGTTCAAATCATAGAAAGTTAGAGTATCACTCCACTTGTACTTAAGTCGGCATTGTGCCTTTTGAATTTAATTCCGAGGCAAATTCTGTGTTTCATCGTCAATAAGAAGGTCCAAGGTATACAGTAAACTTGAAGTGAAGCATCGGAATCTAAAAGTGGACCCACAGGAGAGATTCAAATCATAGAAAGTTAGAGTGTCAGTCCTTTTGTACTTAAGTCGTCATTGTGCCATTTGTAATAAATTCGAATGCAATTTCTGTGTTTCATCGTCAATACGAAGGTCCAAGGGAAACATTAAACCTGAAGTGAAGCATCGCAATCTAAAACTGGACTCACAAGAGAGGTTCAAATCATAGAAAGTTAGAATGTCAGTCCTCTTGTACTTAAGTCGGCATAGTGACATTTGTATTAAATTCGGATGGAATTTCTGTGTTTCCTCGTCAATAAGGAGGTCCAAGGGATACAGTAAACCTGAAGTGAAGCATCGGAATCTAAAACTGGACTCACCGGAGTGGTTCAAATCATAGAAAGTTAGGGTGTCAGTCCTCTTGTACTTAAGTCGGCATTGTGCCGTTTGTATTACATTCGGATGCAATTTCTGTGTTTCATCATCAATAAGAAGGTCCAAGGGATACGGTAAACCTGAAGTGAAGTATCGGAATCTAAAACTGGGCTAACAGGAGTTGTTCAAATCATAGAAAGTTAGAGTGTCAGTCCTCTTGAACTTAAGACTGCATTGTGCCTTTTGTATTAAATTCGGATGCTATTTCTGTGTTTCATCGTCAATAAGAAGGTCCAAGGGATACAGTAAACCTGAAGTGAAGCATCGGAATCTAAAACTGGACTCACAGGAGAGGTTCAAATCATAGAAAGTGAGAGTGTCAGTCCTCTTGTACTTAAGTCGGCATTGTGCCTTTTGTATTAAATTCGGATGCAATTTCTGTGTTTCATCGTCAAAAAGAAGGTCCAAGGGATACAGTAAACCTGAAGTGAAGCATCGGAATCTAAAACAGGACTCACAGGAGAGGTTCAAATCATAGAAAGTAAGAGGGTCAGTCCTCTTGTACTTAAGTCGGCATTGTGCCTTTTGTATTAAATTCGGATGCAATGTCGGTGTTTCATCGTCAATAAGAAGGTCCAAGGGATACAGTAAACCAGAAGTGAAGCATCGGAATCTAAAACTGGACTCACAGGAGCGGCTCAAATCATAGAAAGTTAGAGTGTCAGTCCTCTCGTACTTAAGTCGGAATTGTGCCTTTTGATTTATTATTCCGATGCAATTACTGTGTTTCATCGTCAATAAGAAGTTCCAAGGTATACAGTAAACCTGTAGTGAAGCATCGGAATCTATAACTGGACTCACAGGAGAGTTTCAAATCATAGATAGTTAGAGTGTCAGTCCTCTTGTACTTAAGTCGGCATTGTGCCTTTTGTATTAAATTCGGATGCAATTTCTGTGTTTCATCGTCAATAAGAAGGTCCTAGATATACAGGAAACCTGAAGTGAAGCATCGGAATCTAAAACTGGGCTCACAAGAGAGGTTCAAATCATAGAAAGTGAGAGTGTCAGTCCTCTTGTACTTAAGTCGGCATTGTGACTTTTGTATTAAATTCGGATGCAATTTCTGTGTTTTCTCGTCAATCAGAAGGTCCAAGGGTTACAGTAAACCAGAAGTGAAGCATTGGAATCTAAAACTGGACTCACAGGAGAGGTTCAAATCATAGAAAGTTAGAGTGTCAGTCCTCTTGTACTTAAGTCGGAATTGTGCCTTTTGAATTTTTATTCCGATGCAATTACTGTGTTTCATCGTCAATAAGAAGTTCCAAGGTATACAGTAAACCTGTAGTGAAGCATCGGAATCTAAAACTGGACTCACAGGAGAGTTTCAAATCATAGATAGTTAGAGTGTCAGTCCTCTTGTACTTACGTCGGCATTGTGCCTTTTGAATTTAATTCGGATGCAATTTCTGTGTTTCATTGTCAATAAGAAGGTCCTAGGTATACAGGAAACCTGAAGTGAAGCATCAGAATCTAAAACTGGACTCACAGGAGAGGTTCAAATCATATAAAGCGAGAGTGTCAGTCCTCTTGTACTTAAGTCTGCATTGTGCCTTTTGTATTAAATTCGGATGCAATTTCTGTGTTTCATCATCAATAAGAAGGTACAAGTGATACAGTAAACCTGAAGTGAAGCATCGGAATCTAAAACTGGACTCATCGGAGAGGTTCAAATCATAGAAAGTTAGTGTCAGTCCTCTTGTACTTAAGACGGCATTGTGCCTTTTCTATTAAATTCGGATGCTATTTCTGTGTTCCATCGTCAATAAGAAGGTCCAAGATATACAGTAAACCTGAAGTGAGTTATCGGATTCTAAAACTGGACTCACAAGAGAGGTTGAATTTATAGGAAGTGAGTGTGTCAGTCCTCTTGTACTTAAGTCGTCATTGTGCCTTTTGTATTAAATTCGGATGCAAGTTCTGTGTTTCATCATCAATAAGAAGGTCCAAGGGATACAGGAAACCTGAAGTGAAGCATCGGCATCTAAAACTGGGCTCACTGGAGAGGTTCAAATCATAGAAAGTTAGAGTGTCTGTCCTCTTGTACTTAAGTCGGCATTGTGTCTTTTGAATTTAATTCGGATAAAATTTCTGTGTTTCGTCGTCAATAAGAAGGTCCAAGGTATACAGGAAACCTGAAGTGAAGCATCGGAATCTAACACTGGACTCACAGGAGAGGTTCAAATCATAGAAAGTGAGAGTGTCAGTCCTCTTGTACAGATGTCGGCATTGTGCCTTTTGAATTAAATTCGGATGCAATTTCTGTGTTTCATCGTCAATTTGAATTTCCAAGGTATACAGGAAACCGGAAGTGAGACATCGGAATCTAAAACTGGACTCACAGGAGAGGTTCAAATCATAGAAAGTGAGAGTGACAGTTCTCTTGTACTTAAGTCGGCATTGTGCCTTTTGTATTAAATTCGGATGCAATTTCTGTGTTTCATCGTCAATAAGAAGGTCCGACGTATATTCGAAACCTGAAGTGAAGCATCGGAATCTACGAGGGTCGGTCAAAAAGTAATGCCTCCCATTTTTTTTCTACTTAAAGAAATTAAGTTAAGTGAAAAATTTGAATTTGGCGCCATTCCTCAAACCTTCTTCTGCAATCCACTGCAGTAGTAACTTTCTGTGTCAACAGGTGGCAGCACAGCAGAAGTTTGTAAGATGGCCGACATCGATGTTCGTTTGAGACAGCGTTGTGTGATTGAATTTTTGAATGCAGAAGGTGAAACGCCCATACGCATTCATGAAAGACCGAAGAAGGTGTATGGTGTTGTGACAGTGGATGTCAGCACTGTTAGACGATGGGTTCGTCGTCGTAAGGAAGCTGAAGGGCAAACACCGTTGACTGACGAAAAGCGGAGCGGCAGGCCGGCGAGTGCAGTGACTCCACACAACATTCAGCAAGTTGATGACATCATTCGTTTCGACCGTCGGGTGACTGCAGATGAAGTGTGTCGCATTATTTCTCTTAGTAAAGGCAGTGTGATCACGATTATTAAACAATTGGGGGTACTCAAAAGTTTGTGCACGGTGGGTTCCAAGAATGTTAACCGATCAGAATAAAGAGGCAAGGAAAACAATAGCCTCCCAACACTTGCAGCGCTTCCGTTTGGAGGGAGATGAGTTTCTGAAAAAAATTGTGACCGGGGACGAAACATGGGTGCATTTTTTTGAACCCGAATTAAAGAGGCAGTCAATGGAGTGGCGTCACACAAGCTCGCCGAGGAAGAAAAAATTCAAAACTGTGCGATCGGCAGGGAAGGTTATGGCAACAGTTTTCTGGGATACAGAGGGTGTGATTCTGGTTGATTTTTTGGAGCAGGGATGCACAATAAATTCTGTTCAATACGTCACAACCCTCAACAAACTTAAAGCACGCCTTCAGCGAGTTCGCCCAACAAAATCAATGGCAGATGTTCTTCTTTTGCATGACAATGCAAGACCACACACCAGTCGTCACACCTCTGACGAGATTGTCAAAATTGGATGGGAAGTTTTGCCTCATCCCCCATACAACCCTGACCTGGCACCATCAGACTTCCATCTGTTCGGGCCACTAAAAGATGCTCATCGTGGGATTCATTTTGAAGATGAGGGGGCCGTCAAAACATCCGTGCGTCAATGGCTTAGGAAGCAGAGCTGTGATTTTTACCGTGCTGGGATACATGCCCTTGTTCAAAGATGGACCAAAACTGTAGAGATGGGCGGCGATTACATTGAAAAATGACAAAATGATCCTCAATGTTGTGGTTTTCAACCTATGTAATTGCATTTAAATTTCCTGACAATTAAACGTAGAAAAAAAAATAGGAGGCATTACTTTTTGACTGACCCTCGCAAAACTGGACTCACAGGAGAGGTTCAAATCATAGAAAGTGAGAGTGTCAGTCCTCTTGTACTTAAGTCGGCATTGTGCCTTTTGTATTAAATTCGGATGCAATTTCTGTGTTTCATCATCAATAAGACGGTCCAAGGGATACAGTAAACCTGAAGTGAAGAATCGGAATCTAAAACTGGACTCACAGGAGAGGTTCAAATCATAGAAAGTTGGAGTGTCAGTCCTCTTGCACTTAAGTCGGCATTGTGCCTTTTGAATTTACTTCGGATGCAATTTCTGTGTTTCATCGTCAATAAGAAGGTCCTAGATATACAGGAAACCTGAAGTGAAGTATCGGAATCTAAAACTGGACTCACAGGAGAGGTTCAAATCATAGAAAGTTGGAGTGTGAGTCCTCTTGCACTTAAGTCGGCATTGTGCCTTTTGAATTTACTTCGGATGCAATTTCTGTGTTTCATCGTCAATAAGAAGGTCCTAGATATACAGGAAACCTGAAGTGAAGCATCGGAATCTAAAACTGGGCTCACAAGAGAGGTTCAAATCATAGAAAGTGAGAGTGTCAGTCCTCTTGTACTTAAGTCGGCATTGTGACTTTTGTATTAAATTCGGATGCGATTTCTGTGTTTTCTCGTCAATAAGAAGGTCCAAGGGTTACAGTAAACCAGAAGTGAATCTAAAACTGGACTCACAGGAGCGGTTCAAATCATAGAAAGTTAGAGTGTCAGTCTTCTTGTACTTAAGTCGGAATTGTGCCTCTTGAATTTTTATTCCGATGCAATTACTGTGTTTCATCGTCAATAAGAAGTTCCAAGGTATACAGTAAACCTGTAGTGAAGCATCGGAATCTAAAACTGGACTCACAGGAGAGTTTTAAATCATAGATAGTTAGAGTGTCAGTCCTCTTGTACTTAAGTCGGCATTGTGCCTTTTGAATTTAATTCGGATGCAATTTCTGTGTTTCATTGTCAATAAGAAGGTCCTAGGTATACAGGAAACCTGAAGTGAAGCATCAGAATCTAAAACTGGACTCACAGGAGAGGTTCAAATCATATAAAGCGAGAGTGTCAGTCCTCTTGTACTTAAGTCTGCATTGTGCCTTTTGTATTAAATTCGGATGCAATTTCTGTGTTCAATAAGAAGGTCCAAGATATACGGTAAACCTGAAGTGAGTTATCTGATTCTAAAACTGGACTCACAGGAGAGGTTGAATTCATAGAAAGTGAGTGTGTCAGTCCTCTTGTACTTAAGTCGTCATTGTGCCTTTTGTATTAAATTCGGATGCAAGTTCTGTGTTTCATCATCAATAAGAAGGTCCAAGGGATGCAGGAAACCTGAAGTGAAGCATCGGAATCTAAAACTGGACTCACAGGAGAGGTTGAATTCATAGAAAGTGAGAGTGTCAGTCCTCTTGTACTTAAGTCGTCATTGTGCACTTTGTATTAAATTCGGATGCAAGTTCTGTGTCTCATCATCAATAAGAAGGTCCAAGGGATACAGTAAAGCTGAAGTGAAGCATCGGAATCTATAACTGGGCTCACTGGAGAGGTTCAAATCATAGAAAGTTAGAGTGTCAGTCCTCTTGTACTTAAGTCGGCATTGTGTCTTTTGAATTTAATTCGGAAGAAATTTCTGTGTTTTGTCGTCAATAAGAAGGTAGAAGGTATACAGGAAACCTGAAGTGAAGCATCGGAATCTAACACTGGACTCACAGGAGAGGTTCAAATCATAGAAAGTGAGAGTGTCAGTCCTCTTGTACTGATGTCGGCATTGTGCCTTTTGAATTAAATTCGGATGCAATTTCTGTGTTTCCTCGTCAATTAGAATTTCCAAGGTATACAGGAAACCGGAAGTGAGGCATCGGAATCTAAAACTGGACTCACAGGAGAGGTTCAAATCATAGAAAGTGAGAGTGACAGTCCTCTTGTACTTAAGTCGGCATTGTGCTTTTGGATTAAATTCGGATGCAATTTCTGTGTTTCATCGTCAATAAGAAGGTCCGACGTATATTCGAAACCTGAAGTGAAGCATCGGAATCTACGAGGGTTGGTCAAAAAGTAATGCCTCCCATTTTTTTTCTACTTAAAGAAATTAAGTTAAGTGAAAAATTTGAATTTGGCGCCATTCCTCAAACCTTCTTCTGCAATCCACTGCAGTAGTAACTTTCTGTGTCAACAGGTGGCAGCACAGCAGAAGTTTGTAAGATGGCCGACATCGATGTTCGTTTGAGACAGCGTTGTGTGATTGAATTCTTGAATGCAGAAGGTGAAACGCCCATACGCATTCATGAAAGACTGAAGAAGGTGAATGGTGTTGTGACAGTGGATGTCAGCACTGTTAGACGATGGGTTCGTCGTTGTAAGGAAGCTGAAGGGCAATCACCGTTGACTGACGAAAAGCGAAGCGGCAGGCCAGTAAGTGCAGTGACCCCACACAACATTCAGCAAGTTGATGACATCATTCGTGGTGACCGTCGGGTGACTGCAGATGAAGTGTGTCGCATTATTTCTCTTAGTAAAGGCAGTGTGATCACGATTATTAAACAATTGGGGTACTCAAAAGTTTGTGCACGGTGGGTTCCAAGAATGTTAACCGATCAGATTAAAGAGGCAAGGAAAACAATAGCCTCCCAACACTTGCAGCGCTTCCGTTTGGAGAGAGATGAGTTTCGGAATAAAATTGTGACCGGGGACGAAACATGGGTGCATTTTTTTGAACCCGAATTAAAGAGGCAGTCAATGGAGTGGCGTCACACAAGCTCGCCGAGGAAGAAAAAATTCAAAACTGTGAGATCGGCAGGGACAGTTATGGCAACAGCTTTCTGGGATACAGAGGGTGTGATTCTGGTTGATTTTTTGGAGCAGGGATGCACAATAAATTCTGTTCAATACGTCACAACCCTCAACAAACTTAAAGCACGCCTTCAGCGAGTTCGCCCAACAAAATCAATGGCAGATGTTCTTCTTTTGCATGACAATGCAAGACCACACACCAGTCGTCACACCTCTGACGAGATTGTCAAAATTGGATGGGAAGTTTTGCCTCATCCCCCATACAGCCCTGACCTGGCACCATCAGACTTCCATCTGTTCGGGCCACTAAAAGAAGCCCATCGTGGGATTCATTTTTAAGATGAGGTGGCCGTCAAAAAATCCGTGCGTCAATGGCTTAGGAAGCAGAGCTGTGATTTTTACCGTGCTGGGATACATGCCCTTGTTCAAAGATGGACCAAAACTGTAGAGATGGGCGGCGATTACATTGAAAAATAACAAACTGATCCTCAATATTGTGGTTTTCAACCTATGTAATTGCATTTAAATTTCCTGACAACTAAACGTAGAAAAAAAAAATAGGAGGCATTACTTTTTGACTGACCCTCGCAAAACTGGACTCACAGGAGAGGTTCAAATCATAGAAAGTGAGGGTGTCAGTCCTCTTGTACTAAAGTCGGCATTGTGCCTTTTGTATTAAATTAGGTTGCAATTTATGTGTTTCACCGTCAATAAGAAAGTCCAAGGGATACAGTGCACCTAAAGTGAAGCATCGGAATCTAAAACTGGACTCACAGGACAGGTTCGAATCATAGAAAGTAAGAGTGTCAGTCCTCTTGTACATAAGTCGGCATTGTGCCTTTTGTATTGAATTCGGATGCAATTTCTGTATTTCATCGTCAATAAGAAGGTCCAAGGCATACAGTAATCCCGAAGTGAAGCATCGGAATCTAAAACTGGACTCACAGGGGAGGTTCAAATCATAGAAAGTTAGAGTATCACTCCACTTGTACTTAAGTCGGCATTGTGCCTTTTGAATTTAATTCCGAGGCAAATTCTGTGTTTCATCGTCAATAAGAAGGTCCAAGGTATACAGTAAACTTGAAGTGAAGCATCGGAATCTAAAAGTGGACTCACAGGAGAGATTCAAATCATAGAAAGTTAGAGTGTCAGTCCTTTTGTACTTAAGTCGTCATTGTGCCATTTGTAATAAATTCGAATGCAATTTCTGTGTTTCATCGTCAATAAGAAGGTCCAAGGGAAACATTAAACCTGAAGTGAAGCATCGCAATCTAAAACTGGACTCACAGGAGACGTTCAAATCATAGAAAGTTAGAGTGTCAGTCCTCTGCTACTTAAGTCGGCATTGTGCCTTTTGAATTTAATTCCGAAACAATTTCTGTGCTTCATCGTCAATAAGAAGGTCCAAGGTATACAGTGAACGTAAAGTGTAGCATTCGAATCTAAAATTGGACTCACAAGAGAGGTTCAAATCATAGAAAGTTAGAATGTCAGTCCTCTTGTACTTAAGTCGGCATTGTGACATTTGTATTAAATTCGGATGCAATTTCTGTGTTTCCTCGTCAATAAGGAGGTCCAAGGGATACAGTAAACCTGAAGTGAAGCATCGGAATCTAAAACTGGACTCACCGGAGAGGTTCAAATCATAGAAAGTTAGGGTGTCAGTCCTCTTGTACTTAAGTCGGCATTGTGCCGTTTGTATTACATTCGGATGCAATTTCTGTGTTTCATCATCAATAAGAAGGTCCAAGGGATACGGTAAACCTGAAGTGAAGTATCGGTATCTAAAACTGGGCTAACAGGAGAGGTTCAAATCATAGAAAGTTAGAGTGTCAGTCCTCTTGTACTTACGTCGGCATTGTGCCCTTTGTATTAAATTCGGATGTAATTTCTGTGTTTCATCGTCAGTATGACGGTCCAAGGGATACAGTAAACCTGAACTGAAGCATCGGAATCTAAAACTGGACTCACCGGAGAGGTTCAAATCATAGAAAGTTAGAGGTCAGTCCTCCTGTACTTAAGTCGGCCTTGTTCCTTCCGAATTTAATTCCGATGCAATTTCTGTGTTTCATCGTCAATGAGATGGTCCAAGGGATACAGTAAACCTGAAGTGAAGCTTCGGAATCTAAAACTGGACTCACAGGAGAGGTTCAAATCATAGAAAGTTAGAGTGTCAGTCCTCTTGCCCTTAAGTCGGCATTGTGACTTTTGAATTTTATTCCGATGCAATTTCTGTGTTTCATCGTCAATAAGAAGGTCCATGGGATACAGTAAACCTGAAGTGAAGCATCGGAATCTAAAACTGTACTCACAGGAGAGGTTCAAATCATAGAAAGTTAGAGTCTCAGCCCTCTTGTACTGAAGTCAGCATTGTGCCTTTTGAATTTAATTCCGATGCAATTTCTGTGTTTCATCGTCAATAAGAAGGTCCTAGATATACAGGAAACCTGAAGTGAAGCATCGGAATCCAAAACTGGACTCACAGGAGGGATGCAAATCATAGAAAGTTTGAGTGTCTGTCCTTTTGTACTTAAGTCGTCATTGTGCCTATTGTATTGAATACGGATGCAATTTCTGTGCTCATCGACAATAAGAAGGTCCAATGAATACTGTAAACCTGAAGTGAAGCATCGGAATCTAAAACTGGACTCACAGTGGAGGTTCAAATCATACAAATTTAGAGTGTCAGTCCTCTGCTACATAAGTCGGCATTGTGCCTTTTGAATTTAATTTAGAAGCAATTTCTGTGCTTCATCGTCAATACGAAGGTCCAAGGTATACAGTAAACCTGAAGTGAAGCATCGGAATCTAAAACTGGACTCACAGGAGAGGTTCAAATCATGGAAAGTTAGAGTGTCAGTCCTGTTGTACTTAAGTCGGCATTGTGACTTTTGAATTTAATTCCGATGCAATTTCTGTGTTTCATCGTCAATAAGAAGGTCCATGGGATACAGTAAACCCGAAGTGAAGAATCGGAATCTAAAACTGGACTCACAGGAGAGGTTCAAATCATAGATAGTTAGAGTGTCAGTCCTCTTGTACTTAAGTCGTCATTGTGCCTTTTGTATTAAATTCGGATGCAATTTCTGTGTTTCATCATCAATAAGAAGGTCCAAGGGATACAGTAAAGCTGAAGTGAAGCATCGGAATCTAAAACTGGGCTCGCAGGAGAGGTTCAAATCATAGAAAGTTAGAGTGTCAGACCTCTTGTACTTAAGTCGGCATTGTGCCTTTTGAATTTAATTCGGATGAAATTTCTGTGTTTCGTCGTCAATAAGAAGGTCCAAGGTATACATTAAACCTGAAGTGAAGCATCGGAATCTAACACTGGACTCACAGGAGGGGTTCAAATCATAGAAAGTGAGAGTGTCAGTCCTCTTGTACTGATGTCGGCATTGTGCCTTTTGAATTAAATTCGGATGCAATTTCTGTGTTTCATCGTCAATTAGAATTTCCAAGGTATACAGGAAACCGGAAGTGAGGCATCGGAATCTAAAACTGGACTCACAGGAGAGGTTTAAATCATAGAAAGTGAGAGTGACAGTCCTCTTGTACTTAAGTCGGCATTGTGCCTTTTGTATTAAATTCGGATGCAATTTCTGTGTTTCATCGTCAATAAGAAGGTCCGACGTATATTCGAAACCTGAAGTGAAGCATCTGAATCTAAAACTGGACTCACAGGAGAGGTTCAAATCATAGAAAGTGAGAGTGTCAGTCCTCTTGTACTTAAGTCGGCATTGTGTATTTTGAATTTAATTCCGAAGCAATATCTGTACTTCTTCGTCAATAAGAAGGTCCAAGGAATACAGTAAACCTAAAGTGAAGCATCCGAATCTAAAACTGGGCTCACAAAAGCGGTACAAATCATAGAAAGTTAGAGAGTCGGTACTCTAGTACTTAAGTCGGCATTGTACCTTTTGAATTTAATTCCGATGCAATTTCTGTGTTTCATCGTCAATAAGAAGGTCCAAGGTATACAGGAAACCCGAAGTGAAGCATCGGAATCTAAAACTGGACTCACAGGAGAGGTTAAAATCTTAGAAAGTGAGAGTGTCAGTCCTCTTTTACTTAAGTCGGCATTGTGCCTTTTGTATTAAATTCGGATGCAATTTCTGTGTTTCATCGTCAATAAGAAGGTCCGACGTATATTCGAAACCTGAAGTGAAGCATCTGAATCTAAAACTGGACTCACAGGAGAGGTTCAAATCATAGAAAGTGAGAGTGTCAGTCCTCTTGTACTTAAGTCGGCATTGTGCCTTTTGTATTAAATTCGGATGCAATTTATGTGTTTCACCATCAATAAGAAAGTCCAAGGGATACAGTACAACTAAAGAGAAGCATCGGAATCTAAAACTGGACTCACAGGACAGGTTCGAATCACAGAAAATAAGAGTGTCAGTCCTCTTGTACTTAAGTCGGCATTGTTCCTTTTGTATTGAATTCGGATGCTATTTCTGTGTTACATCGTCAATAAGTAGGTCCAAGGCATGCAGTAATCCCGAAGTGAAGCATCGGAATCTAAAACTGGACTCACAGGAGAGGTTCAAATCATAGAAAGTTAGAGTATCACTCCACTTGTACTTAAGTCGGCATTGTGCCTTTTGAATTTAATTCCGAGGCAAATTCTGTGTTTCATCGTCAATAAGAAGGTCCAAGGTATACAGTAAACTTGAAGTGAAGCACCGAATCTAAAAGTGGACTCACAGGAGAGATTCAAATCATAGAAAGTTAGAGTGTCAGTCCTTTTGATCTTAAGTCGTCATTGTGCCTTTTGTAATAAATTCGGATGCAATTTCTGTGTTTCATCGTCAATAAGAAGATCCAAGTCAAACATTAAACCTGAAGTGAAGCATCGCAATCTAAAACTGGACTCACAGGAGAGATTCAAATCATAGAAAGTTAGAGTGTCAGTCCACTGCTACTTAAGTCGGCATTGTGCCTTTTGAATTTAATTCCGAAACAATTTCTGTGCTTCATCGTCAATAAGATGGTCCAAGGTATACAGTGAACCTGAAGTGAAGCATCCGAATCTAAAACCGGACTCACAAGAGAGGTTCAAATCATAGACAGTTAGAGTGTCAGTCCGCTTGTACCTGTGTCGGCATTGTGCCTTTTGAATTTAATTCCGATGCAATTTCTGTGTTTCATCGTCAATAAGAAGGTCCAAGGTATACAGTGAACCTGAAGGGAGGCATCGGAATTCAAAACTGGACTGACAGGAGAGGTTCAAATCACAGAAAATTAGAGTGTCAGTCCTTTTGTACTTAAGTCGTCATTGTGCCTTTTGCATTAAATTCGGATGCAATATCTGTGTTTCATCGTCAATAAGAAGGTCCAAGGGATACAGTAAACCTGAAGTGAAGCATCGGAATCTAAAACTGGACTCACAGGAGAGGTTCAAATCATTGAAAGTTAGAGTGTCAGTCCTCTTGTACTTAAGTTGACATTGTTCCTTTTGATTTTAATTCCGTAGCAATTTCTGTGCTTCATCGTCAATAAGAAGGTCCAAGGTATACAGTAAACCTGAAGTGAAGCATCCGAATCTAAAACTGGACTCACAGGAGAGGTTGAAATTATAGAAAGTTAGAGTGTCAGTCCTCTTGAACTTAAGTCGGCATTGTGGCTTTTGAATTTAATTCCGATGCAATTTCTCTGTTTCATCGTCAATAAGAAGGTCCAAGGGATACAGTAAACCTGAAGTGAAGCATCGTAATCTAAGACTGGACTCACAGGAGAGGTTCAAATCATAGAAAGTGAGAGTGTCAGTCCTCTTGTACTTATGTCGGCATTGTGCCTTTTGTATTAAATTCGGATGCAATTTCTGTGTTTCATCGTCAATAAGAAGGTCCAAGGTATACAGGCAACGTGATATGAAGCATCGGAATCTAAAACTGGACTCACAGGTGAGGTTCAAATCATAGAAAGTGAGAGTGTAAGTACTCTTGTACTTAAGTCGGCATTGTGCCTTCTGTATTAAATTCGGATGCAATTTCTGTGTTTCATCATCAGTAAGAATGTCCAAGGGATACAGTAAACCTGAAATGAATCATCGGAATCTAAAACTGGACTAACAGGAGAGGTTCAAAGCATAGAAAGTTAGAGAGTCAGTCCCCTTGTACTTAAGTCGGCATTGTGCCTTCTCAATTTAATTCGGATTAAATTCCTGTGTTTCATCGTCAATAAGAAGGTCCGAGGTATACAGGAAACCTGAAGTGAAGCATCGGAATCTAAAACTGGACTCACAGGAGAGGTTGAATTCATAGAAAGTGAGAGTGTCAGTCCTCTTGTACTTAAGTCGGCATTGTGCCTTTTGTATTAAATTTGGATGCAATTTCTGTGTTTCATCATCAATAAGAAGGTCCAAGAGATACAGTGAACCTGAAGTGAAGCATCGGAATATAAACCTGGACTCACAGTGGAGGTTCTAATCATAGAAAGTTAGAGTGTCAGTTCTCTGCTACTTAAGTCGGCATTGTGCCTTTTGAATTTAATTCCGAAGCAATTTCTGTGCTTCATCGTCAATAAGAAGATCCAAGGTGTACAGTAAACCTGAAGTGAAGCATCCCAATCTAAAAGTAGACTCACAGGAGAGGTTCAAATCATAGAAAGTTTGAGTGTCAGTCCTCTTGTACTTAAGTCGGCATTGTGTATTTTGAATTTAATTCCGAAGCAATATCTGTACTTCTTCGTCAATAAGAAGGTCCAAGGAATACAGTAAACCTAAAGTGAAGCATCCGAATCTAAAACTGGGCTCACAAAAGCGGTACAAATCATAGAAAGTTAGAGAGTCGGTACTCTAGTACTTAAGTCGGCATTGTACCTTTTGAATTTAATTCCGATGCAATTTCTGTGTTTCATCGTCAATAAGAAGGTCCAAGGTATACAGGAAACCCGAAGTGAAGCATCGGAATCTAAAACTGGACTCACAGGAGAGGTTAAAATCTTAGAAAGTGAGAGTGTCAGTCCTCTTTTACTTAAGTCGGCATTGTGCCTTTTGAATGTAATTCCGATGCAATTTCTGTGTTTCATCGTCAATAAGAAGGTGCAAGTGATATAGTAGACCTGAAGTGAAGCATCGGAATCTAAAACTTGACTCACAAGAGATG
This sequence comes from Schistocerca americana, assembly GCF_021461395.2. NCBI lineage: Eukaryota > Metazoa > Arthropoda > Insecta > Orthoptera > Acrididae > Schistocerca > Schistocerca americana. The sequence continues at coordinate 3,715,327 of NW_025725917.1, read as the reverse complement.
TTCAAATCATAGAAAGTGAGAGTGTCCGTTCTCTTGTACTTAAGTCGGCATTGTGCCTTTTGAATTTAATTCCGATGCAATTTCTGTGTTTCATCGTCAATAAGAAGAACCAAGGTATACAGTGAACCTGAAGTGAAGCATCGGAATCTAAAACTGGACTCACAGTGGAGGTTCAAATCATAGAAAGTTAGAGTGTCAGTTCTCTGCAACTTAAACGGCATTGTGCCTTTTGAATGTAATTCCGAAGCAATTTCTGCGTTTCATCGTCAATAAGAAGGTCCAAGGTATACAGTGAACCTGAAGTGAAGCATCCGAATCTAAAACTAGACTCACAGGAGAGATTCAAATCATAGAAAGTTAGAGTGTCAGTCCTCTTCTACTTAAGTCGGCATTGTGCCTTTTGAATTTAATTATGATGCAATTTCTGTGTTTCATCGTCAATAAGAAGGTCCAAGGGATACAGTGAACCTGAGGTGAAGCATCGGAATCTAAAACTTGACTCACAGGAGAGGTTAAAATCAAAGAAATTTAGAGTGTCGGTCCTCTTGTACCTAAGTCGATATTGTGCCTTTTGAATTTAATTCCGAAGCAATTTCTGTGCTTCTTCGTCAATATGAAGGTCCAAGGTATACAGTAAACCTGAAAGAAAGCATCCGAATCTAAAACTGGGCTCATAAAAGAGGACAAATGATAGAAAGTTAGAGAGTCGGTCCTCTAGTACTTATGTCGGCATTGTGCCTTTTGAATTTAATTCAGATGCAATTTCTGTGTTTCATCGTCAATAAGAAGGTCCAAGGTATACAGGAAACCTGAAGTGAAGCATCGGAATCTAAAACTGGACTCACAGGAGAGGTTAAAATCATAGAAAGTGAGAGTGTCAGTCCTCTTTTACTTAAGCCGGCATTGTGCCTTTTGAATCTAATTCCGATGCAATTTCTGTGTTTCATCGTCAATAAGAAGGTGCAAGTGATATAGTAGACCTGAAGTGAAGCACCGGAATCTAATACTTGACTCACAGGAGATGTTCAAATCATAGAAAGTGAGAGTGTCCGTTCTCTTGTACTTAAGTCGGCATTGTGCCTTTTGTATTAAATTCGGATGCAATTCCTGTGTTTCATCGTCAATATGAACGTCCAAGGAATACACGAAACCTGAAGTGAAGCATCGGAATGTAAAACTGGACTCACAGGAGAGGTTAAAATCATAGAAAGTGAGAGGGTCAGTCCTCTTGTACTTAAGTCGGCATTGTGCTTTTGGATTAAATTCGGATGCAATTTCTGTGTATCATCGTCAATAAGAAAGTCCAAGGGATACAGTAAACCTGAAGTGAATCATCGGAAACTAAAACTGGACTCACAGAAGAGGTTCAAATCATAGAAAGTTAGAGAGTCAGTCCTCTAGTACTTAAGTCGGCATTGTGCCTTTTGAATTTAATTCCGATGCTATTTCTGTGTTTCATCGTCAATAAGAAGGTCCAAGGTATACAGGAAACCTGAAGTGAAGCATCGGAATCTAAAACTTTACTCACAGTGGAGGTTCAAATCATAGAAAGTTAGAGTGTCAGTTCTCTGCTACTTAAGTCGGCATTGTGCGTTTTGAATTTCATTCCGAAGCAATTTCTGTGCTTCATCGTCAATAAGAAGGTCCAAGGTGTACAGTAAACCTGAACTGAAGCATCCGAATCTAAAACTAGACTCACAGGAGAGGTTCAAATCATAGAAAGTTAGAGTGTCAGTTCTCTTGTACTTAAGTTGGCATTGTGCCTTATGGATTTAATTCCGATGCAATTTCTGTGTTTCATCGTCAATAAGAAGGTCCAAGGTATACAGTGAACCTGAAGTGAAGCATCGGAATCTAAAACTGGACTCACAGGAGAGGTTCAAATCACAGAAAGTTAGCGTGTCAGTCCCTTCGTACTTAAGTCGTCATTGGGCCTTTTGTATTAAATTCGGATGCAATTTCTGTGTTTCATCGTCAATAAGAAAGTCCAAGGAATACAGTGAACCTGAAGTGAAGCATCCGAATCTAAATCTGGCCTCACAGGAGAGGTACAAATCATAGAAAGTTAGAGAGTCAGTCCTCTAGTACTTAAGTCGGCATTGTGCCATTTGAATTTAATTCCGATGCTATTTCTGTGTTTCATTGTCAATAAGAAGGTCCAAAGTATGCAGGAAACCTGAAGTGAAGCATCGGAATCTAAAACTGGACTCACAGGAGAGGTTAAAATCATAGAAAGTGAGTGTGTCAGTCCTCTTTTACTTAAGTCGGCATTGTGTCTTTTGAATTTAATTCCGATGCAATTTCTGTGTTTCATCGTCAATAAGAAGGTGCAAGTGATATAGTAGACCTGAAGTGAAGCATCGGAATCTAAAACTTGACTCACAGGAGATGTTCAAATCATAGCAAGTGAGAGTGTCAGTCCTCTTGTACTTAAGTCGGCATTGTGCCCTTTGTATTAAATTCGGATGCAATATCTGTGTTTCATCGTCAATAAGAACGTCCAAGGTATACACAAAACCTGAAGTCAAGCATCGGAATCTAAAACTGGACTCACATGAGAGGTTCAAATCATAGAAAGCGAGAGTCTCAGTCCTTTTGTACTTAAGTTGGCATTGTGCTTTTGTATTAAATTCGGATGCAATTTCTGTGTTTCATCGTCAATATGAAAGTCCAAAGGATACAGTAAACCTGTAGTGAATCATCGGAATCTAAAACTGGACTCACAGAAGAGGTTCAAATCATAGAAAGTTAGAGAGTCAGTCCTTTTGTACTTATGTCGGCATTGTGCCTTTTGAATTTAATTCCGATGCAATTTCTGTGTTCCTTTGTCAATTAGAAGGTCCTAGGTATACAGGAAACCTGAAGTGAAGCATCGGAATCTAAAACTGGACTCACAGGAGAGGTTAAAATAATAGAAAGTGAGAGTGTCAGTCCTCTTTTACTTAAGTCGGCATTGTGCCTTTTGAATTTAATTCCGAAGCAATATCTGTGCTTCATCGTCAATACGACGGTCCAAGGTGTACAGTAAACCTGAAGTGAAGCATCCGAATCTAAAACTAGACTCACAGGAGAGGTTCAAATCATAGAAAGTTAGAGTGTCAGTTCTCTTGTACTTAAGTCGGCATTGTGCCTTATGGATTTAATTCCGTGCAATTTCTGTGTTTCATCGTCAATAAGAAGGTCCAAGGTATACAGTGAACCTGAAGTGAAGCATCGGAATCTAAAACTGGACTCACAGGAGAGGTTCAAATCACAGAAAGTTAGCGTGTCAGTCCCTTTGTACTTAAGTCGTCATTGTGCCTTTTGTATTAAATTCGGATGCAATTTCTGTGTTTCATCGTCAATAAGAAAGTCCAAGGAATACAGTAAACCTGAAGTGAAGCATCCTAATCTAAATCTGGCCTCACAGGAGAGGTACAAATCATAGAAAGTTAGAGAGTCAATCCTCTAGTACTTAAGTCGGCATTGTGCCATTTGAATTTAATTCCGATGCTATTTCTGTGTTTCAACGTCAATAAGAAGGTCCAAGGTATGCAGGAAAACTGAAGTGAAGCATCGGAATCTAAAACTGGACTCACAGGAGAGGTTAAAATCATAGAAAGTGAGAGTGTCAGTCCTCTATTACTTAAGTCTGCATTGTGTCTTTTGAATTTAATTCCGATGCAATTTCTGTGTTTCATCGTCAATAAGAAGGTGCAAGTGATATAGTAGACCTGAAGTAAAGCATCGGAATCTAAAACTTGACTCACAGGAGATGTTTAAATCATAGCAAGTGAGAGTGTCAGTCCTCTTGTACTTAAGTCAGCATTGTGCCCTTTGTATTAAATTCGGATGCAATATCTGTGTTTCATCGTCAATAAGAACGTCCAAGGTATACACAAAACCTGAAGTCAAGCATCGGAATCTAAAACTGGACTCACATGAGAGGTTCAAATCATAGAAAGCGAGAGTCTCAGTCCTTTTGTACTTAAGTCGGCATTGTGCTTTTGTATTACATTCGGATGCAATTTCTGTGTTTCATCGTCAATATGAAAGTCCAAGGGATACAGTAAACCTCTAGTGAATCATCGGAATCTAAAACTGGACTCACAGAAGAGGTTCAAATCATAGAAAGTTAGAGAGTCAGTCCTTTTGTACTTATGTCGGCATTGTGCCTTATGGAATTAATTCCGATGCAATTTCTGTGTTTCATCGTCAATAAGAAGGTCCAAGGTATACAGTGAACCTGAAGTGAAGCTTCGGAATCTAAAACTGGACTCATAGGAGAGGTTCAAATCACAGAAAGATAGCGTGTCAGTCCCTTTTTACTTAAGTCGTCATTGTGCCTTTTGTATTAAATTCGGATGCAATTTCTGTGTTTCATCGTCTATAAGAACGTCCAAGGTATACACGAAACCTGAAGTCAAGCATCGGAATCTAAAACTGGACTCACAGGAGAGGTTCAAATCATAGAAAGTTAGAGTGTCAGTCCTCTTGTACTTCAGTCGGCATTGTGCTTTTGTATTAAATTTGAAAGCAATTTCTGTGTTTCATCCTCAATAAGAAAGTCCAAGAGATACAGTAAACCTGAAGTGAATCATCGGAATCTAAAACTGGACTCACAGAAGAGGTTCAAATCATAGAAAGTTAGAGAGTCAGTCCTCTTGTACTTAAGTCAGCATTATGCCTTTTGAATTTTATTCCGATGCAATTTCTGTTTTTCATCGTCAATAAGAAGGTCCAAGGTATACAGGAAACCTGAAGTGTAGCATCGGAATCTAAAACTGGATTCACAGGAGAGGTTAAAATCATAGAAAGTGAGAGTGTCAGTCCTCTTTTACTTAAGTCGGCATTGTGCCTTTTGTATTAAATTCGGATGCAATTTCTGTGTTTCGTCGTGAATTAGAAGGTCCAACGTATACAGGAAACCTGAAGTGAAGCATCGGAATCTAAAACTGGACTCACAGGAGAGTTTCAAATCATAGAAAGTAAGAGTGTCAGGCCTCTTGTACTTAAGTCGCCATTGTGACTTTTGTATTAAATTCGGTTGCAATTTCTGTGTTTCATCGTCAATAAGGAGGTCCAAAGTATACAGTGAATCTGAAGTGAAGCATCGGAATCTAAAACTGGACTCACAGGAGAGGTTAAAATCAAAGAAAGTTAGAGTGTTGGTCCTCTTGTACTTAAGTCGGCATTGTGCCTTTTGAATTTAATTCCGAAGCAATTTCTGTGCTTCTTCGTAAATAAGAAGGTCCAAGGTGTACAGTAAACCTGAAGTGAAGCATCCGAATCTAAAACTGGGTTCACAGGAGAGGTACAAATCATAGAAAGTTAGAGTGTTAGTCCTCTTGTACTTATGTCGGCATTGTGCCTTTTGATTTTAATTTCGATGCAATTTCTGTGTTTCATCGTCAATAAGAAGGTCCAAGGTATACAGTGAACCTGAAGTGTAGCATCGGAATCTAAAACTGAACTCACAGGAGAGGTTCAATTCATAGAAAGTTAGAATGTCTGTCCTCTTGTACTTAAGTCAGCACTGTGCCTTTTGTATTAAATTTGGATGCAATTTCTGTGCTTCATCGTCAATAAGAAGGTGCAAGTCATATAGAAGACCTGAAGTGAAGAATCGGAATCTAAAACTTGACTCACAGGAGATGTTCAAATCATAGAAAGTGAGAGTGTCAGTCCTCTTGTACTTAAGTCGGCATTGTGCCTTTTGTATTAAATTCGGATGCAATTTCTGTGTTTCATCATCAATAAGAATGTCCAAGGGATACTGTAAACCTGATATGAATCATCGCAATCTAAAACTGGACTAACAGCAGAGGTTCAAATCATAGAAAGTTAGAGAGTCAGTCCTCTTGTACTAAAGTCGGCATTGTGCCTTTTGAATTTAATTCGGATGCAATTTCCGTGTTTCATCGTCAATTAGAAGGTCCAAGGTATACAGGAAACCAAAAGTAAAGCATCGGAATCTAAAACTGGACTCACAGGAGATGTCAAATCATAGAAAGTGAGAGTGTCAGTCCTCTTGTACTTAAGTCGGCATTGTGCCTTTTGTATTAAATTCGGATGCAAGTTCTGTGTTTCATCATCAATAAGAAGGTCCAAGGGATACAGTGAACCTGAAGTGAAGCATCGGAATCTAAAACTGGGCTCACTGGAGAGATTCAAATCATTGAAAGTTAGAGTGTCAGTCCTCTTGTACCTAAGTCGGCATTGTGCTATTTGAATTTAATTCGGATGAAATTTCTGTGTATCATCGTCAATAAGAAGGTCCAAGGGAAACAGTAAAGCTGAAGTGAAGCATCGGAATCTAAAACTGGACTCACAGTGGAGGTTCAAATCATACAAAGTTAGAGTGTCAGTTCTCTGCTATTTAAGTCGGCATTGTGCCTTTTAAATTTAATTCCGAAGAAATTTCTGTGCTTCATCGTCAATACGAAGGTCCAAGGTGTACAGTAAACCTGAAGTAAAGCATCCGAATCTAAAACTAGACTCACAGGAGAGGTTCAAATCATAGAAAGTTAGAGTGTCAGGCCTCTTGTACTTAAGTCGGCATTGTGACTTTTGTATTAAATTCGGTTGCAAATTCTGTGTTTCATCGTCAATAAGGAGGTCCAAAGTATACTGTGAATCTGAAGTGAAGCATCGGAATCTAAAACTGGACTCAAAGGAGAGGATAAAATCAAAGAAAGTTAGAGTGTTGGTCCTCTTGTACTTAAGTCAGCATTGTGCCTTTTGTATTAAATTCGGATGCAATTTCTGTGTTTCATCATCAATAAGAATGTCCAAGGGATACTGTAAACCTGATATGAATCATCGGAATCTAAAACTGGACTAACAGGAGAGGTTCAAATCATAGAAAGTTGGAGAGTCAGTCCTTTTGTACTTAAGTCGGCATTGTGCCTTTTGAATTCAATTCGGAGGCAAATTCCGTGTTTCATCGTCAATAAGAAGGTCCAAGGTATACAGGAAACCTGAAGTGAAGCATCAGAATCTAAAACTGGACTCACAGGAGAGGTTGAATTCATAGAAAGTAAGAGTGTCAGTCCTCTTGTACTTAAGTCAGCATTGTGCCTTTTGTATTCAAGTCGTATGCAAGTTCTGTGTTTCATCATCAATAAGAAGGTCCATGGGATACAGTGAACCTGAAGTGAAGCATCGGAATCTAAAACTGGGCTCACAGGAGAGGTTAAAATCATTGAAAGTTAGAGTGTCAGCCCTCTTGTACTTAAGTCGGCTTTGTGCCTTTTGAATTTAATTCCCAAGCAATTTCTGTGCTTCATCGTCAATAAGAAGGTCCAAGGTGTACAGTAAACCTGAAGTAAAGCATCCGAATCTAAAACTAGACTCACAGGAGAGGTTCAAATCATAGAAAGTTAGAGTTTCAGTTCTCTTGTACTTAAGTAAGCATTGTGCCTTTTGAATTTAATTCCGATGCAATTTCTGTGTTTCATCGTCAATAAGAAGGTCCAAGGTATACACTGAACCTGAAGTGAAGCATCGGAATCTAATACTGGACTCACGGGAGAGGCTCAAATCACAGAAAGTTAGCGTGTCAGTCCCTTTGTACTTAAGTCGTCATTGTGCCTTTTGTATTATATTCGGATGCAATTTCTGTGTTTCATCGTCAATAAGGAAGTACAAGGAATACAGTAAACCTGAAGTGAAACATCGAATATAAAACTGGGCTCACAGGAGAGGTACAAATCATAGAAAGTTAGAGAGTCAGTCCTCTAGTACTTAAGTCGGCTTTGTGCCTTTTGAATTTAATTCCGATGCAATTTCTGTGTTTCATCGTCAATAAGGAGGTCCAAGGTATACAGGAAACCTGAAGTGAAACATCGGAATCTAAAACTGAACTCACAGGTGAGGTTAAAATCATAGAAATTGAGAGTGTCAGTCCTCTTTTACTTAAGTCGGCATTGTGCCTTTTGAATGTAATTTCGATGCCATTTCTGTGTTTAATCGACAATAAGAAGGTGCAAGTGATATAGTAGACCTGAAGTGAAGCATCGGAATCTAAAACTTGACTCACAGGAGATGTTCAAATCATAGAAAGTGAGAGTGTCAGTCCTCTTGTACTTAAGTCGGCATTGTGCCTTTTGTATTAAATTCGGATGCAATTTCTGTGTTTCATCGTCTATAAGAACGTCCAAGGTATACACGAAACCTGAAGTCAAGCATCGGAATCTAAAACTGGTCTCACAGGAGAGGTTCAAATCATAGAATGTGAGAGTGTCAGTCCTCTTGTACTTAAGTCGGCATTGTGCCTTTTGAATTTAATTCCGAAGCAATTTCTGTGTTTCATCGTCAATAAGAAGGTCCAAGGTATACAGGAAACCTGAAGTGAAGCATCGGAATCTAAAACTGGACTCACAGGAGAGGTTAAAATCATAGAAAGTGAGAGTGTCAGTCCTCTTTTACTTAAGTCGGCATTGTGCCTTTTGTATTAAATTCGGATGCAATCTCTGTGTTTCGTCGTCAATTAGAAGGTCCAACGTATACAGGAAACCTGAAGTGAAGCATCGGAATCTAAAACTGGACTCACAGGAGAGGTTCAAATCATAAAAAGTGAGAGTGTCAGGCCTCTTGTACTTAAGTCGGCATTGTGACTTTTGTATTAAATTCGGTTGCAAATTCTGTGTTTCATCGTCAATAAGGAGGTCCAAAGTATACTGTGAATCTGAAGTGAAGCATCGGAATCTAAAACTGGACTCAAAGGAGAGGATAAAATCAAAGAAAGTTAGAGTGTTGGTCCTCTTGTACTTAAGTCAGCATTGTGCCTTTTGAATTTAATTCCGAAGCAATTTCTGTGCTTCTTCGTCAATAAGAAGGTCCAAGGTGTACAGTAAACCTGAAGTGAAGCATCCGTTCTAAAACTGGGTTCACAGGAGAGGTACAAATCATAGAAAGTTAGAGTGTTAGTCCTCTTGTACTTAAGTCGGCATTGTGCCTTTTGAATTTAATTCCGATGCAATTTCTGTGTTTCATCGTCAATAAGAATGTGCAAGTGATATAGTAGACCTGAAGTGAAGCATCGGAATCTAAAACTTGACTCACAGGAGATGTTCAAATCATAGAAAGTGAGAGTGTCAGTCCTCTTGTACTTAAGTCGGCATTGTGCCTTTTGTATTAAATTCGGATGCAATTTCTGTGTTTCATCGTCTATAAGAACGTCCAAGGTATACACGAAACCTGAAGTCAAGCATCGGAATCTAAAACTGGTCTCACAGGAGAGGTTCAAATCATAGAAAGTGAGAGTGTCAGTCCTCTTGTACTTAAGTCGGCATTGTGCTTTTGCATTAAATTCGGAAGCAATTTCTGTGTTTCATCGTCAATAAGAAAGTCCAAGAGATACAGTAAACCTGAAGTGATTCATCAGAATCTAAAACTGGACTCACAGAAGAGGTTCAAATCATAGAAAGTTAGAAAGTCAGTCCTCTTGTACTTAAGTCAGCATTGTGCCTTTTGAATTTAATTCCGATGCAATTTCTGTGTTTCATCGTCAATAAGAAGGTCCAAGGTATACAGGAAACCTGAAGTGAAGCATCGGAATCTAAAACTGGACTCACAGGAGAGGTTAAAATCATAGAAAGTGAGAGTGTCAGTCCTCTTTTACTTAAGTCGGCATTGTGCCTTTTGTATTAAATTCGGATGCAATCTCTGTGTTTCGTCGTCAATTAGAAGGTCCAACGTATACAGGAAACCTGAAGTGAAACATCGGAATCTAAAACTGGACTCACAGGAGAGGTTCAAATCATAAAAAGTGAGAGTGTCAGGCCTCTTGTACTTAAGACGGCATTGTGACTCTTGTATTAAATTCGGTTGCAATTTCTGTGTTTCATCGTCAATAAGGATTTCCAAAGTATACAGTGAATCTGAAGTGAAGCATCGGAATCTAAAACTGGACTCACAGGAGAGGTTAAAATCAAAGAAAGTTAGAGTGTTGGTCCTCTTGTACTTAAGTCAGCATTGTGCCTTTTGAATTTAATTCCGAAGCAATTTCTGTGCTTCTTCGTCAATAAGAAGGTCCAAGGTGTACAGTAAACCTGAAGTGAAGCATCCGTTCTAAAACTGGGTTCACAGGAGAGGTACAAATCATAGAAAGTTAGAGTGTTAGTCCTCTTGTACTTAAGTCGGCATTGTGCCTTTTGAATTTAATTCCGAAGCAATTTCTGTGTTTCATCGTCAATAAGAAGGTCCAAGGTATACAGTGAACCTGATATGAATCATCGGAATCTAAAACTTAACTCACAGGAGAGGTTCTAATCATAGAAAGTGAGAGTGTCAGTCCCCTTTTACTTATGTCGGCATTGTGCCTTTTGAATTTAATTCCGATGCAATTTCTGTGTTTAATCGTCAATACGGAGGTCCAGGGTATACAGTGAACCTGAAGTGAAGCATCGGAATCTAAAACTAGACTCACAGGAGAGGTTCAAATCATAGAAAGTTAGAGTGTCAGTCCGCTTGTACTTAAGTCAGCATTGTGCATTTTGTATTAAATTCGGATGCAATTTCTGTGTTTCATCGTCAATAAGAAGGTTCAAGGGATACAGTAAACCTGAAGTGAAGCATCGGAATCTAAAACTGGACTCACAGTGGAGGTGGAAATCATAGAAAGTTAGAGTATCAGTTCTCTGCTACTTAAACGGCATTGTGCCATTTGATTTTAATTGCGAAGCAATTTCTGTGCTTCGACGTCAATAAGTAGGTCCAAGGTGTACAGTAAACCTGAAGTGAAGCATCCGAATCTAAAACTAGACTCACAGGAGAGGTTCAAATCATAGTAAGTTAGAGTGTCAGTCCTCTTGTACGTAAGTCGGCATTGTGCTTTTTGAATTTAATTCCGATGCAATTTCTGTGTTTCATCGTCAATAAGAAGGTCCAAGGTATACAGGAAACCTGAAGTGAAGCATCGGAATCTAAAACTGGACTCACAGGAGAGGTTAAATTCATAGAAAGTGAGAGTGTCAGTCCTCTCTTACTTAAGTCGGCATTGTGCCTTTTGTATTAAATTCGGATGCAATCTCTGTGTTTCGTCGTCAATTAGAAGGTCCAACGTATACAGGAAACCTGAAGTGAAGCATCGGAATCTAAAACTGGACTCACAGGAGAGGTTCAAATCATAAAAAGTGAGAGTGTCAGGCCTCTTGTACTTAAGTCGGCATTGTGACTTTTGTATTAAATTCGGTTGCAATTTCTGTGTTTCATCGTCAATAAGGAGGTCCAAAGTATACAGTGAATCTGAAGTGGAGCATCGGAATCTAAAACTGGACTCACAGGAGAGGTTAAAATCAGAGAAAGTTAGAGTGATGGTCCTCTTGTACTTAAGTCAGCATTGTGCCTTTTGAATTTAAATCCGAAGCAATTTCTGTGCTTCTTCGTCAATAAGAAGGTCCAAGGTGTACAGTAAACCTGAAGTAAAGCATCCGTTCTAAAACTGGGTTCACAGGAGAGGTACAAATCATAGAAAGTCAGAGTGTTAGTCCTCTTGTACTTATGTCGGCATTGTGCCTTTTGAATTTAATTCCGATGCAATTTCTGTGTTTTATCGTCAATACGAAGGTCCAGGGTATACAGTGAACCTGAAGTGAAGCATCGGAATCTAAAACGTAACTCACAGGAGAGGTTCAAATCATAGAAAGCTAGAGTGTCAGTCCGCTTGTACTTAAGTCAGCATTGTGCATTTTGTATTAAATTCCGATGCAATTTCTGTGTTTCATCGTCAATAAGAAGGTCCAAGGGATACAGTAAACCTGAAGTGAAGCATCGGAACCTAAAACTGGACTCACAGTGGTGGTTGAAATCATAGAAAGTTAGAGTATCAGTTCTCTGCTACTTAAACGGCATTGTGCCATTTGATTTTAATTGCGAAGCAATTTCTGTGCTTCATCGTCAATAAGAAGGTCCAAGGTGTACAGTAAACCTGAAGTGAAGCATCCGAATCTAAAACTAGACTCACAGGAGAGGTTCAAATCATAGTAAGTTAGAGTGTCAGTCCTCTTGTACTTATGTCTGCAATGTGCCTTTTGACTTTTATTCCGATGCAATCTCTGTGTCTCATCGTCAATAAGAAGGTCCAAGGTATACAGTGAACCTGAAGTGAAGCATCAGAATCTAAAACTGGACTCACAGGAGAGGTTCAAATCACAGTAAGTTAGAGTGTCAGTCCCTTTCTACTTAAGTCGTCATTTTACCTTTTGTATTAAATTCGGATGCAATTTCTGTGTTTCATCGTCAATAAGAAGTTCCAAGGGATACAGTAAACCTGAAGTGAAGCATCGGAATCTAAAACTGGACTCACAGGAGATGTTCAAATCATAGAAAGTGAGAGTGTCAGTCCTCTTGTACTTAAGTCGGCATTGTGCCTTTTGTATTAAATTCGGATGCAATTTCTGTGTTTCATCATCAATAAGAATGTCCAAGGGATACTGTAAACCTGATATGAATCATCGGAATCTAAAACTTAACTCACAGGAGAGGTTCAAATCATAGAAAGTTAGAGTGTCAGTCCTTTTGTACTTAAGTCAGCACTGTGCCTTTTGTATTAAATTCGGATGCAATTTCTGTGCTTCATCGTCAACAATAAGGTGCAAGTGATATAGAAGACCTGAAGTGAAGAATCGGAATCTAAAACTGGACTCACAGGAGAGGTTAAATTCATAGAAAGTGAGAGTGTCAGTCCTCTTGTACTTAAGTCGGCATTGTGCCTTTTGTATTCAATTCGGATGCAAGTTCTGTGTTTCATCATCAATAAGAAGGTCCATGGGATACAGTGAACCTGAAGTGAAGCATCGGAATCTAAAACTGGGCTCACAGGAGAGGTTAAAATCATTGAAAGTTAGAGTGTCAGTCCTCTTGTACTTAAGTCGACTTTGTGCCTTTTGAATTTAATTCCCAAGCAATTTCTGTGCTTCATCGTCAATAAGAAGGTCCAAGGTGTACAGTAAACCTGAAGTAAAGCATCCGAATCTAAAACTAGACTCACAGGAGAGGTTCAAATCATAGAAAGTTAGAGTGTCAGTTCTCTTGTACTTAAGTAAGCATTGTGCCTTTTGAATTTAATTCCGATGCAATTTCTGTGTTTCATCGTCAATAAGAAGGTCCAAGCGATACACTGAACCTGAAGTGAAGCATTGGAATCTAGTACAATACTCACAGGAGAGGCTCAAATCACAGAAAGTTAGCGTGTCAGTCCCTTTGTACTTAAGTCGTCATTGTGCCTTTTGTATTAGATTCGGATGCAATTTCTGTGTTTCATCGTCAATAAGGAAGTACAAGTAATACAGTAAACCTGAAGTGAAGCATCGAATCTAAAACTGGGCTCACAGGAGAGGTACAAATCATACAAAGTTAGAGAGTCAGTCCTCTAGTACTTAAGTCGGCTTTGTGCCTTTTGAATTTAATTCCGATGCAATTTCTGTGTTTCATCGTCAATAAGAAGGTCCAAGGTATACAGGAGACCTGAAGTGAAGCATCGGAATCTAAAACTGGACTCACAGGAGAGGTTAAAATCATAGAAATTGAGAGTGTCAGTCCTCTTTTACTTAAGTCGGCATTGTGCCTTTCGAATTTAATTCCGATGCAATTTCTGTGTTTCATCGTCAATAAGAAGGTCCAAGGTATACAGGAAATCTGAAGTGAAGCATCGGAATCTAAAACTGGACTCACAGGAGAGGTTCAAATCATAGAAAGGTAGAGTGTCAGCCCCCTTGTACTTAAGTCGGCATTGTGCCTTTTGTATTAAATTCGGATGCAATTTCTGTGTTTCATCGTCAATAAGAAGGTCCAAGGGATACAGTAGACCTGAAGTGAAGCATCGGAAACTAAAACTGGACTCACAGGAGAGGTTCAAATCATAGGAAGTGAGAGTGTCAGTCCTCTTGCACTTAAGTCGGCATTGTGGCTTTTGTATTAAATTCGGATGCAATTTCTGTGTTTCATCGTCAATAAGAAGGTCCAAGGTATACAGTAAACCTAATGTGAAGCATCGGAATCTAAAACTGGACTCACAGGGGAGGTTCAATTCATAGACAGTGAAAGTGTCAGTTCTCTTGTACTTAAGTCCGCATTGTGCCTTTTGTATTATATTCGGATGCAATTGCTGTGTCTCATCGACAATAAGAAGGTCCATGGTATACAGGAAACCAGAAGTGAAGCATCGGAATGTAAAACCGGGCTCATAGGAGAGGTTCAAATCATAGAAAGTGAGAGTGTCAGTCCTCTTGTACTTAAGTCGGCGTTGTGCCTTTTGTATTAAGTTCGGATGCAATTTCTGTGTTTCATCGTCAATAAGAAGGTCCAAAGTATACACGAAACCAGAAATCAAGTATCGGAAACTAAAACTAGACTCACAGGAGAGGTTCAAATCATTGAAATGAGAGTGTCAGTCCTCTTGAACTTAAGTGGGCATTGTGCCTTTTGTATTAAATTCGGATGCAATTTCTGTGTTTCATCGTCAATAAGAAGGTCCAAGGGATACAGTAGACCTGAAGTGAAGCATCAGAATCTAAAACTAACCTCACAGGGGAGGTTCAATTCATAGACAGTGAAAGTGTCAGTTCTCTTGTACTTAAGTCCGCATTGTGCCTTTTGTATTATATTCGGATGCAATTGCTGAGTCTCATCGACAATAAGAAGGTCCAAGGTATACAGAAAACCAGAAGTGAAGCATCAGAATCTAAAACTGGGCTCTCAGGAGAGGTTCAATTCATAGAAAGTGAGAGTGTCTATCATCTCGTACTTAAGTCGGCATTATGCCTTTTATATTAAATTCGGATGCGATATCTGTGTTTCATCGTCAATAAGAGGGTCGAAGGGATACAGTAAACCTGAAGTGAAGCATCGGAATCTAAAACTGGACTCACAGGAGAAGTTCAAATCATAGAAAGGTAGAGTGTCAGTCCTCTTGTACCTCAGCCGGCATTGTGCTTTTGAATTTAATTCCGATGCAATTTCTGAGCTTCATCGTCTAAAAGAAGGTCCAACGGATACAGTAAACCTGAAGTAAAAAATCGGAATCTAAAACTGGACTCACAGGAGAGTTTCAAATCATAGAAAGTGAGAGTGTCAGTCCTCTTGTACGTAAGTCGGCATTATGCCTTTTGTATTAAATTCGGATGCAATATCTGTGTTTCATCGTCATTAAGAAGGTCCAAGGTATACAGTAAACCTGAAGTGAAGCATCGGAATCTAAAACTGGACTCACAGGGGAGGTTCAATTCATAGAAAGTGATAGTGTCAGTCCTCTTGTACTTAAGTCGGCATTGTGCCTTTTGTATTAAATTCGGATGCAATTGCTGTGTTTCATCGTCAATAAGAAGGTCCATGGTATACAGGAAACCAGAAGTGAAGCATCGGAATGTAAAACTGGGCTCACAGGAGAGGTTCAAATCATAGAAAATGAGAGTGTCAGTCCTCTTGTACTTAAGTCGGGGTTGTGCCTTTTGTATTAAATTCGGATGCAATTTCTGTGTTTCATCGTCAATAAGAAGGTCCAAAGTATACACGAAACCAGAAGTCAAGTATCGGAAACTAAAACTAGACCCACAGGAGAGGTTAAAATCATTGAAATGAGAGTGTCAGTCCTCTTGAACTTAAGTGGGCATTGTGCCTTTTGTATTACATTCGGATGCAATTTCTGTGTTTCATCGTCAATAAGAAGGTCCAAGGGATACAGTAGACCTGAAGTGAAGCATCAGAATCTAAAACTAACCTCACAGGAGATGTTCAAATCATAGAAAGTGAGAGTGTCAGTCCTCTTGTACTTAAGTCGGCATTGTGCCTTTTGTATTAAATTTGGATACAATTTCTGTGTTTCATCGTCAATACGAACGTCCAAGGTATACACGAAACCTGAAGTCAAGCATCGGAATCTGAAACTGGGCTCACAGGAGGTGTTCAAATCATAGAAAGTGAGAGTGTCAGTCCTGTTGTACTTAAGTTGGCATTGTGCCCTTTGTATTAAATTCGGATGCAATTTCTGTGTTTCATCGTCAATAAGAACGTCCATGGTGTAGACGAAACTTAAAGTCTAACATCGGAATCTAAAACTGGACTCACAGAAGAGGTTCAAATCATAGAAAGTTAGAGAGTCAGTCCTCTTGTACTTATGTCGGCATTGTGCCTTTTGAATTTAATTCGGATGCAATTTCTGTGTTTCATCGTCGATAAGAAGGTCCAAGGGATACAGTAAACCTGAATTGCAGCATCGGAATCTAAAACTGGACTCACAGGAGAGGTTCAAATCATAGAAAGTGAGAGTGTCATTCCTCTTGTACTTAAGTCGGCGTTGTGCCTTTTGTAGAAATTCGGATGCAATTGCTGTGTTTCATCGTCAATAAGAAGGTCCATGGTATACAGGAAACCAGAAGTGAAGCATCGGAATCTGAAACTGGGCTCACAGGAGAGGTTAAAATCATTGAAAGTTAGAGTGTCAGTCCTCTTGTACTTAAGTCGACTTTGTGCCTTTTGAATTTAATTCCCAAGCAATTTCTGTGCTTCATCGTCAATAAGAAGGTCCAAGGTGTACAGTAAACCTGAAGTAAAGCATCCGAATCTAAAACTAGACTCACAGGAGAGGTTCAAATCATAGAAAGTTAGAGTGTCAGTTCTCTTGTACTTAAGTAAGCATTGTGCCTTTTGAATTTAATTCCGATGCAATTTCTGTGTTTCATCGTCAATAAGGAGGTCCAAGCGATACACTGAACCTGAAGTGAAGCATCGGAATCTAGTACAGGACTCACAGGAGAGGCTCAAATCACAGAAAGTTAGCGTGTCAGTCCCTTTGTACTTAAGTCGTCATTGTGCCTTTTGTATTAGATTCGGATGCAATTTCTGTGTTTCATCGTCAATAAGGAAGTACAAGTAATACAGTAAACCTGAAGTGAAGCATCGAATCTAAAACTGGGCTCACAGGAGAGGTACAAATCATACAAAGTTAGAGAGTCAGTCCTCTAGTACTTAAGTCGGCTTTGTGCCTTTTGAATTTAATTCCGATGCAATTACTGTGTTTCATCGTCAATAAGAAGGTCCAAGGTATACAGGAGACCTGAAGTGAAGCATCGGAATCTAAAACTGGACTCACAGGAGAGGTTAAAATCATAGAAATTGAGAGTGTCAGTCCTCTTTTACTTAAGTCGGCATTGTGCCTTTCGAATTTAATTCCGATGCAATTTCTGTGTTTCATCGTCAATAAGAAGGTCCAAGGTATACAGGAAATCTGAAGTGAAGCATCGGAATCTAAAACTGGACTCACAGGAGAGGTTCAAATCATAGAAAGGTAGAGTGTCAGCCCCCTTGTACTTAAGTCGGCATTGTGCCTTTTGAATTAAATTCGGATGCAATTCTGTGTTTCATCGTCAATAAGAAGGTCCAAGGGATACAGTAGACCTGAAGTGAAGCATCGGAAACTAAAACTGGACTCACAGGAGAGGTTCAAATCATAGGAAGTGAGAGTGTCAGTCCTCTTGCACTTAAGTCGGCATTGTGGCTTTTGTATTAAATTCGGATGCAATTTCTGTGTTTCATCGTCAATAAGAAGGTCCAAGGTATACAGTAAACCTAATGTGAAGCATCGGAATCTAAAACTGGACTCACAGGGGAGGTTCAATTCATAGACAGTGAAAGTGTCAGTTCTCTTGTACTTAAGTCCGCATTGTGCCTTTTGTATTATATTCGGATGCAATTGCTGTGTCTCATCGACAATAAGAAGGTCCAAGGTATACAGAAAACCAGAAGTGAAGCATCAGAATCTAAAACTGGGCTCTCAGGAGAGGTTCAATTCGTAGAAAGTGAGAGTGTCTATCCTCTCGTACTTAAGTCGGCATTATGCCTTTAGTATTAAATTCGGATGCGATATCTGTGTTTCATCGTCAATAACAGGGTCGAAGGGATACAGTAAACCTGAAGTGAAGCATCGGAATCTAAAACTGGACTCACAGGAGAAGTTCAAATCATAGAAAGGTAGAGTGTCAGTCCTCTTGTACCTCAGCCGGCATTGTGCTTTTGAATTTAATTGCGATGCAATTTCTGAGCTTCATCGTCTAAAAGAAGGTCCAACGGATACAGTAAACCTGAAGTAAAAAATCGGAATCTAAAACTGGACTCACAGGAGAGGTTCAAATCATAGAAAGTGAGAGTGTCAGTCCTCTTGTACGTAAGTCGGCATTATGCCTTTTGTATTAAATTCGGATGCAATATCTGTGTTTCATCGTCATTAAGAAGGTCCAAGGTATACAGTAAACCTGAAGTGAAGCATCGGAATCTAAAACTGGACTCACAGGGGAGGTTCAATTCATAGAAAGTGATAGTGTCAGTCCTCTTGTACTTAAGTCGGCATTGTGCCTTTTGTATTAAATTCGGATGCAATTGCTGTGTTTCATCGTCAATAAGAAGGTCCATGGTATACAGGAAACCAGAAGTGAAGCATCGGAATGTAAAACTGGGCTCATAGGAGAGGTTCAAATCATAGAAAGTGAGAGTGTCAGTCCTCTTGTACTTAAGTCGGCGTTGTGCCTTTTGTATTAAATTCGGATGCAATTTCTGTGTTTCATCGTCAATAAGAAGGTCCAAAGTATACACGAAACCAGAAGTCAAGTATCGGAAACTAAAACTAGACTCACAGGAGAGGTTCAAATCATTGAAATGAGAGTGTCAGTCCTCTTGAACTTAAGTGGGCATTGTGCCTTTTGTATTAAATTCGGATGCAATTTCTGTGTTTCATCGTCAATAAGAAGGTCCAAGGGATACAGTAGACCTGAAGTGAAGCATCAGAATCTAAAACTAACCTCACAGGAGATGTTCAAATCATAGAAAGTGAGAGTGTCAGTCCTCTTGTACTTAAGTCGGCATTGTGCCTTTTGTATTAAATTTGGATACAATTTCTGTGTTTCATCGTCAATACGAACGTCCAAGGTATACACGAAACCTGAAGTCAAGCATCGGAATCTGAAACTGGGCTCACAGGAGGTGTTCAAATCATAGAAAGTGAGAGTGTCAGTCCTGTTGTACTTAAGTTGGCATTGTGCCTTTTGTATTAAATTCGGATGCAATTTCTGTGTTTCATCGTCAATAAGAACGTCCATGGTGTAGACGAAACTTAAAGTCAAACATCGGAATCTAAAACTGGACTCACAGAAGAGGTTCAAATCATAGAAAGTTAGAGAGTCAGTCCTCTTGTACTTATGTCGGCATTGTGCCTTTTGAATTTAATTCGGATGCAATTTCTGTGTTTCATCGTCGATAAGAAGGTCCAAGGGATACAGTAAACCTGAATTGCAGCATCGGAATCTAAAACTGGACTCACAGGAGAGGTTCAAATCATAGAAAGTGAGAGTGTCATTCCTCTTGTACTTAAGTCGGCGTTGTGCCTTTTGTAGAAATTCGGATGCAATTGCTGTGTTTCATCGTCAATAAGAAGGTCCATGGTATACAGGAAACCAGAAGTGAAGCATCGGAATCTGAAACTGGGCTCACAGGAGAGGTTAAAATCATTGAAAGTTAGAGTGTCAGTCCTCTTGTACTTAAGTCGACTTTGTGCCTTTTGAATTTAATTCCCAAGCAATTTCTGTGCTTCATCGTCAATAAGAAGGTCCAAGGTGTACAGTAAACCTGAAGTAAAGCATCCGAATCTAAAACTAGACTCACAGGAGAAGTTCAAATCATAGAAAGTTAGAGTGTCAGTTCTCTTGTACTTAAGTAAGCATTGTGCCTTTTGAATTTAATTCCGATGCAATTTCTGTGTTTCATCGTCAATAAGAAGGTCCAAGCGATACACTGAACCTGAAGTGAAGCATCGGAATCTAGTACAGGACTCACAGGAGAGGCTCAAATCACAGAAAGTTAGCGTGTCAGTCCCTTTGTACTTAAGTCGTCATTGTGCCTTTTGTATTAGATTCGGATGCAATTTCTGTGTTTCATCGTCAATAAGGAAGTACAAGTAATACAGTAAACCTGAAGTGAAGCATCGAATCTAAAACTGGGCTCACAGGAGAGGTACAAATCATACAAAGTTAGAGAGTCAGTCCTCTATTACTTAAGTCGGCTTTGTGCCTTTTGAATTTAATTCCGATGCAATTTCTGTGTTTCATCGTCAATAAGAAGGTCCAAGGTATACAGGAGACCTGAAGTGAAGCATCGGAATCTAAAACTGGACTCACAGGAGAGGTTAAAATCATAGAAATTGAGAGTGTCAGTCCTCTTTTACTTAAGTCGGCATTGTGCCTTTCGAATTTAATTCCGATGCAATTTCTGTGTTTCATCGTCAATAAGAAGGTCCAAGGTATACAGGAAATCTGAAGTGAAGCATCGGAATCTAAAACTGGACTCACAGGAGAGGTTCAAATCATAGAAAGGTAGAGTGTCAGCCCCCTTGTACTTAAGTCGGCATTGTGCCTTTTGTATTAAATTCGGATGCAATTTCTGTGTTTCATCGTCAATAAGAAGGTCCAAGGGATACAGGAGACCTGAAGTGAAGCATCGGAAACTAAAACTGGACTCACAGGGGAGGTTCAATTCATAGACAGTGAAAGTGTCAGTTCTCTTGTACTTAAGTCCGCATTGTGCCTTTTGTATTATATTCGGATGCAATTGCTGTGTCTCATCGACAATAAGAAGGTCCAAGGTATACAGAAAACCAGAAGTGAAGCATCAGAATCTAAAACTGGGCTCTCAGGAGAGGTTCAATTCATAGAAAGTGAGAGTGTCTATCCTCTCGTACTTAAGTCGGCATTATGCCTTTTGTATTAAATTCGGATGCGATATCTGTGTTTCATCGTCAATAAGAGGGTCGAAGGGATACAGTAAACCTGAAGTGAAGCATCGGAATCTAAAACTGGACTCACAGGAGAAGTTCAGATCATAGAAAGGTAGAGTGTCAGTCCTCTTGTACCTCAGCCGGCATTGTGCTTTTGAATTTAATTGCGATGCAATTTCTGAGCTTCATCGTCTAAAAGAAGGTCCAACGGATACAGTAAACCTGAAGTAAAAAATCGGAATCTAAAACTGGACTCACAGGAGAGGTTCAAATCATAGAAAGTGAGAGTGTCAGTCCTCTTGTACGTAAGTCGGCATTATGCCTTTTGTATTAAATTCGGATGCAATATCTGTGTTTCATCGTCATTAAGAAGGTCCAAGGTATACAGTAAACCTGAAGTGAAGCATCGGAATCTAAAACTGGACTCACAGGGGAGGTTCAATTCATAGAAAGTGATAGTGTCAGTCCTCTTGTACTTAAGTCGGCATTGTGCCTTTTGTATTAAATTCGGATGCAATTGCTGTGTTTCATCGTCAATAAGAAGGTCCATGGTATACAGGAAACCAGAAGTGAAGCATCGGAATGTAAAACTGCGCTCATAGGAGAGGTTCAAATCATAGAAAGTGAGAGTGTCAGTCCTCTTGTACTTAAGTCGGCGTTGTGCCTTTTGTATTAAATTCGGATGCAATTTCTGTGTTTCATCGTCAATAAGAAGGTCCAAAGTATACACGAAACCAGAAGTCAAGTATCGGAAACTAAAACTAGACTCACAGGAGAGGTTCAAATCATTGGAATGAGAGTGTCAGTCCTCTTGAACTTAAGTGGGCATTGTGCCTTTTGTATTAAATTCGGATGCAATTTCTGTGTTTCATCGTCAATAAGAAGGTCCAAGGGATACAGTAGACCTGAAGTGAAGCATCAGAATCTAAAACTAACCTCACAGGGGAGGTTCAATTCATAGACAGTGAAAGTGTCAGTTCTCTTGTACTTAAGTCCGCATTGTGCCTTTTGTATTATATTCGGATGCAATTGCTGTGTCTCATCGACAATAAGAAGGTCCAAGGTATACAGAAAACCAGAAGTGAAGCATCAGAATCTAAAACTGGGCTCTCAGGAGAGGTTCAATTCATAGAAAGTGAGAGTGTCTATCCTCTCGTACTTAAGTCGGCATTATGCCTTTTATATTAAATTCGGATGCGATATCTGTGTTTCATCGTCAATAAGAGGGTCGAAGGGATACAGTAAACCTGAAGTGAAGCATCGGAATCTAAAACTGGACTCACAGGAGAAGTTCAAATCATAGTAAGGTAGAGTGTCAGTCCTCTTGTACCTCAGCCGGCATTGTGCTTTTGAATTTAATTCCGATGCAATTTCTGAGCTTCATCGTCTAAAAGAAGGTCCAACGGATACAGTAAACCTGAAGTAAAAAATCGGAATCTAAAACTGGACTCACAGGAGAGGTTCAAATCATAGAAAGTGAGAGTGTCAGTCCTCTTGTACGTAAGTCGGCATTATGCCTTTTGTATTAAATTCGGATGCAATATCTGTGTTTCATCGTCATTAAGAAGGTCCAAGGTATACAGTAAACCTGAAGTGAAGCATCGGAATCTAAAACTGGACTCACAGGGGAGGTTCAATTCATAGAAAGTGATAGTGTCAGTCCTCTTGTACTTAAGTCGGCATTGTGCCTTTTGTATTAAATTCGGATGCAATTGCTGTGTTTCATCGTCAATAAGAAGGTCCATGGTATACAGGAAACCAGAAGTGAAGCATCGGAATGTAAAACTGGGCTCACAGGAGAGGTTCAAATCATAGAAAATGAGAGTGTCAGTCCTCTTGTACTTAAGTCGGGGTTGTGCCTTTTGTATTAAATTCGGATGCAATTTCTGTGTTTCATCGTCAATAAGAAGGTCCAAAGTATACACGAAACCAGAAGTCAAGTATCGGAAACTAAAACTAGACTCACAGGAGAGGTTCAAATCATTGAAATGAGAGTGTCAGTCCTCTTGAACTTAAGTGGGCATTGTGCCTTTTGTATTAAATTCGGATGCAATTTCTGTGTTTCATCGTCAATAAGAAGGTCCAAGGGATACAGTAGACCTGAAGTGAAGCATCAGAATCTAAAACTAACCTCACAGGAGATGTTCAAATCATAGAAAGTGAGAGTGTCAGTCCTCTTATACTTAAGTCGGCATTGTGCCTTTTGTATTAAATTTGGATACAATTTCTGTGTTTCATCGTCAATACGAACGTCCAAGGTATACACGAAACCTGAAGTCAAGCATCGGAATCTGAAACTGGGCTCACAGGAGGTGTTCAAATCATAGAAAGTGAGAGTGTCAGTCCTGTTGTACTTAAGTTGGCATTGTGCCTTTTGTATTAAATTCGGATGCAATTTCTGTGTTTCATCGTCAATAAGAACGTCCATGGTGTAGACGAAACTTAAAGTCAAACATCGGAATCTAAAACTGGACTCACAGAAGAGGTTCAAATCATAGAAAGTTAGAGAGTCAGTCCTCTTGTACTTATGTCGGCATTGTGCCTTTTGAATTTAATTCGGATGCAATTTCTGTGTTTCATCGTCGATAAGAAGGTCCAAGGGATACAGTAAACCTGAATTGCAGCATCGGAATCTAAAACTGGACTCACAGGAGAGGTTCAAATCATAGAAAGTGAGAGTGTCATTCCTCTTGTACTTAAGTCGGCGTTGTGCCTTTTGTAGAAATTCGGATGCAATTGCTGTGTTTCATCGTCAATAAGAAGGTCCATGGTATACAGGAAACCAGAAGTGAAGCATCGGAATCTGAAACTGGGCTCACAGGAGAGGTTCAAATCATAGAAAGTGAGCGTGTCTATCCTCTCGCACTTATGTCGGCATTATGCCTTTTGTATTAAATTCGGATGCGATTTCTGTGTTTCATCGTCAATATGAGGGTCCAAGGGATACAGTAAACCTGAAGTGAAGCATCGGAATCTAAAACTGGACTCACAGGAGAGGTTCAAATCATAAAAAGTGTGAGTGTCACTCCTCTTGTACTTAAGTCGGCATTGTGCCTTTTGTGTTAAATTCGGATACAATTTCTGTGTTTCATCGTCAATAAGAAGGTCCAAGGAATACAGTAAACCTGAATTGAAGCATCGGAATCTAAAACTGGACTCACAGGAGAGGTTCAAATAATAGAAAGTGAGAGTGTCAGTCCTCTTGTACTTAAGTCGGCATTGTGCCCTTTGTATTAAATTCGAATGCAATTTCTGTGTTTCATCGTCAATAAGGAGGTCCATGGTATACAGTAAACCTGAAGTGAAGCATCGGTATCTAAAGCTGGACTCACAGGGGAGGTTCAATTCATAGAAAGTGAGAGTGTCAGTCCTCTTTTCCTTAAGTCGGCATTGTGCCTATTGTATTAAATTCGGATGCAATTTCTGTGTTTCATCGTCAATAAGAAAGTACAAGGTATACAGGAAACCTGCAGTGAAGCATCGGAATCTAAAACTGGACTCACAGGAGAGGTTCAAATCATAGAAAGTGAGAGTGTCAGTCCTCTTGAACTTCAGTCGGCATTGTGCCTTTTGTATTAAAATCGGATGCAATTTCTGTGTTTCATCGACAATAAGAAGGTCCAAGGGATACAGTAAACCTGAAGTGAAACATCGGAATCTAAAACTGGACTCACAGGAGAGGTTCAAATCATAGAAAGTGAGAGTGTCAGTCCTCTTGTACTTAAGTCGGCATTGTGCCCTTTGTATTAAATTCGAATGCAATTTCTGTGTTTCATCGTCAATAAGGAGGTCCAAGGTATACAGTAAACCTGAAGTGAAGCATCGGTATCTAAAGCTGGACTCACAGGGGAGGTTCAAATCATAGAAAGGTAGAGTGTCAGCCCCCTTGTACTTAAGTCGGCATTGTGCCTTTTGTATTAAATTCGGATGCAATTTCTGTGTTTCATCGTCAATAAGAAGGTCCAAGGGATACAGTAGACCTGAAGTGAAGCATCGGAAACTAAAACTGGACTCACAGGAGAGGTTCAAATCATAGGAAGTGAGAGTGTCAGTCCTCTTGCACTTAAGTCGGCATTGTGGCTTTTGTATTAAATTCGGATGCAATTTCTGTGTTTCATCGTCAATAAGAAGGTCCAAGGTATACAGTAAACCTAATGTGAAGCATCGGAATCTAAAACTGGACTCACAGGAGAGGTTCAATTCATAGATAGTGAAAGTGTCAGTTCTCTTGTACTTAAGTCCGCATTGTGCCTTTTGTATTATATTCGGATGCAATTGCTGTGTCTCATCGACAATAAGAAGGTCCAAGGTATACAGAAAACCAGAAGTGAAGCATCAGAATCTAAAACTGGGCTCTCAGGAGAGGTTCAATTCATAGAAAGTGAGAGTGTCTATCCTCTCGTACTTAAGTCGGCATTATGCCTTTTGTATTAAATTCGGATGCGATATCTGTGTTTCATCGTCAATAAGAGGGTCGAAGGGATACAGTAAACCTGAAGTGAAGCATCGGAATCTAAAACTGGACTCACAGGAGAAGTTCAAATCATAGAAAGGTAGAGTGTCAGTCCTCTTGTACCTCAGCCGGCATTGTGCTTTTGAATTTAATTGCGATGCAATTTCTGAGCTTCATCGTCTAAAAGAAGGTCCAACGGATACAGTAAACCTGAAGTAAAAAATCGGATTCTAAAACTGGACTCACAGGAGAGGTTCAAATCATAGAAAGTGAGAGTGTCAGTCCTCTTGTACGTAAGTCGGCATTATGCCTTTTGTATTAAATTCGGATGCAATATCTGTGTTTCATCGTCATTAAGAAGGTCCAAGGTATACAGTAAACCTGAAGTGAAGCATCGGAATCTAAAACTGGACTCACAGGGGAGGTTCAATTCATAGAAAGTGATAGTGTCAGTCCTCTTGTACTTAAGTCGGCATTGTGCCTTTTGTATTAAATTCGGATGCAATTGCTGTGTTTCATCGTCAATAAGAAGGTCCATGGTATACAGGAAACCAGAAGTGAAGCATCGGAATGTAAAACTGGGCTCATAGGAGAGGTTCAAATCATAGAAAGTGAGAGTGTCAGTCCTCTTGTACTTAAGTCGGCGTTGTGCCTTTTGTATTAAATTCGGATGCAATTTCTGTGTTTCATCGTCAATAAGAAGGTCCAAAGTATACACGAAACCAGAAGTCAAGTATCGGAAACTAAAACTAGACTCACAGGAGAGGTTCAAATCATTGAAATGAGAGTGTCAGTCCTCTTGAACTTAAGTGGGCATTGTGCCTTTTGTATTAAATTCGGATGCAATTTCTGTGTTTCATCGTCAATAAGAAGGTCCAAGGGATACAGTAGACCTGAAGTGAAGCATCAGAATCTAAAACTAACCTCACAGGGGAGGTTCAATTCATAGACAGTGAAAGTGTCAGTTCTCTTGTACTTAAGTCCGCATTGTGCCTTTTGTATTATATTCGGATGCAATTGCTGTGTCTCATCGACAATAAGAAGGTCCAAGGTATACAGAAAACCAGAAGTGAAGCATCAGAATCTAAAACTGGGCTCTCAGGAGAGGTTCAATTCATAGAAAGTGAGAGTGTCTATCCTCTCGTACTTAAGTCGGCATTATGCCTTTTATATTAAATTCGGATGCGATATCTGTGTTTCATCGTCAATAAGAGGGTCGAAGGGATACAGTAAACCTGAAGTGAAGCATCGGAATCTAAAACTGGACTCACAGGAGAAGTTCAAATCATAGTAAGGTAGAGTGTCAGTCCTCTTGTACCTCAGCCGGCATTGTGCTTTTGAATTTAATTCCGATGCAATTTCTGAGCTTCATCGTCTAAAAGAAGGTCCAACGGATACAGTAAACCCGAAGTAAAAAATCGGAATCTAAAACTGGACTCACAGGAGAGTTTCAAATCATAGAAAGTGAGAGTGTCAGTCCTCTTGTACGTAAGTCGGCATTATGCGTTTTGTATTAAATTCGGATGCAATATCTGTGTTTCATCGTCATTAAGAAGGTCCAAGGTATACAGTAAACCTGAAGTGAAGCATCGGAATCTAAAACTGGACTCACAGGGGAGGTTCAATTCATAGAAAGTGATAGTGTCAGTCCTCTTGTACTTAAGTCGGCATTGTGCCTTTTGTATTAAATTCGGATGCAATTGCTGTGTTTCATCGTCAATAAGAAGGTCCATGGTATACAGGAAACCAGAAGTGAAGCATCGGAATGTGAAACTGGGCTCACAGGAGAGGTTCAAATCATAGAAAATGAGAGTGTCAGTCCTCTTGTACTTAAGTCGGGGTTGTGCCTTTTGTATTAAATTCGGATGCAATTTCTGTGTTTCATCGTCAATAAGAAGGTCCAAAGTATACACGAAACCAGAAGTCAAGTATCGGAAACTAAAACTAGACTCACAGGAGAGGTTCAAATCATTGAAATGAGAGTGTCAGTCCTCTTGAACTTAAGTGGGCATTGTGCCTTTTGTATTAAATTCGGATGCAATTTCTGTGTTTCATCGTCAATAAGAAGGTCCAAGGGATACAGTAGACCTGAAGTGAAGCATCAGAATCTAAAACTAACCTCACAGGAGATGTTCAAGTCATAGAAAGTGAGAGTGTCAGTCCTCTTGTACTTAAGTCGGCATTGTGCCTTTTGTATTAAATTTGGATACAATTTCTGTGTTTCATCGTCAATACGAACGTCCAAGGTATACACGAAACCTGAAGTCAAGCATCGGAATCTGAAACTGGGCTCACAGGAGGTGTCCAAATCATAGAAAGTGAGAGTGTCAGTCCTGTTGTACTTAAGTTGGCATTGTGCCTTTTGTATTAAATTCGGATGCAATTTCTGTGTTTCATCGTCAATAAGAACGTCCATGGTGTAGACGAAACTTAAAGTCAAACATCGGAATCTAAAACTGGACTCACAGAAGAGGTTCAAATCATAGAAAGTTAGAGAGTCAGTCCTCTTGTACTTATGTCGGCATTGTGCCTTTTGAATTTAATTCGGATGCAATTTCTGTGTTTCATCGTCGATAAGAAGGTCCAAGGGATACAGTAAACCTGAATTGCAGCATCGGAATCTAAAACTGGACTCACAGGAGAGGTTCAAATCATAGAAAGTGAGAGTGTCATTCCTCTTGTACTTAAGTCGGCGTTGTGCCTTTTGTAGAAATTCGGATGCAATTGCTGTGTTTCATCGTCAATAAGAAGGTCCATGGTATACAGGAAACCAGAAGTGAAGCTTCGGAATCTGAAACTGGGCTCACAGGAGAGGTTCAAATCATAGAAAGTGAGCGTGTCTATCCTCTCGCACTTATGTCGGCATTATGCCTTTTGTATTAAATTCGGATGCGATTTCTGTGTTTCATCGTCAATATGAGGGTCCAGGGGATACAGTAAACCTGAAGTGAAGCATCGGAATCTAAAACTGGACTCACAGGAGAGGTTCAAATCATAAAAAGTGTGAGTGTCACTCCTCTTGTACTTAAGTCGGCATTGTGCCTTTTGTGTTAAATTCGGATACAATTTCTGTGTTTCATCGTCAATAAGAAGGTCCAAGGAATACAGTAAACCTGAATTGAAGCATCGGAATCTAAAACTGGACTCACAGGAGAGGTTCAAATAATAGAAAGTGAGAGTGTCAGTCCTCTTGTACTTAAGTCGGCATTGTGCCCTTTGTATTAAATTCGAATGCAATTTCTGTGTTTCATCGCCAATAAGGAGGTCCAAGGTATACAGTAAACCTGAAGTGAAGCATCGGTATCTAAAGCTGGACTCACAGGGGAGGTTCAATTCATAGAAAGTGAGAGTGTCAGTCCTCTTTTCCTTAAGTCGGCATTGTGCCTTTTGTATTAAATTCGGATGCAATTTCTGTGTTTCATCGTCAATAAGAAAGTACAAGGTATACAGGAAACCTGCAGTGAAGCATCGGAATCTAAAACTGGACTCACAGGAGAGGTTCAAATCATAGAAAGTGAGAGTGTCAGTCCTCTTGAACTTCAGTCGGCATTGTGCCTTTTGTATTAAAATCGGATGCAATTTCTGTGTTTCATCGACAATAAGAAGGTCCAAGGGATACAGTATACCTGAAGTGAAACATCGGAATCTAAAACTGGACTCACAGGAGAGGTTCAAATCATAGAAAGTGAGAGTGTCAGTCCTCTTGTACTTAAGTCGGCATTGTGCCTTTTGTATTAAATTCGGATGCAATTTCTGAGTTTCATCGTCAATAAGATGGTCCAAGGTATACAGTAAACCTGAAGTGAAGCATCGGAATCTAAAACTGGACTCACAGGGGAGGTTCAATTCACAGAAAGTGAAAGTGTCAGTCCTCTTGTACTTAAGTCGGCATTGTGCCTTTTGTATTAAATTCGGTTGCAATTGCTGTGTTTCATCGTCAATAAAAAAGTCGAAGGGGTACAGTAAACCTGAAGTGAATCATCGGAATCTAAAACTGGACTCACAGAGGAGGTTCAAATCATAGAAAGTTAGAGAGTCAGTCCTCTTGTACTTATGTCGGCATTGTGACTTTTGAATTTAATTCGGATGCAATTTCTGTGTTTCATCGTCAATAAGAAGGTCCAACGTATACAGGAAACCTGAAGTGAAGCATCGGAATCTAAAACTGGACTCACAGTAGAGGTTCAAATCATAGAAAGTGAGAGTGTCAGTCCTCTTTTCCATAAGTCGGCATTGTGCCTTTTGTATTAAATTCGGATGCAATTTCTGTGTTTCATCGTCAATAAGAAGGTCCAAGGGATACAGTAGACCTGAAGTGAAGCATCGGAATCTAAAGCTGGACTCATAGGAGAGGTTCAAATCATTGAAAGTGAGAGTGTCAGTCCTCTTGTACTAGTTCGGCATTGTGCCTTTTGTATTAAATAAGAAGGTCCAAGGGATACAGTAAACCTGAAGTGAAGCATCGGAAACTAAAACTGGACTCACAGGAGAGGTTAAAATCATAGAAAGTGAGAGTGTCAGTCCTCTTGCACTTAAGTCGGCGTTGTGCCTTTTGTATTAAATTCGGATGCAATTTCTGTGTTTCTTCGTCGATAAGAAGGTCCAAAGTATACTCGAAACCAGAAGTCAAGCATCAGAAACTAAAACTGGACTCACAGGGGAGGTTCAAATCATTGAAAGTGAGAGTGTCAGTCCTCTTGATCTTAAGTCGGCATTGTGCCTTTTGTATTAAATTCGGATGCAATTTCTGTGTTTCATCGTCAATAAGAAGGTCCAAGGGATACAGTAGACCTAAAGTGAATCATCGGAATCTAAAACTGGACTCACAGGAGAGGTTCAAATCATAGAAAGTGAGAGTGTCAGTCCTCTTGTACTTAAGGCGGCATTGTGCCTTTTGCATTAAATTCGGATGCAATATCTGTGTTTCATCGTCAATAAGAAGGTCCATGGTATACAGTAAACCTGAAGTGAAGCATCGGAATCTAAAACTGGACTCACAGGGGAGGTTCAATTCATAGAAAGTGAAAGTGTCAGTCCTCTTGTACTTAAGTCGGCATTGTGCCTTTTGTATTAAATTCGGATGCAATTGCTGTGTTTCATCGTCAATCAGAAAGTCCAAGGGATACAGTAAACCTGAAGCGAACCATCGGAATCTAAAACTGGACTCACAGAAGAGGTTCAAATCATAGAAAGTTAGAGAGTCAGTCCTCTTGTACTTATGTCGTCATTGTGCCTTTTGAATTTAATTCGGATGCAATTTCTTGTTTTCATCGTCAATAAGAAGGTCCAATGTATACAGGAAACCTGAAGTGAAACATCGGAATCTAAAACTGGACTCACAGGAGAGGTTCAAATCATAGAAAGTGAGAGTGTCAGTCCTCTTTTCCATAAGTCGGCAATGTGCCTTTTGTATTAAATTCGGATGCAATTTCTGTGTTTCATCGCCAATAAGAAGGTCCAAGGGATACAGTAGACCTGAAGTGAAGCATCGGAATCTAAAACTGGACTCATAGGAGAGGTTCAAATCATAGAAAGTGAGAGTGTCAGTCCTCTTGTACTTAAGTCGGCATTGTGCTTTTTGTATTAAATTCGGATACAATTTCTGTGTTTCATCGTCAATAAGAAGGTCCAAGGGATACAGTAAACCTGAAGTGAAGCATCGGAATCTAAAAGTGGACTCACAGGAGAGGTTCAAATCATAGAAAGTGAGAGTGTCAGTCCTCTTGTACTTAAGTCGGCATTGTGCCTTTTGTATTAAATTCGGACGCAATTGCTGTGTTTCATCGTCAATAAGAATGTCTAAGGTATACAGGAAACCAGAAGTGAAGCATCGAAATCTAAAACTGGGCTCACAGGAGAGGTTCAAATCATAGAATGTGAGAGTGTCTATTCTTTCGTACTTAAGTTTGCATTATGCCTTTTGTATTAAATTCGGATGCAATTTATGTGTTTCATCGCCAATAAGAAGGTCCAAGGGATACAGTAGACCTGAAGTGAAGCGTCGGAATCTAAAACTGGACTCATAGGAGAGGTTCAAATCATAGAAAGTGAGAGTGTCAGTCCTCTTGTACTTAAGTCGGCATTGTGCTTTTTGTATTAAATTCGGATACAATTTCTGTGTTTCATCGTCAATAAGAGGGTCCAAGGGATACAGTAAGCCTGAAGTTAAGCATCGGAAATTAAAACTGGACTCACAGGAGAGGTTCAAATCATAGAAAGGTAGAGTGTCAGTCCTCTTGTACTTAAGTCGGCATTGTGCATTTTGAATTTAATTCCGATGCAATTTTTGAGCTTCATCGTCAAAAAGAAGGTCCAACGGATATAGTAAAACTGAATTGAAAAATCGGAAACTAAAACTGGACTCACAGGAGAGTTTCAAATCATAGAAAGTGAGTTTGTCAGTCCTCTTGTACTTAAGTCGGCATTATGCCTTTTGTATTACATTCGGATGCAATTTCTGTGGTTCATCGTCAATAAGAAGGTGCAAGTGATACAGTGGACCTGAAGTGAAGCATCGGAATCTAAATATTGACTCACAGGAGTTGTTCAAATCATAGAAATTGATAGTGTCAGTCCTCTTGTACTTAAGTCAGCATTGTGCCTTTTTATTAAACTCGGATGCAATTTCTGTGTCTCATCGTCAATAAGAACGTCCAAGGTATACACGAAACCTGTAGTCAAGCATCGGAATCTAAAACTGGACTCACAGGAGAGGATCAAATCATAGAACGTGAGAGTGTCAGTCCTCTTGTACGTAAGTCAGCCTTGTGCCTTGTGTATTAAATTCGGATGCAATTTCTGTGTTTCATCGACAATAAGAAAGTCCAAGGGATACAGTAAACCTGAAGTGTATCATCGGAATCTAAAACTGGACTCACAGGAGAGGTTCAAATCATAGGAAGTGAGAGTGTCAGACCTCTTTTCCTTATGTCGGCATTGTGCCTTTTGTATTAAATTCGGATGCAATTTCTGTGTCTCATCGTCAATAAGAAAGTCCAAAGTATACAGGAAACCTGAAGTGAATCATCGGAATCTAAAACTGGACGCACAGGAGAGGTTCAAATCATAGAAAGTGTGAGTGTCAGTCCTCTTGTACTTAAGTCGGAATTGTGCCTTTTGTATTAAATTCGTATACAATTTCTGTGTTTCATCGTCAATAAGAAGGTCCAAGGGATACAGTAAACCTGAAGTGAAGCATCGGAATCTAAAACTGGACTCACAGGAGAGGTTTAAATCATAGAAAGTGAGAGTGTCAGTCCTCTTGTACTTAAGTCGGCATTGTGCCGTTTGTATTAAATTCGGATGCAATTTCTGTGTTTCCCCGTCAATAAGAACGTCCATGGTATACAGTAAACCTGAAGTGAAGCATCGGATCTAAAACTGGACTCAAAGGGCAGGTTCAATTCATAGAAAATGAAAGTGTCAGTCCTCTTGTACTTAAGTCGGCATTGTGCCTTTTGTATTAAATTCGGATGCAATTGCTGTGTTTCATCGTCAATAAGAAAGTCCAAGGGATACAGAAAACCAGAAGTGAAGCATCGGAATCCAAAACTGGACTCACAGGAGAGGTTCAAATCATAGAAAGGTAGAGTGTCAGTCCGCTTGTACTTAAGTCGGCATTGTGCATTTTGAATTTAATTCCGATGCAATTTCTGAGCTTCATCGTCAAAAAGAAGGTCCAAAGGATACAGTAAACCTGAATTGAAAAATCGGAAACTAAAACTGGACTCACAGGAGAGTTTCAAATCATAGAAAGTGAGATTGTCAGTCCTCTTGTACTTAAGTCGGCATTATGCCTTTTGTATTACATTCGGATGCAATTTCTGTGGTTCATCGTCAATAAGATGGTGCAAGTGATACAGTAGACCTGAAGTGAAGCATCGGAATCTAAATATTGACTCACAGGAGTTGTTCAAATCATAGAAATTGAAAGTGTCAGTCCTTTTGTACTTAAGTCAGCATTGTGCCTTTTTATTAAACTCGGATGCAATTTCTGTGTCTCATCGTCAATAAGAACGTCCAAGGTATACACGAAACCAGTAGTCAAGCATCGGAATCTAAAACTGGACTCACAGGAGAGGTTCAAATCATAGAAAGTGAGAGTGTCAGTCCTCTTGTACTTAAGTCAGCCATGTGCCTTTTGTATTAAATTCGGAAGCAATTTCTGTGTTTCATCGACAATAAGAAAGTCCAAGGGATACAGTAAACCTGAAGTGAATCATCGGAATCTAAAACTGGACTCACAGGAGAGGTTCAAATCATAGAAAGTGAGAGTGTCAGTCCTCTTTTCCTTAGGTCGGCATTGTGCCTTTTGTATTAAATTCGGATGCAATTTCTGTGTTTCATCGTCAATAACAAGGTCCAAGGTATACAGGAAACCTGAAGTGAGTCATCGGAATCTAAAACTGGACTCACAGGAGAGGTTCAGATCATAGAAAGTGTGAGTGGCAGTCCTCTTGTACTTAAGTCGGAATTGTGCCTTTTGTATTAAATTCGTATACAATTTCTGTGTTTCATCACCAATAAGAAGGTCCAAGGGATACAGTAAACCTGATGTGAAGCATCGGAATCTAAAACTTGACTCACAGGAGAGGTTTAAATCATAGAAAGTGAGAGTGTCAGTCCTCTTGTACTTAAGTCGGCATTGTGCCGTTTGTATTAAATTCGGTTGCAATTTCTGTGATTCCTCGTCAATAAGAAGGTCCAAGGTATACAGTAAACCTGAAGTGAAGCATCGCATCTAAAACTGGACTCAAAGGGCAGGTTCAATTCATAGAAAGTGAAAGTGTCAGTCCTCTTGTACTTAAGTCGGCATTGTGCCTTTTGTATTAAATTCGGATGCAATTGCTGTGTTTCATCGTTAATAAGATAGTCCAAGGGATACAGTGAACCTGAAATGAATCATCGGAAACTAAAACTGGACTCACAGAAGAAGTTCAAATCATAGAAAATTAGAGAGTCAGTCCTCTTGTACTTATGTCGGCATTGTGCCTTTCGAATTTAATTCGGATGCAATTTCTGTGTTTCATCGTCAATAAGAAGGTCCAAGGTATACAGGAAACCTGAGGTGAAGCATCTGAATCTAAAACTGGACTCTCAAGAGAGGTTCAAATCATGGAAAGATAGAGTGTCAGTACTCTTGTACTTAAGTCGGTATTATGCCTTTTGTATTAAATTCGGATGCAATTTCTGTGTTTCATCGTCAATAAGAGGGTCCAAGGGATACAGTAAACCTGAAGTGAAGCATCGGAATCGAAAACTGGACTCACAGGAGAGGTTCAAATCATAGAAAGATAGGGTGTCTGTCCTCTTGTACTTAAGTCGGCATTGTGCCTTTTGAATTTAATTCCGATGCAATTTCTGAGCTTCAACGTCAAAAAGAAGGTCCAACGAATACAGTAAACCTGAAGTAAAAAATCGGAATCTAAAACTGGACTCACAGGAGAGGTTCAAATCATAGAAAGTGAGAGTGTCAGTCCTCTTGTACTTAAGTCGGCATTATTCCTTTTGGATTAAATTCGGATGCAATTTCTGTGTTTCATCGTCATTAAGAAGGTCCAAGGTATACAGTAAACCTGAAGTGAAGCATCGGAATCTAAAACTGGGCTCACAGGAGAGATTCAAATCATAGAAAGTGAGAGTGTCTATCCTCTCGTACTTAAGTCGGCATTATGCCTTTTGTATTAAATTCGGATGCGATTTCTGTGTTTCATCGTCAATAAGAGGGTCCAAGGGATACAGTAAACCTGAAGTGAAGCATCGGAATCTAAAACTGGACTCTCTGGAGACGTTCAAATCATAGAAAGGTAGAGTGTCAGTATTCTTGTACTTAAGTCGGCATTGTGCCTTTTGAATTTAATTCCGATACAATTTCTATGTTTCAACGTCAATAAGAACGTCCACGGTATACAGTAAACCTGAAGTGAAGCATCGGAATCTAAAACTGGACTCACAGGGGAGGTTCAATTCATAGAAAGTGAAAGTGTCAGTCCTCTTGTACTTAAGTCGGCATTGTGCCTTTTGTATTAAATTCGGATGCAACTGCTGTGTTTCATCGTCAATAAGAAAGTCCAAGGGATACAGTAAACCTGAAGTGAACCATCGGAATCTAAAACTGGACTCACAGAAGAGGTTCAAATCATAGAAAGTTAGAGAGTCAGTCCTCTTGTACTTATGTCGGCATTGTGCCTTTTGAATTTAATTCGGATGCTATTTCTTGTTTTCATCGTCAATAAGAAGGTCCAATGTATACAGGAAACCTGAAGTGAAGCATCGGAATCTAAAGCTGGACTCACAGGAGAGGTTCAAATCATAGAAAGTGAGAGTGTCAGTCCTCTTTTCCATAAGTCGGCAATGTGCCTTATGTATTAGATTCGGATGCAATTTCTGTGTTTCATCGTCAATAAGAAGGTCCAAGGGATACAGTAGACCTGAAGTGAAGCATCGGAATCTAAAACTGGACTCATAGGAGAGGTTCAAATCATAGAAAGTGAGAGTGTCAGTCCTCTTGTACTTAAGTCGGCATTGTGCCTTTTAAATTTAATTCCGATGCAATTTCTGAGCTTCAACGTCAAAAAGAAGGTCCAACGAATACAGTAAACCTGAAGTAAAATATCGGAATCTATAACTGGACTCACAGGAGAGGTGCAAATCATAGAAAGTGAGAGTGTCAGTCCTCTTGTACTTAAGTCGGCATTATTCCTTTTGTATTAAATTCGGATGCAATTTCTGTGTTTCATCGTCAATAAGAGGGTCCAAGGGATACAGTAAACCTGAAGTGAAGTATCGGAATCTAAAACTGGACTCACTGGAGACGTTCAAATCATAGAAAGGTAGAGTGTCAGTATTCTTGTACTTAAGTCGGCATTGTGCCTTTTGAATGTAATTCCGATGCAATTTCTGTGTTTCATCGTCAATAAGAACGTCCAAGGTATACACGAAACCCGAAGTCAAGCATCGGAATCTGAAACTGGACTCACAGGAGGTGTTCAAATCATAGAAAGTGAGAGTGTCAGTCCTGTTGTACTTAAGTTGGCATTGTGCCTTTTGTATTAAATTCGGATGCAATTTCTGTGTTTCATCGTCAATAAGAACGTCCAAGGTGTACACGAAACCTGAAGTCAAGCATCGGAATCAAAAACTGGACTCACAGGAGAGGTTTAAATCATAGAAAGTGAGAGTGTCATTCCTCTTGTACTTAAGTCGGCATTGTGCCTTTTGTATTAAATTCGGATGCAATTTCTGTGTTTCATCGACAATAAGAAGGTCCAAGGGATACAGTAAACCCGAAGTATATCATCGGAATCTAAAACTGGACTCACAGAAGAGGTTCAAATCGTAGAAAGTTAGAGAGTCAGTCCTCTTGTACTTATGTCGGCATTGTGCCTTTTGAATTTAATTCGGATGCAATTTCTGTGTTTCATCGTCAATAAGAAGGTCCAAGGTATATAGTAGACCTGAAGTGAGGCATCCGAATCTAAAACTGGACTCACAGGAGAGGTTCAAATCATAAAAAGCGTGAGTGTCAGTCCTCTTGTACTTAAGTCGGCATTGTGAATTTTGTATTAAATTCGGATACAATTTCTGTGTTTCATCGTCAACAAGAAGGTCCAAGGGATACAGTAAACCTGAACTGAAGCATCGGGATCTAAAACTGAACTCACAGGAGAGGTTCAAATCATAGAAAGTGAGAGTGTCAGTCCTCTTGTACTTAAGTCGGCATTGTGCCTTTTGTATTAAATTCGGATGCAATTGCTGTGTTTCATCGTCAATAAGAATGTCTAAGGTATACAGGAAACCAGAAGTGAAGCATCGGAATCTAAAACTGGACTCACAGGAGAGGTTCAAATCATAGAAAGTGAGAGTGTCTATCCTTTCGTACTTAAGTTTGCATTATGCCTTTTGTATTAAATTCGGATGCGATTTCTGTGTTTCATCGTCAATAAGAGGGTCCAAGGGATACAGTAAACCTGAAGTGAAGCATCGGAAATTAAAACTGGACTCACTGGAGAGGTTCAAATCATAGAATGGTAGAGTGTCAGTCCTCTTGTACTTAAGTCGGCATTGTGCATTCTGAATTTAATTCCGATGCAATTTCTGTGCTTCATCGTGAAAAAGAAGGTCCAGCGGATACAGTAAACCTGAATTGAAAAATCGGAAACCAAAACTGGACTCACAGGAGAGTTTCAAATCATAGAAAGTGAGATTGTCAGTCCTCTTGTACTTAAGTCGGCATTATGCCTTTTGTATTACATTCGGATGCAATTTCTGTGGTTCATCGTCAGTAAGAAGGTGCAAGTGATACAGTAGACCTGAAGTGAAGCATCGGAATCTAAATATTGACTCACAGGAGTTGTTCAAATCATAGAAATTGAAAGTGTCAGTCCTCTTGTACTTAAGTCAGCATTGTGCCTTTTTATTAAACTCGGGTGCAATTTCTGTGTCTCATCGTCAATAAGAACATCCAAGGTATACACGAAACCTGAAGTCAAGCATCGGAATCTAAAACTGGACTCACAGGAGGGGTTCAAATCATAGAAAGTAAAAGTGTCAGTCCTCTTGTACTTAAGTCGGCATTGTGCCTTTTGTATTAAATTCGGATGCAATTGCTGTGTTTCATCGACAATAAGAAAGTCCAAGGGATACAGTAAACCTGAAGTGAACCATCGGAATCTAAAACTGGACTCACAGGAGAGGTTCAAATCATAGAAAGCGAGAGTGTCAGTCCTCTTTTCCTTAAGTCGGCATTGTGCCTTTTGTATTAAATTCGGATGCAATTTCTGTGTTTCATCGTCAATAAGAAGGTCCAAGGTATACAGGAAACCTGAAGTGAATCATCGGAATCTAAAACTGGACTCACAGGAGAGGTTCAAATCATAGAAAGTGTGAGTGTCAGTCCTCTTGTACTTAAGTCGGAATTGTGCCTTTTGTATTAAATTCGTATACAATTTCTGTGTTTCATCGTCAATAAGAAGGTCCAAGGGATACAGTAAACCTGAAGTGAAGCATCGGAATCTAAAACTGGACTCACAGGAGAGGTTTAAATCATAGAAAGTGAGAGTGTCAGTCCTCTTGCACTTAAGTCGGCATTGTGCCGTTTGTATTAAATTCGGATGCAATTTCTGTGTTTCCTCGTCAATAAGAAGGTAAAAGGGATACAGTAAACCTGAAGTGAAGCATCGGATCTAAAACTGGACTCAAAGGGCAGAATCAATTCATAGAAAGTGAAAGTGTCAGTCCTCTTGTACTTAAGTCGGCATTATGCCTTTTGTATTAAATTCGGATGCGATTTCTGTGTTTCATCGTCAATAAGAGGGTCCAAGGGATACAGTAAACCTGAAGTGAACCATTGGAATCTAAAACTGGACTGACAGGAGAGCTTCATATCATAGAAATTTAGGGTGTTTGTCCTCTTGTACTTAAGTT
Source organism: Schistocerca americana (assembly GCF_021461395.2). Classification (NCBI taxonomy): domain Eukaryota; kingdom Metazoa; phylum Arthropoda; class Insecta; order Orthoptera; family Acrididae; genus Schistocerca; species Schistocerca americana. Next base: position 3,676,709 of record NW_025725917.1, on the reverse strand, counting down.
GGCATTGTGCCTTTTAAATTTAATTCCGATGCAATTTCTGAGCTTCAACGTCAAAAAGAAGGTCCAACGAATACAGTAAACCTGAAGTAAAATATCGGAATCTATAACTGGACTCACAGGAGAGGTTCAAATCATAGAAAGTGAGAGTGTCAGTCCTCTTGTACTTAAGTCGGCATTATTCCTTTTGTATTAAATTCGGATGCAATTTCTGTGTTTCATCGTCAATAAGAGGGTCCGAGGGATACAGTAAACCTGAAGTGAAGTATCGGAATCTAAAACTGGACTCACTGGAGACGTTCAAATCATAGAAAGGTAGAGTGTCAGTATTCTTGTACTTAAGTCGGCATTGTGCCTTTTGAATGTAATTCCGATGCAATTTCTGTGTTTCATCGTCAATAAGAACGTCCAAGGTACACACGAAACCCGAAGTCAAGCATCGGAATCTGAAACTGGACTCACAGGAGGTGTTCAAATCATAGAAAGTGAGAGTGTCAGTCCTGTTGTACTTAAGTTGGCATTGTGCCTTTTGTATTAAATTCGGATGCAATTTCTGTGTTTTATCGTCAATAAGAACGTCCAAGGTGTACACGAAACCTGAAGTCAAGCATCGGAATCAAAAACTGGACTCACAGGAGAGGTTTAAATCATAGAAAGTGAGAGTGTCAGTCCTCTTGTACTTAAGTCGGCATTGTGCCTTTTGTATTAAATTCGGATGCAATTTCTGTGTTTCATCGACAATAAGAAGGTCCAAGGGATACAGTAAACCCGAAGTATATCATCGGAATCTAAAACTGGACTCACAGAAGAGGTTCAAATCGTAGAAAGTTAGAGAGTCAGTCCTCTTGTACTTATGTCGGCATTGTGCCTTTTGAATTTAATTCGGATGCAATTTCTGTGTTTCATCGTCAATAAGAAGGTCCAAGGTATATAGTAGACCTGAAGTGAGGCATCCGAATCTAAAACTGGACTCACAGGAGAGGTTCAAATCATAAAAAGCGAGAGTGTCAGTCCTCTTGTACTTAAGTCGGCATTGTGAATTTTGTATTAAATTCGGATACAATTTTTGTGTCTCATCGTCAATAAGAAGGTCCAAGGGATACAGTAAACCTGAAGTGAAGCATCGGAATCTAAAACTGGACTCACAGGAGAGGTTCAAATCATAGAAAGTGAGAGTGTCAGTCCTCTTGTACTTAAGTCGGCGTTGTGTCTTTTGTTTTAAATTCGGATGCAATTTCTGTGTTTCATCGTCAATAAGAATTTCCAAGGTATACAGTAAACCTGAAGTAAAGCATCGGAATCTAAAACTGGACCCACAGGGGAGGTTCAATTCATAGAAAGTGAAAGTGTCAGTCCTCTTGTACTTAAGTCGGCATTGTGCCTTTTGTATTAAACTCTAATGCAATTGCTGTGTTTCATCGTCATTAAGAAGGTCCAAGGTATACAGGAAACCAGAAGTGAAGCATCGGAATCTAAAACTGGGCTCACAGGAGAGGTTCAAATCATAGAATGTGAGAGTGTCAGTCCTCTTTTCCTTAAGTCGGCATTGTGCCTTTTGTATTAAATTCGGATGCAATGTCTTTGTTTCATGGTCAATAAGAAGGTCCAAGGGATACAGTAGACCTGAAGTGAAGCATCAGAATCTAAAACTGGACTCACAGGAGAGGTTCAAATCATAGAAAGTGAGAGTGTCAGTCCTCTTGTACTTAAGTCGTCATTGTGCCTTTTGTATTAAATTCGGATGCAATTTCTGTGTTTCATCGTTCATAAGAAGGTCCAAGGTATACAGTAAACCGGAAGTGAAGCATCGGAATCTAAAACTGGACTCACAGGACAGGTTCAAATCATAGAAAGTTAGAGTGTCAGTCCTCTTGTACTTAAGTCGGCATTGTGCCTTTTGAATTTAATTCCGATGCAATTTATGAGCTTCATCGTCAAAAAGAAGGTCCAACGGATACAGTAAACCTGAAGTAAAAAATCGGAATCTAAAACTGGACTCACAGGAGACGTTCAAATCATAGAAAGGTAGAGTGTCAGTCCTCTTGTACATAAGTCGACATTGTGCCTTTTGAATTTAATTTCGATGCAATTTCTGTGTTTCATCGTCAATAACAACGTCCAAGGTATACACGAAACCTGAAGTCAAGCATCGGAATCTGAAACTGGACTCACAGGAGGTGTTCAAATCATAGAAATTGAGAGTTTTAGTCCTCTTGTACTTAAGTCGGCATTGTGCCTTTTGTATTAAATTCGAATGCAATTTCTGTGTTTCATCGTCAATAAGAACGTCCAAGGTGTACACGAAATCTGAAGTCAAGCATCGGAATCTAAAACTGGACTCACAGGAGAGGTTCAAATCATAGAAAGTGAGAGTGTCTGTCCTCTTGTACTTAAGTCGGCATTGTGCCTTTTGTATTAAATTCGGATGCAATTTCTGTGTTTCACCGTCAATAAGGAAGTCCAAGGGATACAGTAAACCTGTAGTGAATCATCGGAATCTAAAACTGGACTCACAGAAGAGGTTCAAATCATAGAAATTTAGAGAGTCAGTCCTCTTGTACTTATGTCGGCATTGTGCCTTTTGAATTTAATTCAGATGCAATTTCTGTGTTTCGTCGTCAATAAGAAGGTCCAAGGTATACAGTAAGCCTGAAGTGAGGCATCGGAATCTAAAACTGGAATCACAGGAGAGGTTCAAATCATAGAAAGTGAGAGTGTCAGTCCTCTTGTACTTAAGACGGCATGGTTAATTTTGTATTAAATACGGATACAATTTCTGTGTTCCATCGTCAATAAGAAGGTCCAAGGGATACAGTAAACCTGAAGAGAAGCATCGGAATCTAAAACTGGACTCACAGGAGAGGTTCAAATCATAGAAAGTGAGAGTGTCAGTCCTCTTGTACTTAAGTCGGCATTGTGCCTTTTGTATTAAATTCGGATGCAATTTCTGTGTTTCATCGTCAATAAGAAGGTCCAAGGTATACAGTAAAAATGAAGTGAAGCATCGGAATCTAAAACTGGACTCACAGGGGAGGTTCAATTCATAGAAAGTGAAAGTGTCAGTCCTCTTGTACTTAAGTCGGCATTGTGCCTTTTGTATTAAATTCGGATGCAATTTTTGTGTTTCATCGTCAATAAGAAGGTCCAAGGTATACAGTAAACCTGAAGGGAGGCATGGGAATCTAAAACTGGAATCATAGGAGAGGTTCAAATCATAGAAAGTTAGAGTGTCAGTCCTCTTGTACTTAAGTCGGCATTGTGCATTTTGTATTACATTCGGATGCAATTTTTATGTTTCATCGTCAATAAGATGGTCCAAAGTATACAGTAAACCTGTAGGGAAGCATGGGAATCTAAAACTGGAATCATAGGAGAGGTTCAAATCATAGTAATTTAGAGTGTCAGTCCTCTTGTACTTAAGTCGGCATTGTGACTTTTGTATTACATTCGGATGCAATTTCTGTGTTTCATCGTCAATAAGAAGGTCCAAGGGATACAGAAAACGTGAAGTGAAGCATCGGATTCTAAAACTGCACTCACAGGAGAGGTTCAAATCATAGAAAATTAGAGTGTTAGTCATCTTGTACTTAAGTCAGCATTGTGCCTTTTGAATTTCATTCCAATGCAATTTCTGTGCTTCATCGTCAATAAGAAGGTCCATGGTATACAATAAACCTGAAGTGTAGCATCGGAATCTAAAACTGGACTCACAGGGGAGGTTCAATTCATAGAAAGTGAAAGTGTCAGTCCTCTTGTACTTAGGTCGGCATTGTGCCTTTTGTATTTAATTCGGATGCAATTTCTGTGTTTCATCATCAATAAGAAGGTCCAAGGGATACAGTAAACCTGAAGTGAATCATCGGAAACTAAAACTGGACTCACAGGAGAGGTTCAAATCATAGAAAGTTAGAGAGTCAGTCCCCTTGTACTTCAGTCGGCATTGTGCATTTTGAATTTAATTCGGATGCAATTTCTGTGTTTAATAGTCAATAAGAAGGTCCAAGGTATACAGGAAACCTGAAGTGAAGCCTCGGAATCTAAACCAGGACGCAGAGGATAGGTTCAAATCATCGAAAGTGAGAGTGTCAGTCCTCCTGTACTTAAGTCGGCATTGTGCCTTTTGTATTAAATTCGAATGCAAATTCTGTGTTTCATCGTCAATAAGAAGGTCCAAGGTATATAGTAGACCTGAAGTGAGGCATCCGAATCTAAAACTGGACTCACAGGAGAGGTTCAAATCATAAAAAGCGAGAGTGTCAGTCCTCTTGTACTTAAGTCGGCATTGTGAATTTTGTATTAAATTCGGATACAATTTTTGTGTTTCATCGTCAATAAGAAGGTCCAAGGGATACAGTGAACCTGAAGTGAAGCATCGGAATCTAAAACTGGACTCACAGGAGAGGTTCAAATCATAGAAAGTGAGAGTGTCAGTCCTCTTGTACTTAAGTCGGCGTTGTGTCTTTTGTTTTAAATTCGGATGCAATTTCTGTGTTCCATCGTCAATAAGAATTTCCAAGGTATACAGTAAACCTGAAGTAAAGCATCGGAATCTAAAACTGGACCCACAGGGGAGGTTCAATTCATAGAAAGAGAAAGTGTCAGTCCTCTTGTACTTAAGTCGGCATTGTGCCTTTTGTATTAAATTCGGATGCAATTGCTGTGTTTCATCGTCATTAAGAAGGTCCAAGGTATACAGGAAACCAGAAGTGAAGCATCGGAATCTAAAACTGGGCTCACAGGAGAGGTTCAAATCATAGAAAGTGACAGTGTCAGTCCTCTTTTCCTTAAGTCGGCATTGTGCCTTTTGTATTAAATTCGGATGCAATGTCTTTGTTTCATGGTCAATAAGAAGGTCCAAGGGATACAGTAGACCTGAAGTGAAGCATCAGAATCTAAAACTGGACTCACAGGAGAGGTTCAAATCATAGAAAGTGAGAGTGCCAGTCCTCTTGTACTTAAGTCGTCATTGTGCCTTTTGTATTAAATTCGGTTGCAATTTCTGTGTTTCATCGTCCATAAGAAGGTCCAAGGTATACAGTAAACCGGAAGTGAAGCATCGGAATCTAAAACTGGACTCACAGGACAGGTTCAAATAATAGAAAGTTAGAGTGTCAGTCCTCTTGTACTTAAGTCGGCATTGTGCCTTTTGAATTTAATTCCGATGCAATTTATGAGCTTCATCGTCAAAAAGAAGGTCCAACGGATACAGTAAACCTGAAGTAAAAAATCGGAATCTAAAACTGGACTCACAGGAGAGGTTCAAATCATAGAAAGTGAGAGTGTCAGTCCTCTTGTACTTAAGTCGGCATTATGCCTTTTGTATTAAATTCAAATGCAATTTCTGTGTTTCATCGTCATTAAGAAGGTCCAAGGTATACAGTAAACCTGAAGTGAAGCATCGGAATCTAAAACTGGACTCACAGGGGAGGTTCAATTCATAGAAAGTGAAAGTGTCAGTCCTCTTGTACTTAAGTCGGCATTGTGCCATTTGTATTAAATTCGGATGCAATTGCTGTGTTTCATAGTCAATAAGAAGGTCCAAGGTATGCAGGAAACCAGAAGTGAAGCATCGGAATCTAAAACTTGGCTCACAGGAGAGGTCCAAATCATAGAAAGTGAGATTGTCTATCCTCTCGTACTTAAGTCGGCATTATGCCTTTTGTATTAAATTCGGATGCGATTTCTGTGTTTTATCGTCAATAAGAGGGTCCAAGGGATACAGTAAACCGGAAGTGAAGCATCGGAATCTAAAACTGGACTCACAGGAGACGTTCAAATCATAGAAAGGTAGAGTGTCAGTCCTCTTGTACATAAGTCGACATTGTGCCTTTTGAATTTAATTTCGATGCAATTTCTGTGTTTCATCGTCAATAACAACGTCCAAGGTATACACGAAACCTGAAGTCAAGCATCGGAATCTGAAACTGGACTCACAGGAGGTGTTCAAATCATAGAAAGTGAGAGTGTCAGTCCTCTTGTACTTAAGTCGGCATTATTCCTTTTGTATTATATTCGGATGCAATTTCTGTGTTTCATCGTCAATAAGAGGGTCCAAGGGATACAGTAAGCCTGAAGTGAAGTATCGGAATCTAAAACTGGACTCACTGGAGACGTTCAAATCATAGAAAGGTAGAGTGTCAGTATTCTTGTACTTAAGTCGGCATTGTGCCTTTTGAATGTAATTCCGATGCAATTTCTGTGTTTCATCGTCAATAAGAACGTCCAAGGTATACACGAAACCCGAAGTCAAGCATCGGAATCTGAAACTGGACTCACAGGAGGTGTTCAAATCATAGAAAGTGAGAGTGTCAGTCCTGTTGTACTTAAGTAGGCATTGTGCCTTTTGTATTAAATTCGGATGCAATTTCTGTGTTTCATCGTCAATAAGAACGTCCAAGGTGTACACAAAACCTGAAGTCAAGCATCGGAATCAAAAACTGGACTCACAGGAGAGGTTTAAATCATAGAAAGTGAGAGTGTCAGTCCACTTGTACTTAAGTCGGCATTGTGCCTTTTGTATTAAATTCGGATGCAATTTCTGTGTTTCATCCACAATAAGAAGGTCCAAGGGATACAGTAAACCCGAAGTATATCATCGGAATCTAAAACTGGACTCACAGGAGAGGTTCAAATCATAAAAAGCGAGAGTGTCAGTCCTCTTGTACTTAAGTCGGCATTGTGAATTTTGTATTAAATTCGGATACAATTTTTGTGTCTCATCGTCAATAAGAAGGTCCAAGGGATACAGTAAACCTGAAGTGAAGCATCGGAATCTAAAACTGGACTCACAGGAGAGGTTCAAATCATAGAAAGTGAGAGTGTCAGTCCTCTTGTACTTAAGTCGGCGTTGTGTCTTTTGTTTTAAATTCGGATGCAATTTCTGTGTTTCATCGTCAATAAGAATTTCCAAGGTATACAGTAAACCTGAAGTAAAGCATCGGAATCTAAAACTGGACCCACAGGGGAGGTTCAATTCATAGAAAGTGAAAGTGTCAGTCCTCTTGTACTTAAGTCGGCATTGTGCCTTTTGTATTAAATTCTAATGCAATTGCTGTGTTTCATCGTCATTAAGAAGGTCCAAGGTATACAGGAAACCAGAAGTGAAGCATCGGAATCTAAAACTGGGCTCACAGGAGAGGTTCAAATCATAGAAAGTGAGAGTGTCAGTCCTCTTTTCCTTAAGTCGGCATTGTGCCTTTTGTATTACATTCGGATGCAATGTCTTTGTTTCATGGTCAATAAGAAGGTCCAAGGGATACAGTAGACCTGAAGTGAAGCATCAGAATCTGAAACTGGACTCACAGGAGAGGTTCAAATCATAGAATGTGAGAGTGTCAGTGATCTTGTACTTCAGTCGTCATTGTGCCTTTTGTATTAAATTCGGATGCAATTTCTGTGTTTCATCGTTCATAAGAAGGTCCAAGGTATACAGTAAACCGGAAGTGAAGCATCGGAATCTAAAACTGGACTCACAGGACAGGTTCAAATCATAGAAAGTTAAAGTGTCAGTCCTCTTGTACTTAAGTCGGCATTGTGCCTTTTGAATTTAATTCCGATGCAATTTATGAGCTTCATCGTCAAAAAGAAGGTCCAACGGATACAGTAAACCTGAAGTAAAAAATCGGAATCTAAAACTGGACTCACAGGAGAGGTTCAAATCATAGAAAGTGAGAGTGTCAGTCCTCTTGTACTTAAGTCGGCATTATGCCTTTTGTATTAAATTCAAATGCAATTTCTGTGTTTCATCGTCATTAAGAAGGTCCAAGGTATACAGTAAACCTGAAGTGAAGCATCGGAATCTAAAACTGGACTCACAGGGGAGGTTCAATTCATAGAAAGTGAAAGTGTCAGTCCTCTTGTACTTAAGTCGGCATTGTGCCATTTCTATTAAATTCGGATGCAATTGCTGTGTTTCATAGTCAATAAGAAGGTCCAAGGTATACAGGAAACCAGAAGTGAAGCATCGGAATCTAAAACTGGGCTCACGGGAGAGGTCCAAATCATAGAAAGTGAGAGTGTCTATCCTCTCGCACTTAAGTCAGCATTATGCCTTTTGTATTAAATTCGGATGCGATTTCTGTGTTTTATCGTCAATAAGAGGGTCCAAGAGATACAGTAAACCTGAAGTGAAGCATCGGAATCTAAAACTGGACTCACAGGAGACGTTCAAATCATAGAAAGGTAGAGTGTCAGTCCTCTTGTACATATGTCGACATTGTGCCTTTTGAATTTCATTTCGATGCAATTTCTGTGTTTCATCGTCAATAACAACGTCCAAGGTATACACGAAACCTGAAGTCAAGCATCGGAATCTGAAACTGGACTCACAGGAGGTGTTCAAATCATAGAAAGTGAGAGTGTCAGTCCTCTTGTACTTAAGTCGGCATTGTGCATTTTGTATTAAATTCGAATGCAATTTCTGTGTTTCATCGTCATTAAGAACGTCCAAGGTGTACACGAAACCTGAAGTCAAGCATCGGAATCTAAAACTGGACTCACAGGAGAGGTTCAAATCATAGAAAGTGAGAGTGTCTGTCCTCTTGTACTTAAGTCGGCATTGTGCCTTTTGTATTAAATTCGGATGCAATTTCTGTGTTTCATCGTCAATAAGAGGGTCCAAGGGATACAGTAAACCTGAAGTGAAGTATCGGAATCTAAAACTGGACTCACTGGAGACGTTCAAATCATAGAAAGGTAGAGTGTCAGTATTCTTGTACTTAAGTCGGCATTGTGCCTTTTGAATGTAATTCCGATGCAATTTCTGTGTTTCATCGTCAATAAGAACGTCCAAGGTATACACGAAACCCGAAGTCAAGCATCGGAATCTGAAACTGGACTCACAGGAGGTGTTCAAATCATAGAAAGTGAGAGTGTCAGTCCTGTTGTACTTAAGTCGGCATTGTGCCTTTTGTATTAAATTCGGATGCAATTTCTGTGTTTCATCGACAATAAGAAGGTCCAAGGGATACAGTAAACCCAAAGTATATCATCGGAATCTAAAACTGGACTCACAGAAGAGGTTAAAATCGTAGAAAGTTAGAGAGTCAGTCCTCTTGTACTTATGTCGGCATTGTGCCTTTTGAATTTAATTCGGATGCAATTTCTGTGTTTCATCGTCAATAAGAAGGTCCAAGGTATATAGTAGACCTGAAGTGACGCATCCGAATCTAAAACTGGACTCACAGGAGAGGTTCAAACCATAAAAAGCGAGAGTGTCAGTCCTCTTGTACTTAAGTCGGCATTGTGAATTTTGTATTAAATTCGGATACAATTTTTGTGTCTCATCGTCAATAAGAAGGTCCAAGGGATACAGTAAACCTGAAGTGAAGCATCGGAATCTAAAACTGGACTCACAGGAGGGGTTCAAATCATAGAAAGTGAGAGTGTCAGTCCTCTTGTACTTAAGTCGGCGTTGTGTCTTTTGTTTTAAATTCGGATGCAATTTCTGTGTTTCATCGTCAATAAGAATTTCCAAGGTATACAGTAAACCTGAAGTAAAGCATCGGAATCTAAAACTGGACCCACAGGGGAGGTTCAATTCATAGAAAGTGAAAGTGTCAGTCCTCTTGTACTTAAGTCGGCATTGTGCCTTTTGTATTAAATTCTAATGCAATTGCTGTGTTTCATCGTCATTAAGAAGGTCCAAGGTATACAGGAAACCAGAAGTGAAGCATCGGAATCTAAAACTGGGCTCACAGGAGAGGTTCAAATCATAGAAAGTGAGAGTGTCAGTCCTCTTTTCCTTAAGTCGGCATTGTGCCTTTTGTATTAAATTCGGATGCAATGTCTTTGTTTCATGGTCAATAAGAAGGTCCAAGGGATACAGTAGACCTGAAGTGAAGCATCAGAATCTAAAACTGGACTCACAGGAGAGGTTCAAATCATAGAATGTGAGAGTGTCAGTCCTCTTGTACTTAAGTCGTCATTGTGCCTTTTGTATTAAATTCGGATGCAATTTCTGTGTTTCATCGTTCATAAGAAGGTCCAAGGTATACAGTAAACCGGAAGTGAAGCATCGGAATCTAAAACTGGACTCACAGGACAGGTTCAAATCATAGAAAGTTAGAGTGTCAGTCCTCTTGTACTTAAGTCGGCATTGTGCCTTTTGAATTTAATTCCGATGCAATTTATGAGCTTCATCGTCAAAAAGAAGGTCCAACGGATACAGTAAACCTGAAGTAAAAAATCGGAATCTAAAACTGGACTCACAGGAGAGGTTCAAATCATAGAAAGTGAGAGTGTCAGTCCTCTTGTACTTAAGTCGGCATTATGCCTTTTGTATTAAATTCAAATGCAATTTCTGTGTTTCATCGTCATTAAGAAGGTCCAAGGTATACAGTAAACCTGAAGTGAACCATCGGAATCTAAAACTGGACTCACAGGGGAGGTTCAATTCATAGAAAGTGAAAGTGTCAGTCCTCTTGTACTTAAGTCGGCATTGTGCCATTTCTACTAAATTCGGATGCAATTGCTGTGTTTCATAGTCAATAAGAAGGTCCAAGGTATACAGGAAACCAGAAGTGAAGCATCGGAATCTAAAACTGGGCTCACAGGAGAGGTCCAAATCATAGAAAGTGAGAGTGTCTATCCTCTCGTACTTAAGTCAGCATTATGCCTTTTGTATTAAATTCGGATGCGATTTCTGTGTTTTATCGTCAATAAGAGGGTCCAAGAGATACAGTAAACCTGAAGTGAAGCATCGGAATCTAAAACTGGACTCACAGGAGACGTTCAAATCATAGAAAGGTAGAGTGTCAGTCCTCTTTACATATGTCGACATTGTGCCTTTTGAATTTAATTTCGATGCAATTTCTGTGTTTCATCGTCAATAACAACGTCCAAGGTATACACGAAACCTGAAGTCAAGCATCGGAATCTGAAACTGGACTCACAGGAGGTGTTCAAATCATAGAAAGTGAGAGTGTCAGTCCTCTTGTACTTAAGTCGGCATTGTGCCTTTTGTATTAAATTCGAATGCAATTTCTGTGTTTCATCGTCAATAAGAACGTCCAAGGTGTACACGAAACCTGAAGTCAAGCATCGGAATCTAAAACTGGACTCACAGGAGAGGTTCAAATCATAGAAAGTGAGAGTGTCTGTCCTCTTGTACTTAAGTCGGCATTGTGCCTTTTGTATTAAATTCGGATGCAATTTCTGTGTTTCACCGTCAATAAGGAAGTCCAAGGGATACAGTAAACCTGTAGTGAATCATCGGAATCTAAAACTGGACTCACAGAAGAGGTTCAAATCATAGAAATTTAGAGAGTCAGTCCTCTTGTACTTATGTCGGCATTGTGCCTTTTGAATTTAATTCAGATGCAATTTCTGTGTTTCGTCGTCAATAAGAAGGTCCAAGGTATACAGTAAGCCTGAAGTGAGGCATCGGAATCTAAAACTGGAATCACAGGAGAGGTTCAAATCATAGAAAGTGAGAGTGTCAGTCCTCTTGTACTTAAGACGGCATGGTTAATTTTGTATTAAATTCGGATACAATTTCTGTGTTTCATCGTCAATAAGAAGGTCCAAGGGATACAGTAAACCTGAAGAGAAGCATCGGAATCTAAAACTGGACTCCCCCGGAGAGGTTCAAATCATAGAAAGTGAGAGTGTCAGTCCTCTTTTACTCAAGTCGGCATTGTGCCTTTTGTATTAAATTCGGATGCAATTTCTGTGTTTCATCGTCAATAAGAAGGTCCAAGGTATACAGTAAACCTGAAGTGAAGCATCGGAATCTAAAACTGGACTCACAGGGGAGGTTCAATTCATAGAAAGTGAAAGTGTCAGTCCTCTTGTACTTAAGTCGGCATTGTGCCTTTTGTATTAAATTCGGATGCAATTTTTGTGTTTCATCGTCAATAAGAAGGTCCAAGGTATACAGTAAACCTGAAGGGAGGCATGGGAATCTAAAACTGGAATCATAGGAGAGGTTCAAATCATAGAAAGTTAGAGTGTCAGTCCTCTTGTACTTAAGTCGGCATTGTGCCTTTTGTATTAAATTCGGATGCCATTTTTATGTTTCATCGTCAATAAGAAGGTCCAAAGTATACAGTAAACCTGAAGGGAAGCATGGGAATCTAAAACTGGAATCATAGGAGAGGTTCATATCATAGAAAGTTAGAGTGTCAGTCCTCTTGTACTTAAGTCGGCATTGTGCCTTTTGTATTACATTCGGATGCAATTTCTGTGTTTCATCGTCAATAAGAAGGTCCAAGGGATACAGAAAACGTGAATTGAAGCATCGGATTCTAAAACTGCACTCACAGGAGAGGTTCAAATCATAGAAAATTAGAGTGTTAGTCATCTTGTACTTAAGTCAGCATTAAGCCTTTTGAATTTCATTCCAATGCAATTTCTGTGCTTCATCGTCAATAAAAAGGTCCATGGTATACAATAAACCTGAAGTGTAGCATCGGAATCTAAAACTGGACTCACAGGAGAGGTTCAAATCACAGAGAGTGAGAGTGGATGTCCTCTTGTACTTAGGTCGGCATTGTGCCTTTTGTATTTAATTCGGATGCAATTTCTGTGTTTCATCATCAATAAGAAGGTCCAAGGGATACAGTAAACCTGAAGTGAATCATCGGAAGCTAAAACTGGACCCACAGGAGAGGTTCAAATCATAGAAAGTTAGAGAGTCAGTCCCCTTGTACTTCAGTCGGCATTGTGCCTTTTGAATTTAATTCGGATGCAATTTCTGTGTTTAATAGTCAATAAGAAGGTCCAAGGTATACAGGAAACCTGAAGTGAAGCCTCGGAATCTAAACCAGGACGCAGAGGATAGGTTCAAATCATCGAAAGTGAGAGTGTCAGTCCTCCTGTACTTAAGTCGGCATTGTGCCTTTTGTATTAAATTCGGATGCAATTTCTGTGTTACATCGTCAAAAAGAAGCTCCAAGGTATATAGGAAACCTGAAGTGAATCATCGGAATCTAAAACTGGACTCACAGGACAGGTTCAAATCATAGAAAGTGAGAGTGTCATTCCTCTTGTACTTAAGTCGGCATTGTGCCTTTTGTATTGAATTCGAATGCAAATTCTGTGTTTCATCGTCAATAAGAAGGTCCAAGGTATATAGTAGACCTGAAGTGAGGCATCCGAATCTAAAACTGGACTCACAGGAGAGGTTCAAATCATAAAAAGCAAGAGTGTAAGTCCTCTTGTACTTATGTCGGCATTGTGAATTTTGTATTAAATTCGGCTCCAATTTTTGTGTTTCATCGTCAATAAGAAGGTCCAAGGGATACAGTAAACCTGAAGTGAAGCATTGGAATCTAAAACTGGACCCACAGGAGAGGTTCAAATCATAGAAAGTGAGAGTGTCAGTCCTCTTGTACTTAAGTCGGCGTTGTGTCTTTTGTTTTAAATTCGGATGCAATTTCTGTGTTTCATCGTCAATAAGAATTTCCAAGGTATACAGTAAACCTGAAGTAAAGCATCGGAATCTAAAACTGGACCCACAGGGGAGGTTCAATTCATAGAAAGTGAAAGTGTCAGTCCTCTTGTACTTAAGTCGGCATTGTGCCTTTTGTATTAAATTCGGATGCAATTGCTGTGTTTCATCGTCATTAAGAAGGTCCAAGGTATACAGGAAACCAGAAGTGAAGCATCGGAATCTAAAACTGGGCTCACAGGAGAGGTTCAAATCATAGAAAGTGACAGTGTCAGTCCTCTTTTCCTTAAGTCGGCATTGTGCCTTTTGTATTAAATTCGGATGCAATGTCTTTGTTTCATGGTCAATAAGAAGGTCCAAGGGATACAGTAGACCTGAAGTGAAGCATCAGAATCTAAAACTGGACTCACAGGAGAGGTTCAAATCATAGAAAGTGAGAGTGTCTATCCTCTCGTACTTAAGTCGGCATTATGCCTTTTGTATTAAATTCGGATGCGATTTCTGTGTTTTATCGTCAATAAGAGGGTCCAAGGGATACAGTAAACCTGAAGTGAAGCATCGGAATCTAAAACTGGACTCACAGGAGACGTTCAAATCATAGAAAGGTAGAGTGTCAGTCCTCTTGTACATAAGTCGACATTGTGCCTTTTGAATTTAATTTCGATGCAATTTCTGTGTTTCATCGTCAATAACAACGTCCAAGGTATACACGAAACCTGAAGTCAAGCATCGGAATCTGAAACTGGACTCACAGGAGGTGTTCAAATCATAGAAAGTGAGAGTGTCAGTCCTCTTGTACTTAAGTCGGCATTGTGCCTTTTGTATTAAATTCGAATGCAATTTCTGTGTTTCATCGTCAATAAGAACGTCCAAGGTGTACACGAAACCTGAAGTCAAGCATCGGAATCTAAAACTGGACTCACAGGAGAGGTTCAAATCATAGAAAGTGAGAGTGTCTGTCCTCTTGTACTTAAGTCGGCATTGTGCCTTTTGTATTAAATTCGGATGCAATTTCTGTGTTTCACCGTCAATAAGGAAGTCCAAGGGATACAGTAAACCTGTAGTGAATCATCGGAATCTAAAACTGGACTCACAGAAGAGGTTCAAATCATAGAAATTTAGAGAGTCAGTCCTCTTGTACTCATGTCGGCATTGTGCCTTTTGAATTTAATTCAGATGCAATTTCTGTGTTTCGTCGTCAATAAGAAGGTCCAAGGTATACAGTAAGCCTGAAGTGAGGCATCGGAATCTAAAACTGGAATCACAGTAGAGGTTCAAATCATAGAAAGTGAGAGTGTCAGTCCTCTTGTACTTAAGACGGCATGGTTAATTTTGTATTAAATTCGGATACAATTTCTGTGTTTCATCGTCAATAAGAAGGTCCAAGGGATACAGTAAACCTGAAGAGAAGCATCGGAATCTAAAACTGGACTCACCGGAGAGGTTCAAATCATAGAAAGTGAGAGTGTCAGTCCTCTTGTACTTAAGTCGGCATTGTGCCTTTTGTATTAAATTCGGATGCAATATCTGTGTTTCATCGTCAATAAGAAGGTCCAAGGTATACAGTAAACCTGAAGTGAAGCATCGGAATCTAAAACTGGACTCACAGGGGAGGTTCAATTCATAGAAAGTGAAAGTGTCAGTCCTCTTGTACTTAAGTCGGCATTGTGCCTTTTGTATTAAATTCGGATGCAATTTTTGTGTTTCATCGTCAATAAGAAGGTCCAAGGTATACAGTAAACCTGAAGGGAGGCATGGGAATCTAAAAGTGGAATCATAGGAGAGGTTCAAATCATAGAAAGTTAGAGTGTCAGTCCTCTTGTACTTAAGTCGGCATTGTGCCTTTTGTATTAAATTCGGATGCCATTTTTATGTTTCATCGTCAATAAGAAGGTCCAAAGTATACAGTAAACCTGAAGGGAAGCATGGGAATCTAAAACTGGAATCATAGGAGAGGTTCAAATCATAGAAAGTTAGAGTGTCAGTCCTCTTGTACTTAAGTCGGCATTGTGCCTTTTGTATTACATTCGGATGCAATTTCTGTGTTTCATCGTCAATAAGAAGGTCCAAGGGATACAGAAAACGTGAAGTGAAGCATCGGATTCTAAAACTGCACTCACAGGAGAGGTTCAAATCATAGAAAATTAGAGTGTTAGACATCTTGTTTTTAAGTCAGCATTGTGCCTTTTGAATTTCATTCCAATGCAATTTCTGTGCTTCATCGTCAATAAGAAGGTCCATGGTATACAATAAACCTGAAGTGTAGCATCGGAATCTAAAACTGGACTCACAGGAGAGGTTCAAATCATAGAGAGTGAGAGTGGATGTCCTCTTGTACTTAGGTCGGCATTGTGCCTTTTGTATTAAATTCGGATGCAATTTCTGAGTTTCATCATCAATAAGAAGGTCCAAGGGATACAGTAATCCTGAAGTGAATCATCGGAAACTAAAACTGGACTCACAGGAGAGGTTCAAATCATAGAAAGTTAGAGAGTCAGTCCCCTTGTACTTCAGTCGGCATTGTGCCTTTTGAATTTAATTCCGATGCAATTTCTGTGTTTGATAGTCAATAAGAAGGTCCAAGGTATACAGGAAACCTGAAGTGAAGCCTCGGAATCTAAACCAGGACGCAGAGGATAGGTTCAAATCATCGAAAGTGAGAGTGTCAGTCCTCCTGTACTTAAGTCGGCATTGTGCCTTTTGTATTAAATTCGGATGCAATTTCTGTGTTACATCGTCAAAAAGAAGCTCCAAGGTATATAGGAAACCTAAAGTGAATCATCGGAATCTAAAACTGGACTCACAGGACAGGTTCAAATCATAGAAAGTGAGAGTGTCTTTCCTCTTGTCCTTAAGTCGGCATTGTGCCTTTTGTATTGAATTCGAATGCAAATTCTGTGTTTCATCGTCAATAAGAAGGTCCAAGGGATACAGTAAGCCTGAAGTGAAGCATCGGATTCTAAAACTGGACTCACAGGAGAGGTTCAAATCATAGAAAGTTAGAGTGTCTGTCATCTTGTACTTAAGTCGGCATTGTGCCTTTTGAATTTCACTTCGATGCAATTTCTGTGCTTCATCGTCAATAAGAAGGTCCATGGTATACAGTAAACCTGAAGTGTAGCATCGGAATCTAAAACTGGACTCACAGGAGAGGTTCAAATCATAGAAAGTGAGAGTGGATGTCCTCTAGTACATAGGTCGGCATTGTGCCTTTTGTATTAAATTCGTATGCAATTTCTGTGTTTCATCATCAATAAGACGGTCCAAGGTATACAGTAAACCTGAAGTGAATCATCGGAATCTAAAACTGGACTCACAGGAGAGGTTCAAATCATAGAAAGTTAGAGAGTCAGTCCCCTTGTACTTCATTCGGCATTGTGCCTTTTGAATTTAATTCGGATGCAATTTCTTTGTTTCATCGTCAATGAGAAGGTCCAAGGTATACAGGAAACCTGAAGTGAAGCATCGGAATCTAAACCTGGACTCAGAGGAGGGGTTCAATTCATCGAAGGTGAGGGTGTCAGTCCTCCTGTACTTAAGTCGGCATTGTGCCTTTTGTATTAAATTCGGATGCAATTTCTGTGTTTCATCGTCAATAAGAATGTCCAAGGTATATAGGAAACCTGAAGTGAATCATCGGAATCTAAAACTGGACTCACAGGAGAGGTTCAAATCATAGAAAGTGAGAGTGTCATTCCTCTTGTACTTAAGTCGGCATTGTGCCTTTTGTATTAAATTCGAATGCAAATTCTGTGTTTCATCGTCAATAAAAAGGTCCAAGGTATACACGAAACCTGAAGTCAAGCATCGGAGTCTAAAACTGGACTCAGAGCAGAGGTTCAAATCATAGAAAGTTAGAGTGTCAGTCCTCTTGTACTTAAGTCGGCATTGTGCCTTTTGTATTACATTCGGATGGAATTTCTGTGTTTCATCGTCAATAAGAAGGTCCAAGGTATACAGGAAACCTGAAGTGAAGCATCGGAATATAAAACTGGACTCATAGGAGAGGTTCAAATCATAGAAAGTTAGAGTGTCAGTCCTCTTGTACTTAAGTCGGCATTGAGCCTTTTGTATTAAATTCGGATGCAATTTCTGTGTTTCATCGTCAGTAAGAATGTCCAAGGTATACAGTAAACCTGAAGGGAAGCATCGGAATCTAAAACTGGACTCACAGGACAGGTTCAAATCATAGAAATTGAGAATGTCAGTCCCTTTTGTACTTAAGTCGGCATTGTGCCTTTTGTATTAAATTCGGATGCAATTTCTGTGTTTCTTCGTCATTAAGAATGATCAAGGTATACAGGAAACATGAAGTGAAGCATCGGAATCTAAAAGTGGACTCACAGGTGAGGTTCAAATTATAGAAAGTGAGAGTGTCTGTCCTCTTGTACTTAAGTCGGCATTGTGCCTTTTGTATTAAATTCGGATGCAATTTCTGTGTTTCTTCATCAATAAGAAGGTCCAAGGGATACAGTAAACCCGAAGTGAATCATAGGATACTAAAACTGGACTCACAGGAGTGGTTCAAATCATAGAAAGTTAGAGACTCAGTCCCCTTGTACTTCAGTCGGCATTGTGCCTTTTGAATTTAATTCGGATGCAATTTCTGTGTTTCATCGTCAATAAGAAGGTCCAAGGTATACAGGAAACCTGAAGTGAAGCATCGGAATCTAAACCTGGACGCAGAGGAGAGGTTCAAATCATCGAAAGTGAGAGTGTCAGTCCTCCTGTACTTACGTCGGCATTGTGCCTTTTGTATTACATTCGGATGCAATTTCTGTGTTTCATCGTCAATAAGAAGGTCAAAGGTATATAGGAAACCTGAAGTGAATCATCGGAATCTAAAACTGGACTCACAGGAGAGGTTCAAATCATAGAAAGTTAGAGTGTCCGTCATCTTGTACTTAAGTCGGAATTGTGCCTTTTGAATTTCACTTCGATGCAATTTCTGTGCTTCATCGTCAATAAGAAGGTCCATGGTATACAGTAAACCTGAAGTGTAGCATCGGAATCTAAAACTGGACTCACAGGAGAGGTCAAATCATAGAAAGTTAGAGTGTCCGTCCTCTTGTACTTAAGTCGGCATTGCGCTTTCTGAATTTAATTCCAATGCAATTTCTGTGTTACATCGTCAATAAGAAGGTCCAAGGTATACAGGAAACCTGAAGTGAAGCATCGGAAACTAAAACTGGACCCACAGGAGAGGTTCAAATCATAGAAACTGAGAGTGTCAGTCCTCTTGTACTTAAGTCGGCCTATTGCCTTTTGCATTAATTTCGGATCCAATTTCTGTGTTTCATCGTCCGTAAGAAGGTCCAAGGTATACAGTAAACATGAAGGGAAGCATGGGAATCTAAAACTGGAATCATAGGAGAGGTTCAAATAATAGAAAGTTAGAGTGTCAGTCCTCTTGTACTTAAGTCGGCATTGTGCCTTTTGTATTACATTCGGATGCAATTTCTGTGCTTCATCGTCAATAAGAAGGTCCAAGGGATACAGTAAACCTGAAGTGAAGCATCGGATTCTAAAACTGGACTCACAGGAGAGGTTCAAATCATAGAAAATTAGAGTGTTAGTCATCTTGTACTTAAGTCAGCATTGTGCCTTTTGAATTTCATTCCGATGCAATTTCTGTGCTTCATCGTCAATAAGAAGGTCTAAGGTATATAGGAAACCTGAAGTGAATCATCGGAATCTAAAACTAGGCTCACAGGAGAGGTTCAAATCATAGAAAGTGAGAGTGTCATTCCTCTTGTACTTAAGTCGGCATTGTGCCTTTTGTATTAAATTCGAATGCAAATTCTGTGTTTCATCGTCAATAAGGAGGTCCAAGGTATACACGAAACCTGAAGTCAAGCATCGGAATCTAAAACTGGACTCAGAGGAGAGGTTCAAATCATAGAAAGTTAGAGTGTCAGTCCTCTTGTACTTAAGTCGGCATTGTGCCTTTTGTATTACATTCTAATGCAATTTCTGTGTTTCATCGTCAATAAGATGGTCGAAGGGATACAGAAAACCTGAAGTGAAGCATCGGATTCTAAAACTGGACTCACAGGAGCGGTTCAAATCATAGAAAGTTAGAGTGTCCGTCCTCTTGTACTTAAGTCGGCATTGTGCCTTCTGAATTAAATTCCGATGCAATTTCTGTGATTCATCGTCAATAAGAAGGTCCAAGGTGTACAGGAAACCTGAAGTGAAGCACCGGAATCTAAGACTGGACTCACAAGAGAGGTTCAAATCATAGAATCATAGAAAGTGAGAGCGTCAGTCCTCTTGTACTTATGTCGGCATTGTGCCTTTTGCATTAATTTCGGATCCAATTTCTTTGTTTCATCGTCAGTAAGAAGGTCCAAGGTATACAGTAAACCTGAAGGGACGCATCGGAATCTAAAACTGGACTCACAGAAGAGGTTCAAAAAATAGAAAGTAAGTGTGTCCATCCTCTTGTAATTAAGTCGGCATTGTGCCTTTTGTATTAAAATCGGATGCAATTTCTGTGTTCGATCGTCTATAAAAAGGTCCAAGGTATACAGTAAACCCGAAGGGAAGCATCGGAATGTAAAACTGGACTCGCAGGAGAGGTTCAAATCATAGAAAGTTAGAGAGACAGTCCTCTTTTACTTAAGTAGGCATTGCGTTTTTGTATTAAATTCGCATGCAATTTCTGTGTTTCATAGTCAATAAGAAGGTCCAAGGTATACAGTAAACCTGAAGGGAAGCATCGGAATCTAAAACTGCACTCATAGGAGAGGTTCAAATCATAGAAAGTTAGAGTGTCAGTCCTCTTGCACTTAAGTCGGCATTGTGCCTTTTGTATTACATTCAGATGGAATTTCTGTGTTTCATCGTCAATAAGGAGGTCCAAGGGATACAGTAAACCTGAAGTGAAGGATCGGATTCAAAATCTGGACTCACAGGAGAGGTTGAAATCATAGAAAATTAGAGTGATAGTCATCTTGTACTTAAGTCGGCATTGTGCCTTTTGAATTTCATTCCGATGCAATTTTTGTGCTTCATCGTCAATAAGAAGACCCATGGTATACCGTAAACCTGAAGTGTAGCATCGGAATCTAAAACTGGACTCACAGGAGAGGTTCAAATCATAGAAAAATAGAGTGTCCGTCCTCTTGTACATAAGTCAGCATTGTGCCTTTTGAATTTAATTCCGGTGCAATTTCTGTGTTTCATCGTCAATAAGAAGGTCCAAGGTATACAGGAAAGCTGAAGTAAAGCATCGGAATCTAAAAATGTACTCACAGGAGAGTTTCAAATCATAGAAAGTGGGAGTGTCAGTCCTCTTGTACTTAAGTCGGCATTGTGCCTTTTGTATTAAATTCAGATGCAATTTCTGTGATTCATCGTCAATAAGAAGGTCCAAGGTGTACAGAAAACCTGAAGTGAAGCACCGGAATCTAAGACTGGACTCACAGGAGAGGTTCAAATCATAGAATCATAGAAAGTGAGAGTGTCAGTCCTCTTGTACTTATGTCGGCATTGTGCCTTTTGCATTAATTTCGGATCAAATTTCTGTGTTTCATCGTTAGTGAGAAGGTCCAAGGTATACAGTAAACCTGAAGCGACGCATCGAAATCTAAAACAGGATTAACAGAAGGGGTTCAAATCATAGAAAGTGAGTGTGTCCGTCCTCTTGTACTTAAGTCGGCGTTGTGCCTTTTGTATTGTATTCGGATGCAATTTCTGTGTTCAATCGTCAATAAAAATGTCAAAGGTATACAGTAAACCTGAAGGGAAGCATCGGAATCTAAAACTGGACTCACAGGAGAGGTTCAAATCATAGAAAGTTAGAGTGACAGTCCTCTTTTACTTAAGTCGGCATTGCGCCTTTTGTATTAAATTCGGATGCAATTTCTGTTTTTCATAGTCAATATGAAGGTCCAAGGGATACAGTAAACCTGAAGGGAAGCATCGGAATCTAAAACTGGACTCATAGGAGAGATTCAAATCATAGTAAGTTAGAGTGTCAGTCCTCTTGTACTTAAGTCGGCATTGTGCCTTCTGTATTACATTCGGACGGAGTTACTGTGTTTCATCGTCAATAAGGTGGTCCAAGGGATACAGTAAACCTGAAGTGAAGGATCGGATTCAAAACCTGGTCTCACAGGAGAGGTTGAAGTCATAGAAAATTAGAGTGATAGTCATCTTGTACTTAAGTCGGCATTGTGCCTTTTGAATTTCATTCCGATGCAGTTTCTGTGCTTCATCGTCAATAAGAAGGTCCATGGTATACAATAAACCTGAAGTGAATCTTCGGAATCTAAAACTGGACTCACAGGAGAGGTTCAAATCATAGAAAGTAAGAGACTCAGTCCCCTTGTACTTCAGTCGGCATTGTGCCTTTTGAATTTAATTCGGATGCAATTTCTGTGTTTCATCGTCAATAAGAAGGTCCAAGGTATACAGGAAACCTGAAGTGAAGCATCGGAATCTAAACCTGGACGCAGAGAAGAGGTTCAAATCATCGAAAGTGAGAGTGTCAGTCCTCCTGTACTTAAGTCGGCATTGTGCCTTTTGTATTAAATTCGGATGCAATTTCTGTGTTTCATCGTCAATAAGAAGGTCAAAGGTATATAGGAAACCTGAAGTGAATCATCGGAATCTAAAACTGGACTCACAGGAGAGGTTCAAATCATATAAGTGAGAGTGTCGTTCCTCTTGTACTTAAGTCGGCATTGTGCCTTTTGTAATAAATTCGAATGCAAATTTTGTGTTTCATCGTCAATAAGAAGGTCCAAGGGATACAGTAAACCTGAAGTGAAGCATCGGATTCTAAAACTGGACTCACAGGAGAGGTTCAAATCATAGAAAGTTAGAGTGTCCGTCATCTTGTACTTAAGTCTTCATTGTGCCTTTTGAATTTCACTTCGATGCAATTTCTGTGCTTCATCGTCAATAAGAAGGTCCATGGTATACAGTAAACCTGAAGTGTAGCATTGGAATCTAAAACTGGACTCACAGGAGAGGTCAAATCATAGAAAGTTAGAGTGTCCGTCCTCTTGTACTTAAGTCGGCATTGCGCCTTCTGAATTTAATTCCAATGCAATTTCTGTGTTACATCGTCAATAAGAAGGTCCAAGGTATACAGGAAACCTGCAGTGAAGCATCGGAAACTAAAACTGGACCCACAGGAGAGGTTCAAATCATAGAAAGTGAGAGTGTCAGTCCTCTTGTACTTAAGTCGGCCTTGTGCCTTTTGCATTAATTTCGGATCCAATTTCTGTGTTTCATCGTCAGTAAGAAGGTCCAAGGTATACAGTAAACATGAAGGGAAGCATGGGAATCTAAAACTGGAATCATAGGAGAGGTTCAAATAATAGAAAGTTAGAGTGTCAGTAATCTTGTACTTAAGTCGGCATTGTGCCTTTTGTATTACATTCGGATGCAATTTCTGTGCTTCATCGTCAATAAGAAGGTCCAGGGGATACAGTAAACCTGAAGTGAAGCATCGGATTCTAAAACTGGACTCACAGGAGAGGTTCAAATCATAGAAAATCAGAGTGTTAGTCATCTTGTACTTAAGTCAGCATTGTGCCTTTTAAATTTCATTCCGATGCAATTTCTGTGCTTCATCGTCAATAAGAAGGTCTAAGGTATATAGGAAACCTGAAGTGAATCATCGGAATCTAAAACTAGACTCACAGGAGAGGTTCAAATCATAGAAAGTGAGAGTGTCATTCCTCTTGTACTTAAGTCGGCATTGTGCCTTTCGTATTAAATTCGAATGCAAATTCTGTTTTTCATCGTCAATAAGAAGGTCCAAGGTATACACGAAAACTGAAGTCAAGCATCGGAATCTAAAACTGGACACAGAGGAGAGGTTCAAATCATAGAAAGTTAGAGTGTCAGTCCTCTTGTACTTAAGTCGGCATTGTGCCTTTTGTATTACATTCTGATGCAATTTCTGTGTTTCATCGTCAATAAGAAGGTCGAAGGGATACAGAAAACCTGAAGTGAAGCATCGGATTCTAAAACTGGACTCACAGGAGCGGTTCAAATCATAGAAAGTTAGAGTGTCAGTCATCTTGTACATAAGTCGGCATTGTGTCTTTTGAATTTCACTCCGATGCAATTTCTGTGCTTCATGGTCAATAAGAAGGTCCATGGTATTCAGTAAGCCTGAAGTGTAGCATCGGAATCTAAAACTGGACTGACAGCAGAGGTTCAATTCATAGAAAGTTAGAGTGTCCGTCCTCTTGTACTTAAGTCGGCATTGTGCCTTCTGAATTAAATTCCGATGCAATTTCTGTGATTCATCGTCAATAAGAAGGTCCAAGGTGTACAGGAAACCTGAAGTGAAGCACCGGAATATAAGACTGGACTCACAAGAGAGGTTCAAATCATAGAATCATAGAAAGTGAGAGTGTCAGTCCACTTGTACTTATGTCGGCATTGTGCCTTTTGCATTAATTTCGGATCCAATTTCTGTCTTTCATCGTCAGTAAGAAGGTCCAAGGTATACAGTAAACCTGAAGGGACGCATCGGAATCTAAAACTGAACTCACAGAAGAGGTTCAAAAAATAGAAAGTAAGTGTGCCCGTCCTCTTGTACTTAAGTCGGCATTGTGCTTTTGTATTAAATTCGGATGCAATTTCTGTGTTCGATCGTCTATAAAAAGGTCCAAGGTATACAGTAAACCTGAAGGGAAGCATCGGAATCTAAAACTGGACTCACAGGAGAGGTTCAAATCATAGAAAGTTTGAGTGACAGTCCTCTTTTACTTAAGTAGGCATTGCGTTTTTTGTATTAAATTCGGATGCAATATCTGTGTTTCATAGTCAATACGAAGGTCCAAGGTATACAGTAAACCTGAAGGGAAGCATCGGAATCTAAAACTGGACTCATAGGAGAGGTTCAAATCATAGAAAGTCAGAGTGTCAGTCCTCTTGCACTTAAGTCGGCATTGTGCCTTTTGTATTACACTCGGATGGAATTTCTGTGTTTCATCGTCAATAAGGAGGTCCAAGGGATACAGTAAACCTGAAGTGAAGGATCGGATTCAAAAACTGGACTCACAGGAGAGGTTGAAATCATAGAAAATTAGAGTGATAGTTATCTTGTACTTTGGTCGGCATTGTGCCTTTTGAATTTCATTCCGATGCAATTTCTGTGCTTCATCGTCAATAAGAAGATCCATGGTATACCGTAAACCTGAAGTGTAGCATCGGAATCTAAAACTGGACTCACAGGAGAGGTTCAAATCATAGAAAAATAGAGTGTCCGTCCTCTTGTACATAAGTCGGCATTGTGCCTTTTGAATTTAATTCCGATGCAATTTCTGTGTTTCATCGTCAATAAGAAGGTCGAAGGGTTACAGAAAACCAGAATTGAAGCATCGGATTCTAAAACTGGACTCACAGGAGCGGTTCAAATCATAGAAAGTTAGAGTGTCAGTCATCTTGTACATAAGTCGGCATTGTGCCTTTGGAATTTCACTCCGATGCAATATCTGTGCTTCATCGTCAATAAGAAGGTCCATGGTATTCAGTAAGCCTGAAGTGTAGCATCGGAATCTAAAACTGGACTCACAGGAGAGGTTCAATTCATAGAAAGTTAGAGTGTCCGTCCTCTTGTACTTAAGTCGGCATTGTGCCTTCTGAATTAAATTCCGATGCAATTTCTGTGATTGATCGTCAATAAGAAGGTCCAAGGTGTACAGGAAACCTGAAGTGAAGCACCGGAATCTAAGACTGGACTCACAAGAGAGGTTCAAATCATAGAATCATAGAAAGTGAGAGTGTCAGTCTTCTTGTACTTATGTCGGCATTGTGCCTTTTGAATTTAATTCCGATGCAATTTCTGTGTTTCATCGTCAATAAGAAGGTCCAAGGTATACAGGAAGTCTGAAGTGAAGCATCGGAATCTAAAACTGTACTCACAGGAGAGTTTCAAATCATAGAAAGTGGGAGTGTCAGTCCTCTTGTACTTAAGTCGGCATTGTGCGTTTTGCATTAAATTCGGATCCAATTAATGTGTTTCATCGTCAATAAGAAGGTCCAAGGTATACAGTAAACCTGAAGGGAAGCATCGGAATCTAAAACTCGACTCACAGGAGAGGTTCAAATCATAGAAAGTTAGAGTGACAGTCCTCTTTTACTTAAGTCGGCATTGCGCCTTTTGTATTAAATTCGGATGCAATTTCTGTGTTTCATAGTCAATAAGAAGGTCCAAGGGATACAGTAAACCTGAAGGGAAGCATCGGAATCTAAAACTGGACTCATAGGAGAGGTTAAATCATTGAAAATTAGAGTGTCAGTCCTCTTGCACTTACGTCGGCATTGTGCCTTTTGTATTACATTCGGATGGAATATCTGTGTTTCATCGTCAATAAGGAGGTCCAAGGGATACAGTAAACCTGAAGTGAAGGATCGGATTCAAAAACTGGACTCACAGGAGAGGTTGAAATCATAGAAAATTAGAGTGATAGTCATCTTGTACTTAAGTCGGCATTGTGCCTTTTGAATTTCATTCCGATGCAATTTCTGTGCTTCATCGTCAATAAGAAGATCCATGGTATACCGTAAATCTGAAGTGTAGCATCGGAATCTAAAACTGGACTCACAGGAGAGTTTCAAATCATAGAAAAATAGTGTGTCCGTCCTCTTGTACATAAGTCGGCATTGTGCTTTTGAATTTAATTCCGATGCAATTTCTGTGTTTCATCGTCAATAAGAAGGTCCAAGGTATACAGGAGGCCTGAAGTGAAGCATCGGAATCTAAAACTGGACTCACAGGAGAGGTTCAAATCATAGAAAATTAGAGTGTTAGTCATCTTGTACTTAAGTCAGCATTGTGCCTTTTGAATTTCACTCCGATGCAATTTCTGTGCTTCATCGTCAATAAGAAGGTCCAAGGTATATGGGAAACCTAAAGTGAATCATCGGAATCTAAAACTGGACTCACAGGAGAGGTTCAAATCATAGAAAGTGAGAGTGTCATTCCTCTTGTACTTAAGTCGGCATTGTGTCTTTTGTATTAAATTCGAATGCAAATTCTGTGTTTCTTCGTCAATAAGAAGGTCCAAGGAATACACGAAACCTGAAGTCAAGCATCGGAATCTAAAACTGGACTCAGAGGAGAGGTTCAAATCATAGAAAGTTAGAGTGTCAGTCCTCTTGTACTTATGTCGGCATTGTGCCTTTTGCATTAATTTCGGAACGAATTTCTGTGTTTCATCGTCAGTAAGAAGGTCCAAGGTATACAGTAAACCTGAAGGGACGCATCGGAATCTAAAACTGGACTCACAGAAGAGGTTCAAAAAATAGAAAGTAAGTGTGTCCGTCCTCTTGTACTTAGGTCGGCATTGTGCCTTCTGTATTAAATTCGGATGCAATTTCTGTGTTCGATCGTCTATAAAATGGTCCAAGGTATACAGTAAACCTGAAGGGAAGCATCGGAAGCCAAAACTGGTCTCACAGGAGAGGTTCAAATCATAGAAAGTTAGAGTGACAGTCCTCTTTCACTTAAGTCGGCATTGCGCCTTTTGTATTAAATTCGGATGCAATTTCTGTGTTTCATAGTCAATAAGAAGGTCCAAGGTATACAGTAAACTTGAAGGGAAGCATCGGAATCTAAAACTGGACTCATAGGAGAGGTTCAAATCATAGAAAGTTAGAGTGTCAGTCCTCTTGCACTTAAGTCGGCATTGTGCCTTTTGTATTACATTCGGATGGAATTTCTGTGTTTCATCGTCAATAAGGAGGTCCAAGGGATACAGTAAACCTGAAGTGAAGGATCGGATTCAAAAACTGGACTCACAGGAGAGGTTGAAAGCATAGAAAATTAGAGTGATAGTCATCTTGTACTTAAGTCGGTATTGTGCCTTTTGAATTTCATTCCGATGCAATTTCTGTGCTTCATCGTCAATAAGAAGATCCATGGTATACCGTAAACCTGAAATGTAGCATCGGAATCTAAAAGTGGACTCACAGGAGAGGTCCAAATCATAGAAAAATAGAGTGTCCGTCCTCTTGTACATAAGTCGGCATTGTGCCTTTTGAATTTAACTCCGATGCAATTTCTGTGTTTCATCGTCAATAAGAAGGTCCAAGGTATACAGTAAATCTGAAGGAAAGCATCGAAATCTAAAACTGGAATCACAGGGGAGATTCAAATCATTGGAAGTTAGAGTGTCAGTCCTCTTGTACTTAAGACGGAATTGTGCCTTTTGAATATAAATCCGATGCAATTTCTGTGTTTCATCGTCAAAAAGAATGTCCAATGTATACAGTAAACCTGAAGTGAAGCATCGTAACTTAAACTGGACTCACAGGAGAGGTTCAAATTATAGTAAGGTAGAGTATCAGTCCTCTTGTACTTAAGTCGGCATTGTGCCTTTTGAATTTCATTCCGATGCAATTTCTGTGCTTCACCGTTAAAAAGTAGGTGCAAGGGATACAGTAAACCTGAAGTGAAAAATCGGAATCTAGAACTGGACTCACAGGAGAGGTTCTAATCATTTAAAGTTAGAGTGTCAGTCCTCTTGTACTTAAGTCGGCATCGTGTCTGTTGTATTAAATTCGGATGCAATGTCAGTGTTTCATCATCAATAAGAAGGGCCAAGGGATACAGTAAACCTGAAGGGAAGCATCGGAGTCTAAAACTGGACTTATAGGAGAGGTTCAAATCATAGAAAGTTAGAGTGTCAGTCCTCTTGTACTTAAGTCGGCATTGTGCCTTTTGTATTACATTCGGATGCAATTTCTGTGTTTCATCGTCAATAAGGAGGTCCACGGTATACAGTAAACATAATGTGAACGATCGGATTCAAAATCTGGACTCACAGGAGAGGTTCAATTCATAGAAAGTTAGAGTGTCCGTCCTCTTGTACTTTAGTCGGCATTGTGCCTTCTGAATTTAATTCCGATGCAATTTCTGTGATTCATCGTCAATAAGAAGGTCCAAGGTATACAGGAAACCTGAAGTGTAGCTTTGGAATCTAAATCTGGACTCACAGGAGAGGTTCAAATCTAAAAGAGAGTGTGTCAGTCCTCTTGTACTTAAGTCGGCATTGTGACTTTTGTATTAAATTGGGATACAATTTCCGTGTTTCCTTGCCAATAAGAAGGTCCAAGGGATACAGTAAACCTGAAGTGAGGCATCGGAATCTAAAACAGGACTCACAGGAGGGGTTCAAATCATAGAAAGTTAGAGTGTCAGTCTTCTTGTACTTAAGTCGGCATTGTGCCTTTTGTATTAAATTCAGATGCAATTTCTGTGTTTCATCGTCAATAAGAAGGTCCTTGGTATACAGTAAACCTCATGGGAAGCATCGGAACCTAAAACTGGACTCATAAAAGAGGTTCAAATCATAGAAAGTTAGAGTGTCAGTCCTCTTGTACTTAAGTCGGCATTGTGCCTTTTGTATTACATTCGGTTGCAATTTCTGTGTTTCATCGTCAATAAGGAGGTCTAAGGGATACAGTAAACCTGAAGTGAAGGATCGGATTCAAAAACTGGACTCACAGGAGAGGTTCAAATCATACAGAATTAGAGTGTTAGTCATCTTGTACTTAAGTCGGCATTGTGCCTTTTGAATTTAATTCCGATGCAATTTCTGTGCTTCATTGTCAATAAGAAGATCCATGGTATACAGTAAACCTGAAGTGTAGCATCGGATACTAAAACTGGACTCACAGGAGAGGTTCAAACCATAGAAAGTTAGAGTGTCCGTCCTCTTGTACTTAAGTCGGCATTGTGCCTTTAGCATTAAATTAGGATCCAATTTCTCTGTTTCATCGTCAATAAGAAGGTCCAAGGTATACAGTAAACCTGTAGTGAAGCATCGGAATCTAAAACTAGACTCACAGGAGAGGTTCAAATCATAGAAAGTTAGGGTGTCAGTCCTCTTGTACTTAAGTCGGCATTGTGCCTTCTGTATTATATTCGGATGCAATTTCTGTGTTTCATCGTCAGTAAGAAGGTCCAAGGTATACAGTAAACCTGAAGGGATGCAACTGAATCTAAAACTGGACTCACAGGAGAGGTTCAAATCATAGAAAGTGAGAGTGGCAGTCCTCTTGTACTTAAGTCGGCATTGTGCCTTTTGTATTAAATTCGGATGCAATTTCTGTGTTTCATCGTCAATAAGAAGGTCCAAGGTATACAGAAAACCTGAAGTGCAGCATCGGAATCTTAAGCTGGACTCACCGGAGAGATTCAAATCATAGAAAGTTAGAGTGTCAGTCCTCTTGTACTTAAGTTGGCATTGTGCCTTTTGAATTTAATTCCGATGCAATTTCTGTGTTTCATCGTCAATAAGAATGTCCAAGGTATACAGTAGACCTGAAGTGTAGCATCGGAATATAAAACTGGACTCACAGGAGAGGTTCAAATTATAGAAAGTTAGAGTGTCCGTCCTCTTGTACTGAAGTCGGCATTGTGACATTTGTATTAAATTCGGATGCAATTTCTGTGTTTCATGGTCATAAGAATGTCCAAGGTATACAGTAAACCTGAAGTGAAGCATCGGAATCTAAAACTGGACTCACAGGAGAGGTTCAAATCATAGAAAGGTAGAGTGTCCGTCCTCTTGTACTGAAGTCGGCATTGTGACTTTTGTATTAAATTCGGATGCAATTCCCGTGTTTCATCGCCAATAAGAAGGTCCAAGGGATACAGTAAACCTGAAGTGAGGCATCGGAATCTAATACTGGCCTCACTGGAGGGGTTCAAATGATAGACAGTTTGAGTGTCAGTCTTCTTGTACTTATGTCGGCATTGTGCCATTTGTATTAAATACGGATGCAGTTTCAGTGTTTCATCATTAATAACAATGTACAAGGGATACAGTACACCTGAAGTGAAGCATCGGAATCTAAAACTGGACTCACAGGTGAGGTTCAAATCATAGACAGTTAGAGTGTCAGTCCTCTTGTACCTAAGTCGGCACTGTGCCTTTTGAATTTAATTCCGATGCATTTTCTGTGTTTCATCGTCAATAAGAAGGTCCAAGGGGTACAGCAAACCTGAAGTGAAGCATCGGATTCTAAAACTATACTTACAGAAGAGGTTCAAATCATAGAGTGTCAGTCCTGTTGTACTTATGTCGGCATTGTGCCTTTTGTATTAAATTCGGATGCAATTTCTGCGTTTCATCGTCAATAAGATGGTTCAAGGGATACAGTAAACCTGAAGTGTAGCATCGGAATCTTAAGCTGGACTCACAGGAGAAGTTCAAATCATAGAAAATTAGTGCGTCAGTCATCTTGTACTTAAGTCGGCACTGTGCCTTTTGAATTTCATTCCGATCCAATTTCTGTGCTTCATCGTCATTAAGAACGTCCTTGGTATACAGTAAACCTGAAGTGTAGCAACGGAACCTAAAACTGGACTCACAGGAGAGGTTCAAATCATAGAAAGTTAGAGTGTCAGTCCTCTTGTACTTCAGTCGGCATTGTGCCTTTTGTGTTAAATTCGGATGCAATTTCTGTGTTTCATCGTCAATAAAAAGGTCTAAGGTATACAGTAAACCTGATGGGTAGCATCGGAACCCAATACTGGACTCATAGGAGAGGTTCAAATCATAGAAAGTTAGAGTGTCAATCCTCTTGTGCTTATGTCGGCATTGTGCCTTTTGTATTACATTCGGATGCAATTTCTGTGTTTCATCGTCAATAAGGAGGTCCACGGGATACAGAAAACCTGAAGTGTAGGATCGTATTCAAAAACTGGACTCACAGGAGAGGTTCAAATCATAGGAAATTAGAATGTTAGTCATATTGTACTTAAGTCGGCATTGTGCCTTTTGTATTTCATTCCGATGCAATTTCTGTGCTTCATCGTCAATAAGAAGATCCATGGTAAACAGTAAACCTGAAGTGTAACATCGGAATCTAAAAGTGGGCTCACATTAGAGGTTCAAATCATAGAAAGTTAGAGTGTCCGTCCTCTTGTACTTAAGTCGGCATTGTGCCTTTAGCATTAAATTCGGATCCAATTTCTGTGTTTCATCGTCAATAAGAAGGTCCAAGGTATACAGTAAACCTGAAGTGAAGCATCGGAATCTAAAACTAGACTCACAGGTGAGGTTCAAATCATAGACAGTTAGAGTGTCAGTCCTCTTGTAACTAAGTCGGCACTGTGCCTTTTGAATTTAATTCCGATGCAATTTCTGTGTTTCATCGTCAATAAGAAGGTCCAAGGGATACAGCAAACCTGAAGTGAAGCATCGGATTCTAAAACTAGACTTACAGGAGAGGTTCAAACCATAGAGTGTCAGTCCTCTTGTACTTAAGTCGGCATTGTGCCTTTTGTATTAAATTCGGATGCAATTTCTGCGTTTCATCGTTAATAAGATGGTTTAAGGGATACAGTGAACATGGAGTGATACATCGGATTCTTAAACTGGACTCACAGGAGAGGTTCAAATCATAGAAAATTAGTGCGTCAGTCATCTAGTACTTAAGTCGGCATTGTGCCTCTTCAATTTCATTCCGATCCAATTTCTGTGCTTCATCGACATTAAGAAGGTCCATGGTATACAGTAAACCTGAAGTGTACCATCGGAATCTAAAACTGGACTCACAGGAGAGGTTCAAATCATAGAAAGTTAGAGTGTCAGTCCTCTTGTACTTAAGTCGGCATTGTGCCTTTTGAATTTTTATTAAGATGCAATTACAGTATTTCATCGTCAATAAGAAGTTCCAAGGTATACAGTAAACCTGCAGTGAAGCATCGGAATCTAAAACTGGACTCACAGGAGAGGTTCAAATCATAGAAGGTTAGAGTGTCAGTCCTCTTGTACTGAAGTCGGCATTGTGCCATTTGTATTAAATTCGGATGCAATTTCTGTGTTTAATCGTCAATAAGAATATCCAAGGGATACAGTAAACCTCAAGTGAAGCATCGGAAACTAAAACTGGACTCACAGGAGAGGTTCAATTCGTAGAAAGTGAGAGTGTCAGTCCTCTTGTACTTAAGTCGGCATTGTGCCTTTTGTATTTAATTCGGATGCAATTGCCGTGTTTCATCGTCAATAGGAAGGACCAAGGGATGGAGTAAACGTGAAGTGAGGCATCGGAATCTAAAACTGGACTCACAGGAGAGGTTCAAATCATAGAATGTTAGAGTGTCAGTCTTCTTGTACTTAAGTCGGCATTGTGCCATTTGTATTAAATACGGATGCAGTTTCTGTGTTTCATCATCAATAAGAGGGTACAAGGGATACAGTAAACCTGAAATGAAGCATCGTAATCCAAAACTGGACTCACAGGAGAGGTTCAAATCATAGAAAGTTAGAGTGTCAGTCCTCTTGTACTTAAGTCGGCATTGTGCCTTTTCAATTTCATTCCGATGCAATTTCTGTGCTTCATCGTCAATAAGAAGGTCCAATTGATACAGTAAACATGAAGTGATACATCGGATTCTAAAACTGGGCTCACAGGAGAGGTACAAATCATAGAAAATTAGAGCGTCAGTCATCTTGTACTTAAGTCGGCATTGTGCCTTTTCAATTTCATTCCGATGCAATTTCTGTGCTTCATCGTCAATAAGATGGTCCAAGGTATACAGTAAACTTGAAGTGAAGCATCGGAATCTAAAACTGGATTCACAGTGGAGGTTCAAATCATAGAAAGTTAGAGTGTCAGTCCTCTTGTCCTTAAGTCGGCATTGTGCCTTTTGAATTCAATTCTGATGCAGTTTCTGTGTTTCATCGTCAATAAGAAGGTCCAAGGTATACAGTGAACCTGAAGTGAGGCATCGGAGTCTAAAACTGAACTCACAGGAGAGGTTCAAATCATAGAAAGTTAGAGTGTCAGTCCTCTTGTACTTAAGTCGGCATTGTGTCTTTTGAATTTTTATTAAGATGCAATTACTGTTTTTCATCGTCAATAAGAAGTTCCAAGGTATACAGTAAACCTGCAGTGAAGCATCGGAATCTAAAACTGGACTCACAGGAGAGGTTCAAATCATAGAAGGTTAGAGTGTCAGTCCTCCTGTACTGAAGTCGGCATTGTGCCATTTGTATTAAATTCGGATGCACTTTCTGTGTTTCATCGTCAATAAGAAGGTCCAAGGTATACAGGAAACCTGAAGTGAAGCATCGGAATCTAAAACTGGACTCACTGGAGTGGTTGAATTCATAGAAAGTGAGAGTGTCAGTCCTCTTGTACTTAAGTCGGCATTGTGCCTTTTGTATTAAATTTGGATGCAAGTTCTGTGTTTCATCATCAATAAGAAGGTCCAAGGGATACAGTGAACCTGAAGTGAAGCATCGGAATCTAAAACTGGGCTCACAGGAGAGGTTCAAATCACAGAAAGTTAGAGTGTCACTCCTCTTGTACTTAAGTCGGCATTGTGCCTTTTGAATTTAATTCCGATGCAATTTCTGTGTTTCATCGTCAATAAGAAGGTCCAAGGTATTCAGTGAACCTGAAGTGAAGCATCAGAAATTGAAACTGGACTCACAGGACAGGTTCAAATCACAGAAAGTTTGCGTGTCAGTCCCTTTGTACTTAAGTCGTCATTGTGCCTTTTGTATTAAATTCGATGCAATTTCTGTGTTTCATCGTCAATAAGAAGCTCCAAGGGATACAGTAAACCTGAAGTGAAGCATCGGAATCTAAAACTGGACTCACAGGAGAGGTTTAAATCAAAGAAAGTTAGAGTGTCGGTCCTCTTGTACTTAAGTCAGCATTGTGCCTTTTGAATTTCATTCCGAAGCAATATCTGTGCTTCTTCGTCAATAAGAAGGTCCAAGGAATACAGTAAACCAGAAGTGAAGCATCCGAATCTAAAACTGGGCTCACAAAAGAGGTACAAATCATAGAAAGTTTGAGAGTAAGTCCTCTAGTACTTAAGTCGGCATTGTTCCTTTTGAATTTAATTCCAATGCAATTTCTGTGTTTCATCGTCAATTAGAAGGTCCAAGGTATACAGGAAACCTGAAGTGAAGCATCAGAATCTAAAACTGGACTCACTGGAGAGGTTAAAATCATAGAAAGTGAGAGTGTCAGTCCTCTTTTATTTAAGTCGGCATTGTGCCTTTTGAATTTAATTACGATGCAATTTTATGTGTTTCATCGTCAATAAGAAGGTCCAAGGTATACAATGAACCTGAAGTGAAGCATCGGAATCTAAAACTGGACTCACAGTGGAGGTTCAAATCATAGAAAGTTAGAGTGTCAGTTCCCTACTACATAAACGGCATTGTGCCTTTTGAATTTAATTCCGAAGAAATTTCTGTGTTTCATCGTCAATAAGAAGGTGCAAGTGATATAGTAGAAATGAAGTGAAGCATCGGAATATAAAACTTGACTCACAGGAGATGTTCAAATCATAGAAAGTTAGAGTGTCAGTCCACTTCTACTTAAGTCGGCATTGTGCCTTTTGAAATTAATTATGATGCAATTTCTGTGTTTCATCGTCAATAAGAAGGTCCAAGGTATACAGTGATCCTGAGGTGAAGCATTGGAATCTAAAACTGGACTCACAGGAGAAGTTCAAATCACAGAAAGTTAGAGAGTCCGTCCCTTTGTACTTAAGTCGTCATTGTGCCTTTTGTATTAAATTCGGATGCAATTTCGGTGTTTCATCGTCAATAAGAAGTTCCAAGGGATACAGTAAACCAGAAGTGAAGCATCGGAATCTAAAACTGGACTCACAGGAGAGGTTAAAATCAAAGAAATTTAGAGTGTCGGTCCTCTTGTACCTAAGTCGGTATTGTGCCTTTTGAATTTAATCCCGAAGCAATTTCTGTGCTTCTTCGTCAATAAGAAGGTCCAAGTTATACAGTAAACCTGAAGTGAAGCATCCGAATCTAAAACTGGGCTCACAAAAGAGGTACAAATCATAGAAAGTTAGAGAGTCGGTCCTCTAGTACTTAAGTCGGCATTGTGCATTTTTAATTTAATTCCGATGCAATTTCTGTGTTTCATCGTCAATAAGAAGGTCCAAGGTATACAGGCAACCTGAAGTGAAGCATCGGAATCTAAAACTGGACTCACGGGAGATGTTCAAATCATAGAAAGTGAGAGTGTCCGTCCTCTTGTACATACGTCGGCATTGTGCCTCTTGTATTAAATTCGGATGCAATTTCTGTGTTTCATCGTCAATATGAACGTCCAAGGAATACACGAAACCTGAAGTCAAGCATCGGAATCTAAAAGTGGACTAACAGGAGAGGTTCAAATCATAGAAAGTTAGAGAGTCAGTCCTCTTGTACTTAAGTCGGCATTGCGCTTTTTGAATTTAATTCGGATGCAATTTCCGTGTTTCATCGTCAATAAGAAGGTCCAAGGTATACAGGAAACCTGAAGTGATGCATCGGAATCTAAAACTGGACTCACAGTGGAGGTCCAAATCATAGAAAGTTAGAGTGTCAGTTCTCTGCTACTTAAGTCGGCATTGTGCGTTTTGAATTTAATTCCGAAGCAATTTCTGTGCTTCATCGTCAATAAGAAGGTCCAAGGTGTACAATAAACCTGAAGTGAAGCATCCGAATCTAAAACTAGAGTCACAGGAGAGGTTCAAATCATAGAAAGTTAAAGTGTCAGTCCTCTTGTACTTAAGTCAGCATTGTGCCTTATGAATTTAATTCCGATGCAATTTCTGTGTTTCATCGTCAATAAGAAGGTCCAAGGTATACAGTGAACCTGAAGTGAAGCATCGGAATCTAAAACTGGACTCACAGGAGAGGTTCAAATCACCGAAAGTTAGCGTGTCAGTCCCTTTGTACTTAAGTCGGCATTTGTGCCTTTTGAATTTCATTCCGAAGCAATTACTGTGCTTCTCCGTCAATAAGAAGGTCCACGGTATACAGTAAACCCGAAGTGAAGCATCGGAATCTAAAAGTGAACTCACAGGAGAGGTTCAAATCATTGAAAGTTAGGGTGTCTGTCCTCTTGTACTTAAGTCAGCATTGTGCCTTTTGTATTAAATTCGGATGCAATTTCTGTGCTTCGTCGTCAATAAGAAGGTGCAAGTGATATAGTAGACCTGAAGTGAAGCATCGGAATCTAAAACTTGATTCACAGGCGATGTTCAAATCATAGAAAGTGAGAGTGTCAGTCCTCTTGTACTTAAGTCGGCATTGTGCCTTTTGTATTAAATTCGGATGCAATTTCTGTGTTTCATCGTCTATAAGAACGTCCAAGGTATATACGAAACCTGAAGTCAAGCATCGGAATCTAAAACTGGACTCACATTACAGGTTCAAATCGTAGAAAGTGAGAGTGTCAGTCCTCTTGTACTTAAGTCGGCATTGTGCTTTTGTATTAAATTCGGAAGCAATTTCTGTGTTTCATCGTCAATAAGAAAGTCCAAGAGATACAGTAAACCTGAAGTGAATCATCGGAATCTAAAACTGGACTCACAGAAGTCGTTCAAATCATAGAAAGTTAGAGAGTCAGTCCTCTTGTACTTAAGTCGGCATTGTGCCTTTTAAATTTAATTCCGATGCAATTTCTGTCTTTCATCGTCAATAAGAAGGTCCAAGGTATACAGGAAACCTGAAGTGAAGCATCGGAATCTAAAACTGGACTCACAGGAGACGTTAAAATCATAGAAAGTGAGAGTGTCAGTCCTCATTTACTTAAATCGGCATTGTGCCTTTTGTATTAAATTCGGATGCAATTTCTGTGTTTCGTCGTAAATAAGAAGGTCCAACATAAACAGGAAAGCTGAAGTGAAGCATCGGAATCTAAAACTGGTCTCACAGGACAGGTTAAAATCATAGAAAGTGAGAGTGTCAGTCCTCTTGTACTTAAGTCAGCACTGTGCCTTTTGTATTAAATTCGGATGCAATTTCTGTGCTTCATCGTCAATAAGAAGGTGCAAGTGATATAGAAGACCTGAAGTGAAGAATCGGAATCTAAAACTTGACTCACAGGAGATGTTCAAATCATAGAAAATGAGAGTGTCAGTCCTCTTGTACTTAAGTCGGCTTTGTGCCTTTTGTATTTATTTCGGATGTAATTTCTGTGTTTCATCATCAATAAGAATGTCCAAGGAATACTGTAAACCTGAAATGAATCATTGGAATCTAAAACTGGACTATCAGGAGAGGTTCAAATCATAGAAAGTTAGAGAGTCCGTCCTCTTGTACTTAAGTCGGCATTGTGCCTTTTGAATTTAATTCGGATGCAATTTCTGTGTTTCATCGTCAATAAGAACGTCCAAGGTATACAGGACACCTGAAGTGAAGCATCGGAATTTAAAACTGGACTCACAGGAGAGGTTGAATTCATAGAAAGTGAGAGTGTCAGTCCTCTTGTACTTAAGTCGGCATTGTGCCTTTTGTATTAAATTCGGATGCATGTTCTGTGTTTCATCATCAATAAGAAGGTCCAAGGGATACAGTGAACCTGAAGTGAAGCATCGGAATCTAAAACTGGGCTCACAGGAGAG
Organism: Schistocerca americana; assembly: GCF_021461395.2. NCBI lineage: Eukaryota > Metazoa > Arthropoda > Insecta > Orthoptera > Acrididae > Schistocerca > Schistocerca americana. The sequence continues at coordinate 3,638,958 of NW_025725917.1, read as the reverse complement.
GTTCAAATCATAGGAAGTTAGAGTGTCAGTCCTCTTGTACTTAAGTCGGCATTGTGCCTTTTGAATTTAACTCGGATGAAATTTCTGTGTTTCATCGTCAATAAGAAGGTCCAAGGGATACAGTAAACCTGAAGTGAAGCATCGGAATCTAAAACTGGACTCACAGTGGAGGTTCAAATCATAGAAAGTTAGAGCGTCAGTTCTCTCGTACTTAAGTCGGCACTGTGCCTTTTGAATTTAATTCCGATGCAATTTCTGTGTTTCATCGTCAATAAGAAGGTTCAAGGGATACAGTAAACCTGAAGTGAAGCATCGGAATCTAAACCTGGACCCACAGGAGAGGTTCAAATCTTAGAAAGTGAGAGTGTCTGTCCTCTTGTACTTAAGTCAGCACTGTGCCTTTTGTATTAAATTCGGATGCAATTTTTGTGTTTCATCGTCAATAAGAGAGTCCAAGGAATACAGTAAACCTGAAGTGAAGCATCCGAATCTAAAACTGGGCTCACAGGAGAGGTACAAATAATAGGAAGTTAGAGAGTCAGTCCTCTAGTACTTAAGTCGGCATTGTGCCTTTTGAATTTAATTCCGATGCAATTTCTGTGTTTCATCGTCAATAAGAAGGTCCAAGGTATACACTGAACCTGAAGTGAAGCATCGGAATCCAATACTGGACTCACGGGGGAGGCTCAAATCACAGAAAGTTAGCGTGTCAGTCCCTTTGTACTTAAGTCGTCATTGTGCATTTTGTATTAAATTCGGATGCAATTTTTTTGTGTCTCATCGTCAATAAGAGAGCCCAAGGAATACAGTAAACCTGAAGTGAAGCATCAGAATCTAAAACTGGGCTCACAGGAGAGGTACAAATAATAGGAAGTTAGAGAATCAGTCCTCTAGTACTTAAGTCGGCATTGTGCGTTTTGAATTTAATTCCGATGCAATATCTGTGTTTCATCGTCAGTAAGAAGGTCTAAGGTATACAGTGAACCTGAAGTGAAGCATCGGAATCTAAAACTGAACTTACAGGAGAGGTTCAAATCATAGAAAGTTAGAGTGTCTGTCCTCTTGTACTTAAGTCAGCACTGTGCCTTTTGTATTAAATTCGGATGCAATTTCTGTGCTTCATCGTCAATAAGAAGGTCCAAGGGATACAGTAAACCTGCAGTGAAGCATCGGAATCTAAAACTGGAATCACAGGAGATGTTCAAATCATAGAAAGTGAGAGTGTCTCTCCTCTTGTACTTAAGTCGGCATTGTGTCCTTTGTATTAAATTCGGATGCAATTTCTGTGTTTCATCATCAATAAGAATGTCCAAGGGATACTGTAAACCTGATATGAATCATCGGAATCTAAAACTGGACTAACAGGAGAGGTTCAAATCATAGAAAGTTAGAGAGTCAGTCCTCTTGTACTTAAGTCGGCATTGTGCCTTTTGAATTTAATTCGGATGCAATTTCCGTGTTTCATCGTCAATAAAAAGTTCCAAGGGATACAGTAAACCAGAAGTGAAGCATCGGAATCTAAAATTGGACTCACAGGAGAGGTTAAAATCAAAGAAATTTAGAGTGTCGGTCCTCTTGTACCTAAGTCGGTATTGTGCCTTTTGAATTTAATTCCGAAGCAATTTCTGTGCTTCTTCGTCAATAAGAAGGTCCAAGTTATACAGTAAAGCTGAAGTGAAGCATCCGAATCTAAAACTTGGCTCACAAAAGAGGTACAAATCATAGAAAGTTAGAGAGCCGGTCCTCTAGTACTTAAGTCGGCATTGTGCCTCTTGAATTTAATTCCGATGCAATTTCTGTGTTTCATCGTCAATAAGAAGGTCCAAGGTATACAGGCAACCTGAAGTGAAGCATCGGAATCTAAAACTGGACTCACAGGAGATGTTCAAATCATTGAAAGTCAGAGTGTCCGTCCTCTTGTACTTAAGTCGGCATTGTGCCTCTTCTATTAAATTCGGATGCAATTTCTGTGTTTCATCGTCAATATGAACGTCCAGGGAATACACGAAACCTGAGGTCAAGCATCGGAATCTAAAAGTGGACTAACAGGGGAGGTTCAAATCATAGAAAGTTAGAGAGTCAGTCCTCTTGTACTTAAGTCGGCATTGCGCTTTTTGAATTTAATTCGGATGCAATTTCCGTGTTTCATCGTCAATAAGAAGGTCCAAGGTATACAGGAAACCTGAAGTGATGCATCGGAATCTAAAACTGGACTCACAGTGGAGGGTCAAATCATAGAAAGTTCGAGTGTCAGTTCTCTGCTACTTAAGTCGGCATTGTGCGTTTTGAATTTAATTCCGAAGCAATTTCTGTGCTTCATCGTCAATAAGAAGGTCCAAGGTGTACAGTAAACCTGAAGTGAAGCATCCGAATCTAAAACTAGAGTCACAGGAGAGGTTCAAATCATAGAAAGTTAAAGTGTCAGTCCTCTTGTACTTAAGTCGGCATTGTGCCTTATGAATTTAATTCCGATGCAATTTCTGTGTTTCATCGTCAATAAGAAGGTCCAAGGTATACAGTGAACCTGAAGTGTAGCATCGGAATCTAAAACTGGACTCACAGGAGAGGTTCAAATCACAGAAAGTTAGCGTGTCAGTCCCTTTGTACTTAAGTCGGCATTTGTGCCTTTTGAATTTAATTCCGAAGCAATTACTGTGCTTCTCCGTCAATAAGAAGGTCCACGGTATACAGTAAACCCGAAGTGAAGCATCCGAAACTAAAACTGGGCTCAAAGGAGAGGTACAAATTATAGAAAGTTAGAGTGTTAGTCCTCTTGTACTTAAGTCGGCATTGTGCTTTTGAATTTAAATCCGATGCAATTTCTGTGTTTCATCGTCAATAAGCAGGTCCAAGGTGTACAGTAAACCTGAAGTGAAGCATCGGAATCTAAAAGTGAACTCACAGTAGAGGTTCAAATCATTGAATGTTAGAGTGTCTGTCCTCTTGTACTTAAGTCAGCATAGTGCCTTTTGTATTAAATTCGGATGCAATTTCTGTGCTTCGTCGTCAATACGAAGGTGCAAGTGATATAGTAGACCTAAAGTGAAGCATCGGAATCTAAAACTTGACTCACAGGCGATGTTCAAATCATAGAAAGTGAGAGTGTCAGTCCTCTTGTACTTAAGTCGGCATTGTGCATTTTGTATTAAATTCGGATGCAATTTCTGTGTTTCATCGTCTATAAGAACGTCCAAGGTATACACGAAACCTGAAGTCAAGCATCGGAATCTAAAACTGGACTCACATTAGAGGTTCAAATCGTAGAAAGTGAGAGTGTCAGTCCTCTTGTACTTAAGTCGGCATTGTGCTTTTGTATTAAATTCGGAAGCAATTTCTGTGTTTCATCGTCAATAAGAAAATCCAAGAGATACAGTAAACCTGAAGTGAATCATCGGAATCTAAAACTGGACTCACAGAAGTGGTTCAAAACATAGAAAGTTGGAGAGTCCGTCCTCTTGTACTTAAGTCGGCATTGTGCATTTTAAATTTAATTCCGATGCAATTTCTGTCTTTCATCGTCAATAAGAAGGTCCAAGGTATACAGGAAACCTGAAGTGAAGCATCGGAATCTAAAACTGGACCCACAGGAGAGGTAAAAATCATAGAAAGTGAGAGTGTCAGTCCTCTTGTACTTAAGTCGGCATTGTGCCTTTTGTATTAAATTCGGATGCAATTTCTGTGTTTCATCATCAATAAGAATGTCCAAGGGATACTGTAAACCTGAAATGAATCATTGGAATCTAATACTGGACTATCAGGAGAGGTTCAAATCATAGAAAGTTAGAGAGTCAGTCCTCTTGTACTTAAGTCGGCATTGTGCCTTTTGAATTTAATTCGGATGCAATTTCTGTGTTTCATCGTCAATAAGAAGGTCCAAGGTATACAGGAAACCTGAAGTGAAGCATCGGAATCTAAAACTGGACTCACAGGAGAGGTTGAATTCATAGAAAGTGAGAGTGTTAGTCCTCTTGTACTTAAGTCGGCATTGTGCCTTTTGTATTAAATTCGGATGCATGTTCTGTGTTTCATCATCAATAAGAAGGTCCAAGGGATACAGTGAACCTGAAGTGAAACATCGGAATCTAAAACTGGGCTCACAGGAGAGGTTCAAATCATACAAAGTTAGAGTGTCAGTCTTCTTGTACTTAAGTCGGCATTGTGCCTTTTGAATTTAACTCGGATGAAATTTCTGAGTTTCATCGTCAATAAGAAGGTCCAAGGGATACAGTACACCTGCAGTGAAGCATCGGAATCTAAAACTGGACTCCCAGGAGATGTTCAAATCATAGAAAGTGAGAGTGTCTCTCCTCTTGTACTTAAGTCGGCATTGTGTCCTTTGTATTAAATTCGGATGCAATTTCTGTGTTTCATCATCAATAAGAATGTCCAAGGGATACTGTAAACCTGATATGAATCATCGGAATCTAAAACTGGACTAACAGGAGAGGTTCAAATCATAGAAAATTAGAGAGTCAGTCCTCTTGTACTTAAGTCGGCATTGTGCCTTTTGAATTTAATTCGGATGCAATTTCCGTGTTTCATCGTCAATAAGAAGTTCCAAGGTATACAGGAAACCTGAAGTGAAGCATCGGAATCTAGAACTGGAACCACAGGAGAGGTTGAATTCATAGAAAGTGAGAGTGTCAGTCCTCTTGTACTTAAGTCGGCATTGTGCCTTTTGTATTAAATTCGGATGCAAGTTCTGTGTTTCATCATCAATTAGAAGGTCCAAGGGATACAGTGAACCTGAAGTGAATCATCGGAATCTAAAACTGGGCTCACAGGATAGGTTCAAATCATTGAAAGTTAGAGTGTCAGTCCTCTTGTACTTAAGTTGGCATTGTGCATTTTGAATTTAATTCGGATGAAATTTCTGTGTTTCATCGTCAATAAGAAGGTCCAAGGGAAACAGTAAAGTCGAAGTGAAGCATCGGAATCTAAAACTGGACTCACAGTGGAGGTTCAAATCATAGAAAGTTAGAGTGTCAGTTCTCTTGTACTTAAGTCGGCATTGTGCCTTTTGAATTTAATTCCGATGAAATTTCTGTGTTTCATCGTCAATAAGAAGGTCCAAGGTATACACTGAACCTGAAGTGAAGCATCGGAATCTAATACTGGACTCACGGGAGAGGCTCAAATCACAGAAAGTTAGCGTGTCAGTCCCTTTGTACTTAAGTCGTCATTGTGCCTTCTGTATTAAATTCGGATGCAATTTCTGTGTTTCATCGTCAATAAGAGAGTCCAAGGAATACCGTAAACCTGAAGTGAAGCATCCGAATCTAAAACTGGGCTCACAGGAGAGGTACAAATCATAGAAAGTTAGAGAGTCAGTCCTCTAGTACTTAAGTCGGCATTGTGCCTTTTGAATTTAATTCCGATGCAATTTCTGTGTTTCATCGTCAATAAGAAGGTCCAAGGTATACAGTGAACCCGAAGTGAAGCATCGGAATCTGAAATTGAACTCACAGGAGAGGTTCAAATCATAGAAAGTTAGAGTGTCTGTCCTCTTGTACTTAAGTCAGCACTGTGCCTTTTGTATTAAATTCGGATGCAATTTCTGTGCTTCATCGTCAATAAGAAGGTGCAAGTGATATAGAAGACCTGAAGTGAAGAATCGGAATCTAAAACTTGACTCACAGGAGTTGTTCAAATCATAGAGAGTGAGAGTGTCAGTCCTCTTGTACTTAAGTAGGAATTGTGCTTTTTGTATTAAATTCGGATGCAAATTCTGTGTTTCATCATCAATAAGAATGTCCAAGGGATACTGTAAACCTGAAATGAATCATTGGAATCTAAAACTGGACTATCAGGAGAGGTTCAAATCATAGAAATTTAGAGAGACAGTCCTCTTGTACTTAAGTCGGCATTATGCCTTTTGTATTAAATTCGGATGCATGTTCTGTGTTTCATCATCAATAAGAAGGTCCAAGGGATACTGTGAACCTGAAGTGCTGCATCGGAATCTAAAACTGGGCTCACAGAAGAGGTTCAAATCATAGAGAGTTAGAGTGTCAGTCCTCTTCTACTTAAGTCGGCATTGTGCCTTTTGAATTTAACTCGGATGATTTTTCTGAGTTTCATCGTCAAGAAGAAGGTCCAAGGGATACAGTAAACCTGCAGTGAAGCATCGGAATCTAAAACTGGACTCCCGGGAGATGTTCAAATCATAGAAAGTGAGAGTGTCTCTCCTCTTGTACTTAAGTCGGCATTGTGTCCTTTGTATTAAATTCGGATGCAATTTCTGTGTTTCATCATCAATAAGAATGTCCAAGGGATACTGTAAACCTGATATGAATCATCGGAATCTAAAACTGGACTAACAGGAGAGGTTCAAATCATAGAAAGTTAGAGAGTCAGTCCTCTTGTACTTAAGTCGGCATTGTGCCTTTTGAATTTAACTCGGATGAAATTTCTGTGTTACATCGTCAATAAGAAGGTCCAAGGTATACAGGAAACCTGAAGTGAAGCATCGGAATCTAAAACAGGACTCACAGGAGAGGTTGAATTCATAGAAAGTGAGAGTGTCAGTCCTCTTGTACTTAAGTCGGCATTGTGCATTTTGTGTTAAATTCGGATGCAAGTTCTGTGTTTCATCATCAATAAGAAGGTCCAAGGGATACAGTGAACCTGAAGTGAAGCATCGGAATCTTAAACTGGGCACACAGGAGAGGTTCAAATCATTGAAACTTAGAGTGTCAGTCCTATTGTACTTAAGTCGGCATTGTGCTTTTTGAATTTAATTCGGATGAAATTTCTGTGTTTCATCGTCAATAAGAAGGTCCAAGGGAAACAGCAAAGTCGAAGTGAAGCATCGGAATCTAATACTGGACTCACAGTGGAGGTTCAAATCATAGAAAGTTAGAGCGTCAGTTCTCTCGTACTTAAGTCGGCATTGTGCCTTTTGAATTTAATTCCGATGCAATTTCTGTGTTTCATCGTCAATAAGAAGGTCCAAGGTATACACTAAACCTGAAGAGAAGCATCGGAATCCAATACTGGACTCACGGGGGAGGCTCAAATCACCGAAAGTTAGCGTGTCAGTCCCTTTGTACTTAAGTCGTCATTGTGCATTTTGTATTAAATTCGGATGCAATTATTGTGTTTCATCGTCAATAAGAGAGTCCAAGGAATACAGGAAACCTGAAGTGAAGCATCCGAATCTAAAACTGGGCTCACAGGAGAGGTACAAATAATAGGAAGTTAGAGAGTCAGTCCTCTAGTACTTAAGTCGGCATTGTGCCTTTTGAATTTAATTCCGATGCAATTTCTGTGTTTCATCGTCAGTAAGAAGGTCTAAGGTATACAGTGAACCTGAAGTGAAGCATCGGAATCTAAAACTGAACTCACAGGAGAGGTTCAAATCATAGAAAGTTAGAGTGTATGTCCTCTTGTACTTAAGTCAGCACTGTGCCTTTTGTATTAAATTTGGATGCAATTTCTGTGCTTCATCGTCAATAAGAAGGTGCAAGTGATATAGAAGACCTGAAGTGAAGAATCGGAATCTAAAACTTGACTCCCAGGAGATGTTCAAATCATAGAAAGTGAGAGTGTCTCTCCTCTTGTACTTAAGTCGGCATTGTGTCCTTTGTATTAAATTCGGATGCAATTTCTGTGTTTCATCATCAATAAGAATGTCCAAGGGATACTGTAAACCTGATATGAATCATCGGAATCTAAAACTGGACTAACAGGAGAGGTTCAAATCATAGAAAGTTAGAGAGTCAGTCCTCTTGTACTTAAGTCGGCATTGTGCCTTTTGAATTTAATTCGGATGCAATTTCCGTGTTTCATCGTCAATAAGAAGTTCCAAGGTATACAGGAAACCTAAAGTGAAGCATCGGAATCTAAAACTGGAACCACAGGAGAGGTTGAATTCATAGAAAGTGAGAGTGTCAGTCCTCTTGTACTTAAGTCGGCATTGTGCCTTTTGTATTAAATTCGGATGGAAGTTCTGTGTTTCATCATCAATAAGAAGGTCCAAGGGATACAGTGAACCTGAAGTGAATCATCGGAATCTAAAACTGGGCTCACAGGATAGGTTCAAATCATTGAAAGTTAGAGTGTCAGTCCTCTTGTACTTAAGTCGGCATTGTGCATTTTGAATTTAATTCGGATGAAATTTCTGTGTTTCATCGTCAATAAGAAGGTCCAAGGGAAACAGTAAAGTCGACGTGAAGCATCGGAATCTAAAACTGGACTCACAGTGGAGGTTCAAATCATAGAAAGTTAGAGTGTCAGTTCTCTTGTACTTAAGTCGGCATTGTGCCTTTTGAATTTAATTCCGATGAAATTTCTGTGTTTCATCGTCAATAAGAAGGTCCAAGGTATACACTGAACCTGAAGTGAATCATCGGAATCTAATACTGGACTCACGGGAGAGGCTCAAATCACAGAAAGTTAGCGTGTCAGTCCCTTTGTACTTAAGTCGTCATTGTGCCTTTTGTATTAAATTCGGATGCAATTTCTGTGTTTCATCGTCAATAAGAGAGTCCAAGGAATACCGTAAACCTGATGTGAAGCACCCGAATCTAAAACTGGGCTCACAGGAGAGGTACAAATCATAGAAAGTTAGAGAGTCAGTCCTCTAGTACTTAAGTCGGCATTGTGACTTTTGAATTTAATTCCGATGCAATTTCTGTGTTTCATCGTCAATAAGAAGGTCCAAGGTATACAGTGAACCTGAAGTGAAGCATCGGAATCTGAAATTGAACTCACAGGAGAGGTTCAAATCATAGAAAGTTAGAGTGTCTGTCCTCTTGTACTTAAGTCAGCACTGTGCCTTTTGTATTAAATTCGGATGCAATTTCTGTGCTTCATCGTCAAAAAGAAGGTGCAAGTGATATAGAAGACCTGAAGTGAAGAATCGGAATCTAAAACTTGACTCACAGGAGTTGTTCAAATCATAGAGAGTGAGAGTGTCAGTCCTCTTGTACTTAAGTAGGCATTGTGCTTTTTGTATTAAATTCGGATGCAAATTCTGTGTTTCATCATCAATAAGAATGTCCAAGGGATACTGTAAACCTGAAATGAATCATTGGAATCTAAAACTGGACTATCAGGAGAGGTTCAAATCATAGAAACTTAGAGAGACAGTCCTCTTGTACTTAAGTCGGCATTATGCCTTTTGTATTAAATTCGGATGCATGTTCTGTGTTTCATCATCAATAAGAAGGTCCAAGGGATACTGTGAACCTGAAGTGCAGCATCGGAATCTAAAACTGGGCTCACAGAAGAGGTTCAAATCATAGAGAGTTAGAGTGTCAGTCCTCTTCTACTTAAGTCGGCATTGTGCCTTTTGAATTTAACTCGGATGAAATTTCTGTGTTTCATCGTCAATAAAAAGGTCCAAGGGATACAGTAAACCTGAAGTGAAGCATCGGAATCTAAAACTGGACTCACAGGAGATGTTCAAATCATAGAAAGTGAGAGTGTCAGTCCTCTTGTACTTAAGTCGGCATTGTGCCTTTTGTATTTAATTCGGATGCAATTTCTGTGTTTCATCATCAATAAGAATGTCCAAGGGATACTGTAAACCTGAAATGAATCATTGGAATCTAAAACTGGACTATCAGGAGAGGTTCAAATTAGAAAGTTAGAGAGTCAGTCCTCTTGTACTTAAGTCGGCATTGTGCCTTTTGTATTACATTCGGATGCATGTTCTGTGTTTCATCATCAATAAGAAGGTCCAAGGGATACAGTGAACCTGAAGTGAGGCATCGGAATCTAAAACTGGGCTCACAGGAGAGGTTCAAATCATAGAAAGTTAGAGTGTCAGTCCTCTTGTACTTAAGTCGGCATTGTGCCTTTTGAATTTAACTCGGATGAAATTTCTGTGTTTCATCGTCAATAAGAAGGTCCAAGGGATACAGTAAACCTGAAGTGAAGCATCGGAATCTAAAACTGGACTCACAGTGGAGGTTCAAATCATAGAAAGTTAGAGCGTCAGTTCTCTCGTACTTAAGTCGGCATTGTGCCTTTTGAATTTAATTCCGATCAATTTCTGTGTTTCATCGTCAATAAGAAGGTCCAAGGTATACACTGAACCTGAAGTGAAGCATCGGAATCCAATACTGGACTCACGGGGGAGGCTCAAATCACAGAAAGTTAGAGTGTCAGTCCCTTTGTACTTAAGTTGTCATTGTGCATTTTGTATTAAATTCGGATGCAATTTTTGTGTTTCATCGTCAATAAGAAGGTCCAAGGGAAACATTAAAGTCGAAGTGAAGCATCGGAATCTAAAACTGGACTCACAGTGGAGGTTCAAATCATAGAAAGTTAGAGTGTCAGTTCTCTTGTACTTAAGTCGGCATTGTGCCTTTTGAATTTAATTCCGATGCAATTTCTGTGTTTCATCGTCAATAAGAAGGTCCAAGGTATACACTGAACCTGAAGTGAAGCATCGGAATCTAATACTGGACTCAAGGGAGAGGCTCAAATCACAGAAAGTAGCGTGTCAGTCCCTTTGTACTTAAGTCGTCATTGTGCCTTTTGTACTAATTCGGATGCAATTTCTGTGTTTCATCGTCAATAAGAGAGTCCAAGGAATACTGTAAACCTGAAGTGAAGCATCCGAATCTAAAACTGGGCTCACAGGAAAGGTAAAATCATAGAAAGTTAGAGAGTCAGTCCTCTAGTACTTAAGTCGGCATTGTGCCTTTTGAATTTAATTCCGATGCAATTTCTGTGTTTCATCGTCAATAAGAAGGTCCAAGGTATACAGCGAACCCGAAGTGAAGCATCGGAATCTAAAATTAAACTCACATTAGAGGTTCAAATCATAGAAAGTAAGAGTGTCTGTCCTCTTGTACTTAAGTCAGCACTGTGCCTTTTGTATTAAATTCGGATGCAATTTCTGTGCTTCATCGTCAATAAGAAGGTGCAAGTGATATAGAAGACCTGAAGTGAAGAATCGGAATCTAAAACTTGACTCACAGGAGTTGTTCAAATCATAGGGAGTGAGAGTGTCAGTCCTCTTGTACTTAAGTAGGCATTGTGCTTTTTGTATTAAATTCGGATGCAAATTCTGTGTTTCATCATCAATAAGAATGTCCAAGGGATACTGTAAACCTGAAATGAATCATTGGAATCTAAAACTGGACTATCAGGAGAGATTCAAATCATAGAAATTTAGAGAGACAGTCCTCTTGTACTTAAGTCGGCATTATGCCTTTTGTATTAAATTCGGATGCATGTTCTGTGTTTCATCATCAATAAGAAGGTCCAAGGGATACTGTGAACCTGAAGTGCAGCATCGGAATCTAATACTGGGCTCACAGGAGAGGTTCAAATCATAGAGAGTTAGAGTGTCAGTCCTCTTCTACTTAAGTCGGCATTGTGCCTTTTGAATTTAACTCGGATGAAATTTCTGTGTTTCATCGTCAATAAGAAGGTCCAAGGGATACAGTAAACCTGAAGTGAAGCATCGGAATCTAAAACTGGACTCACAGGAGATGTTCAAATCATAGAAAGTGAGAGTGTCAGTCCTCATGTACTTAAGTCGACATTGTGCCTTTTGTATTAAATTCGGATGCAATTTCTGTGTTTCATCATCAATAAGAATGTCCAAGGGATACTGTAAACCTGATATGAATCATCGGAATCTTAAACTGGACTAACAGGAGAGGTTCAAATCATAGAAAGTTAGAGAGTCGGTCCTCTTGTACTTAAGTCGGCATTGTGCCTTTTGAATTTAATTCGGATGCAATTTCCGTGTTACATCGTCAATAAGAAGGTCCAAGGTATACAGGAAACCTGAAGTGAAGCATCGGAATCTAAAACAGGACTCACAGGAGAGGTTGAATTCATAGAAAGTGAGAGTGTCAGTCCTCTTGTACTTAAGTCGGCATTGTGCACTTTGTGTTAAATTCGGATGCAAGTTCTGTGTTTCATCATCAATAAGAAGGTCCAAGGGATACAGTGAACCTGAAGTGAAGCATCGGAATCTAAAACTGGGCACACAGGAGAGGTTCAAATCATTGAAAGTTAGAGTGTCAGTCCTATTGTACTTAAGTCGGCATTGCGATTTTTGAATTTAATTCGGATGAAATTTCTGTGTTTCATCGTCAATAAGAAGGTCCAAGGGAAACAGTAAAGTCGATGTGAAGCATCGGAATCTAATACTGGACTCACAGTGGAGGTTCAAATCATAGAAAGTTAGAGCGTCAGTTCTCTCGTACTTAAGTCGGCATTGTGCCTTTTGAATTTAATTCCGATGCAATTTCTGTGTTTCATCGTCAATAAGAAGGTCCAAGGTATACACTGAACCTGAAGTGAAGCATCGGAATCCAATACTGGACTCACGGGGGAGGCTCAAATCACAGAAAGTTAGCGTGTCAGTCCCTTTGTACTTAAGTCGTCATTGTGCATTTTGTATTAAATTCGGATGCAATTATTGTGTTTCATCGTCAATAAGAGAGTCCAAGGAATACAGTAAACCTGAAGTGAAGCATCCGAATCTAAAACTGGGCTCACAGGAGAGGTACAAATAATAGGAAGTTAGAGAGTCAGTCCTCTAGTACTTAAGTCGGCATTGTGCCTTTTGAATTTAATTCCGATGCAATTTCTGTGTTTCATCGTCAGTAAGAAGGTCTAAGGTAAACAGTGAACCTGAAGTGAAGCATCGGAATCTAAAACTGAACTCACAGGAGAGGTTCAAATCATAGAAAGTTAGAGTGTATGTCCTCTTGTACTTAAGTCAGCACTGTGCCTTTTGTATTAAATTTGGATGCAATTTCTCTGCTTCATCGTCAATATGAAGGTGCAAGTGATATAGAAGACCTGAAGTGAAGAATCGGAATCTAAAACTTGACTCACAGGAGATGTTCAAATCATAGAAAGTGAGAGTGTCAGTCCTCTTGTACTTAAGTCGGCTTTGTGCATTTTGTATTAAATTCGGATGCAATTTCTGTGTTTTATCATCAATAAGAATGTCCAAGGGATACTGTAAACCTGAAATGAATCATTGGAATCTAATACTAAACTATCAGGAGAGGTTCAAATCATAGAAAGTTAGAGAGTCAGTCCTCTTGTACTTAAGTCGGCATTGTGCCTTTTGAATTTAATTCGGACGCAATTTCTGTGTTTCATCGTCAATAAGAAGGTCCAAGGTATACAGGAAACCTGAAGTGAAGCATCGGAATCTAAAACTGGACTCACAGGAGAGGTTGAATTCATAGAAAGTGAGAGTGTCAGTCCTCTTGTACTTAAGTCGGCATTGTGCCTTTTGTATTAAAATCGGATGCATGTTCTGTGTTTCATCATCAATAAGAAGGTCCAAGGGATACTGTAAACCTGATATGAATCATCGGAATCTAAAACTGGACTAACAGGAGAGGTTCAAATCATAGAAAGTTAGAGAGTCAGTCCTCTTGTACTTAAGTCGGCATTGTGCCTTTTGAATTTAATTCGGATGCAATTTCCGTGTTTCATCGTCAATAAGAAGTTCCAAGGTATACAGGAAACCTGAAGTGAAGTATCGGAATCTAAAACTGGAACCACAGGAGAGGTTGAATTCATAGAAAGTGAGAGTGTCAGTCCTCTTGTACTTAAGTCGGCATTGTGCCGTTTGTATTAAATTCGGATGCAAGTTCTGTGTTTCATCATCAATTAGAAGGTCCAAGGGATACAGTGAACCTGAAGTGAATCATCGGAATCTAAAACTGGGCTCACAGGATAGGTTCAAATCATTGAAAGTTAGAGTGTCAGTCCTCTTGTACTTAAGTTGGCATTGTGCATTTTGAATTTAATTCGGATGAAATTTCTGTGTTTCATCGTCAATAAGAAGGTCCAAGGGAAACAGTAAAGTCGAAGTGAAGCATCGGAATCTAAAACTGGACTCACAGTGGAGGTTCAAATCATAGAAAGTTAGAGTGTCAGTTCTCTTGTACTTAAGTCGGCATTGTGCCTTTTGAATTTAATTCCGATGAAATTTCTGTGTTTCATCGTCAATAAGAAGGTCCAAGGTATACACTGAACCTGAAGTGAAGCATCAGAATCTAATACTGGACTCACGGGAGAGGCTCAAATCACAGAAAGTTAGCGTGTCAGTCCCTTTGTACTTAAGTCGTCATTGTGCCTTCTGTATTTAATTCGGATGCAATTTCTGTGTTTCATCGTCAATAAGAGAGTCCAAGGAATACCGTAAACCTGAAGTGAAGCATCCGAATCTAAAACTGGGCTCACAGGAGAGGTACAAATCATAGAAAGTTAGAGAGTCAGTCCTCTAGTACTTAAGTCGGCATTGTGCCTTTTGAATTTAATTCCGATGCAATTTCTGTGTTTCATCGTCAATAAGAAGGTCCAAGGTATACAGTGAACCCGAAGTGAAGCATCGGAATCTGAAATTGAACTCACAGGAGAGGTTCAAATCATAGAAAGTTAGAGTGTCTGTCCTCTTGTACTTAAGTCAGCACTGTGCCTTTTGTATTAAATTCGGATGCAATTTCTGTGCTTCATCGTCAATAAGAAGGTGCAAGTGATATAGAAGACCTGAAGTGAAGAATCGGAATCTAAAACTTGACTCACAGGAGTTGTTCAAATCATAGAGAGTGAGAGCGTCAGTCCCCTTGTACTTACGTAGGCATTGTGCTTTTTGTATTAAATTCGGATGCAAATTCTGTGTTTCATCATCAATAAGAATGTCCAAGGGATACTGTAAACCTGAAATGAATCATTGGAATCTAAAACTGGACTATCAGGAGAGGTTCAAATCATAGAAATTTAGAGAGACAGTCCTCTTGTACTTAAGTCGGCATTATGCCTTTTGTATTAAATTCGGATGCATGTTCTGTGTTTCATCATCAATAAGAAGGTCCAAGGGATACTGTGAACCTGAAGTGCAGCGTCGGAATCTAAAACAGGACTCACAGGAGAGGTTGAATTCATAGAAAGTGAGAGTGTCAGTCCTCTTGTACTTAAGTCGGCATTGTGCATTTTGTGTTAAATTCGGATGCAAGTTCTGTGTTTCATCATCAATAAGAAGGTCCAAGGGATACAGTGAACCTGAAGTGAAGCATCGGAATCTAAAACTGGGCACACAGGAGAGGTTCAAATCATTGAAACTTAGAGTGTCAGTCCTATTGTACATAAGTCGGCATTGTGCTTTTTGAATTTAATTCGGATGAAATTTCTATGTTTCATCGTCAATAAGAAGGTCCAAGGGAAACAGTAAAGTCGAAGTGAAGCATCGGAATCTAATACTGGACTCACAGTGGAGGTTCAAATCATAGAAAGTTAGAGCGTCAGTTCTCTCGTACTTAAGTCGGCGTTGTGCCTTTTGAATTTAATTCCGATGCAATTTCTGTGTTTCATCGTCAATAAGAAGGTCCAAGGTATACACTGAACCTGAAGAGAAGCATCGGAATCCAATACTGGACTCACGGGGGAGGCTCAAATCACAGAAAGTGAGCGTGTCAGTCCCTTTGTACTTAAGTCGTCATTGTGCATTTTGTATTAAATTCGGATGCAATTATTGTGTTTCATCGTCAATAAGAGAGTCCAAGGAATACAGGAAACCTGAAGTGAAGCATCCGAATCTAAAACTGGGCTCACAGGAGAGGTACAAATAATAGGAAGTTAGAGAGTCAGTCCTCTAGTACTTAAGTCGGCATTGTGCCTTTTGAATTTAATTCCGATGCAATTTCTGTGTTTCATCGTCAGTAAGAAGGTCTAAGGTATACAGTGAACCTGAAGTGAAGCATCGGAATCTAAAACTGAACTCACAGGAGAGGTTCAAATCATAGAAAGTTAGAGTGTATGTCCTCTTGTACTTAAGTCAGCACTGTGCCTTTGGTATTAAATTTGGATGCAATTTCTGTGCTTCAACGTCAATAAGAAGGTGCAAGTGATATAGAAGACCTGAAGTGAAGAATCGGAATCTAAAACTTGACTCACAGGAGATGTTCAAATCATAGAAAGTGAGAGTGTCAGTCCTCTTGTACTTAAGTCGGCTTTGTGCATTTTGTATTAAATTCGGATGCAATTTCTGTGTTTCATCATCAATAAGAATGTCCAAGCGATACTGTAAACCTGAAATGAATCATTGGAATCTAATACTGGACTATCAGGAGAGGTTCAAATCATAGAAAGTTAGAGAGTCAGTCCTCTTGTACTTAAGTCGGCATTGTGCCTTTTGAATTTAATTCGGATGCTATTTCTGTGTTTCATCGTCAATAAGAAGGTCCAAGGTATACAGGAAACCTGAAGTGAAGCATCGGAATCTAAAACTGGACTCACAGGAGAGGTTGAATTCATAGAAAGTGAGAGTGTCAGTCCTCTTGTACTTAAGTCGGCATTGTGCCTTTTGTATTAAATTCGGATGCATGTTCTGTGTTTCATCATCACTAAGAAGGTCCAAGGGATACAGTGAACCTGAAGTGAAGCATTGGAATCTAAAACTGGGCTCACAGAAGAGGTTCAAATCATACAAAGTTAGAGTGTCAGTCCTCTTGTACTTAAGTCGGCATTGTGCCTTTTGAATTTAACTCGGATGAAATTTCTGAGTTTCATCGTCAATAAGAAGGTCCAAGGGATACAGTAAACCTGCAGTGAAGCATCGGAATCTAAAACTTGACTCACAGGAGATGTTCAAATCATAGAAAGTGAGAGTGTCAGTCCTCTTGTACTTAAGTCGGCTTTGTGCATTTTGTATTAAATTCGGATGCAATTTCTGTGTTTCATCATCAATAAGAATGTCCAAGCGATACTGTAAACCTGAAATGAATCATTGGAATCTAATACTGGACTATCAGGAGAGGTTCAAATCATAGAAATTTAGAGAGACAGTCCTCTTGTACTTAAGTCGGCATTATGCCTTTTGTATTAAATTCGGATGCATGTTCTGTGTTTCATCATCAATAAGAAGGTCCAAGGGATACTGTGAACCTGAAGTGCTGCATCGGAATCTAAAACTGGGCTCACAGAAGAGGTTCAAATCATAGAGAGTTAGAGTGTCAGTCCTCTTCTACTTAAGTCGGCATTGTGCCTTTTGAATTTAACTCGGATGAAATTTCTGAGTTTCATCGTCAATAAGAAGGTCCAAGGGATACAGTAAACCTGCAGTGAAGCATCGGAATCTAAAACTGGACTCCCAGGAGATGTTCAAATCATAGAAAGTGAGAGTGTCTCTCCTCTTGTACTTAAGTCGGCATTGTGTCCTTTGTATTAAATTCGGATGCAATTTCTGTGTTTCATCATCAATAAGAATGTCCAAGGGATACTGTAAACCTGATATGAATCATCGGAATCTAAAACTGGACTAACAGGAGAGGTTCAAATCATAGAAAGTTAGAGAGTCAGTCCTCTTGTACTTAAGTCGGCATTGTGCCTTTTCAATTTAACTCGGATGAAATTTCTGTGTTACATCGTCAATAAGAAGGTCCAAGGTATACAGGAAACCTGAAGTGAAGCATCGGAATCTAAAACAGGACTCACAGGAGAGGTTGAATTCATAGAAAGTGAGAGTGTCAGTCCTCTTGTACTTAAGTCGGCATTGTGCATTTTGTGTTAAATTCGGATGCAAGTTCTGTGTTTCATCATCAATAAGAAGGTCCAAGGGATACAGTGAACCTGAAGTGAAGCATCGGAATCTTAAACTGGGCACACAGGAGAGGTTCAAATCATTGAAACTTAGAGTGTCAGTCCTATTGTACTTAAGTCGGCATTGTGCTTTTTGAATTTAATTCGGATGAAATTTCTGTGTTTCATCGTCAATAAGAAGGTCCAAGGGAAACAGTAAAGTCGAAGTGAAGCATCGGAATCTAATACTGGACTCACAGTGGAGGTTCAAATCATAGAAAGTTAGAGCGTCAGTTCTCTCGTACTTAAGTCGGCATTGTGCCTTTTGAATTTAATTCCGATGCAATTTCTGTGTTTCATCGTCAATAAGAAGGTCCAAGGTATACACTGAACCTGAAGAGAAGCATCTTAATCCAATACTGGACTCACGGGGGAGGCTCAAATCACAGAAAGTTAGCGTGTCAGTCCCTTTGTACTTAAGTCGTCATTGTGCATTTTGTATTAAATTCGGATGCAATTATTGTGTTTCATCGTCAATAAGAGAGTCCAAGGAATACAGGAAACCTGAAGTGAAGCATCCGAATCTAAAACTGGGCTCACAGGAGAGGTACAAATAATAGGAAGTTAGAGAGTCAGTCCTCTAGTACTTAAGTCGGCATTGTGCCTTTTGAATTTAATTCCGATGCAATTTCTGTGTTTCATCGTCAGTAAGAAGGTCTAAGGTATACAGTGAACCTGAAGTGAAGCATCGGAATCTAAAACTGAACCCACAGGAGAGGTTCAAATCATAGAAAGTTAGAGTGTATGTCCTCTTGTACTTAAGTCAGCACTGTGCCTTTTGTATTAAATTTGGATGCAATTTCTGTGCTTCATCGTCAATAAGAAGGTGCAAGTGATATAGAAGACCTGAAGTGAAGAATCGGAATCTAAAACTTGACTCCCAGGAGATGTTCAAATCATAGAAAGTGAGAGTGTCTCTCCTCTTGTACTTAAGTCGGCATTGTGTCCTTTGTATTAAATTCGGATGCAATTTCTGTGTTTCATCATCAATAAGAATGTCCAAGGGATACTGTAAACCTGATATGAATCATCGGAATCTAAAACTGGACTAACAGGAGAGGTACAAATCATAGAAAGTTAGAGAGTCAGTCCTCTTGTACTTAAGTCGGCATTGTGCCTTTTGAATTTAATTCGGATGCAATTTCTGTGTTTCATCGTCAATAAGAAGGTCCAAGGTATACAGTGAACCCGAAGTGAAGCATCGGAATCTGAAATTGAACTCACAGGAGAGGTTCAAATCATAGAAAGTTAGAGTGTCTGTCCTCTTGTACTTAAGTCAGCACTGTGCCTTTTGTATTAAATTCGGATGCAATTTCTGTGCTTCATCGTCAATAAGAAGGTGCAAGTGATATAGAAGACCTGAAGTGAAGAATCGGAATCTAAAACTTGACTCACAGGAGTTGTTCAAATCATAGAGAGTGAGAGTGTCAGTCCCCTTGTACTTACGTAGGCATTGTGCTTTTTGTATTAAATTCGGATGCAAATTCTGTGTTTCATCATCAATAAGAATGTCCAAGGGATACTGTAAACCTGAAATGAATCATTGGAATCTAAAACTGGACTATCAGGAGAGGTTCAAATCATAGAAATTTAGAGAGACAGTCCTCTTGTACTTAAGTCGGCATTATGCCTTTTGTATTAAATTCGGATGCATGTTCTGTGTTTCATCATCAATAAGAAGGTCCAAGGGATACTGTGAACCTGAAGTGCAGCGTCGGAATCTAAAACAGGACTCACAGGAGAGGTTGAATTCATAGAAAGTGAGAGTGTCAGTCCTCTTGTACTTAAGTCGGCATTGTGCATTTTGTGTTAAATTCGGATGCAAGTTCTGTGTTTCATCATCAATAAGAAGGTCCAAGGGATACAGTGAACCTGAAGTGAAGCATCGGAATCTAAAACTGGGCACACAGGAGAGGTTCAAATCATTGAAACTTAGAGTGTCAGTCCTATTGTACATAAGTCGGCATTGTGCTTTTTGAATTTAATTCGGATGAAATTTCTATGTTTCATCGTCAATAAGAAGGTCCAAGGGAAACAGTAAAGTCGAAGTGAAGCATCGGAATCTAATACTGGACTCACAGTGGAGGTTCAAATCATAGAAAGTTAGAGCGTCAGTTCTCTCGTACTTAAGTCGGCGTTGTGCCTTTTGAATTTAATTCCGATGCAATTTCTGTGTTTCATCGTCAATAAGAAGGTCCAAGGTATACACTGAACCTGAAGAGAAGCATCGGAATCCAATACTGGACTCACGGGGGAGGCTCAAATCACAGAAAGTGAGCGTGTCAGTCCCTTTGTACTTAAGTCGTCATTGTGCATTTTGTATTAAATTCGGATGCAATTATTGTGTTTCATCGTCAATAAGAGAGTCCAAGGAATACAGGAAACCTGAAGTGAAGCATCCGAATCTAAAACTGGGCTCACAGGAGAGGTACAAATAATAGGAAGTTAGAGAGTCAGTCCTCTAGTACTTAAGTCGGCATTGTGCCTTTTGAATTTAATTCCGATGCAATTTCTGTGTTTCATCGTCAGTAAGAAGGTCTAAGGTATACAGTGAACCTGAAGTGAAGCATCGGAATCTAAAACTGAACTCACAGGAGAGGTTCAAATCATAGAAAGTTAGAGTGTATGTCCTCTTGTACTTAAGTCAGCACTGTGCCTTTGGTATTAAATTTGGATGCAATTTCTGTGCTTCAACGTCAATAAGAAGGTGCAAGTGATATAGAAGACCTGAAGTGAAGAATCGGAATCTAAAACTTGACTCACAGGAGATGTTCAAATCATAGAAAGTGAGAGTGTCAGTCCTCTTGTACTTAAGTCGGCTTTGTGCATTTTGTATTAAATTCGGATGCAATTTCTGTGTTTCATCATCAATAAGAATGTCCAAGCGATACTGTAAACCTGAAATGAATCATTGGAATCTAATACTGGACTATCAGGAGAGGTTCAAATCATAGAAAGTTAGAGAGTCAGTCCTCTTGTACTTAAGTCGGCATTGTGCCTTTTGAATTTAATTCGGATGCTATTTCTGTGTTTCATCGTCAATAAGAAGGTCCAAGGTATACAGGAAACCTGAAGTGAAGCATCGGAATCTAAAACTGGACTCACAGGAGAGGTTGAATTCATAGAAAGTGAGAGTGTCAGTCCTCTTGTACTTAAGTCGGCATTGTGCCTTTTGTATTAAATTCGGATGCATGTTCTGTGTTTCATCATCACTAAGAAGGTCCAAGGGATACAGTGAACCTGAAGTGAAGCATTGGAATCTAAAACTGGGCTCACAGAAGAGGTTCAAATCATACAAAGTTAGAGTGTCAGTCCTCTTGTACTTAAGTCGGCATTGTGCCTTTTGAATTTAACTCGGATGAAATTTCTGAGTTTCATCGTCAATAAGAAGGTCCAAGGGATACAGTAAACCTGCAGTGAAGCATCGGAATCTAAAACTTGACTCACAGGAGATGTTCAAATCATAGAAAGTGAGAGTGTCAGTCCTCTTGTACTTAAGTCGGCTTTGTGCATTTTGTATTAAATTCGGATGCAATTTCTGTGTTTCATCATCAATAAGAATGTCCAAGCGATACTGTAAACCTGAAATGAATCATTGGAATCTAATACTGGACTATCAGGAGAGGTTCAAATCATAGAAATTTAGAGAGACAGTCCTCTTGTACTTAAGTCGGCATTATGCCTTTTGTATTAAATTCGGATGCATGTTCTGTGTTTCATCATCAATAAGAAGGTCCAAGGGATACTGTGAACCTGAAGTGCTGCATCGGAATCTAAAACTGGGCTCACACAAGAGGTTCAAATCATAGAGAGTTAGAGTGTCAGTCCTCTTCTACTTAAGTCGGCATTGTGCCTTTTGAATTTAACTCGGATGAAATTTCTGAGTTTCATCGTCAATAAGAAGGTCCAAGGGATACAGTAAACCTGCAGTGAAGCATCGGAATCTAAAACTGGACTCCCAGGAGATGTTCAAATCATAGAAAGTGAGAGTGTCTCTCCTCTTGTACTTAAGTCGGCATTGTGTCCTTTGTATTAAATTCGGATGCAATTTCTGTGTTTCATCATCAATAAGAATGTCCAAGGGATACTGTAAACCTGATATGAATCATCGGAATCTAAAACTGGACTAACAGGAGAGGTTCAAATCATAGAAAGTTAGAGAGTCAGTCCTCTTGTACTTAAGTCGGCATTGTGCCTTTTCAATTTAACTCGGATGAAATTTCTGTGTTACATCGTCAATAAGAAGGTCCAAGGTATACAGGAAACCTGAAGTGAAGCATCGGAATCTAAAACAGGACTCACAGGAGAGGTTGAATTCATAGAAAGTGAGAGTGTCAGTCCTCTTGTACTTAAGTCGGCATTGTGCATTTTGTGTTAAATTCGGATGCAAGTTCTGTGTTTCATCATCAATAAGAAGGTCCAAGGGATACAGTGAACCTGAAGTGAAGCATCGGAATCTTAAACTGGGCACACAGGAGAGGTTCAAATCATTGAAACTTAGAGTGTCAGTCCTATTGTACTTAAGTCGGCATTGTGCTTTTTGAATTTAATTCGGATGAAATTTCTGTGTTTCATCGTCAATAAGAAGGTCCAAGGGAAACAGTAAAGTCGAAGTGAAGCATCGGAATCTAATACTGGACTCACAGTGGAGGTTCAAATCATAGAAAGTTAGAGCGTCAGTTCTCTCGTACTTAAGTCGGCATTGTGCCTTTTGAATTTAATTCCGATGCAATTTCTGTGTTTCATCGTCAATAAGAAGGTCCAAGGTATACACTGAACCTGAAGAGAAGCATCTTAATCCAATACTGGACTCACGGGGGAGGCTCAAATCACAGAAAGTTAGCGTGTCAGTCCCTTTGTACTTAAGTCGTCATTGTGCATTTTGTATTAAATTCGGATGCAATTATTGTGTTTCATCGTCAATAAGAGAGTCCAAGGAATACAGGAAACCTGAAGTGAAGCATCCGAATCTAAAACTGGGCTCACAGGAGAGGTACAAATAATAGGAAGTTAGAGAGTCAGTCCTCTAGTACTTAAGTCGGCATTGTGCCTTTTGAATTTAATTCCGATGCAATTTCTGTGTTTCATCGTCAGTAAGAAGGTCTAAGGTATACAGTGAACCTGAAGTGAAGCATCGGAATCTAAAACTGAACCCACAGGAGAGGTTCAAATCATAGAAAGTTAGAGTGTATGTCCTCTTGTACTTAAGTCAGCACTGTGCCTTTTGTATTAAATTTGGATGCAATTTCTGTGCTTCATCGTCAATAAGAAGGTGCAAGTGATATAGAAGACCTGAAGTGAAGAATCGGAATCTAAAACTTGACTCCCAGGAGATGTTCAAATCATAGAAAGTGAGAGTGTCTCTCCTCTTGTACTTAAGTCGGCATTGTGTCCTTTGTATTAAATTCGGATGCAATTTCTGTGTTTCATCATCAATAAGAATGTCCAAGGGATACTGTAAACCTGATATGAATCATCGGAATCTAAAACTGGACTAACAGGAGAGGTTCAAATCATAGAAAGTTAGAGAGTCAGTCCTCTTGTACTTAAGTCGGCATTGTGCCTTTTGAATTTAATTCGGATGCAATTTCCGTGTTTCATCGTCAATAAGAAGTTCCAAGGTATACAGGAGACCTAAAGTGAAGCATCGGAATCTAAAACTGGAACCACAGGAGAGGTTGAATTCATAGAAAGTGAGAGTGTCAGTCCTCTTGTACTTAAGTCGGCATTGTGCCTTTTGTATTAAATTCGGATGGAAGTTCTGTGTTTCATCATCAATAAGAAGGTCCAAGGGATACAGTGAACCTGAAGTGAATCATCGGAATCTAAAACTGGGCTCACAGGATAGGTTCAAATCATTGAAAGTTAGAGTGTCAGTCCTCTTGTACTTAAGTCGGCATTGTGCATTTTGAATTTAATTCGGATGAAATTTCTGTGTTTCATCGTCAATAAGAAGGTCCAAGGGAAACAGTAAAGTCGAAGTGAAGCATCGGAATCTAAAACTGGACTCACAGTGGAGGTTCAAATCATAGAAAGTTAGAGTGTCAGTTCTCTTGTACTTAAGTCGGCATTGTGCCTTTTGAATTTAATTCCGATGAAATTTCTGTGTTTCATCGTCAATAAGAAGGTCCAAGGTATACACTGAACCTGAAGTGAAGCATCGGAATCTAATACTGGACTCACGGGAGAGGCTCAAATCACAGAAAGTTAGCGTGTCAGTCCCTTTGTACTTAAGTCGTCATTGTGCCTTTTGTATTAAATTCGGATGCAATTTCTGTGTTTCATCGTCAATAAGAGAGTCCAAGGAATACCGTAAACCTGAAGTGAAGCACCCGAATCTAAAACTGGGCTCACAGGAGAGGTACAAATCATAGAAAGTTAGAGAGTCAGTCCTCTAGTACTTAAGTCGGCATTGTGACTTTTGAATTTAATTCCGATGCAATTTCTGTGTTTCATCGTCAATAAGAAGGTCCAAGGTATACAGTGAACCTGAAGTGAAGCATCGGAATCTGAAATTGAACTCACAGGAGAGGTTCAAATCATAGAAAGTTAGAGTGTCTGTCCTCTTGTACTTAAGTCAGCACTGTGCCTTTTGTATTAAATTCGGATGCAATTTCTGTGCTTCATCGTCAAAAAGAAGGTGCAAGTGATATAGAAGACCTGAAGTGAAGAATCGGAATCTAAAACTTGACTCACAGGAGTTGTTCAAATCATAGAGAGTCAGAGTGTCAGTCCTCTTCTACTTAAGTCGGCATTGTGCCTTTTGAATTTAACTCGGATGAAATTTCTGTGTTTCATCGTCAATAAGAAGGTCCAAGGGATACAGTAAACCTGAAGTGAAGCATTGGAATCTAAAACTGGACTATCAGGAGAGGTTCAAATTAGAAAGTTAGAGAGTCAGTCCTCTTGTACTTAAGTCGGCATTGTGCCTTTTGAATTTAATTCGGATGCAATTTCTGTGTTTCATCGTCAATAAGAAGGTGCAAGGTATACAGGTCACCTGAAGTGAAGCATCGGAATCTAAAACTGGACTCACAGGAGAGGTTGAATTCATAGAAAGTGAGTGTGTCAGTCCTCTTGTACTTAAGTCGGCATTGTGCCTTTTGTATTAAATTCGGATGCATGTTCTGTGTTTCATCATCAATAAGAAGGTCCAAGGGATACAGTGAACCTGAAGTGAGGCATCGGAATCTAAAACTGGGCTCACAGGAGAGGTTCAAATCATAGAAAGTTAGAGTGTCAGTCCTCTTGTACTTAAGTCGGCATTGTGAATTTTGAATTTAACTCGGATGAAATTTCTGTGTTTCATCGTCAATAAGAAGGTCCAAGGGATACAGTAAACCTGAAGTGAAGCATCGGAATCTAAAACTGGACTCACAGTGGAGGTTCAAATCATAGAAAGTTAGAGCGTCAGTTCTCTCGTACTTAAGTCGGCATTGTGCCTTTTGAATTTAATTCCGATCAATTTCTGTGTTTCATCGTCAATAAGAAGGTCCAAGGTATACACTGAACCTGAAGTGAAGCATCGGAATCCAATACTGGACTCACGGGGGAGGCTCAAATCACAGAAAGTTAGAGTGTCAGTCCCTTTGTACTTATGTCGTCATTGTGCATTTTGTATTAAATTCGGATGCAATTTTTGTGTTTCATCGTCAATAAGAAGGTCCAAGGGAAACAGTAAAGTCGAAGTGAAGCATCGGAATCTAAAACTGGACTCACAGTGGAGGTTCAAATCATAGAAAGTTAGAGTGTCAGTTCTCTTGTACTTAAGTCGGCATTGTGCCTTTTGAATTTAATTCCGATGCAATTTCTGTGTTTCATCGTCAATAAGAAGGTCCAAGGTATACACTGAACCTGAAGTGAAGCATCGGAATATAATACTGGACTCAAGGGAGAGGCTCAAATCACAGAAAGTAGCGTGTCAGTCCCTTTGTACTTAAGTCGTCATTGTGCCTTTTGTACTAATTCGGATGCAATTTCTGTGTTTCATCGTCAATAAGAGAGTCCAAGGAATACTGTAAACCTGAAGTGAAGCATCCGAATCTAAAACTGGGCTCACAGGAAAGGTAAAATCATAGAAAGTTAGAGAGTCAGTCCTCTAGTACTTAAGTCGGCATTGTGCTTTTTGAATTTAATTCCGATGCAATTTCTGTGTTTCATCGTCAATAAGAAGGTCCAAGGTATACAGCGAACCCGAAGTGAAGCATCGGAATCTAAAATTAAACTCACAGGAGAGGTTCAAATCATAGAAAGTAAGAGTGTCTGTCCTCTTGTACTTAAGTCAGCACTGTGCCTTTTGTATTAAATTCGGATGCAATTTCTGTGCTTCATCGTCAATAAGAAGGTGCAAGTGATATAGAAGACCTGAAGTGAAGAATCGGAATCTAAAACTTGACTCACAGGAGTTGTTCAAATCATAGGGAGTGAGAGTGTTAGTCCTCTTGTACTTAAGTAGGCATTGTGCTTTTTGTATTAAATTCGGATGCAAATTCTGTGTTTCATCATCAATAAGAATGTCCAAGGGATACTGTAAACCTGAAATGAATCATTGGAATCTAAAACTGGACTATCAGGAGAGATTCAAATCATAGAAATTTAGAGAGACAGTCCTCTTGTACTTAAGTCGGCATTATGCCTTTTGTATTAAATTCGGATGCATGTTCTGTGTTTCATCATCAATAAGAAGGTCCAAGGGATACTGTGAACCTGAAGTGCAGCATCGGAATCTAATACTGGGCTCACAGGAGAGGTTCAAATCATAGAGAGTTAGAGTGTCAGTCCTCTTCTACTTAAGTCGGCATTGTGCCTTTTGAATTTAACTCGGATGAAATTTCTGTGTTTCATCGTCAATAAGAAGGTCCAAGGGATACAGTAAACCTGAAGTGAAGCATCGGAATCTAAAACTGGACTCACAGGAGATGTTCAAATCATAGAAAGTGAGAGTGTCAGTCCTCATGTACTTAAGTCGACATTGTGCCTTTTGTATTAAATTCGGATGCAATTTCTGTGTTTCATCATCAATAAGAATGTCCAAGGGATACTGTAAACCTGATATGAATCATCGGAATCTAAAACTGGACTAACAGGAGAGGTTCAAATCATAGAAAGTTAGAGAGTCGGTCCTCTTGTACTTAAGTCGGCATTGTGCCTTTTGAATTTAATTCGGATGCAATTTCCGTGTTACATCGTCAATAAGAAGGTCCAAGGTATACAGGAAACCTGAAGTGAAGCATCGGAATCTAAAACAGGACTCACAGGAGAGGTTGAATTCATAGAAAGTGAGAGTGTCAGTCCTCTTGTACTTAAGTCGGCATTGTGCACTTTGTGTTAAATTCGGATGCAAGTTCTGTGTTTCATCATCAATAAGAAGGTCCAAGGGATACAGTGAACCTGAAGTGAAGCATCGGAATCTAAAACTGGGCACACAGGAGAGGTTCAAATCATTGAAAGTTAGAGTGTCAGTCCTATTGTACTTAAGTCGGCATTGTGTTTTTTGAATTTAATTCGGATGAAATTTCTGTGTTTCATCGTCAATAAGAAGGTCCAAGGGAAACAGTAAAGTCGATGTGAAGCATCGGAATCTAATACTGGACTCACAGTGGAGGTTCAAATCATAGAAAGTTAGAGCGTCAGTTCTCTCGTACTTAAGTCGGCATTGTGCCTTTTGAATTTAATTCCGATGCAATTTCTGTGTTTCATCGTCAATAAGAAGGTCCAAGGTATACACTGAACCTGAAGTGAAGCATCGGAATCCAATACTGGACTCACGGGGGAGGCTCAAATCACAGAAAGTTAGCGTGTCAGTCCCTTTGTACTTAAGTCGACATTGTGCATTTTGTATTAAATTCGGATGCAATTATTGAGTTTCATCGTCAATAAGAGAGTCCAAGGAATACAGTAAACCTGAAGTGAAGCATCCGAATCTAAAACTGGGCTCACAGGAGAGGTACAAATAATAGGAAGTTAGAGAGTCAGTCCTCTAGTACTTAAGTCGGCATTGTGCCTTTTGAATTTAATTCCGATGCAATTTCTGTGTTTCATCGTCAGTAAGAAGGTCTAAGGTATACAGTGAACCTGAAGTGAAGCATCGGAATCTAAAACTGAACTCACAGGAGAGGTTCAAATCATAGAAAGTTAGAGTGTATGTCCTCTTGTACTTAAGTCAGCACTGTGCCTTTTGTATTAAATTTGGATGCAATTTCTCTGCTTCATCGTCAATATGAAGGTGCAAGTGATATAGAAGACCTGAAGTGAAGAATCGGAATCTAAAACTTGACTCACAGGAGATGTTCAAATCATAGAAAGTGAGAGTGTCAGTCCTCTTGTACTTAAGTCGGCTTTGTGCATTTTGTATTAAATTCGGATGCAATTTCTGTGTTTCATCATCAATAAGAATGTCCAAGGGATACTGTAAACCTGAAATGAATCATTGGAATCTAATACTGGACTATCAGGAGAGGTTCAAATCATAGAAAGTTAGAGAGTCAGTCCTCTTGTACTTAAGTCGGCATTGTGCCTTTTGAATTTAATTCGGATGCAATTTCTGTGTTTCATCGTCAATAAGAAGGTCCAAGGTATACAGGAAACCTGAAGTGAAGCATCGGAATCTAAAACTGGACTCACAGGAGAGGTTGAATTCATAGAAAGTGAGAGTGTCAGTCCTCTTGTACTTAAGTCGGCATTGTGCCTTTTGTATTAAATTCGGATGCATGTTCTGTGTTTCATCATCAATAAGAAGGTCCAAGGGATACTGTAAACCTGATATGAATCATCGGAATCTAAAACTGGACTAACAGGAGAGGTTCAAATCATAGAAAGTTAGAGAGTCAGTCCTCTTGTACTTAAGTCGGCATTGTGCCTTTTGAATTTAATTCGGATGCAATTTCCGTGTTTCATCGTCAATAAGAAGTTCCAAGGTATACAGGAAACCTGAAGTGAAGCATCGGAATCTAAAACTGGAACCACAGGAGATGTTGAATTCATAGAAAGTGAGAGTGTCAGTCCTCTTGTACTTAAGTCGGCATTGTGCCGTTTGTATTAAATTCGGATGCAAGTTCTGTGTTTCATCATCAATTAGAAGGTCCAAGGGATACAGTGAACCTGAAGTGAATCATCGGAATCTAAAACTGGGCTCACAGGATAGGTTCAAATCATTGAAAGTTAGAGTGTCAGTCCTCTTGTACTTAAGTTGGCATTGTGCATTTTGAATTTAATTCGGATGAAATTTCTGTGTTTCATCGTCAATAAGAAGGTCCAAGGGAAACAGTAAAGTCGAAGTGAAGCATCGGAATCTAAAACTGGACTCACAGTGGAGGTTCAAATCATAGAATGTTAGAGTGTCAGTTCTCTTGTACTTAAGTCGGCATTGTGCCTTTTGAATTTAATTCCGATGAAATTTCTGTGTTTCATCGTCAATAAGAAGGTCCAAGGTATACACTGAACCTGAGGTGAAGCATCAGAATCTAATACTGGACTCACGGGAGAGGCTCAAATCACAGAAAGTTAGCGTGTCAGTCCCTTTGTACTTAAGTCGTCATTGTGCCTTCTGTATTAAATTCGGATGCAATTTCTGTGTTTCATCGTCAATAAGAGAGTCCAAGGAATACCGTAAACCTGAAGTGAAGCATCCGAATCTAAAACTGGGCTCACAGGAGAGGTACAAATCATAGAAAGTTAGAGAGTCAGTCCTCTAGTACTTAAGTCGGCATTGTGCCTTTTGAATTTAATTCCGATGCAATTTCTGTGTTTCATCGTCAATAAGAAGGTCCAAGGTATACAGTGAACCCGAAGTGAAGCATCGGAATCTGAAATTGAACTCACAGGAGAGGTTCAAATCATAGAAAGTTAGAGTGTCTGTCCTCTTGTACTTAAGTCAGCACTGTGCCTTTTGTATTAAATTCGGATGCAATTTCTGTGCTTCATCGTCAATAAGAAGGTGCAAGTGATATAGAAGACCTGAAGTGAAGAATCGGAATCTAAAACTTGACTCACAGGAGTTGTTCAAATCATAGAGAGTGAGAGTGTCAGTCCCCTTGTACTTAAGTAGGCATTGTGCTTATTGTATTAAATTCGGATGCAAATTCTGTGTTTCATCATCAATAAGAATGTCCAAGGGATACTGTAAACCTGAAATGAATCATTGGAATCTAAAACTGGACTATCAGGAGAGGTTCAAATCATAGAAATTTAGAGAGACAGTCCTCTTGTACTTAAGTCGGCATTATGCATTTTGTGTTAAATTCGGATGCAAGTTCTGTGTTTCATCATCAATAAGAAGGTCCAAGGGATACAGTGAACCTGAAGTGAAGCATCGGAATCTAAAACTGGGCACACAGGAGAGGTTCAAATCATTGAAACTTAGAGTGTCAGTCCTATTGTACTTAAGTCGGCATTGTGCTTTTTGAATTTAATTCGGATGAAATTTCTATGTTTCATCGTCAATAAGAAGGTCCAAGGGAAACAGTAAAGTCGAAGTGAAGCATCGGAATCTAATACTGGACTCACAGTGGAGGTTCAAATCATTGAAAGTTAGAGCGTCAGTTCTCTCGTACTTAAGTCGGCGTTGTGCCTTTTGAATTTAATTCCGATGCAATTTCTGTGTTTCATCGTCAATAAGAAGGTCCAAGGTATACACTGAACCTGAAGAGAAGCATCGGAATCCGATACTGGACTCACGGGGGAGGCTCAAATCACAGAAAGTGAGCGTGTCAGTCCCTTTGTACTTAAGTCGTCATTGTGCATTTTGTATTAAATTCGGATGCAATTATTGTGTTTCATCGTCAATAAGAGAGTCCAAGGAATACAGGAAACCTGAAGTGAAGCATCCGAATCTAAAACTGGGCTCACAGGAGAGGTACAAATAATAGGAAGTTAGAGAGTCAGTCCTCTAGTACTTAAGTCGGCATTGTGCCTTTTGAATTTAATTCCGATGCAATTTCTGTGTTTCATCGTCAGTAAGAAGGTCTAAGGTATACAGTGAACCTGAAGTGAAGCATCGGAATCTAAAACTGAACTCACAGGAGAGGTTCAAATCATAGAAAGTTAGAGTGTATGTCCTCTTGTACTTAAGTCAGCACTGTGCCTTTTGTATTAAATTTGGATGCAATTTCTGTGCTTCAACGTCAATAAGAAGGTGCAAGTGATATAGAAGACCTGAAGTGAAGAATCGGAATCTAAAACTTGACTCACAAGAGATGTTCAAATCATAGAAAGTGAGAGTGTCAGTCCTCTTGTACTTAAGTCGGCTTTGTGCATTTTGTATTAAATTCGGATGCAGCTTCTGTGTTTCATCATCAATAAGAATGTCCAAGCGATACTGTAAACCTGAAATGAATCATTGGAATCTAATACTGGACTATCAGGAGAGGTTCAAATCATAGAAAGTTAGAGAGTCAGTCCTCTTGTACTTAAGTCGGCATTGTGCCTTTTGAATTTAATTCGGATGCTATTTCTGTGTTTCATCGTCAATAAGAAGGTCCAAGGTATACAGGAAACCTGAAGTGAAGCATCGGAATCTAAAACTGGACTCACAGGAGAGGTTGAATTCATAGAAAGTGAGAGTGTCAGTCCTCTTGTACTTAAGTCGGCATTGTGCCTTTTGTATTAAATTCGGATGCATGTTCTGTGTTTCATCATCAATAAGAAGGTCCAAGGGATACAGTGAACCAGAAGTGAAGCATTGGAATCTAAAACTGGGCTCACAGGAGAGGTTCAAATCATACAAAGTTAGAGTGTCAGTCCTCTTGTACTTAAGTCGGCATTGTGCCTTTTGAATTTAACTCGGATGAAATTTCTGAGTTTCATCGTCAATAAGAAGGTCCAAGGGATACAGTAAACCTGCAGTGAAGCATCGGAATCTAAAACTGGACTCCCAGGAGATGTTCAAATCATAGAAAGTGAGAGTGTCTCTCCTCTTGTACTTAAGTCGGCATTGTGTCCTTTGTATTAAATTCGGATGCAATTTCTGTGTTTCATCATCAATAAGAATGTCCAAGGGATACTGTAAACCTGATATGAATCATCGGAATCTAAAACTGGACTAACAGGAGAGGTTCAAATCATAGAAAGTTAGAGAGTCAGTCCTCTTGTACTTAAGTCGGCATTGTGCCTTTTGAATTTAATTCGGATGCAATTTCCGTGTTTCATCGTCAATAAGAAGTTCCAAGGTATACAGGAAACCTAAAGTGAAGCATCGGAATCTAATACTGGACTCACGGGAGAGGCTCAAATCACAGAAAGTTAGAGTGTCAGTCCCTTTGTACTTAAGTCGTCATTGTGCCTTTTGTATTAAATTCGGATGCAATTTCTGTGTTTCATCGTCAATAAGAGAGTCCAAGGAATACCGCAAACCTGAAGTGAAGCACCCGAATCTAAAACTGGGCTCACAGGAGAGGTACAAATCATAGAAAGTTTGAGAGTCAGTCCTCTAGTACTTAAGTCGGCATTGTGCCTTTTGAATTTAATTCCGATGCAATTTCTGTGTTTCATCGTCAATAAGAAGGTCCAAGGTATACAGCGAACCCGAAGTGAAGCATCGGCATCTAAAATTGAACTCACAGGAGAGGTTCAAATCATAGAAAGTAAGAGTGTCTGTCCTCTTGTACTTAAGTCAGCACTGTGCCTTTTGTATTAAATTCGGATGCAATTTCTGTGCTTCATCGTCAATAAGAAGGTGCAAGTGATATAGAAGACCTGAAGTGAAGAATCGGAATCTAAAACTTGACTCACAGGAGTTGTTCAAATCATAGGGAGTGAGAGTGTCAGTCCTCTTGTACTTAAGTAGGCATTGTGCTTTTTGTATTAAATTCGGATGCAAATTCTGTGTTTCATCATCAATAAGAATGTCCAAGGGATACTGTAAACCTGAAATGAATCATTGGAATCTAAAACTGGACTATCAGGAGAGATTCAAATCATAGAAATTT
This sequence comes from Schistocerca americana, assembly GCF_021461395.2. Lineage (NCBI taxonomy): Eukaryota > Metazoa > Arthropoda > Insecta > Orthoptera > Acrididae > Schistocerca > Schistocerca americana. Next base: position 3,606,460 of record NW_025725917.1, on the reverse strand, counting down.
AGAGAGAATGTCCTGTTGTACTTAAGTCGGCATTATGCCTTTTGTATTAAATTCGGATGCATGTTCTGTGTTTCATCATCAATAAGAAGGTCCAAGGGATACTGTGAACCTGAAGTGCAGCATCGGAATCTAATACTGGGCTCACAGGAGAAGTTCAAATCATAGAGAGTTAGAGTGTCAGTCCTCTTCTACTTAAGTCGGCATTGTGCCTTTTGAATTTAACTCGGATGAAATTTCTGTGTTTCATCGTCAATAAGAAGGTCCAAGGGAAACAGTAAAGTCGATGTGAAGCATCGGAATCTAATACTGGACTCACAGTGGAGGTTCAAATCATAGAAAGTTAGGGCGTCAGTTCTCTCGTACTTAAGTCGGCATTGTGCCTTTTGAATTTAATTCCGATGCAATTTCTGTGTTTCATCGTCAATAAGAAGGTCCAAGGTATACACTGAACCTGAAGTGAAGCATCGGAATCCAATACTGGACTCACGGGGGAGGCTCAAATCACAGAAAGTTAGCATGTCAGTCCCTTTGTACTTAAGTCGTCATTGTGCATTTTGTATTAAATTCGGATGCAATTATTGTGTTTCATCGTCAATAAGAGAGTCCAAGGAATACAGTAAACCTGAAGTGAAGCATCCGAATCTAAAACTGGGCTCACAGGAGAGGTACAAATAATAGGAAGTTAGAGAGTCAGTCCTCTAGTACTTAAGTCGGCATTGTGCCTTTTGAATTTAATTCCGATGCAATTTCTGTGTTTCATCGTCAGTAAGAAGGTCTAAGGTATACAGTGAACCTGAAGTGAAGCATCGGAATCTAAAACTGAACTCACAGGAGAGGTTCAAATCATAGAAAGTTAGAGTGTATGTCCTCTTGTACTTAAGTCAGCACTGTGCCTTTTGTATTAAATTTGGATGCAATTTCTCTGCTTCATCGTCAATATGAAGGTGCAAGTGATATAGAAGACCTGAAGTGAAGAATCGGAATCTAAAACTTGACTCACAGGAGATGTTCAAATCATAGAAAGTGAGAGTGTCAGTCCTCTTGTACTTAAGTCGGCTTTGTGCATTTTGTATTAAATTCGGATGCAATTTCTGTGTTTCATCATCAATAAGAATGTCCAAGGGATACTGTAAACCTGAAATGAATCATTGGAATCTAATACTGGACTATCAGGAGAGGTTCAAATCATAGAAAGTTAGAGAGTCAGTCCTCTTGTACTTAAGTCGGCATTGTGCCTTTTGAATTTAATTCGGATGCAATTTCTGTGTTTCATCGTCAATAAGAAGGTCCAAGGTATACAGGAAACCTGAAGTGAAGCATCGGAATCTAAAACTGGACTCACAGGAGAGGTTGAATTCATAGAAAGTGAGAGTGTCAGTCCTCTTGTACTTAAGTCGGCATTGTGCCTTTTGTATTAAATTCGGATGCATGTTCTGTGTTTCATCATCAATAAGAAGGTCCAAGGGATACTGTAAACCTGATATGAATCATCGGAATCTAAAACTGGACTAACAGGAGAGGTTCAAATCATAGAAAGTTAGAGAGTCAGTCCTCTTGTACTTAAGTCGGCATTGTGCCTTTTGAATTTAATTCGGATGCAATTTCCGTGTTTCATCGTCAATAAGAAGTTCCAAGGTATACAGGAAACCTGAAGTGAAGCATCGGAATCTAAAACTGGAACCACAGGAGAGGTTGAATTCATAGAAAGTGAGAGTGTCAGTCCTCTTGTACTTAAGTCGGCATTGTGCCTTTTGTATTAAATTCGGATGCAAGTTCTGTGTTTCATCATCAATTAGAAGGTCCAAGGGATACAGTGAACCTGAAGTGAATCATCGGAATCTAAAACTGGGCTCACAGGATAGGTTCAAATCATTGAAAGTTAGAGTGTCAGTCCTCTTGTACTTAAGTTGGCATTGTGCATTTTGAATTTAATTCGGATGAAATTTCTGTGTTTCATCGTCAATAAGAAGGTCCAAGGGAAACAGTAAAGTCGAAGTGAAGCATCGGAATCTAAAACTGGACTCACAGTGGAGGTTCAAATCATAGAAAGTTAGAGTGTCAGTTCTCTTGTACTTAAGTCGGCATTGTGCCTTTTGAATTTAATTCCGATGAAATTTCTGTGTTTCATCGTCAATAAGAAGGTCCAAGGTATACACTGAACCTGAAGTGAAGCATCAGAATCTAATACTGGACTCACGGGAGAGGCTCAAATCACAGAAAGTTAGCGTGTCAGTCCCTATGTACTTAAGTCGTCATTGTGCCTTCTGTATTAAATTCGGATGCAATTTCTGTGTTTCATCGTCAATAAGAGAGTCCAAGGAATACCGTAAACCTGAAGTGAAGCATCCGAATCTAAAACTGGGCTCACAGGAGAGGTACAAATCATAGAAAGTTAGAGAGTCAGTCCTCTAGTACTTAAGTCGGCATTGTGCCTTTTGAATTTAATTCCGATGCAATTTCTGTGTTTCATCGTCAATAAGAAGGTCCAAGGTATACAGTGAACCCGAAGTGAAGCATCGGAATCTGAAATTGAACTCACAGGAGAGGTTCAAATCATAGAAAGTTAGAGTGTCTGTCCTCTTGTACTTAAGTCAGCACTGTGCCTTTTGTATTAAATTCGGATGCAATTTCTGTGCTTCATCGTCAATAAGAAGGTGCAAGTGATATAGAAGACCTGAAGTGAAGAATCGGAATCTAAAACTTGACTCACAGGAGTTGTTCAAATCATAGAGAGTGAGAGTGTCAGTCCCCTTGTACTTAAGTAGGCATTGTGCTTTTTGTATTAAATTCGGATGCAAATTCTGTGTTTCATCATCAATAAGAATGTCCAAGGGATACTGTAAACCTGAAATGAATCATTGGAATCTAAAACTGGACTATCAGGAGAGGTTCAAATCATAGAAATTTAGAGAGACAGTCCTATTGTACTTAAGTCGGCATTATGCCTTTTGTATTAAATTCGGATGCATGTTCTGTGTTTCATCATCAATAAGAAGGTCCAAGGGATACTGTGAACCTGAAGTGCAGCATCGGAATCTAAAACAGGACTCACAGGAGAGGTTGAATTCATAGAAAGTGAGAGTGTCAGTCCTCTTGTACTTAAGTCGGCATTGTGCATTTTGTGTTAAATTCGGATGCAAGTTCTGTGTTTCATCATCAATAAGAAGGTCCAAGGGATACAGTGAACCTGAAGTGAAGCATCGGAATCTAAAACTGGGCACACAGGAGAGGTTCAAATCATTGAAACTTAGAGTGTCAGTCCTATTGTACTTAAGTCGGCATTGTGCTTTTTGAATTTAATTCGGATGAAATTTCTATGTTTCAACGTCAATAAGAAGGTCCAAGGGAAACAGTAAAGTCGAAGTGAAGCATCGGAATCTAATACTGGACTCACAGTGGAGGTTCAAATCATAGAAAGTTAGAGCGTCAGTTCTCTCGTACTTAAGTCGGCATTGTGCCTTTTGAATTTAATTCCGATGCAATTTCTGTGTTTCATCGTCAATAAGAAGGTCCAAGGTATACACTGAACCTGAAGAGAAGCATCGGAATCCAATACTGGACTCACGGGGGAGGCTCAAATCACAGAAAGTGAGCGTGTCAGTCCCTTTGTACTTAAGTCGTCATTGTGCATTTTGTATTAAATTCGGATGCAATTATTGTGTTTCATCGTCAATAAGAGAGTCCAAGGAATACAGGAAACCTGAAGTGGAGCATCCGAATCTAAAACTGGGCTCACAGGAGAGGTACAAATAATAGGAAGTTAGAGAGTCAGTCCTCTAGTACTTAAGTCGGCATTGTGCCTTTTGAATTTAATTCCGATGCAATTTCTGTGTTTCATCGTCAGTAAGAAGGTCTAAGGTATACAGTGAACCTGAAGTGAAGCATCGGAATCTAAAACTGAACTCACAGGAGAGGTTCAAATCATAGAAAGTTAGAGTGTATGTCCTCTTGTACTTAAGTCAGCACTGTGCCTTTTGTATTAAATTTGGATGCAATTTCTGTGCTTCATCGTCAATAAGAAGGTGCAAGTGATATAGAAGACCTGAAGTGAAGAATCGGAATCAAAAACTTGACTCACAGGAGATGTTCAAATCATAGAAAGTGAGAGTGTCAGTCCTCTTGTACTTAAGTCGGCTTTGTGCATTTTGTATTAAATTCGGATGCAATTTCTGTGTTTCATCATCAATAAGAATGTCCAAGCGATACTGTAAACCTGAAATGAATCTTTGGAATCTAATACTGGACTATCAGGAGAGGTTCAAATCATAGAAAGTTAGAGAGTCAGTCCTCTTGTACTTAAGTCGGCATTGTGCCTTTTGAATTTAATTCGGATGCTATTTCTGTGTTTCATCGTCAATAAGAAGGTCCAAGGTATACAGGAAACCTGAAGTGAAGCATCGGAATCTAAAACTGGACTCACAGGAGAGGTTGAATTCATAGAAAGTGAGAGTGTCAGTCCTCTTGTACTTAAGTCGGCATTGTGCCTTTTGTATTAAATTCGGATGCATGTTCTGTGTTTCATCATCAATAAGAAGGTCCAAGGGATACAGTGAACCTGAAGTGAAGCATTGGAATCTAAAACTGGGCTCACAGGAGAGGTTCAAATCATACAAAGTTAGAGTGTCAGTCCTCTTGTACTTAAGTCGGCATTGTGCCTTTTGAATTTAACTCGGATGATATTTCTGAGTTTCATCGTCAATAAGAAGGTCCAAGGGATACAGTAAACCTGCAGTGAAGCATCGGAATCTAAAACTGGACTCCCAGGAGATGTTCAAATCATAGAAAGTGAGAGTGTCTCTCCTCTTGTACTTAAGTCGGCATTGTGTCCTTTGTATTAAATTCGGATGCAATTTCTGTGTTTCATCATCAATAAGAATGTCCAAGGGATACTGTAAACCTGATATGAATCATCGGAATCTAAAACTGGACTAACAGGAGAGGTTCAAATCATAGAAAGTTAGAGAGTCAGTCCTCTTGTACTTAAGTCGGCATTGTGCCTTTTGAATTTAATTCGGATGCAATTTCCGTGTTTCATCGTCAATAAGAAGTTCCAAGGTATACAGGAAACCTAAAGTGAAGCATCGGAATCTAATACTGGACTCACGGGAGAGGCTCATATCACAGAAAGTTAGAGTGTCAGTCCCTTTGTACTTAAGTCGTCATTGTGCCTTTTGTATTAAATTCGGATGCAATTTCTGTGTTTCATCGTCAATAAGAGAGTCCAAGGAATACCGTAAACCTGAAGTGAAGCACCCGAATCTAAAACTGGGCTCACAGGAGAGGTACAAATCATAGAAAGTTAGAAAGTCAGTCCTCTAGTACTTAAGTCGGCATTGTGCCTTTTGAATTTAATTCCGATGCAATTTCTGTGTTTCATCGTCAATAAGAAGGTCCAAGGTATACAGTGAACCCGAAGTGAAGCATCGGAATCTGAAATTGAACTCACAGGAGAGGTTCAAATCATAGAAAGTTAGAGTGTCTGTCCTCTTGTACTTAAGTCAGTACTGTGCCTTTTGTATTAAATTCGGATGCAATTTCTGTGCTTCATCGTCAAAAAGAAGGTGCAAGTGATATAGAAGACCTGAAGTGAAGAATCGGAATCTAAAACTTGACTCACAGAAGTTGTTCAAATCATAGAGAGTGAGAGTGTCAGTCCTCTTGTACTTAAGTAGGCATTGTGCTTTTTGTATTAAATTCGGATGCAAATTCTGTGTTTCATCATCAATAAGAATGTCCAAGGGATACTGTAAACCTGAAATGAATCATTGGAATCTAAAACTGGACTATCAGGAGAGGTTCAAATCATAGAAACTTAGAGAGACAGTCCTCTTGTACTTAAGTCGGCATTATGCCTTTTGTATTAAATTCGGATGCATGTTCTGTGTTTCATCATCAATAAGAAGGTCCAAGGGATACTGTGAACCTGAAGTGCAGCATCGGAATCTAAAACTGGGCTCACAGAAGAGGTTCAAATCATAGAGAGTTAGAGTGTCAGTCCTCTTCTACTTAAGTCGGCATTGTGCCTTTTGAATTTAACTCGGATGAAATTTCTGTGTTTCATCGTCAATAAGAAGGTCCAAGGGATACAGTAAACCTGAAGTGAAGCATCGGAATCTAAAATTGGACTCACAGGAGATGTTCAAATCATAGAAAGTGAGAGTGTCAGTCCTCTTGTACTTAAGTCGGCATTGTGCCTTTTGTATTTAATTCGGATGCAATTTCTGTGTTTCATCATCAATAAGAATGTCCAAGGGATACTGTAAACCTGATATGAATCATCGGAATCTAAAACTGGACTAACAGGAGAGGTTCAAATCATAGAAAGTTAGAGAGTCGGTCCTCTTGTACTTAAGTCGCGCATTGTGCCTTTTGAATTTAATTCGGATGCAATTTCCGTGTTTCATCGTCAATAAGAAGGTCCAAGGTATACAGGAAACCTGAAGTGAAGCATCGGAATCTAAAACAGGACTCACAGGAGAGGTTGAATTCATAGAAAGTGGGAGTGTCAGTCCCCTTGTACTTAAGTCGGCATTGTGCATTTTGTGTTAAATTCGGATGCAAGTTCTGTGTTTCATCATCAATAAGAAGGTCCAAGGGATACAGTGAACCTGAAGTGAAGCATCGGAATCTAAAACTGGGCACACAGGAGAGGTTCAAATCATTGAAAGTTAGAGTGTCAGTCCTATTGTACTTAAGTCGGCATTGTGCTTCTTGAATTTAATTCGGATGAAATTTCTGTGTTTCATCGTCAATAAGAACGTCCAAGGGAAACAGTAAAGCTGAAGTGAAGCATCGGAATCTAAAACTGGACTCACAGTGGAGGTTCAAATCATAGAAAGTTAGAGTGTCAGTTCTCTGCTACTTAAGTCGGCATTGTGCCTTTTTAATTTAATTCCGAAGCAATTTCTGTGATTTGTCGTCAATAAGACGGTCAAGTTGTACAGTAAACCTGAAGTGAGGCATCCGAATCTAAAACTAGACTCACATGAGAGAATCAAATCATAGAAAGTTAGAGTGTCAGTTCTCTTGTACATAAGTAAGCATTGTGCCATTTGAATTTAATTCCGATGCAATTTCTGTGTTTCATCGTCAATAAGAAGGTCCAAGTTATACAGTGAACCTGAAGTGAAGCATCGGAATCTAAAACTAGACTCACAGGAGAGGTTCAAATCATAGAAAGTTAGAGTGTCAGACCCCTTGTACTTAAGTCAGCATTGTGCATTTTATATTAAATTCGGATGCAATTTCTGTGTTTCATCGTCAATAAGAAGGTCCAAGGGATACAGTAAACCTGAAGTGAAGCATCGGAATCTAAAACTGGACTCACAGTGGAGGTTGAAATCATAGAAAGTTAGAGTATCCGTTCTCTGCTACTTAAACGGCATTGTGCCTTTTGAATTTAATTCCGAAGCAGTTTCTGTGCTTCATCGTCAATAAGAAGGTCCAAGGTGTACAGTAAGCCTGAAGTGAAGCATCCGAATCTAAAACTAGACTCACATGAGAGAATCAAATCATAGAAAGTTAGAGTGTCAGTTCTCTTGTACTTAAGTAAGCATTGTGCCTTTTGAATTTAATTCCGATGCAATTTCTGTGTTTCATCGTCAATACGAAGGCCCAAGGTATTCAGTGAACCTGAAGTGAAGCATCGGAATCTAATACTAGACTCACAGGAGAGGTTCAAATCATAGAAAGTTAGAGCGTCAGTCCTCTTGTACTTAATTCGGCATTGTGCCTTTTGAATTTAATTCCGATGCAATTACTGTGTTTCATCGTCAATAAGAAGGTCCAAGGGATACAGTGAACCTGAAGTGAAGCATTGGAATCGGACTCACAGGAGAGGTTCAAATCATAGAAAGTGAGAGTGTCAGTCCTCTTTTACTTAAGTCGGCAGTGTGCCTTTTGTATTAAATTCGGTTGCAATTTCTGTGTTTCATCGTCAATCAGGAGGTCCAACGTATACACGAAACCTGATGTCGTGCATCGGAATCTAAAACTGGACTCACAGGAGTGGTTCAAATCATAGAAAGTGAGAGTGTCGATCCTCTTGTACTTAAGTCGGCATTGTGACCTTTGTATTAAATTCGGATGCAATTTCTGTGTTTCATCGTCAATACGAAGGTCCAAGGGATACAGTAGACCTGAAGTGGGACATCGGAATCTAAAACTGGACTCACAGGAGAGGTTATAATCATAGAAAGTGAGAGTGTCAGTCCTCTTGTACTTAAGGCGCCATTGTGCCATTTGTATAAAATTCGAATGCAATTTCTGTGTTTCATCGTCAATAAGAAGTTCCAAGGTATACAGTGAACCTGAAGTGAAGCATCGGAATCTAAAACTGGACTCACTGGAGAGGTTTAAATCACAGAAAGTTAGAGTGGCAGTCCTTTTGTACGTAAGTCGTCATTGTGCCTTTTGTATTAAATTGGGATCTAATTTCTGTGTTTCATCGTCAATAACAAGTTCCAAGGGATACAGTAAACCTGAAGTGAAGCATCGGAATCTAAAACTGGACTCACAGTAGAGGTTCAAATCATAGACAGTTAGAGTGTCGGTCCTTTTGTACTTAAATCGGCACTGTGCCTTTTGAAATAAATTCCGAAGCAATAATTGTGCTTCTTCGTCAATAAGAAGGTCCAAGGTATACAGTAAACCTGAAGTGAAGCAACCGAATCTAAAACTGGTCTCACAGGAGAGGTACAAATCATAGAAAGTTAGATTGTCAGTCCTCTTGTACTTAAGTCAGCATTGTGCCTTTTGTATTAAAATCGGATGCAATTTCTGTGTTTCGTCGTCAATAAGAACGTCCAAGGTATACAGGAAACCTGAAGTGAAGCATCGGAATCTAAAACTAGACTCACAGGAGAGGTTCAAATCATAGAAAGTGAGAGTGTCAGTCCTCTTGTACTTAAGTCGGCATTGTGCATTTTGTATTAAATTCGGTTGCAATTTCTGAGTTTCATCGTCAATAAGGAGGTCCAAAGTATACACGAAACCTGAAGTCAAGCATCGGAATCCAAAACTGGACTCACAGGAGAGGTTCAAATCATAAAAAGTGAGAGTGTCAGTCCTCTTGTACTTAAGTCGGCATTGTGCCCTTTGTATTACATTCGGATGTAATTTCTGTGTTTCATCGTCAATAAGACCGTCCAAGGGATACAGTAGACCTGAAGTGAAGCATCGGAATCTAAAACTGGACTCACAGGAGAGGTTCAAATCATAGAATGTGAGAGTGTCAGTCCTCTTGTACTTAAGTCGGCATTGTGCCTTTTGAATTTAATTCCGATGCAATTTCTGTGTTTCATTGTCATTAAGAAGGTCCAAGGTATACAGTGAACCGGAAGTGAAGCATCGGAATCTAAAACTGGACTTACCGGAGAGGTTCAAATCATAGAAAGTTAGAGTGTCTGCCCTCTTGTACTTAAGTCAGCATTGTGCCTTTTGTATTAAACTCGGATGCAATTTCTGTGTTTCATCGTCAATAAGAAAGTAAAACGTATACATGAAACCTGAAGTGAGGCATCGGAATCTAAAACTGGACTCACAGGAGAGCTTCAAATCATAGAAAGTGAGAGTGTCAGTCCTCTTGTACTTAAGTCGGCCTTGTGCCTTTTGTATAAAATTCGAATGCAATATCTGTGTTTCATCGTCAATAAGAAGATCCAAGGTATACAGTAGACCTGAAGTGAAGCATCGGAATCTAAAACTTGTCTCACAGGAGTTGTTCAAATCATAGAAAGTGAGAGTGTCAGTCCTCTTGTACTTAAGTCAGCATTGAGCCTTTTGTATTAAACTCGGATGCAATTTCTGTGTTTCATCGTCAATAAGAACGTAAAACGTATACACGAAACCTGAAGTCAAGCATCGGAATCTAAAACTGGATTGACAGGAGAGCTTCAGATCATAGAAAGTGAGAGTGTCAGTGCCCTTGTACTTAAGTCGGCCTTGTGCCTTTTGTATAAAATTCGAATGCAATTTCTGTGTTTCATCGTCAATAAAAAGATCCAAAGTATACAGTGAACCTGAAGTGAAGCATCGGAATCTAAAACTGGACTCACTGGAGAGGTTCAAGTCACAGAAAGTTAGAGTGTCAGACCTCTTGTACTTAAGTCGTCATTGTTTCTTTTGTATTAAATTCGGATGCAATTGCTGTGTTTCATCGTCAATAAGAAGTTCCAAGGGATACAGTAAACCTGAAGTGAAGCATCGGAATCTAAAACTGTACTCACAGGAGAGGTTCAAATCATAGAAAGTTAGAGTGTCGGTCCTCTTGTATTTATGTCGGCATTGTGCCTTTTGAATTTAATTCCGAAGCAATATCTGTGCTTCTTCGTCAATAAGAAGGTCCAAGGTATACAGTAAACCTGAAGTGAACCATTCGAATCTAAAACTGGGCTCACAGGAGAGGTACAAATCATAGAAAGTTAGAGTGTCAGTCCTCATTTACTTAAGTCGGCATTGTGCCTTTTGAATTTAATTCCGATGCAATTTCTGTGTTTCATCGTCATTAAGAAGGTCCAAGGTATACAGTGAACCTGAAGTGAAGCATCGGAATCTAAAACTGGACTTACAGGAGAGGTTCAAATCATAGAAAGTTAGAGTGTCTGCCCTCTTGTACTTAACTCAGCATTGTGCCTTTCGTATTAAATTCGGATGCAATTTCTGTGCTTCATCGTCAATAAGAAGGTGCAAGTGATACAGCTGACCTGAAGTGAAGCATCGGAATCTAAAACTTGACTCACAGGAGTTGTTCAAATCATAGAAACTGAGAGTTTCTGTCCTCTTGTACTTAAGTCAGCTTTGTGCCTTTTGTATTAAACTCGGATGCAATTTCTGTGTTTCATCGTCAATAAAAACGTCCAAGGTATACAAGAAACCTGAAGTCAAGCATCGGAATCTAAAACTGGACTCACAGGAGAGGTTCAAATCATAGAAAGTGAGAGTGTCAGTCCTCTTGTGCTTAAGTCGGCCTTGTGCGTTTTGTATTAAATTCGGATGCAATTTCTGTGTTTCATCGACAATAAGAAAGTCCAACGGATACAGTAAACCTGAAGTGAAGCATCGGAATCTAAAACTGGACTCACAGGAGAGGTTCAAATCATAGAAAGTGAGAGTGTCAGTCCTCTTTTCTTATGTCGGCATTGTGCCTTTTGTATTAAATTCGGATGCAATTTCTGTGTTTCATCGTCAATAAAAGCGTCCAAGGTATACACGAGACCTGAAGTCAAGCATCGGAATCTAAAACTGGACTCACAGGAGAGGTTCAAATCATAGAAAGTGAGAATGTCAGTCCTCTTGTACTTATGTCGGCATTGTGCCTTTTGTATTACATTCGGATGCAATTTCTGTGTTTCATCGTCAATAAGAAGGTCCAAGGGATACAGTAGACCTGAAGTGAAGCATCGGAATCTAAAACTGGACTCACAGGAGAGGTTCAAATCATAGAAAGTAAGAGTGTCAGTCCTCTTGTACTTAAGTCGCCATTGTGCCTTTTGTATAAAATTCGAATGCAATTTCTGTGTTTCATCGTCAATAAGAAGATCCACGGTATACAGTGAACCTGAAGTGAAGCATCGGAATCTAAAACTGGACTCACTGGAGAGGTTCAAGTCACAGAAAGTCAGAGTGTCAGTCCTTTTGTACTTAAGTCGTCATTGTGCCTTTTGTATTAAATTCGGATGCAATTTCTGTGCTTCATCGACAATAAGAAGTTGCAAGGGATACAGTAAACCTGAAGTGAAGCATCGGAATCTAAAACTGTACTCACAGGAGAGGTTCAAATCATAGAAAGTTAGAGTGTCGGTCCTCTTGTACTTATGTCGGCATTGTGATTTTTGAATTTAATTACGAAGCAATATCTGTGCTTCTTCGTCAATAAGAAGGTCCAAGGTATACAGTAAACCTGAAGTGAAGCATTCGAATCTAAAACTAGACTCACAGGAGAGGTTCAAATCATAGAAAGTTAGAGTGTCTGCCCTCTTGTACTTAAGTCAGCATTGTGCCTTTCGTATTAAATTCGGATGCAATTTCGGTGCTTTATCGTCAATAAGAAGGTGCAAGTGATACAGTAGACCTGAAGTGAAGCATCGGAATCTAAAACTTGACTCACAGGAGTTGTTCAAATCATAGAAAGTGAGAGTGTCAGGCCTCTTGTACTTAAGTCAGCATTGTGCCTTTTGTATTAAACTCGGATGCAATTTCTGTGTTTCATCGTCAATAAGAACGTCCAAGGTATACCCGAAACCTGAAGTCAAGCATCGGAATCTAAAACTGGACTCACAAGAGGTTCAAATCATAGAATGTGAGTGTGTCAGTCCTCTTGTGCTTAAGTCGGCCTTGTGCGTTTTGTATTAAATTCGGATGCAATTTCTGTGTTTCATCGACAATAAGAAAGTCCAACGGATACAGTAAACCTGAAGTGAATCATCGGAATCTGAAACTGGACTCACAGAAGAGGTTTAAATCATAGAAAGTTAGAGAGTCAGTCCTCTTGTACTTATGTCGGCATTGTGCCTTTTGAATTTAATTCGGATACAATTTCTTTGTTTCATCGTCAATAAGAAGGTGCAAGGTATACAGGAAACCTGAAGTGAAGCATCGGAATCTAAAACTGGACTCACAGGAGAGGTTCAAATCATAGAAAGTGAGAGTGTCAGTCCTCTTGTACTTAAGTCGGCGTTGTGCCTTTTGTATTAAATTCGGATGCAATTTCTGTGTTTTATCGTCAATAAGAAGGTCCAAAGTATACACGATACCTGAAGTCAAGCATCGGAAACTAAAACTGGACTCACAGGAGAGGTTCAAATCATTGAAAGTGAGAGTGTCAGTCCTCTTGAACTTAAGTCGGCATTGTGCCTTTTGTATTAAATTCGGATGCAATTTCCGTGTTTCATCGTCAATAAGAAGGTTCAAGGGATACAGTAAACCTGAAGTGAAGCATCGGAATCTAAAACTGGACTCACAGGAGGGGTTCAAATCATAGAAAATGAGAGTGTCCGTCCTCTTGTACTTAAGTCGGCATTGTGCCTTTTGTATTAAATTCGGATGCAATTTCAGTTTTTCATCGTCAATAAGAAGGTACAAGGTATACAGGAAACCTGAAATGAAGCATTGGAATCTAAAACTGGACTCACAGGAGAGGTTCAAATCATAGAAAGTGAGAGTGTCAGTCCTCTTGTACTTAAGTCGGCGTTGTTCCTTTTGTATTAATTTCGGATGCAATTTCTGTGTTTCATCGTCAATAAGAAGGTCCAAAGTATACACGAAACCTGAAGTGAAGCATCGGAATCTAAAACTGGACTCACAGGAGAGGTTAAAATCATAGAAAGTGAGAGTGTCTATCCTCTCGTACTTAAGTCGGCATTATGCCTTTTGTATTACATTCGGATGCAATTTCTGTGTTTCATCGTCAATAAGACGGTCCAAGGGATACAGTAGACCTGAAGTGAAGCATCGGACTCTAAAACTGGACTCACAGGAGAGGTTCAAATCATAGAAAGTGAGAGTGTCAGTCCTCTTGTACTTATGTCGGCATTGTGCCTTTTGAATTTAATTCCGAAGCAATATCTGTGCTTCTTCGTCAATAAGAAGGTCCAAGGAATACAGTAAACCTGAAGTGAACCATTCGAATCTAAAATTGGGCTCACAGGAGAGGTACAAATCATAGAAAGTTAGAGTGTCAGTCCTCATGTACTTAAGTCGGCATTGTGCCTTTTGAATTTAATTCCGATGCAATTTCTGTGTTTCATCGTCATTAAGAAGGTCCAAGGTATACAGTGAACCTGAAGTGAAGCATCGGAATCTAAAACTGGACTTACAGGAGAGGTTCAAATCATAGAAAATTAGAGTGTCTGCCCTCTTGTACTTAAGTCAGCATTGTGCCTTTTCTATTAAATTCGGATGCAATTTCTGTGTTTTATCGTCAATAAAAACGTCCAAGGTATACACGAAACCTGAAGTCACGCATCGGAATCTAAAACTGGACTCACAGGAGAGGTCCAAATCATAGAAAGTGGGAATGTCAGTCCTCTTGTACTTAAGTCGGCATTGTGCCTTTTGTATTACATTCGGATGCAATTTCTGTGTTTCATCGTCAATAAGAAGGTCCAAGGGATACAGTAAACCTGAAGTGAATAATCGGAATCTAAAACTGGACTCACAGAAGAGGTTCAAATCATAGAAAGTTAGAGAGTCAGTCCTCTTGTACTTATGTCGGCATTGTGCCTTTTGAATTTTATTTGGATACAATTACTGTGTTTCATCGTCAATAAGAAGGTGCAAGGTATACATGAAACCTGAAGTGAAGCATCGGAATCTAAAACTGGACTCACAGGAGAGGTTTAAATCATAGAAAGTGAGAGTGTCAGTCCTCTTTTCCTTATGTCGGCATTGTGCCTTTTGTATTAAATTCGGATGCAATTTCTGTGTTTCGTCGTCAATAAGAACGTCCAAGGTATACAGGAAACCTGAAGTGAAGCATCGGAATCTAAAACTGGACTCACAGGAGAGGTTCAAATCATAGAAAGTGAGAGTGTCAGTCCTCTTGTACTTAAGTCGGCATTGTGCCTTTTGTATTAAATTCTGTTGCAATTTCTCAGTTTTATCGTCAATAAGGAGGTCCAAAGTATACACGAAACCTGAAGTCAAGCAACGGAATTTAAAACTGGACAGACAGGAGAGGTTCAAATCATAGAAAGTGAGAGTGTCAGTCCTCTTGTACTTAAGTCGCCATTGTGCCTTTTGTATAAAATTCGAATGCAATTTCTGTGTTTCATCGTCAATAAGAAGATCCACGGTATACAGTGAACCTGAAGTGAAGCATCGGAATCTAAAACTGGACTCACTGGAGAGGTTCAAGTCACAGAAAGTCAGAGTGTCAGTCCTTTTGTACTTAAGTCGTCATTGTGCCTTTTGTATTAAATTCGGATGCAATATCTGTGCTTCATCGACAATAAGAAGTTGCAAGGGATACAGTAAACCTGAAGTGAAGCATCGGAATCTAAAACTGTACTCACAGGAGAGGTTCAAATCATAGAAAGTTAGAGTGTCGGTCCTCTTGTACTTATGTCGGCATTGTGATTTTTGAATTTAATTACGAAGCAATATCTGTGCTTCTTCGTCAATAAGAAGGTCCAAGGTATACAGTAAACCTGAAGTGAAGCATTCGAATCTAAAACTAGACTCACAGGAGAGGTTCAAATCATAGAAAGTTAGAGTGTCTGCCCTCTTGTACTTAAGTCAGCATTGTGCCTTTCGTATTAAATTCGGATGCAATTTCGGTACTTTATCGTCAATAAGAAGGTGCAAGTGATACAGTAGACCTGAAGTGAAGCATCGGAATCTAAAACTTGACTCACAGGAGTTGTTCAAATCATAGAAAGTGAGAGTGTCAGTCCTCTTGTACTTAAGTCAGCATTGTGCCTTTTGTATTAAACTCGGATGCAATTTCTGTGTTTCATCGTCAATAAGAACGTCCAAGGTATACCCGAAACCTGAAGTCAAGCATCGGAATCTAAGACTGGACTCACAAGAGGTTCAAATCATAGAATGTGAGTGTGTCAGTCCTCTTGTGCTTAAGTCGGCCTTGTGCGTTTTGTATTAAATTCGGATGCAATTTCTGTGTTTCATCGACAATAAGAAAGTCCAACGGATACAGTAAACCTGAAGTGAATCATCGGAATCTGAAACTGGACTCACAGAAGAGGTTCAAATCATAGAAAGTTAGAGAGTCAGTCCTCTTGTACTTATGTCGGCATTGTGCCTTTTGAATTTAATTCGGATACAATTTCTTTGTTTCATCGTCAATAAGAAGGTGCAAGGTATACAGGAAACCTGAAGTGAAGCATCGGAATCTAAAACTGGACTCACAGGAGAGGTTCAAATCATAGAAAGTGAGAGTGTCAGTCCTCTTGTACTTAAGTCGGCGTTGTGCCTTTTGTATTAAATTCGGATGCAATTTCTGTGTTTCATCGTCAATAAGAAGGTCCAAAGTATACACGATACCTGAATTCAAGCATCGGAAACTAAAACTGGACTCACAGGAGAGGTTCAAATCATTGAAAGTGAGAGTGTCAGTCCTCTTGAACTTAAGTCGGCATTGTGCCTTTTGTATTAAATTCGGATGCAATTTCCGTGTTTCATCGTCAATAAGAAGGTTCAAGGGATACAGTAAACCTGAAGTGTAGCATCGGAATCTAAAACTGGACTCACAGGAGGGGTTCAAATCATAGAAAATGAGAGTGTCCGTCCTCTTGTACTTAAGTCGGCATTGTGCCTTTTGTATTAAATTCGGATGCAATTTCAGTGTTTCATCGTCAATAAGAAGGTACAAGGTATACAGGAAACCTGAAATGAAGCATTGGAATCTAAAACTGGACTCACAGGAGAGGTTCAAATCATAGAAAGTGAGAGTGTCAGTCCTCTTGTACTTAAGGCGGCGTTGTTCCTTTTGTATTAATTTCGGATGCAATTTCTGTGTTTCATCGTCAATAAGAAGGTCCAAAGTATACACGAAACCTGAAGTGAAGCATCGGAATCTAAAACTGGACTCACAGGAGAGGTTAAAATCATAGAAAGTGAGAGTGTCTATCCTCTCGTACTTAAGTCGGCATTATGCCTTTTGTATTACATTCGGATGCAATTTCTGTGTTTCATCGTCAATAAGACGGTCCAAGGGATACAGTAGACCTGAAGTGAAGCATCGGACTCTAAAACTGGACTCACAGGAGAGGTTCAAATCATAGAAAGTGAGAGTGTCTGTCCTCTTGTACTTATGTCGGCATTGTGCCTTTTGAATTTAATTCCGAAGCAATATCTGTGCTTCTTCGTCAATAAGAAGGTCCAAGGAATACAGTAAACCTGAAGTGAACCATTCGAATCTAAAATTGGGCTCACAGGAGAGGTACAAATCATAGAAAGTTAGAGTGTCAGTCCTCATGTACTTAAGTCGGCATTGTGCCTTTTGAATTTAATTCCGATGCAATTTCTGTGTTTCATCGTCATTAAGAAGGTCCAAGGTATACAGTGAACCTGAAGTGAAGCATCGGAATCTAAAACTGGACTTACAGGAGAGGTTCAAATCATAGAAAATTAGAGTGTCTGCCCTCTTGTACTTAAGTCAGCATTGTGCCTTTTGTATTAAACTCGGATGCAATTTCTGTGTTTCATCGTCAATAAGAAAGTAAAACGTATACACGAAACCTGAAGTCAAGCATCGGAATCTAAAACTGGACTCACAGGGGAGGTTCAAATCATAGAAAGTGAGAGTGTCAGTCCTCTTTTCCTTATGTCGGCATTGTGCCTTTTCTATTAAATTCGGATGCAATTTCTGTGTTTTATCGTCAATAAAAACGTCCGAGGTATACACGAAACCTGAAGTCACGCATCGGAATCTAAAACTGGACTCACAGGAGAGGTTCAAATCATAGAAAGTGGGAATGTCAGTCCTCTTGTACTTAAGTCGGCATTGTGCCTTTTGTATTACATTCGGATGCAATTTCTGTGTTTCATCGTCAATAAGGATGTCCAAGGGATTCAGTAGACCTGAAGTGAAGCATCGGAATCTAAAACTGGACTCACAGGAGAGGTTCAAATCATAGAAAGTGAGAGTGTCAGTCCTCTTGTACATAAGTCTTCCTTGTTCCTTTTGTATTATATTCGAATGCAATTTCTGTGTTTCATCGACAATAAGAAAGTCCAAGGTATACAGTAAACCTGAAGTGAATAATCGGAATCTAAAACTGGACTCACAGAAGAGGTTCAAATCATAGAATGTTAGAGAGTCAGTCCTCTTGTACTTATGTCGGCATTGTGCCTTTTGAATTTAATTCGGATACAATTTCTGTGTTTCATCGTCAATAAGAAGGTGCAAGGTATACGTGAAACCTGAAGTGAAGCATCGGAATCTAAAACTGGACTCACAGGAGAGGTTTAAATCATAGAAAGTGAGAGTGTCAGTCCTCTTTTCCTTATGTCGGCATTGTGCCTTTTGTATTAAATTCGGATGCAATTTCTGTGTTTCGTCGTCAATAAGAACGTCCAAGGTATACAGGAAACCTGAAGTGAAGCATCGGAATCTAAAACTGGACTCACAGGAGAGGTTCAAATCATAGAAAGTGAGAGTGTCAGTCCTCTTGTAGTTAAGTCGGCATTGTGCCTTTTGTATTAAATTCGGTTGCAATTTCTCAGTTTTATCGTCAATAAGGAGGTCCAAAGTATACACGAAACCTGAAGTCAAGCAACGGAATTTAAAACTGGACAGACAGGAGAGGTTCAAATCATAGAAAGTGAGAGTGTCAGTCCTCTTGTACTTAAGTCGGCATTGTGCCTTTTGTATTACATTCGGATGCAATTTCTGTGTTTCATCGTCAATAAGACGGTCCAAGGGATACAGTAGACCTGAAGTGAAGCATCGGAATCTAAAACTGGACTCACAGGAGAGGTTCAAATCATAGAAAGTGAGAGTGTCAGTCCTCTTGTACTTATGTCGGCATTGTGCCTTTTGAATTTAATTCCGAAGCAATATCTGTGCTTCTTCGTCAATAAGAAGGTCCAAGGTATACAGTAAACCTGAAGTGAACCATTCGAATCTAAAACTGGGCTCACAGGAGAGGTACAAATCATAGAAAGTTAGAGTGTCAGTCCTCATGTACTTAAGTCGGCATTGTGCCTTTTGAATTTAATTCCGATGCAATTTCTGTGTTTCATCGTCATTAAGAAGGTCCAAGGTATACAGTGAACCTAAGTGAAGCATCGGAATCTAAAACTGGACTTACAGGAGAGGTTCAAATCACAGAAAGTTAGAGTGTCTGCCCTCTTGTACTTAAGTCAGCATTGTGCCTTTTGTATTAAACTCGGATGCAATTTCTGTGTTTCATCGTCAATAGGAAAGTAAAACGTATACATGAAACCTGAAGTCAAGCATCGGAATCTAAAACTGGACTCACAGGAGAGCTTCAAATCATAGAAAGTGAGAGTGTCAGTCATCTTGTACTTAAGTCGGCCTTGTGCCTTTTGTATAGAATTCGAATGCAATTTCTGTGTTTCATCGTCAATAAGAGGATCCAAGGTATACAGTAGACCTGAAGTGAAGCATCGGAATCTAAAACTTGTCTCACAGGAGTTGTTCAAATCATAGAAAGTGAGAGTGTCAGTCCTCTTGTACTTAAGTCAGCATTGAGCCTTTTGTATTAAACTCGGATGCAATTTCTGTGTTTTATCGTCAATAAGAACGTAAAACGTATACACGAAACCTGAAGTCAAGCATCGGAATCTAAAACTGGACTGACAGGAGAGCTTCAGATCATAGAAAGTGAGAGTGTCAGTGCTCTTGTACTTAAGTCGGCCTTGTGCCTTTTGTATAAAATTCGAATGCAATTTCTGTGTTTCATCGTCAATAAGTAGATCCAAGGTATACAGTGAACCTGAAGTGAAGCATCGGAATCTAAAACTGGACTCACTGGAGAGGTTCAAGTCACAGAAAGTTAGAGTGTCAGTCCTCTTGTACTTAAGTCGTCATTGTGACTTTTGTATTAAATTCGGATGCAATTTCTGTGTTTCATCGTCAATAAGAAGTTCCAAGGGATACAGTAAACCTGAAGAGAAGCATCGGAATCTAAAACTGTACTCACAGGAGAGGTTCAAATCATAGAAAGTTAGAGTGTCGGTCCTCTTGTATTTATGTCGACATTGTGCCTTTTGAATTTAATTCCGAAGCAATATCTGTGCTTCTTCGTCAATAAGTAGGTCCAAGGTATACAGTAAACCTGAAGTGAACCATTCGAATCTAAAACTGGGCTCACAGGAGAGGTACAAATCATAGAAAGTTAGAGTGTCAGTCCTCATTTACTTAAGTCGGCATTGTGCCTTTTGAATTTAATTCCGATGCAATTTCTGTGTTTTATCGTCATTAAGAAGGTCCAAGGTATACAGTGAACCTGAAGTGAAGCATCGGAATCTAAAACTGGACTTACAGGAGAGGTTCAAATCATAGAAAATTAGAGTGTCTGCCCTCTTGTACTTAACTCAGCAGTGTGCCTTTCGTATTAAATTCGGATGCAATTTCTGTGCTTCATCGTCAATAAGAAGGTGCAAGTGATACAGTAGACCTGAAGTGAAGCATCGGAATCTAAAACTTGACTCACAGGAGTTGTTCAAATCATAGAAACTGAGAGTTTCAGTCCTCTTGTACTTAAGTAGGCTTTGTGCCTTTTGTATTAAACTCAGATGCAATTTCTGTGTTTCATCGTCAATAAAAACGTCCAAGGTATACACGAAACCTGAAGTCAAGCATCAGAATCTAAAACTGGACTCACAGGAGAGGTTCAAATCATAGAAAGTGAGAGTGTCAGTCCTCTTGTGCTTAAGTCGGCCTTGTGCGTTTTGTATTAAATTCGGATGCAATTTCTGTGTTTCATCGACAATAAGAAAGTCCAACGGATACAGTAAACCTGAAGTGAAGCATCGGAATCTAAAACTGGACTCACAGGAGAGGTTCAAATCATAGAAAGTGAGAGTGTCAGTCCTCTTTTCCTTATGTCGGCATTGTGCCTTTTGTATTAAATTCGGATGCAATTTCTGTGTTTCATCGTCAATAAAAACGTCCAAGGTATACACGAAACCTGAAGTCAAGCATCGGAATCTAAAACTGGACTCACCGGAGAGGTTCAAATCATAGAAAGTGAGAATGTCAGTCCTCTTGTACTTAAGTCGGCATTGTGCCTTTTGTATTACATTCGGATGCAATTTCTGTGTTTCATCGTCAATAAGAAGGTCCAAGGGATACAGTAGTCCTGAAGTGAAGCATCGGAATCTAAAACTGGACTCACAGAAGAGGTTCAAATCATAGAAAGTGAGAGTGTCAGTCCTCTTGTACTTAAGTCGCCATTGTGCCTTTTGTATAAAATTCGAATGCAATTTCTGTGTTTCATCGTCAATAAGAAGATCCACGGTATACAGTGAACCTGAAGTGAAGCATCGGAATCTAAAACTGGACTCACTGGAGAGGTTCAAGTCACAGAAAGTCAGAGTGTCAGTCCTTTTGTACTTAAGTCGTCATTGTGCCTTTTGTATTAAATTCGGATGCAATTTCTGTGTTTCATCGTCAATAAGAAGTTGCAAGGGATACAGTAAACCTGAAGTGAAGCATCGGAATCTAAAACTGTACTCACAGGAGAGGTTCAAATCATAGAAAGTTAGAGTGTCGGTCCTCTTGTACTTATGTCGGCATTGTGATTTTTGAATTTAATTACGAAGCAATATCTGTGCTTCTTCGTCAATAAGAAGGTCCAAGGTATACAGTAAACCTGAAGTGAAGCATTCGAATCTAAAACTGGGCTCACAGGAGAGGTTCAAATCATAGAAAGTTAGAGTGTCTGCCCTCTTGTACATAAGTCAGTATTGTGCCTTTCGTATTAAATTCGGATGCAATTTCGGTGCTTCATCGTCAATAAGAAGGTGCAAGTGATACAGTAGACCTGAAGTGAAGCATCGGAATCTAAAACTTGACTCACAGGAGTTGTTCAAATCATAGAAAGTGAGAGTGTCAGTCCTCTTGTACTTAAGTCAGCATTGTGCCTTTTTTATTAAACTCGGATGCAATTTCTGTGTTTCATCGTCAATAAGAACGTCCAAGGTATACCCGAAAACTGAAGTCAAGCATCGGAATCTAAAACTGGACTCACAAGAGGTTCAAATCATTGAATGTGAGTGTGTCAGTCCTCTTGTGCTTAAGTCGGCCTTGTGCGTTTTGTATTAAATTCGGATGCAATTTCTGTGATTCATCGACAATAAGAAAGTCCAACGGATACAGTAAACCTGAAGTGAATCATCGGAATCTGAAACTGGACTCACAGAAAAGGTTCAAATCATAGAAAGTTAGAGAGTCAGTCCTCTTGTACTTATGTCGGCATTGTGCCTTTTGAATTTAATTCGGATACAATTTCTTTGTTTCATCGTCAATAAGAAGGTGCAAGGTATACAGGAAACCTGAAGTGAAGCATCGGAATCTAAAACTAGACTCACAGGAGAGGTTCAAATCATAGAAACTGAGAGTGTCAGTCCTCTTGTACTTAAGTCGGCGTTGTGCCTTTTGTATTAAATTCGGATGCAATTTCTGTGTTTCATCGTCAATAAGAAGGTCCAAAGTATACACGAAACCTGAAGTCAAGCATCGGAAACTAATACTTGACTCACAGGAGAGGTTCAAATCATTGAAAGTGAGAGTGTCAGTCCTCTTGAACTTAAGTCGGCATTGTGCCTTTTGTATTAAATTCGGATGCAATTTCCGTGTTTCATCGTCAATAAGAAGGTTCAAGGGATACAGTAAACCTGAAGTGAAGCATCGGAATCTAAAACTGGACTCACAGGAGGGGTTCAAATCACAGAAAATGAGAGTGTCAGTCCTCCTGTACTTAAGTCGGCGTTGTGCCTTTTGTATTAAATTCGGATGCAATTTCTGTGTTTCATCGTCAATAAGACGGTCCAAGGGATACAGTAGACCTGAAATGAAGCATCGGACTCTAAAACTGGACTCACAGGAGAGGTTCAAATCATAGAAAGTGAGTGTGTCAGTCCTCTTGTACTTATGTAGGCATTGTGCCTTTTGAATTTAATTCCGAAGCAATATCTGTGCTTCTTCGTCAATAAGAAGGTCCAAGGAATACAGTAAACCTGAAGTGAACCATTCGAATCTAAAACTGGGCTCACAGGAGAGGTACAAATCATAGAAAGTTAGAGTGTCAGTCCTCATGTACTTAAGTCGGCACTGTGCCTTTTGAATTTAATTCCGATGCAATTTCTGTGTTTCATCGTCATTAAGAAGGTCCATTGTATACAGTGAACCTGAAGTGAAGCATCGGAATCTAAAACTGGAATTACAGGAGAGGTTCAAATCATAGAAAATTAGAGTGTCTGCCCTCTTGTACTTAAGTCAGCATTGTGCCTTTTGTATTAAACTCGGATGCAATTTCTGTGTTTCATCGTCAATATGAAAGTAAAACGTATACACGAAACCTGAAGTCAAGCATCGGAATCTAAAACTGGACTCACAGGAGAGGTTCAAATCATAGAAAGTGGGAATGTCAGTCCTCTTGTACTTAAGTCGGCATTGTGCCTTTTGTATTACATTCGGATGCAATTTCTGTGTTTCATCGTCAATAAGAAGGTCCAAGGGATACAGTAGACCTGAAGTGAAGCATCGGAATCTAAAACTGGACTCACAGGAGAGGTTCAAATCATAGAAAGTGAGAGTGTCAGTCCTCTTGTACTTAAGTCGCCATTGTGCCTTTTGTATAAAATTCGAATGCAATTTCTGTGTTTCATCGTCAAATAAGAAGATCCACGGTATACAGTGAACCTGAAGTGAAGCATCGGAATCTAAAACTGGACTCACTGGAGAGGTTCAAGTCACAGAAAGTCAGAGTGTCAGTCCTTTTGTACTTATGTCGCCATTGTGCCTTTTGTATTAAATTCGGATGCAATTTCTGTGTTTCATCGTCAATAAGAAGTTGCAAGGGATACAGTAAACCTGAAGTGAAGCATCGGATCTAAAACTATACTCACAGAAGAGGTTCAAATCATAGAAAGTTAGAGTGTCGGTCCTCTTGTACTTATGTCGGCATTGTGATTTTTGAATTTAACTCCGAAGCAATATCTGAGCTTCTTCGTCAATAAGAAGGTCCAAGGTATACAGTAAACCTGAAGTGAAGCATTCGAATCTAAAACTGGACTCACAGGACAGGTTCAAACCATAGAAAGTGAGAGTGTCAGTCCTCTTTTCCATAAGTCGGCATTGTGCCTTTTGTATTAATATCGGATGCAATATCTGTGTTTCATCGTCAATAAGAAGGTCCAAGGGATACAGCAGACCTGACGGGAAGCATCGGAATCTAAAACTGGACTCATAGGAGAAGTTCAAATCATAGAAAGTGAGAGTGTCAGTCCTCTTGTACTTAAGTCGGCATTGTGCCTTTTGAATTTAATTCCGAAGCAATATCTGTGCTTCTTCGTCGATAAGAAGGTCCAAGGTATACAGTAAGCCTGAAGTGAAGCATTCGGATCTAAAACTGGGCTCACAGGAGAGGTACAAATCATAGAAAGTTAGAGTGTCAGTCCTCTTGTACTTGAGTCGGCATTGTGCCTTATGAATTTAACTCCGATGCAATTTCTGTGTTTCATCGTCATTAAGAAGGTCCAAGGTATACAGTGAACCTGAAGTGAAGCATCGGAATCTAAAACTGGACTCACATGGGAGGTTCAAATCATAGAAAGTTAGAGTGTCTGCCCTCTTGTACTTAAGTCAGCATTGTGCCTTTCGTATTAAATTCGGATGCAATTTCTGTGCTTTATCGTCAATAAGAAGGTGCAAGTGATACAGTAGACCTGAAGTGAAGCATCGGAATCTATAACTTGACTCACAGGAGTTGTTCAAATCATAGAAAGTTAAAGTGTCAGTACTCTTGTACTTAAGTCAGCATTGTGCCTTTTGTATTAAACTCGGATGTAATCTCTGTGTTTCATCGTCAATAAGAACGGTCAAGGTATACACGAAACCTAAAGTGAAGCATCGGAAACTAAACCTGGACTCACAGGAGAGGTTCAAATCATAGAAAGTGAGAGTGTCAGTCCTCTTGTGCTTAAGTCGGCCTTGTGCGTTTTTTATTAAATTCGGATGCAATTTCTGTGTTTCGTCAACAATAAGAAAGTCCTACGGATACAGTAAACCTGAAGTGAATCATCGGAATCTAAAACTGGACTCACAGAAGAGGTTCAAATCATAGAAAGTTAGAGAGTCAGTCCTCTTGTACTTATGTCGGCATTGTGCCTTATGTATTAAATTCGGATGCAATTTCCGTGTTTCATCGCCAATAAGAAGGTCCAAGGGATACAGTAAACCTGAAGTGAAGCATCGGAATCTAAAACTGGACTCACAGGAGAGGTTCAAATCATAGAAAGTGAGAGTGTCAGTCCTCTTTTCCTTAAGTCGGCATTGTGCCTTTTGTATTAAATTCGGATGCAATTTCTGTGTTTCATCGTCAATAAGAGGGTCCAAGGTATACAGGAAACCTGAAGTGAAGCATCGGAATCTAAATTGGACTCTCAGGAGAGGTTCAAATCATAGAAAGTGAGAGTGTGAGTCCCCTTGTACTTAAGTCGGCGTTGTGCCTTTTGTACTAAATTCGGATGCAATTTCTGTGTTTCATCGTCAATAAGAAGGTCCCAAGTATACACGAAACCTGAAGTCAAGCATCGGAAACTAAAACTGGACTCACAGGAGAGGTTCAAATCATTGAAAGTGAGAGTGTCAATCCTCTTGAACTTAAGTCGGCATTGTGCCTTATGTATTAAATTCGGATGCAATTTCCGTGTTTCATCGCCAATAAGAAGGTCCAAGGGATACAGTAAACCTGAAGTGAAGCATCGGAATCTAAAACTGGACTCACAGGAGAGGTTCAAATCATAGAAAGTGAGAGTGTCAGTCCTCTTTTCCTTAAGTCGGCATTGTGCCTTTTGTATTAAATTCGGATGCAATTTCTGTGTTTCATCGTCAATAAGAGGGTCCAAGGTATACAGGAAACCTGAAGTGAAGCATCGGAATCTAAATTGGACTCTCAGGAGAGGTTCAAATCATAGAAAGTGAGAGTGTGAGTCCCCTTGTACTTAAGTCGGCGTTGTGCCTTTTGTACTAAATTCGGATGCAATTTCTGTGTTTCATCGTCAATAAGAAGGTCCAAAGTATACACGAAACCTGAAGTCAAGCATCGGAAACTAAAACTGGACTCACAGGAGAGGTTGAAATCATTGAAAGTGAGAGTGTCAGTCCTCTTGAACATAAGTCGGCATTGTGCCTTTTGTATTAAATTCGGATGCAATTCCGTGTTTCATCGTCAATAAGAAGGTCCAAGGGATACAGTAAACCTGAAGTGAAGCATCAGAATCTAAAACTGGACTCACAGGAGAGGTTCAAATCATAGAAAGTGAGACTGTCACTCCGCTTGTACTGAAGTCGGCATTGTGCCTTTTGTATTAAGTTCGGATGCAATTTCTGTGTTTCATCGTCAATAAAATGGTCCAAGGTATACAGTAAACCTGAAGTGAAGCATCGGAATCTGAAACTGGACTCACAGGTTAGGTTCAATTCATAGAAAGTGAAAGTGTCAGTCCTCTTGTACTTAAGTCGGCATTGTGCCTTTTGTATGAAATTCGGATGCAATTGCTGTGTTTCATCGTCAATAAGAAGGTCCAAGGGATACAGTAGACCTGAAGTGAAGAATCGGAATCTAAAACTGGACTCATAGGAGAGGTCCAAATCATAGAAAGTGAGAGTGTTAGTCCTCTTGTACTTAACTCGGCATTGTGCCTTTTGTATTAAATTCGGATACAAATTCTGTGTTTCATCGTCAATAAGTAGGTCCAAGGGATACAGTAAACCTGAAGTGAAGCATCGGAGTCTAAAACTGGACTCACAGTAGAGGTTCAAATCATAGAAAGTGAGAGTGTCAGTCCTCTTGTACTTAAGTCGGCATTGTGCCTGTTGTATTAAATTTGGATGCAATTTCTGTGTTTCATCGTCAATAAGAAGGTCCAAGGTATACAGTAAACCTGAAGTGAAGCATCGGAATCTAAAACTGGACTCACAGGGGAGGTTCAATTCATAGAATGTGAAAGTGTCAGTCCTCTCGTACTTAAGTCGGCGTTCTGCCTTTTGTATTAAATTCGGATGCAATTGCTGTGTTTCATCGTCAATAAGAATGTCCAAGGTATACAGTAAACCTGAAGTGAAGCATCGCAAAACTAAAACTGGTGTCACAGGAGAGGTTCAAATCATAGAAAGGTAGAGTGTCAGTCCTCTTGTACTTAAGTCGGCATTGTGCCTTTTCAATTTAAATCCGATGCAATTTCTGAGCTTCATCGTCAAAAAGAAGGTCCAAGGGATACAGTAAACCTGAAGTGAAAAATCGGAAACTAAAACTGGACTCACAGGGGAGGTTCAAATCATAGAAAGTGAGATTGTCAGTCCTCTTTTACTGAAGTCGGCATTAAGCCTTTTGTATTACATTCGGATGCAATTTCTGTGGTTCATTGTCAATAAGAAGGTGCAAGTGATACAGTAGACCTGAAGTGAAGCATCGGAATCTATAACTGGACTCACAGGAGAGGTTCAAATCATAGAAAGTGAGAGTGTCAGTCCTCTTGTACTTAAGTCGGCCTTGTGCCTTTTGTATTAAATTCGGATGCAATTTCTGTGTTTCATCGTCAATAAGAAAGTCCAAGGGATACAGTAAACCTGAAGTGAATCATCGGAATCTAAAACTGGAATCACAGGAGAGGTTCAAATCATAGAAAGTGAGAGTGTGCAGTCCTCTTGTACTTAAGTCAGCATTGTGCCTTTTGTATTAAACTCGGATGCAATTTCTGTGTTTCATCGTCAATAAGAAAGTCCAAGGGATACAGTAAACCTGAAGTGAATCATCGGAATCTAAAACTGTACTCACAGAAGAGGTTCAAATCATAGAAAGTGAGAGTTTGCAGTCCTCTTGTACTTAAGTCAGCATTGTGCCTTTTGTATTAAACTCGGATGCAATTTCTGTGTTTCATCGTCAATAAGAACGTCCAAGGTATACACGAAACCTGAAGTCAAGCATCGGAATCTAAAACTGCACTCACAGGAGAGGTTCAAATCATAGAAAGTGAGAGTGTCAGTCCTCTTGTACTTAAGTCGGCCTTGTGCCTTTTGTATTAAATTCGGATGCAATTTCTGGGTTTCATCGACAATAAGAAAGTCCAACGGATACAGTAAACCTGAAGTGAATCATCGGAATCTAAAATTGGACTCACAGAAGAGGTTCAAATCATTGATAGTTAGAGAGTCAGTCCTCTTGTACTTATGTCGGCATTGTGCCTTTTGAATTTAATTCGTATACAATTTCTGTGTTTCATCGTCAATAAGAAGGTGCAAGGTTTACAGGAAACCTGACGTGAAGCATCGGAATTTAAAACTGGACTCACAGGAGAGGTTCAAATCTTAGAAAGTTAGAGTGTCAGTCCTCTTTTCCTTAAGTCGGCATTGTGCCTCTTGTATTAAATTCGGATGCAATTTCTGTGTTTCATCGTCAATAAGCAGGTCCAAGTGATACAGTAGACCTGAAGTGAAGCATCGGAATCTAAAACTGGCCTCATAAGAGAGTTTCAAATCATAGAAATTGAGAGTGTCAGTCCTCTTGTACTTAAGTCAGCATTGTGCCTTTTGTATTAAACTCGGATGCAATTTCTGTGTTTCATCGTCAATAAGAAGGTCCAAGGGATACAGTAAACCTGAAGTGAAGCATCGGAATCTAAAACTGGACTCACAGGGGAGGTACAAATCATTGAAATTGAGAGTGTCAGTCCTCTTGTACTTAAGTCGGCATTGTGCCTTTTGAATTTAATTCCGATGCAATTTCTGAGCTTCATCGTCAAAAAGAAGGTCCAACGGATACAAAAAACCTGAAGTAAAAAACCGGAATCTAAAACTGGACTCACAGGGGAGGTTCAAATCATAGAAAGGTAGAGTGTCAGTCCTCTTGTACTTAAGTCGGCATTGTGCCTTTTGAATTTAATTCCGATGCAATTTCTGTGTTTCATCGTCAATAAGAAAGTAAAACGTATACACGAAACCTGAAGTCAAGCATCGGAATCTAAAACTGGACTCACAGGAGAGGTTCAAATCATAGAAAGTGGGAATGTCAGTCCTCTTGTACTTAAGTCGGCATTGTGCCTTTTGTATTACATTCGGATGCAATTTCTGTGTTTCATCGTCAATAAGAAGGTCCAAGGGATACAGTAGACCTGAAGTGAAGCATCGGAATCTAAAACTGGACTCACAGGAGAGGTTCAAATCATAGAAAGTGAGAGTGTCAGTCCTCTTTTACTTAAGTCGCCATTGTGCCTTTTGTATAAAATTCGAATGCAATTTCTGTGTTTCATCGTCAAATAAGAAGATCCACGGTATACAGTGAACCTGAAGTGAAGCATCGGAATCTAAAACTGGACTCACTGGAGAGGTTCAAGTCACAGAAAGTCAGAGTGTCAGTCCTTTTGTACTTATGTCGCCATTGTGCCTTTTGTATTAAATTCGGATGCAATTTCTGTGTTTCATCGTCAATAAGAAGTTGCAAGGGATACAGTAAACCTGAAGTGAAGCATCGGATCTAAAACTATACTCACAGAAGAGGTTCAAATCATAGAAAGTTAGAGTGTCGGTCCTCTTGTACTTATGTCGGCATTGTGATTTTTGAATTTAATTCCGAAGCAATATCTGTGCTTCTTCGTCAATAAGAAGGTCCAAGGTATACAGTAAACCTGAAGTGAAGCATTCGAATCTAAAACTGGACTCACAGGACAGGTTCAAATCATAGAAAGTGAGAGTGTCAGTCCTCTTTTCCATAAGTCGGCATTGTGCTATTTGCATTAATATCGGATGCAATATCTGTGTTTCATCGTCAATAAGAAGGTCCAAGGGATACAGCAGACCTGACGGGAAGCATCGGAATCTAAAACTGGACTCATAGGAGAAGTTCAAATCATAGAAAGTGAGAGTGTCAGTCCTCTTGTACTTAAGTCGGCATTGTGCCTTTTGAATTTAATTCCGAAGCAATATCTGTGCTTCTTCGTCGATAAGAAGGTCCAAGGTATACAGTAAGCCTGAAGTGAAGCATTCGGATCTAAAACTGGGCTCACAGGAGAGGTACAAATCATAGAAAGTTAGAGTGTCTGCCCTCTTGTACTTAAGTCAGCATTGTGCCTTTCGTATTAAATTCGGATGCAATTTCTGTGCTTTATCGTCAATAAGAAGGTGCAAGTGATACAGTAGACCTGAAGTGAAGCATCGGAATCTATAACTTGACTCACAGGAGTTGTTCAAATCATAGAAAGTTAAAGTGTCAGTACTCTTGTACTTAAGTCAGCATTGTGCCTTTTGTATTAAACTCGGATGTAATCTCTGTGTTTCATCGTCAATAAGAACGGTCAAGGTATACACGAAACCTAAAGTCAAGCATCGGAAACTAAACCTGGACTCACAGGAGAGGTTCAAATCATAGAAAGTGAGAGTGTCAGTCCTCTTGTGCTTAAGTCGGCCTTGTGCGTTTTTTATTAAATTCGGATGCAATTTCTGTGTTTCGTCAACAATAAGAAAGTCCTACGGATACAGTAAACCTGAAGTGAATCATCGGAATCTAAAACTGGACTCACAGAAGAGGTTCAAATCATAGAAAGTTAGAGAGTCAGTCCTCTTGTACTTATGTCGGCATTGTGCCTTTTGAATTTAATTCGGATTCAATTTCTGTGTTTCATCGTCAATAAGGAGGTGCAAGGTATACAGGAAACCTGAAGTGAAGCATCGGAATCTAAAACTGGACTAACAGGAGAGGTTCAAATCATAGAATGTGACAGTGTCAGTCCTCTTGTACTTAAGTCGGCGTTGTGCCTTTTGTATTAAATTCGGATGCAATTTCTGTGTTTCATCGTCAATAAGAAGGTCCCAAGTATACACGAAACCTGAAGTCAAGCATCGGAAACTAAAACTGGACTCACAGGAGAGGTTCAAATCATTGAAAGTGAGAGTGTCAATCCTCTTGAACTTAAGTCGGCATTGTGCCTTATGTATTAAATTCGGATGCAATTTCCGTGTTTCATCGCCAATAACAAGGTCCAAGGGATACAGTAAACCTGAAGTGAAGCATCGGAATCTAAAACTGGACTCACAGGAGAGGTTCAAATCATAGAAAGTGAGAGTGTCAGTCCTCTTTTCCTTAAGTCGGCATTGTGCCTTTTGTATTAAATTCGGATGCAATTTCTGTGTTTCATCGTCAATAAGAGGGTCCAAGGTATACAGGAAACCTGAAGTGAAGCATCGGAATCTAAATTGGACTCTCAGGAGAGGTTCAAATCATAGAAAGTGAGAGTGTGAGTCCCCTTGTACTTAAGTCGGCGTTGTGCCTTTTGTACTAAATTCGGATGCAATTTCTGTGTTTCATCGTCAATAAGAAGGTCCAAAGTATACACGGAACCTGAAGTCAAGCATCGGAAACTAAAACTGGACTCACAGGAGAGGTTGAAATCATTGAAAATGAGAGTGTCAGTCCTCTTGAACATAAGTCGGCATTGTGCCTTTTGTATTAAATTCGGATGCAATTCCGTGTTTCATCGTCAATAAGAAGGTCCAAGGGATACAGTAAACCTGAAGTGAAGCATCAGAATCTAAAACTGGACTCACAGGAGAGGTTCAAATCATAGAAAGTGAGAGTGTCACTCCGCTTGTACTGAAGTCGGCATTGTGCCTTTTGTATTAAGTTCGGATGCAATTTCTGTGTTTCATCGTCAATAAAATGGTCCAAGGTATACAGTAAACCTGAAGTGAAGCATCGGAATCTGAAACTGGACTCACAGGTTAGGTTCAATTCATAGAAAGTGAAAGTGTCAGTCCTCTTGTACTTAAGTCGGCATTGTGCCTTTTGTATGAAATTCGGATGCAATTGCTGTGTTTCATCGTCAATAAGAAGGTCCAAGGGATACAGTAGACCTGAAGTGAAGAATCGGAATCTAAAACTGGACTCATAGGAGAGGTCCAAATCATAGAAAGTGAGAGTGTTAGTCCTCTTGTACTTAACTCGGCATTGTGCCTTTTGTATTAAATTCGGATACAAATTCTGTGTTTCATCGTCAATAAGTAGGTCCAAGGGATACAGTAAACCTGAAGTGAAGCATCGGAGTCTAAAACTGGACTCACAGTAGAGGTTCAAATCATAGAAAGTGAGAGTGTCAGTCCTCTTGTACTTAAGTCGGCATTGTGCCTGTTGTATTAAATTTGGATGCAATTTCTGTGTTTCATCGTCAATAAGAAGGTCCAAGGTATACAGTAAACCTGAAGTGAAGCATCGGAATCTAAAACTGGACTCACAGGGGAGGTTCAATTCATAGAATGTGAAAGTGTCAGTCCTCTCGTACTTAAGTCGGCGTTCTGCCTTTTGTATTAAATTCGGATGCAATTGCTGTGTTTCATCGTCAATAAGAATGTCCAAGGTATACAGTAAACCTGAAGTGAAGCATCGCAAAACTAAAACTGGTGTCACAGGAGAGGTTCAAATCATAGAAAGGTAGAGTGTCAGTCCTCTTGTACTTAAGTCGGCATTGTGCCTTTTCAATTTAAATCCGATGCAATTTCTGAGCTTCATCGTCAAAAAGAAGGTCCAAGGGATACAGTAAACCTGAAGTGAAAAATCGGAAACTAAAACTGGACTCACAGGAGAGGTTCAAATCATAGAAAGTGAGATTGTCAGTCCTCTTTTACTGAAGTCGGCATTAAGCCTTTTGTATTACATTCGGATGCAATTTCTGTGGTTCATTGTCAATAAGAAGGTGCAAGTGATACAGTAGACCTGAAGTGAAGCATCGGAATCTATAACTGGACTCACAGGAGAGGTTCAAATCATAGAAAGTGAGAGTGTCAGTCCTCTTGTACTTAAGTCGGCCTTGTGCCTTTTGTATTAAATTCGGATGCAATTTCTGTGTTTCATCGTCAATAAGAAAGTCCAAGGGATACAGTAAACCTGAAGTGAATCATCGGAATCTAAAACTGGAATCACAGGAGAGGTTCAAATCATAGAAAGTGAGAGTGTGCAGTCTTCTTGTACTTAAGAATATAGAAAGTGAGAGTGTGCAGTCTTCTTGTACTTAAGTCAGCATTGTGCCTTTTGTATTAAACTCGGATGCAATTTCTGTGTTTCATCGTCAATAAGAAGTCAAGGGATACAGTAAACCTGAAGTGAATCATCGGAATCTAAATTAAACTCACAGGAGAGGTTCAAATCATAGAAAGTGAGAGTTTGCAGGTCCTCTTGTACTTAGATCAGCATTGTGCCTTTTGTATTAAACTCGGATGCAATTTCTGTGTTTCATCGTCAATAAGAACGTCCAAGGTATACACGAAACCCTGAAGTCAAGCATCGGAATCTAAAACTGCACTCACAGGAGAGGTTCAAATCATAGAAAGTGAGAGTGTCAGTCCTCTTGTACTTAAGGTCGGCTTGTGCCTTTTGTATTAAATTCGGATGCAATTTCTGGGTTTCTATCGACAATAAGAAAGTCAACGGATACAGTAAACTGAAGTGAATCATCGGAATCTAAAATTGGACTCAAGAAGAGGTTCAAATCATTGATAGTTAGAGAGTCAGTCCTCTTGTACTTATGTCGGCATTGTGCCTTTTGAATTTAATTCGTATACAATTTCTGTGTTTCATCGTCAATAAAAAGGTGCAAGGTTTACAGGAAACCTGACGTGAAGCATCGGAATCTAAAACTGGACTCAGCGAGAGGTTCAAATCTTAGAAAGTTAGAGTGTCAGTCCTCTTTTCTTAAGTCGCATTGTGCCTTTTGTATTAAATTCGGATGCAATTTCTGTGTTTCATCGTCAATAAGCAGGTCCAAGTGATACAGTAGACCTGAAGTGAAGCATCGGAATCTAAAACTGGCCTCATAAGAGAGGTTCAAATCATAGAAATTGAGAGTGTCAGTCCTCTTGTACTTAAGTCAGCATTGTGCCTTTTGTATTAAACTCGGATGCAATTTCTGTGTTTCATCGTCAATAAGAAGGTCCAAGGGATACAGTAAACCTGAAGTGAAGCATCGGAATCTAAAACTGGACTCACAGGGGAGGTACAAATCATTGAAATTGAGAGTGTCAGTCCTCTTGTACTTAAGTCCGGCATTGTGCCTTTTGAATTTAATCCGATGCAATTTCTGAGCTTCATCGTCAAAAAGAAGGTCCAAAGGATACAAAAAACCTGAAGTAAAAAACCGGAATCTAAAACTGGACTCACAGGGGAGGTTCAAATCATAGAAAGTAGAGTGTCAGTCCTCTTGTACTTAAGTCGGCATTGTGCCTTTTGAATTTAATTCCGATGCAATTTCTGTGTTTCATCGTCAATAAGAAAGTAAAACGGTATACACGAAACCTGAAGTCAAGCATCGGAATCTAAAACTGGACTCACAGGAGAGGTTAAATCATAGAAAGTGGGAATGTCAGTCTCTTGTACTTAAGTCGGCATTGTGCCTTTTGTATTACATTCGGATGCAATTTCTGTGTTTCATCGTCAATAAGAAGGTCCAAGGGATACAGTAGACCTGAAGTGAAGCATCGGAATCTAAAACTGGACTCACAGGAGAGGTTCAAATCATAGAAAGTGAGAGTGTCAGTCCTCTTGTACTTAAGTCGCCATTGTGCCTTTTGTATAAAATTCGAATGCAATTTCTGTGTTTCATCGTCAAATAAGAAGATCCACGGTATACAGTGAACCTGAAGTGAAGCATCGGAATCTAAAACTGGATCACTGGAGAGGTTCAAGTCACAGAAAGTCAGAGTGTCAGTCCTTTTGTACTTATGTCGCCATTGTGCCTTTTGTATTAAATTCGGCTGCAATTTCTGTGTTTCATCGTCAATAAGAAGTTGCAAGGGATAAGTAAACCTGAAGTGAAGCATCGGATCTAAAACTATACT
This sequence comes from Schistocerca americana, assembly GCF_021461395.2. Classification (NCBI taxonomy): domain Eukaryota; kingdom Metazoa; phylum Arthropoda; class Insecta; order Orthoptera; family Acrididae; genus Schistocerca; species Schistocerca americana. The sequence goes on along the minus strand of NW_025725917.1, from coordinate 3,571,932 downwards.
CACAGAAGAGGTTCAAATCATAGAAAGTTAGAGTGTCGGTCCTCTTGTACTTATGTCGGCATTGTGATTTTTGAATTTAATTCCGAAGCAATATCTGTGCTTCTTCGTCAATAAGAAGGTCCAAGGTATACAGTAACCTGAAGTGAAGCATTCGAATCTAAAACTGGACTCACAGGACAGGTTCAAATCATAGAAAGTGAGAGTGTCAGTCCTCTTTTCCATAAGTCGGCATTGTGCCTTTTGCATTAATATCGGATGCAATATCTGTGTTTTCATCGTCAATAAGAAGGTCAAGGGATACAGCAGACCTGACGGGAAGCATCGGAATCTAAAACTGGACTCATAGGAGAAGTTCAAATCATAGAAAGAGAGAGTGTCAGTCCACTTGTACTTAAGTCGGCATTGTGCCTTTTGAATTTAATTCCGAAGCAATATCTGTGCTTTCTGTCGATAAGAAGGTCCAAGGTATACAGTAAGCCTGAAGTGAAGCATTCGGATCTAAAACTGCGGCTACAGGAGAGGTACAATCATAGAAAGTTAGAGTGTCAGTCCTCTTGTACTTGAGTCGGCATTGTGCCTTATGAATTTAACTCCGATGCAATTTCTGTGTTTCATCGTCATTTAAGAAGGTCCAAGGTATACAGTGAACTGAAGTGAAGCATCGGAATCTAAACTGGACTCATGGGAGGTTCAAATCATAGAAAGTTAGAGTGTCTGCCCTCTTGTACTTAAGTCAGCATTGTGCCTTTCGTATTAAATTCGGATGCATTTCTGTGCTTTATCGTCAATAGAAGGTGCAAGTGATACAGTAGACCTGAGTGAAGCATCGGAATCTATAACTTGACTCACAGGAGTTGTTCAAATCATAGAAAGTTAAAGTGTCAGTACTCTTGTACTTAAGTCAGCATTGTGCCTATTGTATTAAACTCGGATGTAATCTCTGTGTTTCATCGTCAATAAGAAACGGTCAAGGTATACACGAAACTAAAGTCAAGCATCGGAAACTAAACCTGGACTCACAGGAGAGGTTACAATCATAGAAAGTGAGAGTGTCAGTCTCTTGTGCTTAAGTCGGCCTTGTGCGTCTTTTTTATTAAATTCGGAGCATATTCTGTGTTTCGTCAACAATAAGAAAGTCCTACGGATACAGTAAACCTGAAGTGGAATCATCGGAATCTAAAATGGACTCACAGAAGAGGTTCAAATCATAGAAAGTTAGAGAGAGTCAGTCTCTTGTACTTATGTCGGCCATTGTGCCTTTTGAATTTAATTCGGATTCAATTTCTGTGTTTCATCGTCAATAAGGAGGTGCAAGGTATACAGGAAACCTGAAGTGAAGCATCGGAATCTAAAACTGGACTACAGGAGAGGTTCAAATCATAGAAAGTGAGAGTGTCAGTCTCTTGTATTAAGTCGGGCGTTGTGCCTTTTGTATTAAATTCGGATGCAATTTCTGTGTTTCATCGTCAATAAGAAGGTCCAAGTATACACGAAACCTGAAGTCAAGCATCGGAAACTAAAACTGGACTCACAGGAGAGTTCAAATCATTGAAAGTGAGAGTGTCAATCCTCTGAACTTAAGTCGGCATTGTGCCTTATGTATAAATTCGGATGCAATTTCCGTGTTTCATCGCCAATAGAAGGTCCAAGGGATACAGTAAACCTGAAGTGAAGCATCGGAATCTAAAACTGGACTCATAGGAGAGGTTCAAATCATAGAAGTGAGTGTCAGTCTCTTTTCCTTAAGTCAGCATTGTGCCTTTTGTATTAAATTCGGATGCAATTTCTGTGTTTCATCGTCAATAAGAGGGTCCAAGGTATAAGGAAACCTGAAGTGAAGCATCGGAATCTAAATTGGACTCTCAGGAGAGGTTCAAATCATAGAAAGTGAGAGTGTGAGTCCCCTTGTACTTAAGTCGGCGTTGTGCCTTTTGTACCAAATTCGGATGCAATTTCTGTGTTTCATCGTCATAAGAAGGTCCAAAGTATACACGAAACCTGAAGTCAAGCATCGAAACTAAAACTGGACTCACAGGAGAGGTTGAAATCATTGAAAGTGAGAGTGTCGTCCTCTTGAAAATAAGTCGGCATTGTGCCTTTTGTATTAAATTCGGATGCAATTCGTGTTTCATCGTCAATAAGAAGGTCCAAGGGGATACAGTAAACCTGAAGTGAAGCATCAGAATCTAAAACTGGACTCACAGGAGAGGTTCAAATCATAGAAAGTGAGAGTGTCACTCCGCTTGTACTGAAGTCGGCATTGTGCCTTTGTATTAAGTTCGGATGCAATTCTGTGTTTCATCGTCATAAAATGGTCCAAGGTATACAGTAAACCTGAAGTGAAGCATCGGAATCTGAAACTGGACTCACAGGTTAGGTTTCAATTCATAGAAGTGAAAGTGTCAGTCCTCTTGTACTTAAGTCGGCATTGTGCTTTTTGTATGAAATTCGGATGCAATTGCTGTGTTTCATCGTCAATAAGAAGGTCTAAGGGGATACAGTAGACCTGAAGGGAAGAATCGGAATCTAAAACTGGATCATAGGAGAGGTCCAAATCTAGAGAAAGTGAGAGTGTTAGTCCTCTTGTACTTAACTCGGCATTGTGCCTTTTGTATTAAATTCGGATACAAATTCTGTGTTTCATCGTCAATAAGTAGGTCCAAGGGATACAGTAAACCTGAAGTGAAGCATCGGAGTCTAAAACTGGACTCACAGGAGAGGTTCAAATCATAGAAAGTGAGAGTGTCAGTCCTCTTGTACTTAAACCGGCATTGTGCCTGTTGTATTAAATTTGGATGCAATTTCTGTGTTTCATCGTCAATAAGAATGTCCAAGGTATACAGTAAACCTGAAGTGAAGCATCGCAAAACTAAAACTGGTGTCACAGGAGAGGTTCAAATCATAGAAAGGTAGAGTGTCAGTCCTCTTGTACTTAAGTCGGCATTGTGCCTTTTCAATTTAAATCCGATGCAATTTCTGAGCTTCATCGTCAAAAAGAAGGTCCAAGGGATACAGTAAACCTGAAGTGAAAAATCGGAAACTAAAACTGGACTCACAGGAGAGGTTCAAATCATAGAAAGTGAGATTGTCAGTCCTCTTTTACTGAAGTCGGCATTAAGCCTTTTGTATTACATTCGGATGCAATTTCTGTGGTTCATTGTCAATAAGAAGGTGCAAGTGATACAGTAGACCTGAAGTGAAGCATCGGAATCTATAACTGGACTCACAGGAGAGGTTCAAATCATAGAAAGTGAGAGTGTCAGTCCTCTTGTACTTAAGTCGGCCTTGTGCCTTTTGTATTAAATTCGGATGCAATTTCTGTGTTTCATCGTCAATAAGAAAGTCCAAGGGATACAGTAAACCTGAAGTGAATCATCGGAATCTAAAACTGGAATCACAGGAGAGGTTCAAATCATAGAAAGTGAGAGTGTGCAGTCCTCTTGTACTTAAGTCAGCATTGTGCCTTTTGTATTAAACTCGGATGCAATTTCTGTGTTTCATCGTCAATAAGAAAGTCCAAGGGATACAGTAAACCTGAAGTGAATCATCGGAATCTAAAACTGTACTCACAGGAGAGGTTCAAATCATAGAAAGTGAGAGTTTGCAGTCCTCTTGTACTTAAGTCAGCATTGTGCCTTTTGTAATAAACTCGGATGCAATTTCTGTGTTTCATCGTCAATAAGAACGTCCAAGGTATACACCAAACCTGAAGTCAAGCATCGGAATCTAAAACTGCACTCACAGGAGAGGTTCAAATCATAGAAAGTGAGAGTGTCAGTCCTCTTGTACTTAAGTTGGCCTTGTGCCTTTTGTATTAAATTCGGATGCAATTTCTGGGTTTCATCGACAATAAGAATGTCCAACGGATACAGTAAACCTGAAGTGAATCATCGGAATCTAAAATTGGACTCACAGAAGAGGTTCAAATCATTGATAGTTAGAGAGTCAGTCCTCTTGTACTTATGTCGGCATTGTGCCTTTTGATTTTAATTCGTATACAATTTCTGTGTTTCATCGTCAATAAGAAGGTGCAAGGTTTACAGGAAACCTGACGTGAAGCATCGGAATCTAAAACTGGACTCACAGGAGAGGTTCAAATCTTAGAAAGTTAGAGTGTCAGTCCTCTTTTCCTTAAGTCGGCATTGTGCCTTTTGTATTAAATTCGGATGCAATTTCTGTGTTTCATCGTCAATAAGCAATTCCAAGTGATACAGTAGACCTGAAGTGAAGCATCGGAATCTAAAACTGGCCTCATAAGAGAGGTTCAAATCATAGAAATTGAGAGTGTCAGTCCTCTTGTACTTAAGTCAGCATTGTGCCTTTTGTATTAAACTCGGATGCAATTTCTGTGTTTCATCGTCAATAAGAAGGTCCAAGAGATTCAGTAAACCTGAAGTGAAGCATCGGAATCTAAAACTGGACTCACAGGAGAGGTTCAAATCATAGAAAGTTAGAGTGTCAGTCCTCCTGTACTTAAGTCGTCATTGTGCATTTTGTATTAAATTCGGATGCAATTTCTGTGTTTCATTGTCAATAAGAAGGTCCAAGGCATTCAGTAAACCAGAAGTGAAGCATCGGAATCTAAAACTGGACTCACAGGATAGGTTCAAATCATAGAAAGAGAGATTGTCAGTCCTCTAGTACTTAATTCGGCATTGTGCCTTTTGAATTTAATTCGGATGCAATTTCTGTGTTTCATCGTCATTAAGGAGGTCCAAGGGATACAGTAAACCTGAAGTGCAGCATCGCAATCAAAAACTGGACCCACAGGAGAGGTTCAAATCATAGAAAGTGAGAGTGTCAGTCCTCCTGTACCTAAGTCAGCATTGTGACTTTTGTATTAAATTCGGATGGAATTTCTGTGCTTCATCGTCAATAAGAAGGTCCAAGAGGTACAGTAAAGCTGAAGTGAAGCATCGGAATCAAAAACTGGACTCACAGGAGAGGTTCGAATCATAGAGAGTTAGAGTGTCAGTCCTCTTGTTCATAAGTCGGCATTGTGCCTTTTGTATTAAATTCGGATGTAATTTCTGCGTTTCATTGTCAATAAGAAGGTCCAAGGTATAGAGTAAACCTGAAGTGAAGCATCGGAATCTAATACTGGACTCGCAGGATAGGTTCAAATCATAGAAAGTTAGAGTGTCAGTCACTTGTACTTTAGTCGGCATTGTGCCTTTTGTATTCAATTCGGATGCAATTTCTGTGTTTCATCGTCAATAAGAAGGTCCAAGGGATACAGTAAACCTGAAGTGAAGCATCACAATCTATACTGGACTCGCAGGAGAGGTTCAAATCATAGAAAGGTAGTCCTCTTGTACTTAAGTCGGCATTGTGCATTTCGTATTAAATTCGAATGCAATTTCTGTGTTTCATTGACAATAGGAAGTTCCGAGGTATACAATAAACCTGAAGTGAAGCATCCGGAATCTAAAACTCTACTCACAGGAGAGGTTCAAATCATAGAAAGTTAGAGTGCCAGTCCTCTTGTACTTAGGTCGGCATTGTGCATTTTGTATTAAATTCGATGCAATTTCTGTGTTTCATCGTCAATAAGAAGGTACAAGGGATACAGTGAACCTGGTGTGAAGCTTGGAATCTAAAACTGGACCCAGAGGACAGGTTCAAATCGTAGAAAGTTTGAGTGTCAGTCCTCTTGTACTTAAGACGTCATTGTGCTTTGTATTAAATTCGGATGCAATCTCTGTGTTTCATCGTCAATAAGAAGTATCAAGGGATACAGTAAACCTGAAGTGAAGCATCGGAATCCAAAACTGGACTCACAGAAGAGATTCAAATCATAGAACGTTAGAGTGTCAGTCCTCTTGTACTTAAGTCGGCATTGTGCCTTTTGTTTTAAATTCGGATGCAATTTCTGTGTTTCATCGTCAATAAGAAGGTCCAAGGGATACAGTAAACCTGAAGTGAAGATCGGAATCTATAACTGGACTCAGGAGAGGTTCAAATCATAGAAAGTTAGAGTGTCAGTCCTCTTGTACTTAAGTCGGCATTGTGCCTTTCGTATAAATTCGGATGCAATTTCTATGATTCATCGTCAATAAGAGGTCCAAGGTATACAATATACTGAAGTGAAGCATCGGAATCTAAAACTGGACACACACGAGAGGTTCAATTCATAGAAAGTTAGATTCAGTGTAGACTTTGTACGTAAGTCCGCCATTGTGCCATTTGTATTAAATTCGGATGCAATTTCTGTGTTTCATCGTCAATTAGAAGGTCAAGGTATACAGTAAACCTGAAGTGAAGCATTGGAATCTATAACTGGACTCACAGGAGAGGTTCAAATCATAGAAAGTTAGAGTGCCAGTCCTCTTGAATTAAGTCGTCTTTGTGCCTTTTGTATTGAATTCGGATGCAATTTCTGTGTTTCATCGTCAATAAGAACGTACAAGGAAACAGTAAACCTGAAGTGAGGCATAGGAATCTTTAACTGGACCCACAGGAGCGGTTCAAATCATAGAAAATTAGAGTGTCAATCCTCTTGTACTTAAGTCGGCATTGTGCCTTTTGTATTAAATTCGGATGCGATTTCTGTGTTTCATCGTCAATAAGAAGGTCCAAGAGATTCAGTAAACCTGAAGTGAAGCATCGGAATCTAAAACTGGACTCACAGGAGAGGTTCAAATCATAGAAAGTTAGAGTGTCAGTCCTCATGTACTTAAGTCGGCATTGTGCCTTTTGTATTAAATTCGGATGCAATTTCTGTGTTTCATCGTCAATAAGAAGGTCCAAGGGATACAGTAAACATTAAGTGAAGCATCGGAATGTAAAACTGGACTCACAGGAGAGGTTCAAATCATAGAAAGTTAGAGTGACAGTCCTCCTGTACTTAAGTCCTCATTGTGCATTTTGTATTAAATTCGGATGCAATTTCTGTGTTTCATCATCAATAAGAAGGTCCAAGGCATACAGTAAACCAGAAGTGCAGCATCGGAATCTAAAACTGGACTCACAGAATAGGTTCAAATCATAGAAAGAGAGATTGTCAGTCCTCTAGTACTTAAGTCGGCATTGTGCCTTTTGTATTAAATTCGGATGCAATTTCTGTGTTTCATCGTCATTAAGGAGGTCCAAGGGATACAGTAAACCTGAAGTGCAGCATCGCAATCAAAAACTGGACCCACAGGAGAGGTTCAAATCATAGAAAGTGAGAGTGTCAGTCCTCCTGTACCTAAGACAGCATTGTGACTTTTGTATTAAATTCGGATGGAATTTCTGTGCTTCATCGTCAATAAGAAGGTCCAAGAGGTACAGTAAAGCTGAAGTGAAGCATCGGAATCAAAACCTGGACTCACAGGAGAGGTTTGAATCATAGAGAGTTAGAGTGTCAGTCCTCTTGTTCTTATGTCGGCATTGTGCCTTTTGTATTAAATTCGGATGCAATTTCTGTGTTTCATTGTCAATAAGAAGGTCCAAGGTATAGAGTAAACCTGAAGTGAAGCATCGGAATCTAATACTGGACTCGCAGGATAGGTTCAAATCATAGAAAGTTAGAGTGTCAGTCCACTTGTACTTTAGTCGGCATTGTGCCTTTTGTATTCAATTCTGATGCAATTTCTGTGTTTCATCGTCAATAAGAAGGTCCAAGGGATACAGTAAACCTCAAGTGAAGCATCGGAATCCAAAACTGGGCTCACAGGAGAGGTTCAAATCACAGAAAGTTAGAGTGACAGTCCTCTTGTATTTAAGTCAGAATTGTGCCTTTTGTATTAATTTCGGATGCAATTTCTGTGTTACATCGTCAATATGAAGGTCCAAGGTATACAGTAAACCTGAAGTGAAGCATCACAATCTATAACTGGACTCGCACGAGAGGTTCAACTCATAGAAAGGTAGTATTCTTGTACTTAAGTCGGCATTGTGCATTTCGTATTAAATTCTAATGCAATTTCTGTGTTTCATTGTCAATAGGAAGGTCCGAGGTATACAATGAACCTGAAGTGAAGCATCGGAATCTAAAACTCTACTCACAGGAGAGGTTCAAATCATAGAAAGTTAGAGTGCCAGTCCTCTTGTACTTAGGTCGGCATTGTGCATTTTGTATTAAATTCGGATGCAATTTCTGTGTTTCATCGTCAATAAGAAGGTACAAGGGATACAGTAAACCAGGTGTGAAGCATTGGAATCTAAAACTGGACCCAGAATACAGGTTCAAATCGTAGAAAGTTTGAGTGTCAGTCCTCTTGTACTTAAGACGTCATTGTGCCTTTTGTGTTAAATGCGGATGCAATCTCTGTGTTTCATCGTCAATAAGAAGGTCCAAGGGATACAGTAAACCTCAAGTGAAGCATCGGAATCTAAAACTGGGCTCACAGGAGAGGTTCAAATCATAGAACGTTAGAGTGTCAGTCCTCTTGTACTTAAGTCGGCATTGTGCCTTTTGTATTAAATTCGGATGCAATTTCTGTGTTCATCGTCAATAAGAAGGTCCAAGGGATACAGTAAAGCTGAAGTGATGCATCGGAATCTATAACTGGACTCACAGGAGAGGTTCAAATCATAGAAAGTTAGAGTGTCAGTCCTCTTGTACTTAAGTCGGCATTGTGCCTTTCGTATTAAATTCGGATGCAATTTCTGTGATTCATCGTCAATAAGAAGGTCCAAGGTATACAATAAACCTGAAGTGAAGCATCGGAATCTAAAACTGGACACACACGAGAGGTTCAATTCATAGAAAGTTAGAGTGACAGAACTCTTGTACGTAAGTCGCCATTGTGCCATTTGTATTAAATTCGGATGCAATTTCTGTGTTTCATCGTCAATAAGAAGGTCCAAGGTATACAGTAAACCCGAAGTGAAGCATTGGAATCTATAACTGGACTCACAGGAGAGGTTCAAATCATAGAAAGTTAGAGAGCCAGTCCTCTTGCACTTAAGTCGGCATTGTGCCTTTTGTATTAAATTCGGATGCAATTTCTGTGTTTCATCGTCAATAAGAAGGTCCAAGGGATACTGTAAACCTGAAGTGCATCATCGGAATCTAAAACTGGACTCGCAGGAGAGGTTCAAATCATACAAAGTTAGAGAGTAAGTCCTCCTGTACTTAAGTCGGCATTGTGCCTTTTGTATTAAATTCGGATGCAATTTCTGTGTTTCATCGTCAATAAGAAGGTCCAAGGTATACAGTAAATCTGAAGTGAAGCATCGGAATCTAGAACTGGACTCACAGGTGAGGTTCAAATCATAGAAAGTTAAAGTGTCAGTCCATTTGTACTTAAGTCGGCATTGTGCCTTTTGTATTAAATTTGGATGCAATTTCTGTGTTTCATCGTCAATAAGAAGGTCCAAGAGGTACGGTAAAGCTGAAGTGAAGCATCGGAATTTAAAACTGGACTCACAGGAGAGGTTCGAATCACAGAGAGTTAGAGTGTCAGTCCTCTTGTACTTAAGTCGGCATTGTCCATTTTGTATTAAATTCGGATGCAATTTCTGTGTTTCATTGTCAATAAGAAGGTCCAAGGTATAGAGTAAACCTGAAGTGAAGCATCGGAATCTAATACTGGACTCGCAGGATAGGCTCAAATCATAGAAAGTTAGAGTGTCAGTCCACTTGTACTTAAGTCGGCATTGTGCCTTTTGTATTCAATTCGGATGCAATTTCTGTGTTTCATCGTCAATAAGAAGGTCCAAGGGATGCAGTAAACCTCAAGTGAAGCATCGGAATCTAAAACTGGGCTCACAGGAGAGGTTCAAATCACAGAAAGTTAAAGTGTAAGTCCTCTTGTACTTAAGTCGGAATTGTGCTTTTGTATTAATTTCGGATGCAATTTCTGTGTTTCATCGTCAATAAGAAGGTCCAAGGGATACAGTAAACCTGAAGTGAAGCATCACAATCTATAACTGGACTCGCAGGAGAGGTTCAAATCATAGAAAGGTAGTCCTCTTGTACTTAAGTCGGCATTGTGCATTTCGTATTAAATTCGAATGCAATTTCTGTGTTTCATTGTCAATAGGAAGGTCCGAGGTATACAATAAACCTGAGGTGAAGCATCGGAATCTAAAACTGGACTCACAGGAGAGGTTCAAATCATAGAAAGTTAGAGTGCCAATCCTCTTGTACTTAAGTCGGCATTGTGCCTTTTGTATTAAATTCGGATGCAATTTCTGTGTTTCATCGTCAATAAGAAGGTCCAAGGGATACAGTAAACCTGAAGTGAAGCATCAGAATCTATAACTGGACTCACAGGAGAGGTTCAAATCATAAAAAGTTAGAGTGTCAGTCCTCTTGTACTTAAGTCGGCATTGTGCCTTTCGTATTAAATTCGGATGCAATTTCTGTGATTCATCGTCAATAAGAAGATCCAAGGTATACAATAAACCTGAAGTGAAGCATCGGAATCTAAAACTGGACACACACGAGAGGTTCAATTCATAGAAAGTTAGAGTGTCAGAACTCTTGTATGTAAGTCGCCATTGTGCCATTTGTATTAAATTCTAATGCAATTTCTGTGTTTCATCGTCAATAAGAAGGTCCAAGGTATACAGTAAACCTGAAGTGAAGCATTGGAAACTATAACTGGACTCACAGGAGAGGTTCAAATCTTAGAAAGTTAGAGTGCCAGTCTTCTTGAACTTAAGTCGTCATTGTGCCTTTTGTATTAAATTCGGATGCAATTTCTGTGTTTCATCGTCAATAAGAACGTACAAGGGAACAGTAAACCTGAAGTGAGGCATCGGAATCTATAACTGGACCCACAGGAGAGGTTCAAATCATAGGAAGTTAGAGTGTCAGTCCTCTTGTACTTAAATCGGCATTGTGCATTTTGTATTAAATTCGGATGCAATTTCTGTGTTTCATCGTCAGTAAGATGGTCCAAGGGGTACAGTAAACCTGAAGTGAAGCATCGGAATCTAAGACTGGACTCACAGGAGATTTTCAAATCATACAAAGTTAGAGTGTCAGTCCTCTTGCACTTAAGTCGGCATTGTGCCTTTTGTATTAAATTAGGATGCAATTTCTGTGTTTCATCGTCAATAAGAAGGTCCAAGGAATAGAGTAGACCTGAAGTGAAGCATCGGAATCTAAAACTGGACTCACAGGAGAGGTTCAAATCATAGAAGGGTAGAGTGTCAGTCTTCATGTACTTAAGTCGGCATTGTGCCTTTTGTATTAAATTCGGTTGCAATTTCTGTGTTTCATCGTCAATAAGAGGGTCCAAGGGATACACTAAACCTTAAGTGAAGCATCGGAATGAAAAACTGGACTCACAGGAGAGGTTCAAATCATAGAAAGTTAGAGTGTCAGTCCTCCTGTACTTAAGTCGTCATTGTGCATTTTGTATTAAATTCGGATGCAATATCTGTGTTTCATCGTCAATAAGAAGGTCCAAGGCATACAGTAAACCAGAAGTGAAGCATCGGAATCTAAAACTGGACTCACAGGATAGGTTCAAATCATAGACAGAGAGATTGTCAGTCCGCTTGTACTTAAGTCGGCATTGTGCCTTTTGTATTAAATTCGGATGCAATTTCTGTGTTTCATTGTCAATAAGAAGGTCCAAGGTATAGAGTAAACCTGAAGTGAAGCATCGGAATCTAATACTGGACTCGCAGGATAGGTTCAAATCATAGAAAGTTAGAGTGTCAGTCCACTTGTACTTAAGTCGGCATTGTGCCTTTTGTATTCAATTCGGATGCAATTTCTGTGTTTCATCGTCAATAAGAAGGTCCAAGGGATACAGTAAACATCAAGTGAAGCATCGGAATCTAAAACTGGGCTCACAGGAGAGGTTCAAATCACAGAAAGTTAGAGTGTCAGTCATCTTGTACTTAAGTCGGAATTGTGCCTTTTGTATTAATTTCGGATGCAATTTCTGTGTTTCATCGTCAATAAGAAGGTCCAAGGGATACACTAAACTTTAGGTGAAGCATCGGAATGTAATACTGGACTCACAGGAGAGGTTCAAATCATAGAAAGTTAGAGTGTCAGCCCTCCTGTACTTAAGTCGTCATTGTGCATTTTGTATTAAATTCGGATGCAGTTTCTGTGTTTCATCGTCAATAAGAAGGTCCAGGGCATACAGTAAACCTGAAGTGAAGCATCGGAATCTAATACTGGACTCGCAGGATAGGTTCAAATCATAGAAAATTAGAGTGTCAGTCCTCTTGTACTTAAGTCGGCATTGTGCCTTTTGTATTAAATTTGGATGCAATATCTGTGTTTCATCGTCAATAAGAAGGTCCTAGGGATACTGTAAACCTGAAGTGCAGCATCGGAATATAAAACTGGACTCGCAGGAGAGGTTCAAATCATAGAAAGTTAGAGTGTAAGTAGTCCTGTACTTAAGTCGGCATTGTGCCATTTGTATTAAATTCGGATCCAATTTCTGTGTTTCATCGTCAATTGGAAGGTCCAAGGTATACAGTAAATCTGAAGTGAAGCATCGGAATCTAAAACTGGACTCACAGGTGAGGTTCAAATCATAGAAAGTTAAAGTGTCAGTCCATTTGTACTTAAGTCGGCATTGTGCCTTTTGTACTAGATTTGGATGCAATTTCTGTGTTTCATCGTCAATAAGAAGGTCCAAGGGATACAGTAAACCTGAAGTGAAGCATCGGAATCTTTAACTGGACCCACAGGGGCGGTTCAAATCATAGAAAATTAGAGTGTCAATCCTCTTGTACTTAAGTCGGCATTGTGCCTTTTGTATTAAATTCGGATGCGATTTCTGTGTTTCATCGTCAATAGGAAGGTCCAAGGGATACAGTAATCATTAAGTGAAGCATCGGAATGTAAAACTGGTTTCACAGGATAGGTTCAAATCATAGAAAGAGAGATTGTCAGTCCTCTAGTACTTAAGTCGGCATTGTGCCTTTTGTATTAAATTCGGATGCAATTTCTGTGTTTCATCGTCATTAAGGAGGTCCAAGGGATACAGTAAACCTGAAGTGCAGCATCGCAATCAAAAACTGGACCCACAGGAGAGGTTCAAATCATAGAAAGTGAGAGTGTCAGTCCTCCTGTACCTAAGTCAGCATTGTGACTTTTGTATTAAATTCGGATGGAATTTCTGTGCTTCATCGTCAATACGAAGGTCCAAGAGGTACAGTAAAGCTGAAGTGAAGCATCGGAATCTAAAACTGGACTCACAGGAGAGGTTCGAATCATAGAGAGTTACAGTGTCAGTCCTCTTGTACTTAAGTTGGCATTGTGCCTTTTGTATTAAATTAGGATGCAATTTCAGTGTTTCATCGTCAATAAGAAGGTCCAAGGGATAGGGTAGACCTGAAGTGAAGCATCGGAATCTAAAACTGGACTCACAGAAGAGGTTCAAATCATAGAAAGTTAGAGTGTCAGTCTTCATGTACTTAAGTCGGCATTGTGCCTTTTGTATTAAATTCAGATGCAATTTCTGTGTTTCATCGTCAATAAGAAGGTCCAAGGGATACACTAAACCTTAAGTGAAGCATCGGAATGTAAAACTGGACTCACAGGAGAGGTTTAAATCATAGAAAGTTAGAGTGTCAGTCCTCCTGTACTTAAGTCGTCATTGTGTATTTTGTATTGAATTCGGATGCAATTTCTGTGTTTCATCGTCAATAAGAAGGTCCAAGGCATGCAGTAAACCAGAAGTGAAGCATCGGAATCTAAAACTGGACTCACAGGATAGGTTCAAATCATAGAAAGAGAGATTGTCAGTCCGCTTGTACTTAAGTCGGCATTGTGCCTTTTGTATTAAATTCGGATGCAATTTCTGTGTTTCATTGTCAATAAGAAAGTCCAAGGTATAGAGTAAACCTGAAGTGAAGCATCGGAATCTAATACTGGACTCGCAGGATAGGTTCAAATCATTGAAAGTTAGAGTGTCAGTCCACTTGTACTTATGTCGGCATTGTGCCTTTTGTATTCAATTCGGATGCAATTTCTGTGTTTCATCGTCAATAAGAAGGTCCAAGGGATACAGTAAACATCAAGTGAAGCATCGGAATCTAAAACTGGGCTCACAGGAGAGGTTCAAATCACAGAAAGTTAGAGTGTCAGTCCTCTTGTACTTAAGTCGGAATTGTGCCCTTTGTATTAATTTCGGATGCAATTTCTGTGTTTCATCGTCAATAAGAAGGTCCAAGGGATATAGTAAACCTGAAGTGAAGCATCACAATCTATAACTGGACTCGCAGGAGAGGTTCAAATAATAGAAAGGTAGTCCTCTTGTACTTAAGTCGGCATTGTGCATTTCGTATT